>NC_085140.1:298179977-298812463 GCF_024139115.2 Armigeres subalbatus | reverse complement strand
CCGCCTTTAAAACAACCATTACGAACGACATAACTAGAAGCTAATACGACTCGATACAATCGGCAACGACCTAGGCGACGAACAAAGGATCACGATTGGAAGCTTGGAACATGGAACTGCAAGTCTCTAGGCTTCGCAGGTTGCGACAGGATAATCTACGATGAATTATTATAAATTCAGTAGAAAATCGAATTATAGCCGCTATTGAAGTTGGATTTTTCTCACAATCTATACGTTAAACCAAATTTCGGAAGTAGTGCGCTGTATAGCACATCACCAAATAAAAACAGCGCACCATTTCCGAAGTTAGGTTTAACGTACGAATTGTGAGAAAAATCCAACTTTGTTAGCGGCTATAATTCGGATTTGCACTGAATTTATAATACATCCCCGCAACTTCGACGTCGTAGCGCTGCAGGAAATCTGCTGGACAGGGTTGGTTGGTTGCTGCTTGATTTGTTAGTTGGTAGAATGATTCATTGGTTGGTTGCTTCATTGTTGGTTGATTGATTGATTGTTTGGTAATTTGGTTGATTGGTTGCTTTACTGGTTGATTGGCTGGTCGGCTGGTTAGTTGATATGTTGTTTTGTTGGTTGCTTCAATGGTTGCTTGGTTGGTTGATTAGTTGATTCGTTGCTTGATTGATTGGTAGCTTGCTTGAATGGCTGATAGCTGGATTAGTTGGTTGGTAGCTTAATTGGTTGGTTATTTGGTTGATGGGTTGCTTTACCGTTTGATTGAATGGTTGGTCGGCTGATTGGTTGATTAGTTGTTTTTTGGTTTTTTGATTGGTTGATTAGTTGATTGATTGATTGATTGGTTGGTTGTTGCTTGATTTGTTGGTTGGTAGAACTGTTGATTAGTTGGTTCCTTGATAGTTGGCTGGTTGCTTCATTGTTTGTTGGTTGCTTGGTTGGTTATTTGGTTGATTGGTTTGCTTGATTGGATAATCCAGCAATCAGCCATTCAAGCAAGCTACCAATCAATCAAGCAACGACTCAACTAATCAACCAACCAAGCAACCCACAAAACAACATATCAACTAACCAGCCGACGAGCCAATCAACCAAGCAACCAAATTACCAACCAATCAATCAATCAACCAACAATGAAGCAACCAATCAATCAACCATTATACCAACTAACAAATCAAGCAGCAACCAACCAACCCATCAACCAAATAACTAACCAATCAATCGACTAACCATTCAAGCAAGCTACCAATCAACTTATTAATTAATCAACCAAGCAACCAACCAAACAACTAATCAACTAACCAGCCGACTAACCAATCAACCAGTAAATCAACCAACCAACAATCAAGCAACCAACAATTCAAGCAAGCTACCAATCAACCAAGCAATCAAGCAACCAACCAGCTAATCAACCAATCAAACAACCAACCAATAACCAATCAACTAAATAACCAACCAATCAACTAACCAACCAATCTAGCAATCAACTTATTAATCAATCAACCAAGCAGCCAACATAACAACTAATCAACTAACCAGCTTACTTATCAATCAATCAACCTGTTAAGCAACCAACCAATCAACCATACTACCAACTAACAAATCAAGCAGCAATCAACCAAGCAATCAAGCAACCAACCAATCAAGCAACCAACCAACCAATCAAGCGACCAACCAACTAATTAACCAATCAACTAAACAACTTACCAATTAACGAAACGACCAACCAATCAATCAAGTAAAGCATCCAATCAACCAAATAAGTAACCAACCACCAATCAATCAACTAATCCAGCAACCAACCAATTAAGCAAGCTACCAATCAACCAACTAACTAATCAACCAATCAACCAACAAGCTAATCAACCAAATAAGCAACCAACCAATCAACCATTCAAACAACCGACAAAACAACTAACCAGCCGACCAACCATCCAATCAATCAGTAAAGCAAACAATCAACCAAATAACCAACCAATTAAGCAACCAACCAACTAATCCAGCAATCAGCCATTCAGGCAAGCTACCAATCAACCAAGCAATCAAGCAACCAACTAATCATCAACCAAGCAAACATTGAAACAACCAACAAAACAACATATGAACTAACCAGCCGACCAACCAATCAAGCAACTAATCAATCAACCAGTCAATCAACCAATCAACCAAATAACCTGATTAGTTGGTAAGATTTAGAACCAATCAACAATCAAGCAACCAACCAACCAATCAACCATTCTACCAACTAACAAATCAAGCAGCAACCAATCAACCGATCAACCAAATAACCAACCAATCAATCAACCAACCAATCAAGCAATCTACCAATCAACCAATCAATTATCCAACCTACGAACTAATCAAGCAAGCAACTAAACAGTCGAGTCAAGTACGAGACACTGAATACGACCACACAGTTGGGGTCGAAATACGTATCTGCAAAGATATCAAAATAATTGGTGGAATTAAATGGAGAGTCCTAAACTCGTCTTAGACGGTTGAACAAATCAGTATCAACTAACCAGCCGACCAACCAATCAATCAACCAGGCAAGCAACCAATCAATCAAATAACCTGATGGGTTGGTTGGATTGGCAACCAACCAACTATCAATTGGTTGATTATTTGTTTTTTTTTGGTTTCTTGATTGGTTGATTAGTTGATTGATTGATTGATTGGTTGGTTATGCTTGATTTGTTAGTTGGTAGAACTGTTGATTAGTTGGTTCCTTGATAGTTGGCTGGTTGCTTAATTGGTTGGTTAGTTGCTTCATTGTTTGGTGGTTGCTTGGTTGGTTATTTAGTTGATTGGTTGCTTGATTGGCTAATCCACCAATCAGCCATTCAAGCAAGCTACCAATCAATCAAGCAACGAATCAACTTATCAACCAACCAAGCAACCATTGAAGCAACGAACAAAACAACATATCAACTAACCAGCCGACCAGCCAATCAAGCAACCAAACAATCAACCAGTCAAGCAACCAATCAACCAAATTACCAAACAATCAATCAATCAACCAACAATGACCAACAATCCAATCAATCATTCTACCAACTGAAAAATCAAGCAGCAACCAACCAACCCATCAACCAAATAACTAACCAATCAAGCAACCTAGCAATCAACTTATTAACCAATCAACCAGGAATCCAACAAAACAACTAATCAACTAACCAGCCGACTAACAATCAATCAACCAGTCAAGCAACCAACCAACCAACTATAAACCATTCAACAATTCTACCAACTAACAAATCAAGCAGCAACCAAACAATCAATCAATCATTCTACTAACTAACAAATCAAGCAACCAACCAATAATCAGGCAACCAACCAACTAATCTACCAATCAAGCAATCAACAAATCAACTAATCAACTCATCAAGCAACCGACCAATAATCAACCAACCAACTAATCAATCAATCAACCAATCAAGCAACCAATCAACTGAATAATTAACTAGTCAACGATTCCAGCAACCAACCAATCAAGCAAGCCACCAATCAACTAATCAAGCAACCAACTAATCAGCCATTCAAGCAACCAACAAAACAACTAATCAACTAACCAGCCGACCAACCAATCAATCAACCAGTCAAACAACCATTCAACCAAATAACCAACCAATCAAGCAACCAACCAACTATGAAGCAACCAACCATTCAACAGTTCTACCAACTAACAAATCAAGCAGCAACCAACCAAATAATCATTCTATTAACCAACAATCAACCAACCAACCAATCAACTAAATAACCAATCAATCAACCAACAAACAAATGAAGCAAACCAAACAACCAATTAAGCAACCAACCAACTATCAAGAAACTAACTAATCAACAATTCTACCTACTAACAAATCGAGCAACAACCAACCAATCAACTAATCAATCAATCAATCAACTAATCAACCAATCAAGAAACCAACAAAACAACTAATCAACCAACCAGCCGACCAACCATTCAATCAAACGGTTAAAGCAACCCATCAACCAAATAACCAACCAACTAATCCAGCAATCAGCCATTCAAGTAAGCTACCAATCAATCAAGCAACGAATCAACTAATCAACCAACCAAGCAACCAACAAAACAACATGTCAACTAACCAGCCGACAAACCAATCAAGCAAGCAATCAACCAACCAATCAATTATTCTACCATCTAACAAATCAAGCAGCAATCAATCAAATAACCAACCATTCAAGCAAACTACCAATCAACCAAGCAATCAAGCAACCCACCATTCAAGCAAGCTACCAATCAACCAAGCAATCATTCAACCAACCAACTAATCAACCATTCAAGCAACCAACAAAACAACATATGAACTAACGAGCCGACCAACCAATCAATCAATCACTCAAGCAACCAATCAACCAAATTACCAACCAATCAAGTAATCAATAAACAAAAAAGAAACCAACCAATCAACCATTCTTCCAACTAACAAATCAAGCACCAACCAACTAACCAAATAACCAACGAATCAATCAACTAACTAATCAAACAACCAACCATTCAAGCAAGCTACCAATCAACTTATTAACCAATCAACCAAGCAACCAACAAAACAATTAATCAACTAACCAGCCGACTAACCATTCAAGCAACCAACCAACAATTAATGCAAGCTACAAATCAACCAAGCAATCAAGCAACCAACCAGCGAATCAACCAATTAAGCAACCAACTATTCTACAACCAACTATCAATCAATCAAGCAACCAACCAATTAGCCATCCAAGCAACCAACAAAACAACTAATCAACTAACCAGCCGACCAACTAATCAAGTAATCAATCAACCAACCAGTCAAGCAGGGTCTCCAGCAGCCGAGCAAAGGCGTAGGATTGCCAATCCGCAGATGGCGAGTTCGATTCTCGGTCCGGTCTAGGATGTTTTCGGGTTGGAAACATTCTCGACACCCTGGGCATAGTGTATCCATTGTACTTGCCACACAAGATACATACTCATGCAATGGCGGGCATAGAAAAGCTTTCAATTAATAACTGAGGAAATGCTAATAGAATACTAAGTTGAAAAGCTAGGCCAAGTTCCAGTTGGAATGTAGAGCCATTTGTAGGATCTGATTCGGCCTTCAATCCTTACAATGTGATCACTAGAACATTAGAGAATTAGGTTCTCTAAGAAACGTCATGATTTGGCTGAGGTTGATAACTAACTGCCAATTCTTATTACCGACTACTGTGTCGTTTCAGTTATTAATATTGCCGTAGCAATCGTTAAGTTGTATACTTCATTTTAAACTCTGTATATCCGGTTTCAGCAGTGACATATCACAGAGAGAACCCTACACCATTGAAGAAGAAGAAGAAGAACCAGTCAAGCCACCTATCAATCAAATAACCAACCAATCAACCAAATAACAAAACAACTAATCAACTAACCAGCCGACCAACCAATCAATCAACCAGTCAAACAACCAATAAACTAAATAACCAACCAATCAAGCAACCAACCAACTGTGAAGCAACCAACCATTCAACGGTTCTAGGTTCTACCAACTAACAAATCAAGCAGCAACCAACCAATTAATAATTCTACCAACCAACATCCAATCAACTAAATAACCAATCAATCAACCAACAAACAATGAGCAAACAACCAACAAATATATTAAGTGTCTATATCCACTTATAAACAGAAAGTCAAAACTTTGTCTTAAGAACAAACTTTTGATTTACAAACAAATTTTTAGACCAGCCATGTTGTATGCTGTGCCAATATGGACTAGTTGCTGTAATACCAGAGAGAACGCACTTCAGAGGATTGTTCCTCCTCGGACCACCACGATTACCAGATGGTCTTCCTTCAGTCCCTCCTCGGTGAGGTTGTGACATGTTCGTTTCAACAATTCTGTCGAAAAATCGCATGGCGGGAATGAGTAGAGCACACCGGTTGCTTCCGTTTCTTTATTGAGTAAGGATATAACGCCGGCCGCTTCTTTCTGCTTCAGGTAGGACACGAGATTACGCAGTGGACGCGTCTGAACACTGGCATCATCCGACGATGCTACCGATGACGTCGATCCCGGCAGGCCGAGGAAGATTACGTGCGACGATGACGTCGATATGCGCTTCTGCACATCTTCCAACTTGGGTTGATCGAGGCGTAGTCGCTGAGTAATACGAAGGTGATGTTTACCTTCCTCGTCTTTCATCAGGCTGTCCACTATTTCGTGGTCTCCGTCCGTTAGGTGCAACTTGACGGGGAATAGTGTTCAGCGCCCCTTGCCAGACTGTGGTAGATTTCCGTGCCACTTCTGGTATTAACGTTCTTGCATTCGATAACATGCCATTCCTACAAGAAGACGAATCAGAATCAGCCGGACTGCGTCGCCTCGGTGAATGGGAGCGAGATCTATCGATTCCTGGTTCACGAACGACGGCGTGAATCATATTTGCCATCGACTCCTGATCGACGCCATTCATCATTGTCCCCGTGGTGCGGTGGGCCATCACGATGAAAACCGCCACGGAAACCACCACGGCCGCGGAACGGTCTTCCACCATAGCCGTACGATGAATTTTCCTCGTATGATGCACCGCCTTCCGGATATTCGTAGTCGCGGCCGCGACGATACTCACCACCTTCCTCAAAACCTCCACTGCTCTTTGAGAACGATGGTGTTGTTCCGTTATCAGCAAAATCGATACGAAGGATACGAAACGGAACACATCGGTGGCGGGAATGAATTCCAGCAGGCGCGTGGTGAATTCATCACAGGCGAAATTTGAAGCTGCCGATACGAGAACGTTGGCTTTGGGTTGTAGTTTCTAAATTTGTAAAACTGCCTCTACGATAGTTGAACTTTTTTCAGTACCGGGTGGTCCAAATAATATGTACGGAGCAGGGAACGAAGTCCGATTCACGATATTTCGCACAGCAGACAGCTGCTCGTGATTTGTTGCGACATATTTGTTGAACCATTGAAAACTGAAAAACGCACTGTATTGCATTATTTGAGTTCAAACATTTTGTAACACAACTCACCTCTCGTATATGATCTTTTTTTCCATCGGTACCGGATACTGATTCAACAGCGGACAATGAATCGTTGGTTTCTTCAAAATTAGCTGCTCTTTCACGAAATGATTCAACACGGTCACTTGCAGGTGGTAAAGTTCCAATATTTCTGTCTTTGAGTCCGCCAGTCCAACCAATATCAGTCCGTAGCTTCTATCCAGCTCCGACAGCAGGCAACTGTCGAAGCAAAACTTTGAAACCGTACCCCAAGGAAGGCGCATCTCGCTTTCAATCAGCATCTTCATGTGACCGTCTGCCAGGTGGATGTAGGCCCGGCTGAGTCGCAACACCGAATGGGGTCACACGTTCCGCACGTACACCAACGTTCTGGCGTAATCGGGACGGTAGTCCAAACGCACGGCCTAACTCGGTTCCTCCAGAAGGTAGTCATCAACCTGACGAATGAAACCAAATATGCGTCCGTGTTTCGTCATCTTTGCACTGTAACCGGCATAAATAGCAGTACCACGGAATGTGACTCATCTGCTGGTAATCGCGGGAGAAGCTCCGAACGTGTCGCAGTTTGTATGGACGTTCTTTGCTCTTTGACGACGTTGTTTCGGCTTTATCGCACTTTGGCTGTAAGATATTTTTTTAGTTTAAGATGTTTTTGGAGATGAATAGGTTGTTCACTCTGGCATTTCTGTTAGACAATCTTACCTTTTCGGTTGCGACCTTACTTTTATCAATTTTCGATGATGAATTAGAAATCATTTTCACGCGTTGGAGTAATCGATCTGATAGCCACAAAATCTCGGGTACTTATTCAAAAGGACGTATGTGACTTTGTAAACAAAGATGCAAACGTCGATTTGTCCAATCTGGTGGCATCCTCACGCAAATCAACACCACCAACAGGTAGCCGAAGGCTTCTCCTATAAGAGAAGCCTTCGGCTATATATTGGTTTGCGTGGGAGTGCCATCAGATTGGACAAATCGACATTTGAATCTTTGCTTGTAAAATCACATACGTCCTTTTGAATAAGTACCCGAGATTTATGTACGATGCAAAACCGCGAAACGACGTCGCAAGGTGAGGGCGAGAAAAACAGACAAACTGTCAAAACGTCAAGAGGGGTAAGTCAGCGCTCGTAAAATATTTATGTATAATGTAATTCGTCACCCACGAGGGGTATTTTCTTCAAAATGAAGAAGAAGACATGGTGCCCGATTTTTTGATGGCTTTATACCGGACATTTCGGTCTATGTATTCGTCAATGGTATGAATGACGTCTCCCCTTTAAACGCAGGTTGGGGTTGCTCCGTCTTTTCACGGTCTTAATCTTCCAGCTGGCGCTTTTTCCTCCGACAAATCGAGTTTTGTCTGTTCCGCGCCCGTTTGTGTCGTGCCTCGTTCGCCTTCGTGCGGTATTGAAGCAATCTCGCCCATGCTGCATTCTTCTCTTCCATTAACTGCTCACATTCGCCGTCATGCCAGTTGTTTCTCTGATCCGGGAGCACCGTGCCTAGTGCAGCGGTTACGGTGCTTCCAATGGCGGGATCGAATATCTCTATAGCCATCTTCAAGAGTCGCTGCGCCCGAGGCTGCGCCTAGTTGCTCTTCCGTTGGGAGTGCCACATCCAGCTGATGCGCGTAGTCTTGGACTAGTCTACCGTCTTGTAGCCGCCCAATGTTTAGGCGCGGCGGACGACTCCGACGCGTGGTGTACACAGTCGAGAGTTTTGAGTGCAGACATTCAATATTCGCACTGCGGTAAGTGCGGACGTTCGTGATGTCGGAGAAGAATTTGCCGTCGATTTAGTTTTCCGTTATCTGATTAGGTGATTTCCATATGGCCTTGTGGATATTCTTGCGGGGGAAGAAGGTGCTTCGGACTGCAAAGTTTATGCATCGTTGGCCGTTGTCGTTCGATACGGTTTGCAGACCCTCCGGTCCGATGACCGGCCTTTACATTTCCTCCCTTCCTACCTAAGCGTTCATGTCACCAATGAAGATTTTGCCATCCCGCAGTGGGCATCCATCGTATCTCTGCTCCAACTGTGAATAGAACGCTTCTTTCTTGTCGTCGGATCTCCCTTCGCGTAGGCAGTGCACGTTGATGATGCTATAGTTGAAGAAACGGCCTTTTATCCTCAGCTTGCACAGTCTTGCGTTGATTGGCTGCCACCCAATCACACGTTGGCGCATCTTGCCCAGCACTATGATGCCGGTTCCCGGCCCGTTGGTAGTGCCACAGCTTTGGTAGAAGGTAGCCACTCGATGCCCGCTTTTCCACACTTTCTGTCCTATCCAGCAGATTTCCTGCAGCGCTACGACGTCGAAGCTGCGGGGATGTAATTCATCGTAGATTATCCTGTCGCAACCTGCGAAGCCTAGCGACTTGCAGTTCCATGTATTTCAATTCAGTAGAAAACCGAATTATAGCCGCTAACGAAGTTGGATGTTTCTCACAATCCATACGTTAAACCTAATTTCGGAAGTGGTGCGCTGTATAGCGCATCATCTAGTGAAAACAGCGCACTACTTCCGAAGTTAGGTTTAACGTATGGATTGTGAGAAAAATCCAACTTCATTAGCGGCTATAATTCGGTTTTCCACCGAATTGATAATACCAAACTTCCAATCGCCTAGGTCGTTGTCGATTATATCGAGTCGTATTATCTTCTATGTCGTTCGTAATGGTTGTTTTTGAAGGCGGCTTATTGGGCCTGCGCAAACCTCCGGTCTCGTCGGAGGGTCTTCGTGTCTGGTATGTTTAGCGTCCCACCTAACACTAGGACTTGGACTTGTGCGCTTTGAGCGGCACACGGTCGCTTTGGCGGAGGCTACTTGCGGATACATGCAGCTTTTGGTAGAGGTTTAACAGAGCCCACACGTAAAAAAATAACCTTATATGTTATGGCAAAAAACCATTCGAAAATACTTATACTCTTCATTATGTCACCTAATGAATGATCCCATATCAAAAAGCTAATAACATTCATAAGTTAATGAAAAGTATAAGTTTCCGAATGTATGTGACTAATGCGATGTATAAGTTTTTTCTTACACATTTCATTAAGCGCCTGCTTTGGCAAAAAAGTATTAGAAATATTAATAATAAACAACATTAATTTTTTTTACGTTTAGAAGAACTTTCAATGAATCGCCTGCTTTGAGCGTGCTTACAGCGGCACACTAGAAGTTAACTTTCTGAAATCAGTATGGCGAAAGGCATCTAAGGTTCGATTTCTCAAAATTAAGCACTTTAATCGAAAAAATATTTGGTAGGCGTAGTAGCAGACACCATCCCTCATAACCGGTACCAAATAGTTTTTCATGAAAAGTTCCTAATTTTGAGAAAACCAGCGTTAGTTGTCTTTCGCCATACAAATTTCTGGCGGTTAACTCTTGCTGGCTATTTTGTGCATATACTATAGCGCCTGGATGTGGCTGCGGCGAGTAGAAAATCAGCCACTGCCACTAATTCATTGACGATAAAATCAGCTGTTTTTAAACGTCTCGTGAAAAGGCCTATAATCCTAATCCTAAAAACAAAATCCCGGCGGCCGAACCCGCATCCCTCTTTGTTTTGTTTATACGATCCTATCAATGCAAATTGCAACCCATCGATAGATTGACAGCTGTTGTAGTTGTCTCGTTGTCGGCGCCCGCGTCTGCTGTTTGGAAATGTAATCATTTTTGTAACCGAAAATTAAAAACACGCTTATTTCTTATGTTAAATGTTAAGTATTTATTAAAATTTAGTGTTATCAGGTTCATCTTCAGTCGCTTAGTGAAATAAAGTGTTCTATGATGAGTGTGACAACTGATAAATGTAACGGCATACATAAGCGAAAAAAGCGGGTGATCCGACTTGTCGAACGTCCTTCCTCCGAGCTGGTTTCGGAGTCGCCGTCAGTACGTCGAATCCAGATCAAATACAGCACCTGTCCCAATCCGCTGTATGAACGGTTACTACAGGAGATGATTGTAGAGGCACAAGAGAAGGATGCCAAAAGTCGTATGGTTCTACAAAAGGCACTGGCATCTTTGAAGCGATATCCGTTGCCAATCTACCGGCCGAGAGACTGCGCCATTCTGGTCGGATTTGGGATGGGAGTTTGCGAAAGTTTGACTTCAAGACTGGCGAATTATGCGAAACAAGGTTGCGGTCAGTTCGATAGAGAAGTGAACAAAGCGGAGATCGAGAGAGTGTTGAACGATAAGGAAGGTGACTATTGCATGCAATTATTAACTCCGGAGGACGATCAGCATTCAGTGGAAGAATCAGGTATTTTCGTAACGACTGTGATTTAGAAGATTTGTGTTTAAATGATTCTTCATTGCAGACAAACCAGACAAAGAGATGGTGGAACAAAGTGACGAGATTTTTAAGATACCGGATGATTCAGTATTTGATAATATGGATTTGCTGGATAATCTACATTTGAGGGTGTCGAGCCCGAAGGCTATTTTATTGGTGGACACACAAGAAACTATTGGCAAATCAAAAACCTATCTGGATTACACCTTAAAAGAACTTAAACAGCACAATATTGAGTATGAAGTCCGGCGTTTAAGCGTCGGCGATTTCTTATGGATTGTTCGCGATGATAGTGGAGAGGAATTCATCCTCCCCTATATTGTAGAACGGAAGCGGATGGACGATTTGGCGAGTAGCATAAAGGACGGTCGGTTTCATGAGCAAAAGTTTCGACTTAAACAGTGCCGATTGGCAAATGTGGTGTATTTGATTGAGCATCTGGGAAACAATCGTCAGGTGGGTGTTCCTGAAGCAACGCTTTCCCAGGCTGTATTGAATACCTTTGTTCAGGATTTCACGGTCAAGTACACTGAGAATAATCACCATACGGTGCTGTATTTGTCCACGATGACCAAACTGTTGAACAAGAACCTTTTGGTAAGTATGTTTCAAGAAAAATGTTATCCGTTTTTACATTTTCTGTTTTCTCATTATAATTGAAAATGTTATCCAGCAGACATATGGAACTATATATATATATTTATTCAGACTAAGGCCGAAGGGAACTAACCATTATCTTAATTATTCTTACTTTTGTTTAAGAAACGTTTTTTGTCTCTCTTTTTTGTATCAGGGCAAAACTTTCTGGAACACCACCAATTTATCTTCGGAGACGACTTCCTCCAAATTTGACATCCAACAAAGCACCATTCCGTTGATCTCATTTGAAAGCTTTAGCAAGCAATCGTCCAAAACGGGAGACAGCACGGTGAGAGAAATCTTCATGAAACAGTTGCTGCAAATCAAGCTTCTCACGATTGATAAAGCGAACGCAATCGTGGACAAGTATCCCACTCCAAAGAAACTATATTTGGCGTATGAGAAATGCACCAGCGAGGCGGAGAAGGAGAAACTTCTAAACCTACCGTACGGGCCAGCGAAGACGATGATCGGATTGAAGTTGAGCAAAACGATTTATCAATTATTCATGAGCGATGTCTATGGCAAATGAGGTGAGTTTATTTTATCCATTCTAAAATATCAGATTTTCAAGCCATGTAACAAAAGGATAGACCTTAGTGTAGACTCCGGGTGACCCGGCCAAGCCACAGTATTTTCCAAAGGATGTTACTCCGATAATCGTGTACGTACAATAGACATTTTCGTCGTTGTAGACCTGGAGTGGGCCTCCCGAGTCTCCCTGAAATTGAAAGTGATTCAGAATTTTACGCTTATACGGGAAGTTTTATCGCTTTCACGTCTTACCTGGCAAGTATCTTTAGAAGAATCTCTCGAACCTGCACAAATCTGCGTTTCTTGTTTTAAGCCATCCTTTAGCTTTCGGTTCGCCTCAAACTGCACAGAGCATTCTTCATAGCCGAACATATCCAAAACCACCTTGAGCAAAATGGGACTCGTAGCCTCTCCATATCCGATAGTGCCCCATCCTGTGGCAATGGCACGATGGTTCTTCAGTTCACTGCTCATCGGAAGGCAAATCGGACGAATGTACGGCGACAGGATCACTTTGCGGTCGAGCTTGATCAGGGCGATATCGTTGTACTGCGATGTGAGCCGATAGTCCGGATGGGGGATCGTTTCGGCAATGGTAAAATCCTCCGGGAAAGCTTCATCGTTTGAGGAGTCCAAGGCAAGCTCACCGAGGCGGACCATGGTTGCGGGACCACTAGAACGGATGATTTTTTTGTTAAATATTTTGCATATGCACAGTAAATGTTTCGAAATGGAGAGATTGATATGAAATTTGCAAATAAAAATCTACGTGTCTTGGAGGGACTCGAACCCTCAACCTCCTACTCTCTAGATAGGCGTGATAACCCCTACACAACAAGACCACTTAAAGGTCACGTTTGCGGAAAAGCCATCAGAATCCGAGTACCAATCTCCACCGCGGTTAGCTCTCTTTTTTGCAAATTGAATATCTTTCGGATGCTTGATTTGTCCAATCTCCACATGTGCTTTACTGTTGTATATCCACAGTCAAGCGAGTGCACATTGTTTATTAAACGAGAGGATCGCACTCCATGCCTCCCAGCAACGGGCTGGGCGGGCTGGTATAGAATGCGAATCAATCGCACTCTGCTGTGCCATAGGCTTGCTTGGCTAAAGCATTTGATGAGTTTGATTGCCTTACGTAAGCGGTCGCGTATACTCAGACGACTAATGCCGGTGGAAGACCGACACTTGATTACAATTAATTGCATATTATTCGGCAACTCGGCCGTACGAAAACCATTTTTTTGTTAAATATCTTGGCTGTGCATATGCCGTCTTCTTCTGCCTATCTTCCACCTATCTTCCACTTCCGCAGAGCAGTGCAGGATTATGGAGAAAATTGGCATCAACACGAAGTCGTCGATGGAAAGTGTTAAAGTGAAAACGGTGAACAAAGGTCACTCTCTGGTGATTACGAATGAATAGAAGAAAGAAAACAAGTGCCTAAAGTGTAGAAACAATCACGAGCTCTGAAAAAGTGAGCAATTCAAAAACATGATAATAAGTGATAAATACAGCAAGATTTTTTTATGTACAGGTTATCCGACTTCGTCAGTAGATGGGAATAACCAGCGCGGGGGGGGAACATAAATTTTCAGTGCAAAACGTAAATAAACGAGCATAAATTCCATACAAAAATCCAAGATGGCTGAGTTAGGGATATTGACAAGTCAGAACACCCCCCAATAAATGCATCCTGAAATACAGTGCGTTGAGAAAGTGCGGCTTATGCTTCAATGAATTATTGGCAGTGGCTGATTTTCTACCCGCCGCTTCCACATCCAGGCGCTATAGTATATGCGCAAATAGCCAGCATGAGAACCGCCAGAAATTCGTATGGCGAAAGACATCTAACGCGGGTTTTCTCAACATTACGAACTTTTCATGAAAAATTATGTGGTGTCGGTTATGAAGGATGGTGTCCGCTACTACGCCTACCGTGAAGTACCCTAATTTCGCGCACTTAAGATCTGACAAAGTTAAAACGTCCATAAAAAAACATGTAGTGGCCATTTGTAAACATTTGCTACTGCATCACGTAGTAGAAGTTGTCTATGTTCTCAAAAAATGTTACTTGCAAATTTTGCTGCTATTTAAAAAATGGAGTATGAATCTGAGACCGTTGTATGCTCCTTATTTCGCGCAAGAAAATAGTATAGTTTCTAATTTCGCGCAAAAGTGTTCCTAACTTCGCTCATGTTTGGAATTGAATATCGTTATTGTTATTATTATAATCAATTAACCAATAGAAGCATGCATCCATTGTTCAAAATATGCAGATAACGGTATCAGACAGCCGTCAGTGACCCATTCTTTAGTCGAAATGGTATGTGCCTATATTTCGACCCTGGAGCTTTGCTTAGATTTTACTTTTACTTTATTTAAGTCATAATTCCTAAAATATCATTTTCTTCTGAAACTATAAACCATATTTTAAGAAAAAGCCATTGAAAGTCTTAAATTCCGCTATGTCTTACATGAGACATCTTCAAACATGTGTTTTATACATAACATATTCAATATTTTATTCATTATCGAAAAAGCTGCTGTAGTTTTATCTTAAGTTTAGCATCATTTTACACATCGCACATTTTAACATCATTTTACACATCGGTTTTGATAGCTATTGCAGGCACTGATTAATAAGATTTTCCAAGTCAACATTAGTCGATGAAAATTAGATAAAAAGCGTATGGGAATGAACTCTTCGGGTTCTATGGGGGAGGTTCCTTCATCAGTGCTGCCACCTGGAAAAGTTTAGAGAAAAAGTTGAACCATGGAAATTTGACATGGCATGGTATAGAAAATGAGAATTAAAATGTCTCTAGAACGTTCAAGAATTTTTTTTTATCAAATAATTTTTAGTTTGTGGGGTTAGAAATTCAACAATCTTAATCATTAACTGCTTATTCGAAAAAAATATAAAAATCGAGATATCATGTCTATTTTGTGTACTTTTAAAATTCTAACCCCGTAAAGCAAGATTTTGTTGAGAAACGTCCTTAATTTTTGTTTTATAACAAAAATATACTTCATTTCCTATACCACACCTTGTGAATTTTCAATGATTCTACTTTTTATCTCGATGACAGCTGTGGTCTTCTCCTCCCCTATTCAGTGTTAAGCTGTCCTGTGTATTATGTTGCTTTTGTTTCATTAGAATGTTGCAAATGAAACTACGCAACAACAATAAACGAAATTAGGCACCATAATTGCTGTCACATGCCTTATTTCGCGCACAAAGCAAAAGTCTTAATAAACACAAAATACACAAAATTTTACACTTTTCAATAGTAAAGACGAATAAACATATCCAACAGAGCATTTTCCTATTTCCAAAAAGTAGCCAGTTTTGTACAGTAAAATCATTTGTTTACTTGGGTCATGTTCTTCGTCGCTGTGCTAAGCAAAAGCAAATATGGCGATCGATGGGAGGATCAAATTGAAATAATTTTATTTGGTGTACTAAACCACGTTTGTTTTTCAATTTTTTTCGTGAAAAACATTCAACAACAATGATGTTTTGTAATCCTCCAGATTTTTCAATTTTGACTGGCACCTAAAAATTGAAAAAAATAAATGGTTTTATAATGCGCGAAGTTAGTGCGCGCGAAATTAGGGCACATCACGGTACCAAATATTTTTTCGATTAGGGTGCTTAATTTTAAGAAATCGAAACTTAGATGCCTTTTGCCATACTGATTTCAGAAAATTAACTCCTAGTGTGCCGCTGTAAGCACGGTCCAAGCAGGCGGTTCATTGCTTGCAGCCGGCCCCTCGCACGAAGGGATGCTCCTCTGCCTTCAATGAATCACCTGCTTTGAGCGTACTTACAACGGCAGACTAGGAGTTAACTTTCTGAAATCAGTATGGCGAAAGGCATCTAAGGTTCGATTTCTCAAAATGAATCGCCTACTTTGAGCGTGCTTACAGCGGCACACTAGGAGTTAACTTTCTGAAATCAGTATGGCGAAAGGCATCTAAGGTTCGATTTCTCAAAATTAAGCACTTTCATCGAAAAAATATTTGGTAGGCGTAGTAGCAGACACCTTCCTACATAACCGGTACCAAATAGTTTCTCATGAAAAGTTTCTATTTTCGAGAAAACCCGCGTTAGATGCCTTTCACCATACAAATTTCTGGCGGTTAACTCATGCTGGCTATTTTGCGCATATACTATAGCGCCTGGATGTGGCAGCGGCGAGTAGAAAATCAGCCACTGCCAATAATTCATTAAGCACTTTAATCGAAAAAATATTTGGTAGGCGTAGTAGCGGACACCATCCCTCATAACCGATACCAAATAATTTTTCATGAAAAGTTCCTAATTTTGAGAAAACCAGCGTTAGATGTCTTTCGCCATACAAATTTCTGGCGGTTAACTTATGCTGGCTATTTGCGCATATACGATAGCGCCTGGATATAGAAGCGGCGGGTAGAAATTCAGCCACTGCCAATAATTCATTGTCGTGACTGTGACAAACGTCATCACACTATGCTGCACAGTGACAGTCCCCCAACGCTAGTATCAACGGATTCTGCTGCGAAACCCAGCAGCGAAATGCAGTCATGGACAGATGAGAATAAGAATGCAGAAGTAGCGCATTTGGAATCGGCCACAACTCTGTGTACCAGTGTTCCTTTTTCCAAACAGGCGCTTCTTTCCACTGCAGTCGTAATGGTCCACGAAAGCAGCAGCGCGCTTTATCCCTGCAGCTCTCTTGGACTTGGCCTCGCAGATTCACGTTGTAACCGAAAGATTTGCGAATCTGCTATCGCAGCGAAAGGAACCTGCCGATTTTTTGGTTAGCAGTTTAAAAGGCAGCACAACTCACCTACGGAAAAAAAATCCGTACTACAGTGAAATCTCGCGTAGGATGCTTTACAACAAGGATGTTAACGATCATTCAGTAATTTGCGTTCGATCATTTAGTAGTTTGTCAATAACACAGTCCAGAAGCTAAATTTCAAAATATGATGTATGGTGGACTTCTAGTGCGAAGGTTTTTCTACAACTTTGCTATATGGTTTGTTATTAGAATTCAACTAATAACGGAGTTAGAGCGCTAGTTGCAGCAACTTAAACTAAATGATTGGAATTTTGTTATCATTTAGTCTAAGTTACTGAAACTATAGCTATAACTCCGTTACTAGTGGAATTCAAACCACGAACCATTAGGCAGAGTTGTAGAAAATCCTTTGCACTAGAAGTCCACCATACAACGTATTTTGAAATTCAGCTTCTGGAATGTGTTATTGACAAACTACTAAATGATCGAACGCAAATAACTGAATGATCGTTAACATCCTTGCGTTTACAACCGAATTGGATTTCTTGGTTGCTCTACGGCTCACCGATGAAGTTCCGATGAAAACGATTGATATCTCCGATTGGCCAATACCGAAGAAAATCGAGCTTGCGGACCCTACATTCAACCAACGCGGACGCATAGACATGTTGATCGGCGCTGAAATGTTTCGGAACTTACTGCAAGGAGGACGGACCCGAATCGCACCAAATCTGCCAACCCTTTTTTAACCAGTTCATTTATTTGGTAGGCTCAGTCGTTTATGACACTTTGCGGAGCCGCAATTCTCAAGTATGATATTTTTACATGGTATATCATCTTATCTTAACAGTTAGTTGGGAGGGGACATAGACCATAATACTCGTGGCGACTCAAGGTTAAAAATTACTTAATACAGGACGGACGGGGCAGGGATTTGGGTTTAGGTTATTTTGCGGGCAGCAGGGACTATGTCCAAGGGCTTGACGATCCCTCCCCAGGCCATCTGCGAGTTGTGGGGCTTGCCTAGGATGTGGTGGGGTTTGACAGTGGGCCCTGTTAAACCTCTATAAAAAGCTGCATGTATCCGCAAGTAGGCCCCACCGAAGCGACCGTGTGCCGCTCAAAGCGCACAAGCCCAAGTCCTGGTGTTAGGTGGGACGCTAAACAGCCCTGACACGACGGCCCTCCGACGAGACAGGAGGTTTGCGCAGGCCCAATAAGCCGCCTAGAAAACCAATCATTACGAACAATATAAGAGATAATGCGACTCGATATAATCGGCAAAGACCTAGGCGACGAATACAGGATCACGATTGGAAGCTTGGAACATGGAATTGCAAGTCGCTAGGTTTCGCAGGTTGCGACAGGATGATCTACGATGAATTACATCCCCGCAACTTCGACGTCGTGGCGCTGCAGGAGATTTGCTGGACAGGACAGACACGCAGAAAAAACTACGTTAAAAACAAACATATTCTAGGTAAATCCAAACATAAATTCAGTTTGTTCTGGCATCAAAAATAAATCTGTTTGGAACAAACATATTGTTGCATTTGAAGCGAACAAAAACTTTTTATTAAATCAAATGTGCGTTTCAAGTTGTTTTAACCAGCTAAATGTTTGGAGCAAACATGGATATTATTGTTTTGGTTCGACCCCTCATAATATTTTCTTATCAATTCTACCAATTTTCATATTCTGGTAGCATTTGACTACCAGATTTCACAATTCCAAACGTTCATATTTCATTTACTTACCTTTCTGTACCTGAAAAACATCCCTATCCTCAATTTGGAAGCAAGAAAACATATGCTTCTACTTTTGCTCCTGCTCCTCTGCTGACTTCCGATTGGATCCGATCCGAACTCGAGTTTTTGTTTACTTTTGCAAGAGCGAGCGAGGGGCTGTCCACTAGTGTATGTATGTATAAAACAAACAAGAATTCAATTTGGTTTTAAAAATAAATATGTTTGATTTAAACATATTACCATTTTGGAAATAAACATGTATATTTTTGAAGCAAATGGATGAAATTTGTATCCGTGGAAAGTGTGGAAAAGCGGGCATCGAGCGGCTACCTTCTACCAAAGCTGTGGCACCACCAACGAGCTGGGAACCGGCTTCATAGTGCTGGGTAAGATGCGCCATCGTGTGATTTGGTGGCAGCCAATCAACGCAAGGATGTGCAAGTTGAGGATTAAAGGCCATTTCTTCAACTATAGCATCATCAACGTGTACTGCCCACACGAAGGGAGACCTGACAACGAGAAAGAAGCATTCTACGCACAGCTGGAGCAGACATACGATGGATGCCCACTGCGGGACGTTAAAATCGTCATCGGTGACATGAACGCACAGGTAGGAAAGAAGGAAATGTATAGATCGGTCATCGGACCGGATAGTCTGCACACCGTATCGAATGACAACGGCCAACGATGCATAAACTTTGCAGCCTCCCGCGGAATGGTAGTCCGAAGCACCTTCTTTCCCCGCAAAAATATCCACAAGGCCACATGGAGATCACCTAACCAAGAAACGGAAAACCAAATCGACCACGTTCTAATCGACGGTAAATTCTTCTCCGACATCACGAACGTCCGCACTTACCGCAATGCGAATATTGAATCCGACCACTACCTCGTTGCAGTATGCCTGCGCTCAAAACTCTCGACGGTGTACAACACGCGTCGAAGTCGGACGCCGCGGCTTAACATTGGGCGGCTACAAGACGGTAGACTAGCCCAAGAATACGCGCAGCAGCTGGAAGTGGCACTTTCAACGGAAGAGCAGCTAGGCGCAGCTTCTCTTGAAGATGGCTGGAGGGATATTCGATCCGCCATTGGTAGCACCGCAATCGCGACACTTGGCACGGTGGCGCCGGATCAGAGAAACGACTGGTATGACGGCGAATGTGAGCAGTTAGTGGAAGAGAAGAATGCAGCATGGGCGAGATTGCTGCAACACCGCACGAGGGCGAACGAGGCACGATATAAACAGGCGAGGAACAGACAAAACTCGATTTTCCGGAGGAAAAAGCGCCAGCAGGAAGATCGAGACCGTGAAGAGACGGAGCAACTGTACCGCGCTAATAACACACGAAAGTTCTATGAGAAGTTAAACCGTTCACGTAAGAGCCACGTGCCACAGCCTGATATGTGTAAGGACATAAACGGGAACCTTCTTACGAACGAGTGTGAGGTGATCCAAAGGTGGCGGCAGCACTACGAAGAACACCTGAATGGCGATGTGGCAGACGAAGATGGCGGTATGGTGATGGACCTGGGAGAACGCGCGCAGGACATAATTCTACCGGCTCCGGATCTCCAGGAAATCCAGGAGGAGATTGGCCGGCTGAAGAACAACAAAGCCCCTGGGGTTGACCAACTACCAGGAAAGCTATTTAAACACGGTGGTGAGGCACTGGCTAGAGCGCTGCACTGGGTCATTACCAAGATTTGGGAGGAGGAAGTTTTGCCGCAGGAGTGGATGGAAGGTGTCGTGTGTCCCATCTACAAAAAGGGCGATAAGCTGGATTGTAGCAACTACCGCGCAATCACATTGCTGAACGCCGCCTACAAGGTACTCTCCCAAATTTTATGCCGTTGACTAACACCAATTGCAAGAGAGTTCGTGGGGCAGTACCAGGCGGGATTTATGGGTGAACGCTCTACCACAGACCAGGTGTTCGCCATACGTCAGGTATTGCAGAAATGCCGCGAATACAACGTACCCACACATCATCTATTTATCGACTTCAAAGCCGCATATGATACAATCGATCGGGACCAGCTATGGCAGCTAAATGCAGGTTGATCAAGGCGACGATGGATCGGGTGATGTGCGTAGTTCGAGTTTCAGGGGCATTCTCGAGTCCCTTCGAAACCCGTAGAGGGTTACGGCAAGGTGATGGTCTTTCGTGTCTGCTATTCAACATCGCTTTGGAGGGAGTAATACGAAGGGCAGGGATTGACACGAGTGGTACAATTTTCACGAAGTCCGTCCAGTTATTTATACATCAGACTGAAAAGCGAAGCTAAACGGATTGGACTAGTCATCAACACGTCGAAGACGAAGTACATGATAGGAAGAGGCTCAAGAGAGGTCAATGTGAGCCACCCACCACGAATTTGTATCGGTGGTGACGAAATCGAGGTGGTTGAAGAATTCGTGTACTTGGGCTCACTGGTGACCGCCGATAACGATACCAGCAGAGAAATTCGGAGACGCATAGTGGCTGGAAATCGTACGTACTTTGGACTCCTCAAGACGCTCCGATCGAATAGAGTTCGCCGCCATACCAAATTGACTATCTACAAAACGCCTATAAGACCGGTAGTTCTCTACGGACACGAGACCTGGATGATGCTCGTGGAGGACCAACGCGCACTTGGAGTTTTCGTACTGCGTACCATCTATGGTGGGGTGCAGATGGCGGACGGTACGTGGAGGAGGCGAATGAACCACGAGTTGCATCAGCTGTTGGGAGAACCATCCATCGTTCACACCGCGAAAATCAGAAGACTGCGGTGGGACGGGCACGTAGCCAGAATGTCGGACAGTAATCCGGTGAAAATGGTTCTCGACAACGATCCGACGGGAACAAGAAGGCGAGGTGCACAGCGGGCAAGGTGGATCGATCAGGTGGAGGACGACTTGCGGACCCTCCGCAGACTGCGTGGTTGGCGAAGTGCAGCCAAGAACCGAGCTGAATGGAGAAGTCTTTTATGTGCAGCACAGGCCACTCCGGCCTTAGTCTGATGATAAATAAATAAACTAATTCGAACATGCACTATCGATTTTTCCTTTTCCACTTCCCCCAGTCAGGGTGGCCACTCACCCGGGAATCCGGGAAAACCGGGAAAAACCCGGGAATTTGAAATCACCGGGAAAAAGCCGGGAAAACCCCGGGAATTTGATGAAGTCGCCGGGATTTTTTTTTTCAAATCTATATAAAAATTTTTAATCCAAAAGTATATGTTAATTTTATAATATAGCAGATTTGATTATAACTTTAAACCACTTGAATTCGAAGCTGTTTATTTGAAATAAATTATGAGAATTACTCGATAAACAGCATCTTCAAACCAACATTGTTGGTTGTAAACAAACATTGGAAGGCAAACAGTGTTGTCCTACATTTTGTGCAAAAAGTTCTGCTCTTTGATTAATGACGATTATATATTCTTAATTCATTAAGTGCTATTAATAGAGGGATATTTGAATATTAAAAATGTCATATCAATCTGTCTAAAAAAATGCACGCCAGGCCAGAGCCGCAGGAGCGTGCGCACTGAAAATACATTGAAGAATTTTTATTCTGAAGCGAGCATTTTCTGAGAAAATAACGATTTGTATCCAACAGATTAAGCTTTCCTCTATCAGAAAAGGGAATTAGTTTTAAGGGAAAGGTTTGCATTCTACAGAATCGAATCGCAAATCAGTCCCGAAACAATGCTTAAGTAAATATTGATTTGATTAAATTTTTAGTAGTATAATTTCATCAGAATTCCTTTAATTATTGTGGATTTACTTGACCAATGGCTTCGAAGGTCGGTTCACTTGCCTATTTCAAACGTTCCCTTTTGCAACAAGGTTTGCTAAACTCAATAAATGTTTGGTAGATTGCCTTGTTTTTTGTTCCTTGTCTGTCAAAACATCGTAAAAAAGAGAAATCCGAGGGAAACAGCAAAAAGCACGTGGGCAAACTTGTAAGTTTTGACAGATTTTACTATGAAAACGGGTGTGAAGGTGAAAACGGCGATTTGAACGACTGTTCAAGGAGCGAATATTTCGAACGGTCGGGTGCAATAGGAAAATCCACGTACAATACCTACTTTCTCATTTTCACCAACATTTAGCCTATTTGGATTTTGATAATGACTTATAGTAATGCTAGGTCTTCAACCGATATTTAATAAAGTTTTATCGCCTTTTTTTCAAATTCCTGCTTATTTTCAAGTGTTTGTTCAAAAAAGTCTTACGAGCTTTAAATAATTTTCTTAAATTTTATTAGCAATCCTTACTACTTTTACAATAAATATTCTGATTAAATTGCGAAGAATCCATATTCCATTGCTTTCATATGTTCAGGAACTTTTATGAAGTCTATTCAAATTTTTGGAATTCCTTGGGAGCTTCCTGCAATTTACGCAGATTTCCAGGTATCAGTTAATGGTGGCTTGTCGTTCAATACTGCTATTTGAAGCATTTTTGACACACTAAACTATTCAACCTTCCTACCTTTATTTCATAATCTTTTTGAAATTTCATAATGGACAGTTCAGTTAAGAAGGTGCGCCTACGAAAGATTTACCAAAGGTACAGCAAAAATATAAGATTTACAGAATACAAAACAGTAGAGGACCCTTTTCAGAAGATAGGTTTACTGGTTTAACTGGTTTACTGGTTTATAGGTTTAAGTCTTAGCCTACCTTTTACAGCAAAAGACTGTTCGATTATTAGTTTTAATGCGAGAAATTAGAGAAAACATTAGACATATGAAATTCTTTAGGTATTTTTTAATGGCTCATCAATGAATCATTTTGTAATTTTTTAAATATTGTTTCTTCATATCAACGGTTTTGTGCAATGCAGGCACAATTCAGAAACAACGTTAACAAATTTCAATAAAAAAAATGATTTAGCGAATATTTCGAATTCCATGGATACTTTTGTATGTGTTGATACATCAGGATTACTTTTATGTGTTTTTATAAAAAAAAACTTGAAAAAATCAATTAATTCGAGGTATACAATTTTTTCGAAAAATCATCTAATTTTAAAATAAGCATAACAATCCATTAATGAATTATTTGCAGTGACTGATTTTCTACCCGCCGCTGCCACATCCATGCGCTATCGTATATGCGCAAATAGCCAGCAAAAGTTAACCGCCAGAAATTTGCATGGCGAAAGACATCTAATGCAGGTTTTCTCAACAGCAGGAACTTTTCACGAAAATCTATTTGGTACCAGTTATGTGTGAAGGTGTCCGCTACTACGCCTTTCGATTAAGTTGCTTATTTTTGAGATATTAAACCTTAGATGCTTTTCGCCATACTGATTTCCGAAAGTTAACTCCTAGTGTGCCGCTGTAAAGACGCTCAAAACAGGCGATTCATTGTGGTTCGACCTGAGTCTTTGTCGAGTGCTACTTTATACTGTTTATACTGTGCTTTGCAATCAAAATGTCAAAAGTGAAGTATTTTGAGTTGTGCCAGTATTGCACGAAACCATCGATATGTGCGCTTTTCATTATTTTCCTGCCACATAGATTCTAGAGTGCAATCAATATCTCAAAAGCTTTTCGAACAAAATAGCAGTTAGAACTTGAAGTCTTTTACAGCGAGTCATGAGTCTGTTAGAATGTTAGAATTCAATGCTTATTATCAAATAAATGAATTGATAAATAAACATAATGTTGTACATTTTATATACCAAGAAACTATTCTCTTTGTTCAAATAAAATACATTATTTTACATAATCAAAACCCTCTCGAGCACTTTTAAAAAATTCCGGGAAAAATTTGAAAATCCTACCGGGAAAACCGGGAAAAACCCGGGAATTTATTTTATTGACTAGAGTGGTCACCCTGCAGTGTACCTTACATAATACTTTGGAGAATTTTCTGGTGAAATCTATGATAGTTTTAAGCCGTAGCTCAAACTTTTACTTTAGTGAAATTCATTAAATTTTTAAAGAGAAATGCAAGAGATTATTTCGGTAAAGTTTTGCAAAAAAAGAAACATCCTAAAAAAATCAAACAAGTGGACTTCACACGAAGCTGCAGTATAAATCGCTTTAAAAAAATAAAAACAAAAAGTCCACGTAGACTTTTGGTATACCCCCCGTCTCCCTTCGTAGATTATCGTAGACTTTTAAGAAACCCCTCCCCCCTCTCAAGAGTCTACGTGGATTATGGACAGCCCCCAATCTTATTTCTGTGATTTTACACAGCCAATTCATTTTTCACAGATGTTTACATGCCAAACATTATTCAATTTGCTTTATTAGTTCTGGAGTTATGCGGAAATCCTGTTTCATTTGTATAACACCCCTTCTCCCCTTCTAGAGGGGGGGGGGTCTGAACCACCACAGAAACATTTCCAAACTTCGAAAACCTTCACATACTAAATTTGGTTCCATTCGCATGATTAATTTTTGAGTTATGTGGAAATTCCGATTCCATTAGTATGGGAGCCCCCCCCCCCTACTTGCCGAGAGGAGAGGGTTCACGAACTATCATGGAAACATTTTTTACCTATTATATCCACCACATGCCAAATTTGGTTCCATTTGCTTGATCAGTTTTCGAATTATGCAGACATTTATGTTTCATTTGTATAGCCCTCCCCCCTTCCAGAAGAGGAAGGGGTCACAAATCACAACAGAAACATTTCTTGACTTCAAAAACCTCAACATGCCAACTTTGCTTGCATTTGCTTGATTAGTCCCCGAGTTATGCTATAATTTTTTTTATTTATGTGGAAGCCCCGAATTTAGGAGGGGAGGGGTCTCCTAGTATCATAAGAATCTTCTCGACTCCAATAACCCCTGCATACTAGTTTTCAAGCCGAACGGTTCAGTAGTTTCCGAGTCTATAATGATCAGATAGACAGAAATCCATTTGTATGTATGTAATATATGAGACTATTTTACCCCATATTCCCCTAAAAGTAACATACCCTCCAGATAGAATAACACTGCGCTTACCCAGCAATATTCTAATCATTCAGATTCAATCAGAAATATGCCGTAAACTGCTTAAACTGCTTATAACGGCTGCATTCCATTCATAATACCAAAGTTCTGGGGGAAGTTGGGGGAAAACGTCCAAAAAGTCCTATTAGGAATGGCGTGCCGGATCCGAAATTACCCCCATTCGATTCCTGGGAAAAGTTCTTGGTCACAATTTTCGTTCAGCGGCCTTTTGAGTTATTGAATTTTGCCCGAAACATGCAACATTTTCCCCATTGTGCAGTGGTTGGTTTCCTACCCGTTGCTGCCGTATCCATGCGCTATCGTATATGTAAAAATAGACAGCATGAGTTAACCACCTGAAGTTTGTATGTCGAAAGACATCGAACGCAGGTTTACTCAACAGCAGGAACTTTTCATGAAAATCTATTTGGTACCAGTTATGTAGAAAGGTGTCTGATACTACTCCTACTATTTTTTTTTATTAAGGTGATTATTTTCGAGATATTAAACCTTAGATGCTTTTCGCCATACTGATTTCCACACTCCTAGTGTGCCGCTGTAAGCACGCTCAAAGCAGGCGATTCATTCGATCTGATGGAATGGTCCGCCAATGCCGACAACGATTCCCGATGACAACGAAGAGGAACCGGTGTTACCTGATGGGGAATTACCGGAACTACGAATAAATCTACTAAGGTACCCCGGGGTAAGTGGGTACTATGACTGCAGATGAATCAATGAACGTTTTTAATGGTAACAATGTTCTAAGAAGATAACCCAAGTAACATTTTAAGTTCTATAACGCTCTTGAAGACCATAATTTACTCTACAAGAGTGTTATAAAACCAGCATAAAACCGAAATGTTACTAGGGAAAGCAGAACTATTAAACGAATTCACCCGACACAAAAATATTTGGAATCAAAACCATTTGAGGACAAATTTTAATTGAAGCCAAAATGTGCCATTTTCATTGCCCTTGAGTTTTAACATACATGGGGCAAGTGGGATATATTTGCACAACATTTTCGATAAAGCTATTTTAATTGTTTTTAGATGGTTGTCTAGTGAAATTTAACTTTGTCATTCATATATCATATGGTCGGGGTTCTGCCAAGACGAACGAGCGGCTTTTTGACTGACTTGTGATATCCTGACGAACAAAAGACAAGGAAAACGGGAATCATTTCAAATCAATTTATACATACATTTGTTGTAGGATATCTTTAGTTATGGGGTTGAGGGTTATCCAATACGATTCACGATCAACTAAATCTGCTAAACAAAAACTTGGGCAGAAAAATGAGTATTTTTTTGTTGGCGCTTGGTGCGATTTGGCTGAACCCCGACCATATAAGACTGAATCAGATGTAGTTTGATTTCGTTGTTAAAAAGTATTGTACAGTTAATTGCCAAATGTGTATTTTACATTCTGAAAATCATCTTCCACATGAAAAAGAACAATGGTTATAACTATGCGATATTTTTTCGTTTACATTGCAAATAATCTATTTATTCTACAATAGGTCAACAGATTTTTTCTTGTGTACTGTTATTTTCAAACTTCGCATTAGATTTACAGTATTTCAGATAAATAAAGTGCTTGACACATGAATTGGCTATTTTGTTCTGTTACAAATAAAAAAATGCGCATCGCCTAAATAAAAACATTTCTGCTTGAGTATTGATTTATGTAATAATTTGTGTTCTAAAAAGAGAAATATTTGTTCACACGAAAAAATTGAATAAATGGCTTCCAACACCTCCACACTTCAACAATGGAAGCATATAAGGATGTATCAGTGGTCAATGTTCTGAAATCACCTGTTTTCTAAGTATAGCACTTCCGTGTTATTGTTCAACATTGCACTCGAAGGCGCTATTAAGAGATCTGGCGTGCAGAGGAACGGCACTATCATCACACGGTCGCATATGCTCCTGGGATTTGCGGACGAAATTGACCTCATTGGAATCGATCGCAGAGCAGTAGTAGAGGCTTTTGTCCCACTGAAGAGGGAGACGGCGAGGATAGACTTAACCATTAACTCTACCAAGACAAAGCACATGGTGGCAGGTAGAGATAGAGGAAGACCTAAAGCTTGATCCACTTAGTATATGGCCGTTTCTCTCCAATTACTGCGGCCTCTGCTGGCCGTACCGAGAAGTAAAATACATCACATTGTTGCGAAGGGTTTGTTTAATTTATGGTGAAAGTTTCATCAGTATTGTTGCTCACGTTCAAAAGTTAGCGAAAATGGAATGCGAAAGATGGGAACACATTTTGCACACTCACGCTGGAAATTCAACATGGTCAGGAGGAATGATTTCAAAGTATCTAAAATTAGCGAAATTGACTGTAAAAACTGTCAAACGTTATCGGGAAACACTATTGCTGGGTCGCGTAGAACAAAACATCCGTAGAAATGGAACATACGACCAGAAACTACAAGTGAAAGTCTGCAGAGCAGTTCGGATCAATTATAGGATTTCATTACGTAATTTAGCGAAAAGGTTCACTGCGCCGTACAGCACAGCTCAAATAATCTGTCGGCGCGAAGGTTTCAAGTCATATGATGCCAGTAAGCATCCCAACAGGACCCTGAAACAGAACCTGTTTGCCAAACATCGAGCAAGTTTTGACGAAATACAATTGATGTATTTTGATGGACGATGGAATTAATATTAAAATGGACTTTCAATTCCCGGGACACAAGTTTTACCTTTCCAAACGGAAGGGTAAAGCCCCAGGAAAATTCAAATAAGTCTATGCAGGCAAGATTGCCCACAAATTGATGGAACTAGGAAACTAGAAAATGGTGTGTGGTGCAGACGCATGAATCATGAGCTGTATCAAGTATACAAAGAAGAAAATATTGTGATTGTGAATCGTATTAAATACGGCAGACTTCAGTGGGCACGTCACTTAGTGCGAATGTCGGAAGAAAGAATAGCGAAAACAATATTCAACACGCTGGCTGCACGGGGTGGAATTGGACCTGGGGACCCTGAACGTTCGGGGAAACTGGAGGAACAAGACCGACGATTATGGAGCTCTACGATACGCCAGGCATAGGTGTATCGACACTGTAGCCTACCAGGTATTTAGGTAGGTATTAAATATCAAAATACTTTCTGCAAGCAATAATAGATCCAAATTATGATGAAGGTATTTGTCAAGTAATTGAACTTGAAATTATTCACATGAAATGATGTTCAAAGTTTATCTAATGAAACATACGATCCATTGTATCTTTTGATTATTATATGAGAAAATGTTTGTACGATTGGAGCGAATGATGATAAAACTAAATATTCATACACTAATTGAATATTTTTTCGCGAAATTATGAAGAAAATGGTATATCGAACCATGAAAGGCTGATGCTTGAATTGGGTTTGTGGAAGCCGTAAGGTAGGCAATTATTTTTGGTATGTATGGCGAAAGAAAACAATTGTATCGAGATTTGAGAAAAGCATCATGAGGGCCCATTCACAAACTACATGACTTTTTAGGATGTGGGAGGGTACTTGTCTGAGCGTTAAGGACTTTATAAATTTCAGAACCCTACCATACATGAGGCGTTACTAGTGGCTTGGTGTGGGTTGACAATGGTCAAGTTTAGCGTGGAAACGTTACCGCTGAGTGAATTAACCTGTTTTAACAAAGATGCTCAGCAATTTAATCGCAAGCATCGGATATTCTATCTGCAGCTTTCAGTTATTTTCTCCAGTACGAGTTATTGGTGTGAATGTTTTGATTTTATAGTTTCACCTATACTAACGTAGTACTACAAATCGAGAGCGCATACCACCATTTGGCTACGGGTGCCCCCAGAATTGTTCAAACAAGTTTTGGTTATTTATGTCGCTATACTAGTGGGAATGTGCAAGCTGAGGATAAAAGGCCGTTTCTTCAACTATAGCATCATCAACGTGCACTGCCCACACGAAAGGAGATCCGACGACGAGAAAGAAGCGTTCTATGCGCAGCTGGAGCAGACATACGATGGATGCCCACTGCGGGACGTCAAAATCGTCATCGGTGACATGAACGCTCAGGTAGGAAGGGAGGAAATGTATAGACCGGTCATCGGACCGGATAGTCTGCATACCGTATCGAACGACAACGGCCAACGATGCATAAACTTTGCAGCCTCCCGCGGAATGGTAGTCCGAAGCACTTTCTTCCCCCGTAAGAATATCCACAAGGCCACATGGAAATCACCTAATCAAGTAACGGAAAACCAAATCGACCACGTTCTAATCGACGGTAAATTCTTCTCCGACATCACGAACGTACGCACTTACCGCAGTGCGAATATTGAATCCGACCACTACCTCATCGCAGTATGTCTGCGCTCAAAACTCTCGACGGTGATCAACACGCGTCGGAGTCGTCCGCCGCGGCATAACATTGGGCGACTACAAGACGGTAGACTACGCGCAGCAGCTGGAAGTGGCACTCCCAACGGAAGAGCAGCTAGGCGCAGCATCTCTTGAAGATGGCTGGAGAGATATTCGATCCGCCATTGGAAGCACCGCAACCGCTGCACTAGGCACGGTGGCTCCGGATCAGATAAACGACTGGTATAACGGCGAATGTGAGTAGTTAGTTGAGGAGAAGAATGCAGCATGGGCGAGATTGCAGCAACACTGCACGAGGGCGAACGAGGCACGATACAAACGGGCGCGGAACAGACAAAACTCGATTTTCCGGAGGAAAAAGCGCCATCAGGAAATCGAGACCGTGAAGAGACGGAGGAACTGTACCGCGCTAATAACGCACGAAAGTTCTATGAGAAGTTGAACCGTTCACGTAAGGGCCACGTGCCGCAGCCCGATATGTGTAAGGACATAAACGGGAACCTTCTTACGAACGAGCGTGAGGTGATCCAAAGGTGGCGGCAGCACTACGAAGAGCACCTGAATGGCGATATGGCAGACAACGGTGGCGGTATGGTAATGAGCCTAGGAGCACGCGCGCAGGACATGCGACTTCCGGCTCCGAATCTCCAGGAAATCCAGGAGGAGATCGGCCGGCTGAAAAACAACAAAGCCCCTTGAGTTGACCAACTACCAGGAGAGCTGTTTAAACACGGTGGTGAAGCACTGGCTAGAGCGCTGCATTGGGTGATTACCAAGGTTTGGGAGGATGAGGTTCTGCCGCAGGAGTGGATGGAAGGTGTCGTGTGTCCCATCTACAAAAGGGCGATAAGCTGGATTGGGGCAACTACCGCGCAATCACATTGCTGAACGCGCCTACAAGGTACTCTCCCAAATTTTATGTCGCGACTAACACCAATTGCAAGAGAGTTCGTGGGGCAGTACCAGGCGGAATTTATGGGTGAACGCTCTACCACAGACCAGGTGTTCGCCTTACGTCAGGTATTGCAGAAATGCCGCGAATACAACGTGCCCACACATCATCTATTTATTGAATTTCAAGCCGCATTTGATACAATCGATCGGAACCAGCTATGGCAGCTAATGCACGAAAACGGATTTCCGGATAAACTGATACGGTTGATCAGGGCGATGATGGATCGGGTGATGTGCGTAGTTCGAGTTTCAGGGGCATTCTCGAGTCCCTTCGAAACCCGTAGAGGGTTACGGCAAGGTGATGGTCTTTCGTGTCTGCTATTCAACATCGCTTTGGAGGGAGTAATACGAAGGGCAGGGATTGACACGAGTGGTATGATTTTCACGAAGTCCGTCCAGTTATTTGGTTTCGCCGACGACATTGATATCATGGCACGTAACTTTGAGAGGATGGAGGAAGCCTACATCAGACTAAAAAGCGAAGCTAAACGGATTGGACTAGTCATCAACACGTCGAAGACGAAGTACATGATATGAAGAGGCTCAAGAGAGGTCAATGTGAGCCACCCACCACGAGTTTCTATCGGTGGTGACGAAATCGAGGTGGTTGAAGAATTCGTGTACTTGGGCTCACTGGTGACCGCCGATAACGATACCAGCAGAGAAATTCGGAGACGCATAGTGGCTGGAAATCGTACGTACTTTGCACTCCGCAAGACGCTTCGATCGAATAGAGTTCGCCGCCGTACCAAACTGACTATCTACAAAACGCTTATAAGACCGGTAGTTCTCTACGGACACGAGACCTGGACGATGCTCGCGGAGGACCAACGCGCACTGGGAGTTTTCGAAAGGAAAGTGTTGCGTACCATCTATGGTGGGTTGCAGATGGCGGACGGTACGTGGAGGAGGCGAATGAACCACGAGTTGCTTCAGCTGTTGGGAGAACCATCCATCCTTCACACCGCGAAAATCGGAAGACTGCGGTGGGCCGGGCACGTAGCCAGAATGTCGGACAGTAATCCGGTGAAAATGGTTCTCGACAATGATCCGACGGGAACAAGAAGGCGAGGTGCACAGCGGGCAAGGTGGATCGATCAGGTGGAGGACGACTTGCGGACCCTCCGCAGACTGCGTGGTTGGCGAAGTGCAGCCATGAACCGAGCTGAATGGAGAAGTCTTTTATGTGCAGCACAGGCCACTCCGGCCTTAGTCTGATGATAAATAAATAAAATACTAGTGGGAATTGTGAAATTTAAATGATAGCTGACATAGTGTGATTGTTCTCCATTCATCTTATATGCGAAAGCAGGTTGTCCATTCAGAAAACTATTTTATTGTGCAAAAGAAAAAAACTCACGGCTGTTAACAAACCGAGTCAAAATGATTTTTCGCGCAAGAGAATTGATTTTAATAGTTGAAGTGTATAAATCTAGCGTAATGAAGCAGAAATATGTTAGATACACTTTTTTTAAAGAAGCAGTGGTTAATAATAATATTGAGCAAATAATATTCTCTGTGATTCTCTCTCTCCCTCTCTCTGCAATTCTCTGTGAAATCATGTTCTTTTTTCGAGATTTCAATTTTGTATTTTTTTAATTTCCCTTAAATTTTGCATATACATTCTTTGTTATCAAAAAACATAACTTGCATCATTCGTTTGCCATTTTGACTCTAGCCTAAATTTTGACAAGGGACTAGCAAAAACACCTTGAACACTTAAAAAAAAATTAGGTAAAATTTAAAAAATAGGTATATTTTATCTTATAACCGCTGTATCTTAAAAAAAAGTAGCACTTTGAAAAAAATTACAGTACAACTTTTCTATTGGAAATTTTACGTACTTTCATAAAATCAAGTCGATAAAAACTTGAAAAAAATATTTCGACCATTTAAAAAAAACCAACATATTTAAAAAATTATAACTTTTTTGTCCATCTTTTCCCCATTATGACCCAAGCGGTTTGTCGGACTGATTTATGATATTGTCAGTTTCGCTGGTAACAAAACGCGCCGATTACTTTTTAAGCACCTTTAAAATCGTCGCCAATATCATTATTTTCAATCTGTGGTAGTTCAAAGCCAAATTATGAAAATATTGTTTTGGTGTGTGTCATCCTCTACCCCTCACCCAGCTGGGGGTGTTGGTCAAGTAGTACTACGAATAATTTGATCATATCTCATGCTCCGTAATGGTGCCCTTATTGTTACGAAGACTAGTACTACAAAAAGGATTCACTTCTGAAGCAAGAAAGGTTTCTTCAGAATGTGCAGGGAATGGGATGTACTAGTTGTTCATAACAGGTACAGCAAAACTTCACAAGGACGCCCTTATTCGTACTAACTACTTAGGGAATAGAAGGTCAAGAAGAGCCACCGTTGCTAACTAAAGCGTGAACCGGATACCTGGGACTCCCACAATATCCGCAGCAATAGAAGCAAACGATGCCCTGTACGTATTTAGTGTTCAATTTTTAATTTTTTAATTTATAAAGTAATTGAAGAATGAAAGGAAATTGGAACGTGCTCACCAGTTCAGCCACTGTCAAAATTCCTCCAGTTTTGGACAAGACACATCAGAAATATTCGAGGGACGACATCATTTCAATGCGCTGCTAATCACCCTTTGCTTCATTTAAAACTGTGGCCGATTTGGCAGCTACAAGGTTCGTAGCTGTGGAAGTTCTGGTGGCAGTTAGTGTCCAGGCTGCTGCTGTGCCTGCCGCAAATAAAATGATTCAGGTCCAGTCCATATTCCATTGTATTCCCGTCCATCATCCAAACTGAATCGAAGAGCTCCCAGCAGATCTATGTCCCATACATTGCTCATCGCCATTTCCGATCGTCGACGCCACAGTCTCACTGAACTCGGTCTATGTTGCATTGCAGTAGTTGCGCGCGATTGAAGTTGGCTTTCCTGGATTCGTTGTTTTGGGAACTTTTAATTCGTGTTATCGAAAAGTTGATCGACCGGTTTGATCACTACGCTGCTGTAGAAATTCTTGAGTGAATGTCCTTTTGTGCTTGATTGCTGCAGACACACGGACTTCTGGATTGCTCTGCTTTACTTTCTTGAGCAGGTTTCCGGAAAATGTGTGGACCATCTCAACGGAGAAGAGCCAGTAACACAGAAGTGTAAACCTTAGATATTTGATGCAGTTTTATCCCTTGCTGCTGCTGGTTTTTTAAGTCTTCCATTGCATATTGTGCAGGAATGAACGTTTTTCTCCGGCTTCGAGGACATATTTTAATTAAAACAATTGGAAATCTCAAAGCCAAATTATGAAAATATGCATGAAAAATAGTACTAAATTTCGGGAAATAATGTGATTATTGAAATCAAACAATTTTGTTCACAGTTGATCTGACAGATCTTATGGCCATTTTTGCTGGCGACGATTTCGGCGACGATTTGCTTTGCGACGATTTCAAATCGTCGCGGCCGATAAGGTGGGAAATTGATAATATTTTGCTCACAAAAGGAAAACGAAAAATATTTTATGTCTAATCATGCGTACATTTGTTGTAGGATATCCTCAGTTATGGCGTTGAACGATGTCCGATGCGATTTGTGATTAACTGAATCTGTTTTTTTTTTATCATCAGACTAAGGCCGGAGTGGCCTGTGCTGCACATAAAAGACTTCTCCATTCAGCTCGGTCCATGGCTGCACTTCGCCAACCACGCAGTCTGCGGAGGGTCCGCAAGTCGTCCTCCACCTGATCGATCCACCTTGCCCGCTGTGCACCTCGCCTTCTTGTTCCCGTCGGATCGTTGTCGAGAACCATTTTCACCGGATTACTGTCCGACATTCTGGCTACGTGCCCGGCCCACCGCAGTCTTCCGATTTTCGCGGTGTGAACGATGGATGGTTCTCCCAACAGGTGATGCAACTCGTGGTTCATTCGCCTCCTCCACGTACCGTCCGCCATCTGCACCCCACCATAGATGGTACGCAACACTTTCCTTTCGAAAACTCCCAGTGCGCGTTGGTCCTCCACGAGCATCGTCCAGGTCTCGTGTCCGTAGAGAATTACCGATCTTATAAGCGTTTTGAAGATAGTCAGTTTGGTACGGCGGCGAACTCTATTCGATCGGAGCGTCTTACGGAGTCCAAAGTACGTACGATTTCCATCCACTATGCGTCTCCGAATTTCTCTGCTGGTATCGTTATCGGTGGTCACCAGTGAGCCCAAGTACACGAATTCTTCAACCACCTCGATTTCGTCACCACCGATAGAAACTCGTGATGGGTGGCTTACATTGACTTCTCTTGAGCCTCTTCCTATCATATACTTCGTCTTCGACGTGTTGATGACTAGTCCAATCCGTTTAGCTTCGCTTTTCAGTCCGATGTAGGCTTCCTCCATCCTCTCAAAGTTACGTGCCATGATATCAATATCGTCAGCGAAACCAAATAACTGGACGGACTTCGTGGAAATCGTACCACTCGTGTCAATCCCTGCCCTTCGTATTACTCCCTCCAAAGCGATGTTGAATAGCAGACACGAAAGACCATCACCTTGCCGTAACCCTCTACGGGTTTCGAAGGGACTCGAGAATGCCCCTGAAACTCGAACTACGCACATCACTCGATCCATCGTCGCCTTGATCAACCGTATCAGTTTATCCGGAAATCCGTTTTCGTGCATTAGCTGCCATAGCTGGTCCCGATCGATTGTATCATATGCGGCTTTGAAGTCGATAAATAGATGATGTGCACGTTGTATTCGCGGTATTTCTGCAATACCTGACGTATGGAGAACACCTGGTCTGTGGTAGAGCGTTCACCCATAAATCCCGCCTGGTACTGCCCCACGAACTCTCTTGCAATTGGTGTTAGTCGACGGCATAAAATTTGGGAGAGTACCTTGTAGGCGGCGTTCAGCAATGTGATTGCGCGGTAGTTGCTACAATCCAGCTTATCGCCCTTTTGTAGATGGGGCACACGACACCTTCCATCCACTCCTGCGGCAGAACCTCATCCTCCCAAACCTTGGTAATCACCCAGTGCAGCGCTCTAGCCAGTGCTTCACCACCGTGTTTAAACAGCTCTCCTGGTAGTTGGTCAACTCAAGGGGCTTTGTTGTTTTTCAGCCGGCCGATCTCCTCCTGGATTTCCTGGAGATTCGGAGCCGGAAGTCGCATGTCCTGCGCGCGTGCTCCTAGGTTCATTACCATACCGCCACCGTTGTCTGTCACATTCAGGTGCTCTTCGTAGTGCTGCCGCCACCTTTGGATCACCTCACGCTCGTTCGTAAGAAGGTTCCCGTTTATGTCCTTACACATATCGGGCTATGGCACGTGGCCCTTACGTGAACGGTTCAACTTCTCATAGAACTTTCGTGCGTTATTAGCGCGGTACAGTTCCTCCGTCTCTTCACGGTCTCGATCTTCCTGCTGGCGCTTTTTCCTCCGGAAAATCGAGTTTTGTCTGTTCCGCGCCCGTTTGTATCGTGCCTCGTTCGCCCTCGTGCGGTGTTGCAGCAATCTCGCCCATGCTGCATTCTTCTCCTCAACTAACTGCTCACATTCGCCGTCATACCAGTCGTTTCTCAGATCCGGAGCCACCGTGCCTAGTGCAGCGGTTGCGGTGCTTCCAATGGCGGATCGAATATCTCTCCAGCCATCTTCAAGAGATGCTGCGCCTAGCTGCTCTTCCTTTGGGATTGCCACTTCCAGCTGCTGCGCGTAATCTTGGGCTAGTCTACCGTCTTGTAGCCGCCCAATGTTAAGTCGCGGCCGACGACTCCGACGCGTGTTGATCACCGTCGAGAGTTTTGAGCGCAGACATACTGCGACGAGGTAGTGGTCGGATTCAATATTCGCACTGCGGTAAGTGCGTACGTTCGTGATGTCGGAGAAGAATTTACCGTCGATTAGAACGTTGTCGATTTGGTTTTCCGTTACTTGATTAGGTGATTTCCATGTGGCCTTGTGGATATTCTTGCGGGGGAAGAAAGTGCTTCGGACTACCATTCCGCGGGAGGCTGCAAAGTTTATGCATCGTTGGCCGTTGTCGTTCGATACGGTATGCAGACTATCCGATCCGATGACCGGTCTATACATTTCCTCCCTTCCTACCTGAGCGTTCATGTCACCGATGACGATTTTGACGTCCCGCAGTGGGCATCCATCGTATGTCTGCTCCAGCTGCGCATAGAACGCTTCTTTCTCGTCGTCGGATCTCCTTCGTGTGGGCAGTGCACTTGATGATGCTATAGTTGAAGAAACAGCTTTTTATCCTCAGCTTGCACATCCTTGCGTTGATTGGCTGCCACCCAATCACGCGTTGGCGCATCTTTCCCAGCACTATGAAGCCGGTTCCCAGCTCGTTGGTGGTGCCACAGCTTTGGTAGAAGGTAGCCACTCGATGCCCGCTTTTCCACACTTTCTGTCCTGTCCAGCAGATTTCCTGCAGCGCTACGACATCGAAGTTGCGGGGATGTAATTCATCGTAGATTATCCTGTCGCAACCTGCGAAGCCTAGCGACTTGCAGTTCCATGCTCCAAGCTTCCAATCGTGATCCTTTATTCGTCGCCTAGGTCGTTGCCGATTGTATCGAGTCGTATTATCTTCTATGTCGTTCGTAATAGTTGTTTTTAAAGGCGGCTTATTGGGCCTGCGCAAACCTTCTGTCTCGTCGGAGGGCCGTCGTGTCAGGGCTGTTTAGCGTCCCACCTAACACCAGGACTTGGGCTTGTGCGCTTTGAGCGGCACACGGTCGCTTTGGCGGAGCCTACTTGCGGATACATGCAGCTTTTTATAGAGGTTTAACAGGGCCCACTGTCAAACCCCACCACATCCTAGGCAGGCGCCACAACTCGCAGATGGCCTGGGGAGGGATCGTCAAGCCCTTGGACATAGTCCCTGCTGCCCCAACTGAATCTGTTACACGAACACTAAAAAATTGTAAATTTTTCAGTGGCGCTTGGTGTGATTTGGCAGAACCCCGACCACATAAAAAAAAATAAAAAATATTGAAAAATTCGTTTTTGAGAAAATCGATTTTCAAGTTTTATTTTCTATTACTGGACAATTTTTTTTCACAGTGTATATTTTTATTCAAAAAGACCCAATGATTACCTAAAACACTGCCGAAGACACCAAAACGATCAAACAAGCCATTTTCAAGTTAAATATTTTTGAAAGTTTTCAAGGTGTTTTTGTTTAGGCCCAAAGTTAGGCTAGAGTCAAGATGGCAAACCAATGATGAATAATGATGAAATAACAAACCAATGATTTTTTATGTCTTTATTATCGAGACTTTCAGCGCAAGGCTGGCTCGTCTCGTACAAACCAATGATGATTTTTTGATCATAAGAATGTATATGCAAAATTTCAGAAAAATAAAAAAATACAAAAATAATTCGACCTACGATTTTACAGAGAATTGCTCTGCTGTTTTCATTGATTTTTTTTTTCGGTCAAAATTTAGGTCAATGGCGCTCAAAAAGTTCGATGTACCATTTTCTTAATAACTTTTAAACGGAACGGTCGAATGTTATCAAATTTAATAGTGATCAACTAGGCTTTCGAATGCAACTAATGTCGAGGAAATCGGTTGTTGTTTGAAAAGTTGTCAAATGTTTTTTTTTAGCTTTTGTGCACACACATACACACGGACAGACAGACATGTGATCAGCTTGTCGAGCTGAGTGGACCATTGGAGAATATTTCGATAATGAAGCCCACAATATTATTGGTATTTTCAACTCGGCTAAACAGCCCACACAAAACTCGGCCAACCTACCCAACTAGATGTTTTCGACAACAATCACTATTTACAAACACAAAATTATTTCACCCTGGAAACATTTAAACCATTTGGAAGGATTTTGAATACCCTTTCCAGCATACCACGTTTTTGGAAATCGGTTGAATGTTGATTCGTGTTGCAATTGCAAATATGCCTTCACCATAACATAAATTTACTCACTAGCGCCAAAATACCGGAAAACGTGGTCCTATGCAAACGGAAACACAAAAATATTTGAAATTGAATCCGTACGTTGGCGATCTAACACCCCACCAGAATCAGTATCCACTGCGCCCAAAAGCTTTTTTTCGGCCAACCAGCCCCGGTTTCACCTACTACTCCACATCGCATACCCATGATTCAAATCTTTCGGAAAGTGCCAAATTACACGGATCATTGTCTATACTTTCTCACCTTTCAACGGAATTGATGCAGTGACCTGCGGTCAGCACGAATCTATCGGACACCAACGATCCACCGCACAGATAGCGCACATCGGGAGCTTCTCCATATCCAATTAGTGCCATGTGGGGGAATTCCCGCGATTTGGCCGCTTCGCCATTCACCACCAACTCAATCGCTTTGTGGCCACACTTGTCCAGGCGTTGCAGTTTCGGCGCTTCCGCACCGACCGAGTTGACGTATTCTTTCGAGTAGACGGCTTCCCCATACTCGATGCACTCTGGAACGATACGGTCAATCAGTGTTGGGAGTTGGAACAAAGAGCGCTCAATGATGTCAGGTACGTGCCCTTGTTGCATCTCATTTAGCGTTGAGTGCACTGCTGGACTGGTGAGCAGGTGAATGTAACTGGGTAATTCCATGCCGATTTGAGTGAATCTATTAACTGTAAATGTTATAAATGTCTGTGGGCCAAACATAATTAGAGCGAAACGTCAATCACCACTTAGTCCTATTTAGCCGAATCTTAGGCAATAGGTATTTAAATTTACTATGATAGCAATTTTTTGCCGAATCGAACATGGAATGTCTGAATTGTTTTCTCCCACACCTTAATGGAGTGAACAAACTCTCACCGCGGCCCAACTATGCACTTACGCCGGTCTACATCAATTAAATTAGCGTACTTTCCGCAATTCGAGGATGATTACTCATCGCCGATGAGGCCAAAGGGGCACCCGTCGAAGTTGTTGTTTTCGGTTCGACCCCATCCGGGCAGCAAACCACTTGAACTCTGTTGACGAACCCACACTTGGTGGGATTGGGACGCCTGTTTCGAATGTCATCAATTACGGATGGGCACTCGGACACGATCCGACAGATTCCGGGCGCATTTGTGCGCTGAACGATGCACTCGTCGTCAACGCCTGCCATCATAAATGGAAAAGTTTGGAATAAAAACATCCGTTATCTGTTAAACGATTTGTATGTAGAACAATTAAAAATCACCTAAATCGGTCTGTCCAGATGTGCCAATCGCCAGCAGCACTAGTGCTAGCGGCAGCGTGCGCGACCAGCAATCGAAAATACTCATCTTCACTGATTCAGTACCGGCACTTGACTAAACTTCTCAGCGATGCTGCGATCGACGCCGGACCACGCTGTTATTAATTAGTGACCTCACAGTGCCGTTTCGCATGAACTCGAGAGCATTATCAAATATTCTACGCAAAACTGGAATGAGCTCATAGACTGGCGGGAACCGAACAGCTGCTGTTTTTGTATGGTAGACAAAGTGCTCGTGTTTAGTGGAGCGCTCTAAATTAATCGAATCATTAATGCAGTGCATCGGTTTATTCCAGCAAAAAAGTCCCGCAAACTGGTTTGGGATTCAGTTGAATTTTTTATCCTTGTCTCTTTTCGCCCTCAAATTGCGGGCGTTTTATGTTTAACGCAAAAGGAGAAATAAAGAATAGGCATATGTACAATCTATTTTATATTAGTACATGCGTTGGCTATGCTCGACTATTTATTTATTGAATCGTCTTCGATGGTATCGTACAAGCTAAATTAAACTACATTCCTAATCCTAGTTTTAAAACAATGCTTAGAAATATTAAAATCAAACATATCGCTCACAACGTTGTAGTTTATCAAACAGGAACTTAAAGGGTTGTTATACTCATAATTTGTCAAGTGCATGGGGACAGCGATGAGAGAAGCGTGCCGTAACCTACGACTAGGAACGATGAGTTGGGTCTCTGAGAAAAGATCCGAGTAATCTATGTATCCTTTGAGGATGTCGTGGACCAATAATCTTTTTAGTTTCAACTGTCTTCTTGACAAAAGTTCAAGATCCACCAGCTGACAGCTAGCAGGATAGTCTGGTAAATTTGCAGGGTCATTCCACGGAAAGTGACAAAGTGCAAAACGGATGAATGATTTTTGAATACGTTCAATACGAATGACTTGCGAAGTGTGGTAAGAATCCCAAACAGGGGCAGCATACTCAAGAATGTTGCGCACGAGGGCGCAGTGCAGTGACTTCAATGCATATATGTCTGTAAACTGCGATGCATTACGACGAATGAATTCGAGAACTGCCCAAGCCTTAGCAGTAATTATACAAATATGCTCACTGAAACGCAGTCTAGAATCCATTACGACTCCCAAGTCTCGGATAGAAGCGACACGATCCAGTTCCATTCCATCGATGGTATAGGCGAAGGTAGTTGAAGATAGGCATCGGCAGAAAGTTAAGTTGATGTTAACGCACATCCCATTTTCATCGCACCAACGGAGAAGTTTATCAATGTCCGTCTGCAGAGCAACGCAGTATAGTAATGATTTGATCACTCTGAAGCAGGCTTCGGAATTCTCACTCATATGAATAAAAATCTGCGATTAATCCATTAAGCGGAGTGTGATTTTTCATGGTCCCCCTGTGAGGAAGTATTCTTACACAACATTTCTATCCGGATAGAATCCCGACTAGAAGAGCATAACAACAATTGAACTCAATTTTAACATATTGTGATATTTATAACTTATTTTGATACAATTTTGTTGTCAGTAGCAATTATCTTTCAAATGTTGTAACAGGATTATATCATAATATGATTTGAAAAATGCTTAACACCGAATTGCCCAATAGTAGGCAATTAAAATAGATGCCATAGGTAGCCAGCTCCCAGCCATAGGTATCACAACGCTGATATAATTTGAGAAGGTTGCCTTATTTGTTATGTTGTTAATTTCATGTTCTCGAAAAATATTCTTGTTCAGACAAAAACAACAAAAAATATGATTGTTGATTACAATCTGGTGACCTATCACGACCTGTAAAAATTCCAACTGCACAAAAACAATATATTTTGTATCTGATCCTGTTATAAATTTCTAACAGAATATGTTATTTTTATGATAAAATTGTAACACAATTTGATAGTTTTTTGTTTCCTGTAGTGCAGTTTTTGATAGAAATTTAGTTATTTTAACAACATCCTGCACCATGTTTCTAACAAATTTTGTTATAAAAATTTAGTATAACATAATAACATAGTATGATATAATTTTGATATGACCTTCTAGTCGGGATGGCGGGTGATAAATTCTTGAGCGCCGGATCGCCGGATAATTTAATTTTAATCCACAAATTTTCCTTCTCGTCGCGTCATCAGATAAATTTTACAAGCATATTTTCAAAAATTTAGGACCGCAACGGGATTCGAACCCAAAACAATTTTAAAACGTTCAGTGCGCCCACGCCACCACATGAATTGATTGAAAGCAATGGGAAAAACTGCTGTATTGAACCTTTTGCTTATCGTGGCGCATCGTCAGATTCATTCAGCTTGGAGAGGCAAAGTAAGCCACATTTGATTTTCGCGAAACATGGGAAGAAGGATAACAATTTTTCGCACCATCGCTTGTGCCGGAGTTTATCGCACTGTAATTTATCCGGATAAAATGCATGGTGGAGTGATCAGTTGTCGCGTGAGTGAGTGAGAAATCCGAACCCTGCTCTGAAGATTTTGAGATCGTCGGCAAACATTATAGTTTTGCAGATGAGAGTCGAAGGCTTAGGTCGTTTACAATTTTTTTTTGTTAGCAAATGTTGTTGAGTACAAAATTTACGTTCAAAGTCAATTACTTAGGGGCCATCCAGAAACCACGTGGTCAAATTTTTGAAGATATTCAACCCCCCCCCTCCCCCCATGTGGCTTATCGTGGTCATTTGACAGACCCCCCCCTCCCCCCCTATGACCACGTGGTTTTTTTTCAAGTACAAAAATTTAAAAAAAACCTTGTGTAACTAAAACATATGGTTAATCCGATCAATTTTGAAGATGGAAATTATAAATTTTCATGAAGTCGAAAATTTTGATGATGTTATCATGTTGTAATGTGTATCAGGTATTAGGAAATCTAGAACTCGCACACCTTCACTGCAGCAGGAGGATATAAAAAAAATGTGGACTCGCGAATATCTTATAAAAATTTCGAGAAAAATTTATAATGGTTTAGAAATTTTCCAAAATATCCCTATATTTTTAATTTATTTTTTATTTTTTATTAGTGTTTTTTTTTTAAATATTTTTTTAGATATTAACCTCAGCGAAGCATCTGAACTGAACTCGTACAACGAAAAGTTTATCAGAGAATCACAAACTTAATATGTAATCTTAGAGATGCAAATAAAACCTCCTACTGATGTTTCTTTTGAGTAGCATTCTTGTAGAAATTGCAGTATTGTTTTCAGAATCATCAATATTAGAAATAAATAATTATAAAATATTTTCGTTTTGAATTGTTCATTGCTAACATTGATTTATTCATGAAACTTTTGCATTTTTTCGTTGAACATTTTGATTTCTTTATGGAAAATTTTTATTTCATAATTGCAATTTTTGCTTTTACAAGTGCTAATTTACTATTATTGTGTGTATTATTGTTCTTTATTGGCAATTTCCTATTTTATTATGGAAAATTTCTATTTGTTGCTCTGCTAAAGAGATTTTCAATCCAGAGCTGGCTCATCTCTCAAAATTTCTAATTCTTCATTGAAATTTTATTTTGATATCGACTCGTGGAAGCCAATGATGCCATATTAAAAATATTTTCTCGGTCACTCTGACGGTTCTTTGGAATAATTTTCCAAGGAAAACGTCTTGATTGATCTGGTAGATTCGTGGGCTGAACTTGAGAGTATTTTGAAGTACCTTGAGCATCTCGTATTCCTGAATATTAATCACTGGCTTAACGTTCAGGATAACCCATCTTATCTGAGTGTTCAGAATGATTCAAACATTTAAACTTTATTTACATGCTCTTAGAATCGAAATCTTCCCAAGGTTTCGGATATCTGAGTTTTCATGGTCAGTCAAATTTGAGCTCCCATATTTTTTCTGTAAAGCCAATATCTAGATGAACAATTTTACTGAAGAAAATGGTGGCCTAGTCATCTTTTGTGATTTTATAGACAACCTAAAACGCTGGGCATATATGACCCATCATTACTGAAAGGGTTGTTGAGGGTTGTTTTGGAATTTAATTTCAATCGTTATTATAACACTATTTTTTAACCTAGATTGTTTTTAGGAATTGGAGTGTTTTTTTCTGGAACACTGCCACTTTTTTTCATATCGCAGGAATCTAAGACCCTTTTATGAATTTAAAAAGCATTTTATTTAGAATTTCATGTTGATTTTTTAAATGCAAGCTTCTCTATGTCATAACCTTTTTCATACGCACTACTAGAATTTTGTGTATTTAGAACATTTAGGTGCATTATTATTTTTTTTCGATCAATTATCCTAATTATTCAATATCATAAAAACTAGGCTTCTTAAGCCTAAATTATTGCCTACATTTATTGCTTGGATTAATTTTAAATTCCAAGATCTTCTTAATTTTCAAGAATAATTATTCTGGAGTTGCAGTCTCCCCGGAATATCTTTAGAATTTCAACGACATTTTTTTCCGAAATTCTGTGGAAGAGCTCCGAAAAATGTTCGGTAGAAATTTTGAAGAACTAGAAGAATTCGTAGAAGGATCCGAAATGCATATTTACTATGAAAATTCCAATAAACATCATATTCCGAAGAATTTACAGTATAAATTAGAAAAAAATCCAGACAAGACAAGAATCTCTAAAGATTTTTTTCAAAATCCCGGGCAATTTTAATGAATCTTCAAAGGAAATTCTTATAAGTTTCCAATGGATTTTTTTGTTTTCCAAAAGAAATTCTTAGAAATTTTCAGCAGTTTTTTAATTTTCAAAAGAAATTATTCGGAATATGCCAAAATATTTCCGATGGAAATTCTCAAGATTTTCCAGTAGAAAATCGAAAAAAGTTTATCTGAAACACCAATAATGAATTTCCCGAGAAAATTCCGATGTTTTTACAAGTGGAAATATCGAAAAAATTGTACTTTTGTAGTACTTGTAAAGGTTGTACTTTTGAAGCTTTTTTAGTAGGAATTCCTTAAAAAATTAAATCCAAATTTTAAAGATTTTCTGATGTGAAAATTCCTTAAACTTTCTAAATCATTTCCTGCCCAAGAAACATTTTAAGTTTTATAACGCTCTTGAAGACCATAATTTACTCTTCAAGAGTGTTATAAAACCATCATAAAACCAAAATGTTACTAGGGTGTGCATCTTTGCATGGTAAAGATTTAAAGCAATGTTTAGCTGAACCTACAAAGAAATCAAAATGACATCCCGAAGAAGAATGAATTCCCGATGAAATTTTGAAATGATTTCTGGTTCAGATTAAAAAAAAAACATGAACCTTGAGAATTCTAAAGATTTATTCTTTGAAAATCCAAAGAATTTTTTGAAGATAATCCATAGACTCTTCCGTGGAAATTCTAAATAATACCTCTAATAAAAAAAATACTTGGAAAATTTAATTAACAAATAGCGTAACAAAGTATTCTGAAAAATTTTCATTTCAAAATTCCAAAATTGAAAAAAAAAAAATCAACGGAAATATCAAAGTGTTTCATGTGGCATTGGCTCCATATTCCAACTTCCAACCAACCAACTTCCTGCTTTTCAACTTAGTATATTCTATTAACATTTCCTCAGTTATAAATTGAAAGCTTTTATATGCCAGCCATTGCACGATTATATATTTTGTGTAGCAAGTACGATGGATACATTATACCTAGGGTGTCGAGAATGTTTCCCACCCGAAAACATCCTAGACAAGGACGAGAATCGAGCTCGTCATCTCCGGATTGGCAATCCTACGCCTTTGCTCGCAAGGCTAACTGGAGACTGAACATTTTGAAGTGCACTCCTTAAAATGTTCGAAAAACTTCTTTTGTAAATGAAGAAGAATTTCTGGCGAAGATTCGGAAGAACTTGTCGAAGAAATTTATTAAAATTTTCAGACAGAATTGACATGGAATTTTTTTCGGAGTTTTAAGGAAAAAATTTCGGAATTTAAACTGGAGATGTTTTGTTTTTTTTTCATTATCAATTTGCAGCAAAATTTCCAAGAAAAATTTTTCAGAGGGAATTGTTCAAAAAAAAATCTGAATGCCAGCAGGATTGTATGAAGTAATGTCAAAGTTTTTACAGCAAATTTCTTTACTTGATTTATCCTGAATATCCATAAGAAATTTTTTTGAATTTTTCTTCATTAGATTTTTTCTTGGATTATTGTAAAAACATGAACATTTTTCAAAATTGTAGCTGCAGTCCGCTGATGCAAAAGTGTCGGCGGCGTGATGCCAAAAACCATCTGCGGCGGAATTTTTTTTTATTTTTTTTCCCTTTTTCCTTTCCAAATTTTCTGGTGGAAATTGAAACTGAATCGCAACCTGTTTTTCGTTTATTTTTGTATGGACATAGGATCTTAGGCTAAGACGGTCAAATAATGCAGATATGCAAAGGCGATGCGACCGACGCTGCGTTATCGATTTTTCTCGATGCACACCTACGTCTTTTAACGCTGAGTTGAAAAGACGCTACGTAAACATCGGCCCTTAGATGCCCTTTGCGTTTAATGATTAAATCATTAAATTTCAATGATATGTATATTTTACACCGTTATTGTTATGCACCAAAAGTTTTTCGTGCAAAAAAAAAACCACGTGGTTCGAGAGCAACACCCCCCCTCCCCCCATGTGGCTTATCGTGGTCATTTTCCACGCCCCCCCCCCTCCCCCCATATATGACCACGTGGTTTCTGGACGGCCCCTTACATGATTTTTCGGATATTTACAAGCTTTTATTAAATGCCATGATTACACTCTTGAGCATTCTTTAAAAAAATGTTATTAGAAGAGGGGCGCTTGTTGCCATTTTTAAACTATTCTGAAACATGGCGCATACAAAACATCCTTCAACAGACATGAATATCCGTTTTTTATCTCGGAAATTTCATCGTAATTCTGAGATATTTGTCAGGTCAGGCAGGAATTTCCGGGATGAATCTTTGCACGAATAATGAATCCTTGTATCGTTCTTGGAGATTTCATCTGAGTTTCTAGTAAAAAACGGCACAAATTCCTGCCGTAAAATTGCGGTTAAATTGGCATTCAAAATGTTAATTGGCGAAATTTCCTGCATGAACTCCTGGCGAAACTTGCTGGCTGGAGTTTGCGCAAATTATTCTACAAAATTCCTGAAGAAATTTCCGAAAATATTCCTCCGAAATTTCCGAATAAATTTACGGTTTGAATTCAAATTTCAAATCAACGGTGCTTGAGCAACTATGGTAGATTTTGTATTTTTTGTTTCTTTACACAAATTCAAATAATTGTTATACATAAGTTTTGTTTAATAACGAAGTGTTATGGTGTAATTCGTTAATCTCTACGCAAGTTTGTCTTGTGATCAATAATTACAACAAAGTTGCATAATTTATTACTTCAGAAGAAATTGCGGTTTCAGCAGATTTTTAATTATTTGCCAAGGCTACAATCAATTATGGTCAAATCTGACCTGCACATTTCTTGTATATCAATGATTCTCATAAAGTTCGATCAACAAAAATTCCACTGACGGAACGGAATAAAACATGCCATAACTATCATCTCATCTAAAAAGCGGTGCGTATTGAAATAGTTTTGGCTCTTTCCACCCACGCCTTTTCAAAGATTTGAAACGTTATGACCCCGGGATTTCTTGCTGTCCCGGAAGGAGACTAGTCTAGACCCCAAGCTGCTGGTCTGGTGTCAAAAAGTATCCATCACATCGAGAGAGGTTTTGTGCATTTTGAGCGTAGACGAGAGAGTACACGTATAAATCAACTCATACTAAATATAGCTCATTTTCAACAAATTTCAATTTACTGGCGTCGTTTTAAATATATCGACGGATTCAACATAACTAGAGGGTATGAATTAATTTAACATTCGACACGTTAATATATACGATGCGGTAAATTGACGGAATCTTTGTAATTAATTTTATAAAGATAAACATAATGATAATTCAATGTGAGAAAATCGTAACGTGTACAGTGAACACTGGGAGGAAATTTGCGAGTTTCAAGCAAAATATCTTGAAACTTTGATTCGATCGAGTCCGCAGCTCCCAGATGTATCTGTAGTCGCTCAATTTAAATTGACGGTTGAATCGAGCCTAAAACTTTTTTCTCTATATTTCCACTCTATTACACTCTATTATTCGGTAACAGATTTCAATAATAAATAATCACCTTTGGAAAAAATGCTAGAATAAAAGTTATTTGGCATAGTCCAAATTAGTTGAAAACGAAGAAAAAAAGTTTTTGATAGCAAATCAATTTTATCGCCATTTACACAAGCCATAAAGATATGCCAAATATTGCTTTTTGTTGTTGTAACAATTCGATGAAAGTAGGAAGATGCAAAATTTGATGGAGCCGTAATTCACCGTCTTCGGAATTTGGTTAGTTGACTTCTGAGATTTCACAAACTTCCAACACATGGAGGGGTTGTTCTTTAAATTCGGCTGCAAGTTGTCCTGGTGTCTACGGTCGCAAGAGTCAAGAAGCTCGTTATAGGAAGATTCCACTAGTTCTAGTGCATTCCTGTTCTAGTCGGTTTTATTAGCGAAGAATCTTTTGCGCTCTTTTTTTCAATTTGTCAGAGCTTTCTGCTAATACAGTGATTATTACTTCGGCGGCAATATAAAATAAAGAGAAAACGAAATAAAACAGTATAAAATTAAATTTTTCCATGGAAAATTTGTAATTGTACTGACGTATGTTACCAAAGAATGTCAAGAGAAAGCAATAACAACAAACACTATTTGAAATATTCTATTGGTATTTCTAAAAACTCTTAAAACTTAAAACAAAAACAAAAGAATGTTCTGATGGTAGACATAAATAAGATGAAGACAAAAACGCATAGCTTTTCACAAAAACTCCAAGCTTTCGTCATAAAAATACACATGGACACATGGACACTCTAAATGAAACTGTGCACCATGGTCCACCGGGAATAAGGAGGAATGGTCCTCCGGAAATTTAGGGAGTTTGGTGTCAGCAAATCTCTCAACTTCATCGGGAGTACGCGCATACTCGCCGATGTGCTCAAGGACCGTGGATTCGGCATCGTAGCGCTGCAGGAGGTTTGTTGGAAGGGATCAATGGTGCGAACGTTTAAAGGTAATCATACCATCTACCAGAGCTACGGCAACACACACCAGCTGGGAACAGCTTTCATAGTGATGGGCGATATGCAAAGGCGCGTGATCGGGTGGTGGCCGATAAATGAAAGAATGTGCAGGTTGAGTATCAAAGGCCAATTATTCAACTTCAGCATAATCAACGTCCATAGCCCACACTCCGGAAGCACTTATGATGATAAGGACGCATTCTACGCGCAGCTGAAACGTGAGTACGACAGCTGCCCAAGCCACGACGTCAAAATCATCATAGGAGATTTGAACGCTCAGGTTGGCCAAGAGGAGGAGTTTAGACCGACTATTGGGAAGTTCAGGGCTTCTCGGCTGACGAAAAAAAACGGCCTACGACTAATTGATTTCGCCGCCTCCAAGAATATGGTCATTCGCAGCACCTACTTCCAACACAGCCTCCCGTATCGGTACATCTGGAGATCACCACTGCAGACAGAATCACAAATCGACCGCGTTTTGATTGATGGACGGTACTTCTCCGACATTATCGACGTCAGGACATATCGTGGCGCTAAAATCGACTCTGACCACTATCTGGTGATGCTTAAACTGCGCCCAAAACTATCCGTCATCAACAATGATCGATACTGACGACCGACCTGATGTCCCCACTGCATACGCGCAGTATCTCGAGGCAGCGTTGCCGGAAGAGGGTGAGCTCGATGGAGCCCAGTCAAAGCAGTCATTAACGACGCAGCGGAGAACAACGTTGGGTATATGGGACGAAGTCGACGGAACGATTGGTTCGACAAAGAATGCAGCAAGGTACCCGGCAGAACGTGGAACGTTATAGACGGAAGCGGAGACAGCAGACCCGCCTTTTTCAGGAGAAGAAACGCCGCTTGGTAGAAGCGGAGTGCGAGGATATGGAACAGCTGTGCCGTTCTCAAGAAACACGCAAGTTCTATCAGAAGCTCAACGCATCCCGCAAAGGCTTCGTGCCGCGAGCTGAAATGTGCCGGGATAAGGATGGGAGTATCTTGACGTGTGGTGATCGAAAGGTGGAAGCAGAACCACGAGGAACATTTGAATGGCGCAGAGAGTACAGACAGTGAAAGTCAAGGCAGCGGAGGAGATGACTACGTCAGTTCAGCGGACGATGGAAGCCAGCCAGCCCCCATCTTGAGGGAAGTTAAGGATGCCATCCTACAGCTAAAGACCAATAAAGCAGCTGGTAAGGATGGTATCGGAGCTGAGCTCATCAAGATGGGCCCAGGGAAGCTAGTCACTTGCCTGCACAAACTAATAGTCAGAATCTGGGAAACTGAACCGGAGGAGTGGAAGGAAGGGGTTATATGCCCCATCTACAAGAAAGGTGACAAGCTGGAGTGTGAGAACTATCGAGCGATCACTATCCTTAATGCCGCCTACAAAGTGATATCCCAGATCATCTTCCGGCGTCTGTCACCATTAGTGAATGAGTTCGTGGGAAGTTATCAAGCCGGCTTCGTTGACGGCCGCTCTACAACGGACCAGATCTTTACTGTACGGCAAATCCTTCAAACATGCCGTGAATACCAGGTCCCAACGCACCATCTGTTCGTTGATTTCAAGGCGTATAGACCGTATAGACCGCGTAGAGCTATGGAAAATTATGGACGAGAACTGCTTCCCTGAGAAGCTTACCAGAATGATCGAAGCAACGGTGGATGGTGTGCAAAACTGTGTGAAGATTCCGGGCGAACACTCCAGTTTGTTCGAATCGCGCCGTGAGACTAAGACAAGGTGATGGACGTTCGTGCCTGTTGTTCAACATTGCGCTAGAAGGTGTCATGAGGAGAGCCGGGTGTAACAGCCGCTGTACGATTTTCAACAGATTCAGTCAATTTATTTGTTTCGCGGATGATATGGACATTGTCGGCCGAATATTTGAGAAAGTGGCAGAGCTGTACACCCGCCTGAAACGCGAAGTATCAAAAGTTGGACTGGTGGTGAATGCGTCAAAGACCAATTATATGCTTGTGGGCGGAACCGAGCGCGACAGGGCCCGCCTGGGAAGCAGTGTTACGATAGACGGGGATACCATCGAGGTGGTCGAGGAATTCGTCTACCTCGGATCCTTGCCAACGGCTGATAAAAATGTTAGTCGTGAAATACGAAGGCGCATTATCTGTGGAAGTCGGACCTACTACGGGCTCCAGAAGAAACTGCGGTCAAAAATATTCGCCACCGCACCAAATGTATCATGTACAAGACGCTGATAAGACCGGTAGTCCTCTACGGACATGAAACATGGACAATGCTCGAGGAGGACTTGCAAGCACTCGGAGTATTCGAGAGACGGGTGCTTAGGACCATCTTTGGTGGTGTGGAAGAAGACGGTGTGTGGTGGCGAAGAATGAATCACGTGCTCGTCCAGCTCGACGGCGAACCCAGTATTCAGAAGGTAGCTAAAGCAAGAAGGGTACGATGGGCAGGGCATGTTGCAAGAATGCCGGGCAGCAACCCTGCAAAGATGGTGTTCGCTTCCGTTCCTTCAGGTACGAGACGGCGTGGAGGACAGTGAGCGAGGTGGACAAAACGACTTGGCGAGCGTGGGGCGTGTTCGAAGATGGTGAGATGCGACCTCGAACCGTGTATTGTGGCGTCAAATTGTTGATTCAGTGTTATCTGCTTAGATGTAGACTTAATAAATGAATTACCGAACAATTCACCAAAAATTCACCGAATTGATTTAAGTGTGTTCGGAAGAAATTTCGTTAAAACTCATGAAGGTATTTTTAACGGAATTCTTGACGAAGGATTTCTGAAAAAATCCGAAGGGATTTTTACAGATATTTCCGAAGGAGTTCTTAATTCAGTTCCCAAAAAGAATCTGGAAGAACTCCTTCAGAATTTTATTATGGTTTTCCTAAAAGTTCTCCTAGCGAAAGTTTTGAAGGATTTCTTAGCGAAATTCCCTAGAAATTTTTAGAATCTTTTCTTAAATTCTCGAAGGAACTTCTGGATTTATCTTCTTCTTCTTATTGGGATTACATCCCCCACTGGGACATTGCCGCCTCGCTGCTTAGTGTTCATTCAGCACTTCCACAGTTATCAGCCGCGAGGTTTCTAAGCCAAGTAACCATTTTTGCATTCGCATGTTGCATCGAGACAATTTACAAGCCGAAAATTGTCTAGACCGGCACCGGGAATCGAACCCAATCACCCCCTCAGCATGGTCTTGCTTTATAGCCGCGCATCTTACCGCTAGGCTAAAGGGGGGCCCTTCTGGATTTATATCCGAAGGAATATCCGGATTTTCAAAGGAATCCCCGGAAAAAAATAAAAAGGAATTCTTATAGGATTGATCGAATGTATTCTTGGAGAAATCTTTGGCACCCGATGTTTAAACGATAGCATTTGCCACCCAAATTAGCTGAAAATTTAGGATGATTATTAAAAAGGCAAATGTAATCGTTTAAGCATCGGGGATAAAAAAAAGTCAAAATTTAGATCACTCTAATGACCAGTTGTGGTATGCACACGAGGGTATTCTTAATTATACAGAGAAAAAAGAAAACAAGTTTTGCGAGAACATCCTGAGGAACAACGAAAGAGTAGGAGCCTTTTCTAGTTCTGCGAGAACAAGAAAAGGCTTGCAAAAAAGCGCGTTATTCAAAAAGCCTATCGGTTTCGTAGAGTTTTGTATAAAACAAATAAGCCTCAGATAAATCAATTTGAAAAAAATACAAAATTACATTATATTGCAATTGAATATTGTACAATATATTTTTAATTTCGTTGATTGTAGATATTTCGTTCATTTTATGAATTGCAGATTGCGCTCAAATTCGAAAGGATAATGATGATCAATGGATCGCATCGCAGTGCTTTGAGTACCAACTTTCAGAAGGAGGTTCATCATCAGGATACTCACGTGGTAGTAAGTATTATTCAACTATTATAAATTTATGATCTGCTATGTTGGCCAATGAAGAAAAATCTGTCTTGGAGGGAAATAAAGAAACCATACATTAGACTCGGTCTTTGCGTTTCTTCCTAAATTTCCCAATGATTGTTTTAGTTTTCAATCTGAGGCCTATCGTTTATGGTAATGATGATTTTCGGAACGTTAGAGTCTCCATTGGAGTTCGCTGAGAATGTCATAAGGCTATAGCTCCATGTGATGATCAGCAATTGTGTCAACATGTGTTGAGCATTTAGTTTAGGATTCTCGCGTAACCGTACGGCTGATTCACGTTTCACTGATAATAATTTGTTGAAAGATTTTTTATTCCCGTTATTTTGAAACTTTTCAAGTGAAACGAGCATTTATTTCAAATTCACAGATACCGGTATCCCATCCAGGAAAGTGCGTTTCGGATTGAAAAATGACAACGGACCTTATTCACTTATGCCATTTTCTGTGAGGTCTATATTTGGGCGCTTGGTCGATGTGAGTGTTGTTTGTGTGGGTATCTCACAAGGAACGAAACGGATGAATTAATCTTTTACATATCTACAGATTTTAAACTTAATAAATGGAGCAAAAATAGAAACAATCGCTTCCGCTCGAAACGTAGCTTTTTTGACTTTCGTGGCAGCGGTGCCGTTTGATGACAGCAGTCCATCTCTTGATCGCGGTTTCTACTTTTGATTGCATTCCAGAATCTTCTGCGCTTCGGTCTGTGGAGGAGTGAATTAATTATAGGTGGAGTTGGGTTAGATTTGAAGATGACACCATATTTACCTGAATCATCCGGTAAATCACCATTAGTGAGTCCACTGGCGTTTTACAGCTGTCCTGCACACCGAACGAACCGGGCATGTTCATGGTCAGGGCGTTTGAGGAGCGTTTTCCCCAAGATGGAGTGAAAGTGAGCTGATGGAAGATATTACGTATCGAATGAGATGATTAGAATCAACATTTCACTTGTTTGACGAGAGATTTTGTAAATCAATGTTTTAATTACTTATTTCTGTTCATTCTGTTCACATATCAGTACATTTTTGGTATCAAGTTCTTTTGAGAAAATTTTAGTTTTTTTATCATCACATCTTAGATCTACAAACATTTTCTTCTACTGGTTAAACTTTAAAACAAAATTTCAGAAGCCAATTAATTGAAATAGAGTAAATAATCACTGTATAATTGACTGAGCATTGACTTAGCTCCAATCTTGGAGTATGTACATCCTGTAATAGTTAGAAGAGCTCTACTATTCAGAATCTCAATTACACATCCGACCGACGGCAATGGTAATTTATTAGCGTCTGCTATGCAGCAGGAAGTACAGTGCCAATGAGATTAGATTTTAATCAAACTCAATCTCTAATTAGCGACTCAGCTTTCACTCTACGCTACGTCAAATGAGTCAACCACGCCAGCAATGATTATGCCAATATGCACTGCTTGGCACTCCACCGAAACCCTCACCTGTGCATCACAAACGAAGATCAAAGAGGCGCAGATTAGCAGCACGCTGAACAGTTTCACCAGATCCATATCCGGGCGGGATGATCGGAAGCGAATGGCAATTGTTTGGCAAACCAAAGCAAATCTGATACTCTCAGTAAACGGTCGTCCGGCACACAATCGCACAACTCCTCTATTGAACAGGCACTTGATACTGGATTGATGACGGAAAAGCTGATTGAAATGGTTTTTATACTATCGATAGCGCGCGGGCAACCGTTCGGCGTTTGCCGTGCAACTTTGCTAGGGTTTCATTGCAGGAAGAGTTAATTAGTTATCGTCATCAAGAGCTTTGCATATATTTAGCAGTTAGGTGGTAGTCGGGATGCTGTGGATGCGCCAGTGAAAGACAAGGAGTTCAATTTATTTTTATGACATTCTCGCTGACGTAATGAATCCTTCTAAGTAACGGAAGAGGAAGGAGGGTTTTTCTAGCTTTGCAGCCTCATAGCATTATATTAAATAGATAACTCATTTAAGTTATTGCATCCCTCGCACAAGAATAGTTGTAGTTTGGATTTTGTACATACATATTACTAAATGCATTAACATAAATAGGTATGCGTTTGCGAGAAGACGATTAACAATTTTAGAAGTAAAGGTGTAAAAAGGTAATAACGCTCAAATGCAAAATTGTATTCACTAAAGCCGAAACTGTGTTTTTCTACATGTTCCAAAATTTTCTAAACTGCGGAACAGTTTGTAGAACTTAGAACACCTGGTAGAGGCATGGTTGAATTGCACCCATAGGTGCGGTGTGTTACAGAATGTAGTTGACCTGGTAGATCAATTGATCTGAACTCCAGAATGATTTGAAGAACCTATTATTTCTGTAGGAATATTGTTTGTATTACGTTATCTATCTTCTCTGGAATAATTTTTGGACACATTTATGAAAAAAAAAAGTTTAATATCGTTTTAGAAATGGCTGAAATATAGTCAATAGTCATTTTGAACGCTGTTTTGTTTTCCAATATAATAGTCCCTTTCAAAGGCATCTAGGAATGTTCAAAAAGTTTATGTGACATTTCCTTATGGAATAGTAGTAAACTATGGTAAATTATATTAAGTAAACCGAATTTTACAATTTTTCAAAAAACAGCGTCCTGACTCAAGGCATTGCAGGGGAAAATTGAGCATCCCTAGAAACGCAAAACACCAGTATTATGAAACTGCGCTACGCTACGCAAATGGCCACAATTCGACATTCCGAAGCACCCCTCAGCTCTAAAACATGATGCCTGGAAATAGTGATAATCATTTTGTGTGAAATTGAGGAAAATTATCTCGTTTCATTCGACAAATCTCATTGTGGTCATAAAAAATTGTCTTTTTTTCCTCCTAAGCAATGGAGGGGGAATCTGCTCAACAGACATCCTGGGTTGTCCAGGAAGTGCGGGGTTCGAGACCACCTCCAACAGCAAACGGGGGAGGCCCGACCCGCTAAACTGTTTATTTATTTATTTATTTATTTCGTCAACCGACGTAGACTAGTACATATACAACATACATGTTTTTCTTTATTTTCTTAATGCTATAAATACGGTATTATAGTGTATAAAAATAAAAATAGTTTGGTTAAGTAGTAGGTTTCGAATTGTGACAAAAAAATTTTTTAGGTTCTGCCGAGACATTGTAAAGTCAATAGTTTCGCAGTGTTGATTATAGATGGCCATCATCTGATTGAGAGGTCCGAATTTTGCATAATTTGTACGGCAGTGATTAATTAAAAATGTATGTCGATGACGCAGTTGTCGAGATGGTATGTAGAAATTTAATTTCGATAAAATGTTTGTTGAATCAATACGCTGCGATCAGGGCCGGATTAAGCCGGAAGGGGGCCCCGGGGCCAACAGTTTGTGGGGGCCCTAAAATGTACATAAAACGTTGGTTTTGGTACATAAGATTTGTGGGGGCCCGGGGCCACGGCCCCCCCGGACCCCCCCTACATCCGGCCCTGGCTGCGATCAAGAATGATGATGCCGCGTGCACCCCAAATTGACTTCTCTGCGATAGGGTCTATTCGTCAACATACAGAGGGACTTGCCGACGCGGTGCCTACGCCTGCCCCAGCCTTTAACGAGGACCCCTTTCCGCCCTCGGGCTCGGAACCCGCCCGGTTGACCGACGCCGCGAAAGCGACGATATCATGTTGTTCTTCGCGCGGCCACTTGTTCGATAAAAGGATCGAGCTCGACCACAGGGCACCAGTATGACCCATGAAGCCGACTCCGATCCCTTGGAGCACCTCTTATTTGCGCCTGAACTAGCCATCCTTGAGTCCACGCGCCACCTTCTGTGTAGCTCCGAGACGATTTGGACGATAGCCGATAAAACGGCGTTCCAGCCAACTTCATCTTTACACATCCTCCGAACTAGGTTGTCCCGGGGTAGTGTCCAGACCAGTGTTGTAAAATGTCATTTGCATTCGGTTTTTTTTTAATCTTTCGTTTATTTGGAAGGTTCATTTGCCGTGAAGCGTTACGGAGCCGAAATCAAGTTTAACAATACATTTCTTGATTCTTATACATAGTGTTAGTTTTGGTGAACCGAAAGACTCGCGGTTTGGTCGAGGTTAGGGAATACAATAATACAGTAGGAAAGGAAAGGATTTTAGGATACTTAAGTAATTACGATGCTGATGCTCACAAAGTTGACATTCCTCGCGATGTTTCACATCTGTAACGGGACAAACAAACTTTTTTTTGGGAGATAACAACGAGAGAAAGACATACGGAAGGGATTAACGACAGACATTCAAATGTACAACAAGAGGAGGACATTCGTAATGGGGTATGACAGACAAGGGAATGGGCAGACAATGATTACAGTTTTATATCGGCAACTTTCAAAAATTGGTGGACCAGGGACATGTACTCGAGATCAAGGCCCGACAACACTTCCCTAATAGGCTTTGGTTGTTTTCCTCGGACCCGGAGATGTTCAGTTAGCGCAGATCTGGGGCCACGATGCTCCTCGCACGCCCACACGACATGATAGATGTCCTGATAATCCTCGCCGCAAACACAGAGATTTCCTTCCGAGAGCCCCACTCTGAAAAGATGTGCATTTAGAGTGTAGTGATTGGACATTAGACGACATATGGTTCGAATGAAGTCTCGTCCCATATTCAATTTTTTGAACCATGGACGCTTCGACACCTGCGGGCGAATACAGCCATCTACCCAACTCCCCATTTGTCCATTTCTGTTGCCAGCTGTTCAAGGTTTCCTGACGAACTAATGTGAAAAATTCATCGAAGGTGATTTTCCGATCATAAATATCACCTTCCATAGCGCCCACCTTAGCCAAAGAGTCCGCTTTCTCATTTCCCGGGATCGAGCAATGAGAAGGGACCCAAGCCATGGTGATTGTGAATGACCGTTTCGATAGAGCACTCAAAGCTTTCTTTATCCCCTTTAGGAGATACGCTGAGTGCTTCACCGGTTTCATTGACCGAACAGCCTCCAATGAACTTAGACTGTCGGTGAAGATGAAAAAGTGGTCAGGAGGCAGGGATGCGATTTGTTCGAGCGAATGGTGTATAGCTGCTAGCTCAGCAGTATATACGGATCAAGGCTCTTTGAGCTTAAAGTAGGCGCTATGAAAAACGTTGAAAACACCGAAACCAGTGGAGTCATCCATTTTTGACCCGTCAGTGAAAAAGCTTCTCTTCTCGCTAGCGTGCCCGTATTTGCTTGCAAATAATGGAGGTATGACCTCCGCTCGAAGAAAGTCTGGTATTCCATGAACATCCTGCTTCATGGACAGATCAAAAGTAACAGAGGAACTGTAAGAGTATAAGAAGTTAGCACGATTGGTATCTGCCGAAGAAGGGCTTACCTCCAGCGTCATATACCAGTGGTAAATACTCATGAATCGGGATTGAGGGTTTTGTTCGAGCAGCTTCTCGAAGTTGTCAATGACCAATGGATTGAGAACCTCACAGCGGATGAGGAACCGGAGCGATAATTCCGCGAAACGATCTGTAAGTGGCAGTACTCCCGCAAGTACTTCCAAGCTCATCGTATGAGTCGAATTCATACATCCTAACGCGATACGGAGACAGCGGTATTGAATCCGCTGAAGCTTCAACATGTGTGTTTTAGCCGCGGACTGGAAGCAGAAACTACCATATTCGAGGAGCGACAAAATGGTGGTTCGATACAACATCATCAGATCTTCGGGATGCGCTCCCCACAATGTTCCGGTTATTGATCGCATGAAGTTGATCCGTTTCTGGCATTTTTGTGTCAGATACACAATTTGCTTCCCGAAGGTGCATTTCGAGTCGAACCAGACCCCGAGGTATTTAGAAGACATGCTATGAGTGATTGTCTTACCCATCAGTTGGAGCGGGAACTTTGCCGGCTTATGTTTTTTTGAAAAGACAACCATCTCAGTTTTCTCCGGAGAGAATTCGATACCCAGCTTGGTAGCCCATGTGGACAGATTGTCCAGAGTATCTTGCAACGGTCCTTGCAGATCAACAGCGGTTGGCCCCGAAACGGATACAACGCAGTCATCTGCAAGCTGTCTTAACGAGCAATTTGGCATGAGACATTCATCAATGTCTCTAACGTAAAAATTGTAAAGTAGGGGGCTCAAACATGGGCCCTGGGGGAGACCCATGTAGCTAATTCGTGAAGTTGCCGAGTCACCATGAGAAAAACTCATACGCTTCTCTGACAACAAATTGTACAAATAATTGTTCAAAATAGGTGAAAGTCCACACGAGTGGAGTTTGTCGGATAAGACATCAACGCAAACTGAATCAAAAGCCCCCTTAATGTCCAAAAACACTGAGCCCATTTGCTCCTTTTTAGCGAAAGTAAGCTGAATTTCTGAAGAAAGCAACGCAAGACAGTCGTTCGTTCCTTGCTCTGCGGAAACCAAATTGTGTATCTGACAAAAAACTATTCGATTCAACCCATTTGTCTAGCCGGAAAAGAATAATTTTCTCCAACAACTTCCGAAGACAGGACAGCATCGCGATGGGGCGATACGAATTATAATCCGACGCGGGTTTTCCGGGCTTCTGGATGGCTATCACCCTCACTTGCCTCCAATCATCTGGAACAATATTGTACTCCAGTAACTGGTTGAACAAGTTCAATAAGCGCCTCTTCGCGACGTCTGGGAGGTTTTTAAGCAAACTGAACCTGATTCTATCCATGCCTGGAGCGGAATTGTTGCTTCCGGAATTCTTTAAACGCGGCGGATTTTTCGCGATAAAGTTGTGTACACTCGACATCCCACCACAGGCTGTGTGGTTTCCTACGAACCGAAGCTCCTGGCACTGGCCGTCGTTGTGCCTGAAAAGCGCTGTTAAGGATCAACTGAGATAAAAACTCGTACTCTTCTCGCGGGGGAAGTGCTTCTATCGACATTAAGCCATCAATGATGGCCTCCGCATATGTGCCCCAATCGATGTGCTTCGTGAGGTCATATGAGAGGTCGATAGAAACAGATTGATTACGTCCATTGGAAATCTTGACTTCGATCGGCAAATTATCACTACCATGGGGATGTTGGACCACCTTCCAAGTACAGTCCAACGATAATGAGCTCGAACAAATGGAAAGATCTAGACGGCTATCTCTTGCTGAAGGAGCCACTCGTGTAACTTCTCCTGTATTCAAAATTGACATATTGAAGTCGTCGCAGAGGTCGTATATCATTGATGAACGGTTGTCGTCGTACAGTTCCCCCCAGCCTGTTCCGTGGGAGTTAAAATCTCCCAAGAGCAACCGTGGCTCGGGCATAACCGAGTACGAGATATCGCGGTGTTTGGAGGAAGATATATCGAGGCGATACTGAGGTCTTTTCCTCGAATAGTCACCTGACATGCGACAGCTTCGGTGCCTGACATCGGACTAAGATCGACTCTATAGAAGGAGTGCTGTTTTCTGATCCCTAAAAGCACCCCTCCATATGGATTTGCCCGATCGCGGCGGATTATGTTGAAATCAGGAAAATGAAGGTTCACATCTGGTGTTAGCCATGTTTCACATAAAGCAAAAGCATCGCACTGTAATTTGTTAACTAAAAATTTAAAAATATCTAATTTTGGAAGAATACTTCGACAGTTCCACTGTAGAAAAGAAATCATATTGGCCTTATCGACGAAGTTAGCCATCGAAGGATACAAATGACTCGAAGAGGGGCATTTTTGAAGCCAGCTGCTTCAGGAGAGGAGTCAGAATAGGAAGAACTGTTTTGACCATGTTCTTCACGGGGTCGGAGGCATCAAAGAAGTTGAGGATGAGCTCCACGATGCCAGAAAGTGTGAACATTGGAGCACTCGGAGGTTGTTCTGCTCGCTCACTATGCTCTCTTTCTGGCTGAGAAATCGCAAAAATTGGGGCATCTGGGATTTTAGATGTTCCCGGAAGTGGTGAAAACTCTCGATCATCCCGATGTGAAACCACAAAAGTTGAACGTTTTTGAGTATTTCCACCCGCTTTGAATTTGACCATGTTGGATTGGGGCTCACTTTGAGGCTGTTTTCTAGGCTTTTTCGAGGGTCGCTGGCTCTGTTTTATTCTCTTCCTCGTTGAGCCATTGAAAACAAAGGGAACCCCATTTCCAACCTCGGAGTCAGAGCTACCTTGATCGTCCAAAGGAAGAGACGAGTAGATGGTGTCAGAAACGACTGGAGAAGCGGCCTTCCTCAACATTTCGGCGTAACTTCGTCGGGAACGTTGCTGAAGAGACCGCTTCTGGTGGATTCGCTGCTGTATGTACGTTGGGCAAGCTTCAAGAGCATGTGGAGGGCTTTCGTTACAATAGACACATTTCGGTGCCGTCTTACACGCACCCTCCACATGCTTCTCTCCGCACGATACACAGCGAGGTTTATTGCAGCAGTACTGAGCGGTGTGGCCCAGCTGCTTGCAATTAACGCAATTCATCACCTTCGGTACATACAGCCGAACAGGTAGACGAAGTTTGCCAATCACTACGTAGTCAGGCAGTGCGGACCCGGAGAAGGTGACGCAGAAAGAATCAGACGGCGAATAAATCCACTTCTCTTCCTCCTGCAACACCGAATACATTTGCTTGCAATCCAGTATTGCAACAGCAGGCAAAGAAACGTTCTTGAAACGACCGACACCTTGTTTCAAGTCGGCGCACGTCATACTTCCCTCCATCACCACCCCCGCGATCTCACACACTGCTGACGGTAAATACACCTTATATTCGAGAGTGAAAAGCTCACAGGTGGCAATCTCGTTGGCCTGTTTGCGATCACTGACCGTGACGCGAAGCTTACTGGACCCAACCATGTCAATGGTCGTGACAGACGAAAATCGCTTTTCCAGATCTTTGCTGATCTGGCTGATATTCAAGCGTTTGCCTTTGGGTCGAAAGAAAACAACGTACCAGAGTCGGGAGGGTAGGCCTTGTGGCGAGGGTTCGTAGGGGAAACATTGGTGTTGCTAGTGTCCATTTTGTTTTGGCTCGCTACACCGGAATGCAACAAAACATTATTATTTACGGAGTACGATGTACCCCCGCCATCGTCGCCTTCGCGCATTGCTGATATAAAATGTCTCGCAACAGCGAGGCACACACTATTAAACACTTATCACAGGGGAAGAGAAAAAATAACGAGCGAAAAACAGGGGAAAATAGTGAGAGAAAAAAACAGACTTGGTTCAACTGATCAAAAGACGGGAAAAAGGGAATCAAAGAGAAGAGACTAAATAATATACTTAGCTTTCACACTACTGTGTCACCGACTAGTGGTTGTGGCAGCACACACCGAACGGACGGTCACTCGCCCGAGGCGCGATTGAAGCCAACCACGCTGTATATGTTACTGTTCGTAACAAGAACAACACTGCAGCTTGGCGGGTGGTGGCGGGACGGTAGCGTCTGTGTTGGTCGAGGCGCACGATCACTGATGATGGTGGTGGCACTGTCGGCGTGGGGAGATGATGACTGCGCCCACGTGACGATGGATGTCGAAGAATATTGCAAAAAACTACGATGATGCACTTTGCTGGTGGTAACTTATTTGCTACAAGTAAGCACCACTTTCACACTAGCACTTCGATTTAAAAGGCTTCGGTAAAAAACCTGTTCTTTAGGAAAAACCCGAAATATAAATCGACCGTACGCGGACTACGAACTGCCTCGCACGGATGCTCGACGTGGAATGATTTGCATTCGGTTGTATAATTTTCCTAGAACTTTTATCTGAAGGCAGCCATCATTCCTGAGGTATGACGAACTTATAGCGCTTAAATGTGCCTACAACTTTGTCTGACAAGACATTGCTGTAAATATGTAATCTGAGGCGTGGGAGGCAAAATGTCATTCAAATGACATTATGTCAAATGACACGTGACATTTTGGAGATTTTTCACTATCCAGCCTTATATATAATATTTAGAGCAATGTACCCTTGGACAAAAATATAGCCCTACTCAAGCGTTATGAGTACATCTAAAATTATGGAATAAATTTGGCTTCTGAAGAAAGTTAAGAACAAATTAGTCAAATGACATGCAGATGACATTTTACAACCAGACCACATGTGGCAAGCATGTGGTCACGCATTGCGTGAAAACGTGGGCACACGAACAACATGTGTTCCGCCGTTTCCTCTAAACCAGCGCACACCAAACACTCGGGCGAGGCCGAGCAAGCCAGCTGTGTTACCTGCATTGTGAATTTGCAGCACGCTTAAACGCCGGGCACTTCGAACCCCCCATGGGGTGCTTGCTGTTCACAGCTTTACTGGAACAAATCAAACACTTGGGAGGGTTCGTGCAGCACTTCGCCTTATGTCCCTCCAATCCGCAGCGTCGGCAGAGATTGCTTCTGTCAGGGCCGGTTCCAGGCACTTGAAGCAAACTTCGGGTTGCTCGTATATGCCCACAGGGCACACCGACCATCCCACCTTGACGCTCCCTAACTTGACTACCTTGGAGGCGTGCACTGCAGATAGCCGAACCAATGCTACCTACGTCCCTGCCGAACCTTTCCGTAGCCGAACGACTGCGGTGGGCGTCTACACTTCACACTGTCGCCGCAGTGCCGTGACGAGCTCTTCGACTTCGATGATCTCGTCCAGGTCTTTAACCCTTAGATTCACCTCCGTCGTGAGTGCCCTCACCTTGACCGTCTCGCCAAGGACTTCTTCCGTCAACTTCTTGTAGGCGGCGCCCTTTTGCGAGACGCCCCGCTTCAGCTCGAGAATCATCTCGCCCATCCGGGTACGTCTTATTCGACGTACGTCGGCGCCGAGTTCACCAAGCTTGACGTCACTCCTCATCGCCTTCAAGACGTCCGAGTACTTAGCCTCGTCCGTCTTGATGACTAGGGCATCGCCCCTGGAGCGATTGGCGCCTGCCCTAGACTTCTTGCTACCCTCATTCGCCTGGGCCTTCTTTTCGGCCCTTGACGTCTTCGGTTTCCTCTTGTTCTTGACCAGGGTCCAGGAGGCGTCATCCCCCTCTATTTCCCTGGTCAGGGGTGGCTGAGAGCTATCAGCCTGCCGTATCCCCTTACCACCGTCTTTCCTGGGTGGACGGACCTTTCCAGGTCCTTCCTCCCCCGGTTTTGGAGGTACCTGGCCGGGGTTCAGCTTCCCAGCCCACTACCCTTGTTCGGGGTAGTAACCCTCCGCGTTTTGTGTCTGCTTCGTTTTTGTGTCTGTTCCGTTGGAGCAGTCACCCCCGACGTGTCCGCCAATACTTGAGCCTCAGTCTGGGTAGACTTTGGCACCACCGTCTTCGCTGGCACTCCCTCGGTCGATTCGACCTTCCCCGACTTCGCGAATCCTTGGGCCTTAGTCTGGGTAGACCTCGACTCCACGGATTTCACGGGTTTATACTTGGTCGTCCCGACCGCCCTCTCCAGCTTGGCGTCCAACATCGGCTTTTGAAGTTTCAGCAAGCTCCTCTTGAGGTCCTTACTGATATTATGGTTCGATGACGCAAAGTCGATGATGGCGTCCAGCTGTTCCGTCGCCACCTCGAAGGCCGAAAGCCCATCGCGTTTGCGGTTCATCGCCCCCATCAGCCATAGGCCGTCCATAACCTCTACCGGCGTAGCCGAGGAGAAGTTTAAGTGACCCACGCTGGCGATGCACACTGAGCTGCCGACTATTGCCTCTGACCTCCTAGGCGGAGACCCTTACAACCCACCTCTTGCGAAGGGGTTGTCACCTACACTACTAGCACTAATTGAAGAATTGACTTGGTTTTCCATTTTGGTCCCACGAGTTGCTCGGGAAAAGAGGTCCACCACGCCAGAGCCCAGCATGACGTGGTAAGGGACAATTACTGTGAAGGGTGCCCAGGTACCCCACAGGCTCCGTTAAAGGCCTAGCTCATTATTTCACCCCCTGGCCATGCATCCCCTCGGCACGGGCCGCTTAACGCCTTGGGATTAGGGGTTAGGGACGATGGTCCCGTTGGTCGCACCCACTCACTCTAGCTGATGTCAGAAGGACAACAGTGCCCAGGCTGCACTACCAGCTAAGTACAAAACCCTTAGCTGGCGGTCGATTGTGGAAGACCCGTGGAAGCGTGAGATTGGAACTTGTGAGGACCAGAGTTGTGGAGGTCGCTCCTTCCCAGACGTCAACGTCAGACGTCAAGACGTAGATCGTGGGTTTCGTGGAAGGCCGCGTACACAATGGGTTTTTGCAGTTGAAGATAACCTGAGGGCACTCATCGTTCAGGGCGACTGGAAGCGAAGGATACTCCATTTGGCGTAGGCTCGTCAAAGAGCTGTACTGCCGTTATACGCATAATTTCCCATATATATAGGAAACTCCAGCAACCATGGGACAAATGTATGACGGCAGTGTAGCCCATCAAGTATCCAGTATCAAATCATAGCTTTTGAATAGTATGATGGGATGCTAGCGGTTTAACCAGATGTAGATGACTGAATTGTAAATAATACCCTTGAACTCTGTGCGCCTATATGGACATAAACAGTTGACTTCGAGTCCATATCAGCTGTAGTTTACCTGGACGACCAAACGATCTAAATTAATCTAAGATAATTTGGAGAACCTAGAACATCTGTAACATATTAAAGTAACACTTACTGTCTTGGATCTTGAAGCCGCGTTCCTATTTTTTTTTTTCAAAAATTGTTTCACCAGGGATCACTAGAGACTCCAAACCTCAGTTAATTTTTGGTTCCATCTTGAAGCGGGAAACTTTTTTATAGTTTGTTATGAAAGTGTTATCGCAGTGTTATCGTCATAATCTGCTTGTGTATCTCGTTACAAATGTTCAGTCGTTCAAGCAAGTCATCTGCCTGCTTTTACAAAACACTCTGCGTTGTTTTGGAAAATATTCAAAATTGTTACTAATCGCCGTTCTTGCGGCTGTATTGGACAAAAATGCAAAAAGGTCCGCGTATTCAAACCGCCTTTCTTTAATCCAAGCAGATTAAACGATATAAGTATCACGTTCAAAGGGTTATTGAAAGATCTGTTCAGTAGCTGTAATGTGTTCCTGGGGTCGTTTTCGTTACCAACTTATTTAATTTAGTTGAATAATGAGAAAGAAACTTTATAAGTCTCGTAGTTTAGACAGCCAGGCAGAGCATGCGTAAAATATACGAGTATTGTTCAGTGTATTATTAGAAGCATCATACCATATCTTTTTGATTTCATTCTTATAATTCAATCCGTTACAATTGGCGCTTTGATGTTGCATGAAGAAGAAGAAGCAGAAAGATGATAATCGAAAAAATCTCCACGGGAAACCATACGGAGAAGTTTTAAAACTCTTCTCAAAAATTCTAAAAGCAATTTAATTAAAAACGGTAAGCAGTATGGGGTTGGACTTTTCTTATACTGTGTTTTAAGTGTAATATTAGAAAATAAAATTACGAGCAGAAATATTGTGTTTATTATACAGTAGAAGAAAAGTCCAACCCCGTATTGCTTATGGTTTATAATTAAATTGCTTCTAGAATTTTTGAGAAGAGTTTAAAGAACTTCTCCGTATGGTTTCCCGTGGAGATTTTTTTCGATTATCATCTTTCTGCTTCTTCTTCTTCATGCAACATCAAAGCGCCAATAGTTTTCGATAGAAGCTTATGCATATGCATGCTCATTAGAGTGATTCAAATTTTGATTTGAAAATCGTTTCACAACAAAGACGGCCTGTTTCCTTGTAAAATTTCCTATGTTGCCGATGTACTCAGATGTTTTTAGAGCCTAATGGGAAGCGTTGGGGAATGGGTTTCCATAATACATAGTAACTGTTTTCATATAAACTTCAAGCTGCGCGTGCTCACTCAAATAACATCCAAATTAACTTATTTTTAAAATGATTTTTTAAATGCAACTGCATCAGGACCCGTCAAATTTTGAATCACTCTAATGCTTATAATGGCTATTAATTTATTACAGCGATCTCAATGAGTAAAATTATATTGCAATGAAATGCATTGCTTAAGACGGGGAAGTGACAACGACTATTTTCGGAGGACATCGACCTTATTGGAATCGATCGCAGGGCAGTAGTAGAGGCTTTTGTCCCACTCAAGAGGGAGACGGCAAGGATATGCTTAACCATTAACTCTACCAAGACAAAGTACATGGTGCCAGCTAGAGATAGAGAAAGACCTAGTAGTGTTGGTGCTGAGGTAGTGCTTGATGGGGATGTGTTTGAAGTTGTTGAAGAATTTGTTTACCTTGGAACGCTTGTGACATGTGACAATGACGTTTCCCGTGAAGTGAAAAGACGTATTGCTGCTGCGAATAGGGTCTTTTACGGATTACGGAACCAGCTTTGGTCCCGCTATGCAGACGGAATCGAAATTTGCTCTATACCAGCGGTTCTCAACCTGGGGTGCATGTGCCCCTGGGTGTACCTTCGTTGGCCCCAGGGGGTACCTCGGAAAAAATGCGTAATGGCGAATGTATTAAAATTCCATTAAATACTTATTCATAAAAATGTGTAACTTTTGAAAATTGCGTAATTTTTAATTTAAATAGTTTTACCCTACATAATATGTATGGTGATCAGCACATCAAAAGCTTTTAAATCCTGCCATTACAACCAGCATAGTGAATAAAGGGCTGTCGGGCAAAACGTAGAGGCTCGGAAGCCTCCTTTCAAGAGGCTCGGAAGCCTCCTTTCAAGAGGCTCGGAAGCCTCCTTTCAAGAGGCTCGGAAGCCTCCTTTCAAGAGGCTCGGAAGCCTCCTTTCAAGAGGCTCGGAAGCCTCCTTTCAAGACGCCTGGCAGCCTCCTTTCAAAGGCCTGGAAGCCTCCTTTCAAGAGGCTCAGAAGCCTCCTTTCAAAGGCTCAGAAGCCTCCTTTCAAGAGGCCCAGAAGCCTCCTTTCAAGAGGCCTGGAAGCCTCCTTCAAGAGGCCTCGGAAGCCTCCTTTCAAGAGGCTCGGAAGCCTCCCTTTCAAGAGGCTCAGAAGCCTCCTTCAAGAGGCCCGGAAGCCTCCTTCAAGAGGCTCCGGAAGCCTCCTTTCAAGAGGCCTGGAAGCCTCCTTTCAAGAGGCTCGGAAGCCTCCCCTTTCAAGAGGCCTCAGGCCTCCTTTCAAGAGGCTCAGAAGCCTCCTTTCAAGAGGCTCGGAAGCCTCCTTCAAGAGGCCTCAGCCTCCTTTCAAGAGGCCCGGAAGCCTCCTTCAAGAGGCTCGGAAGCCTCCTTTCAAGAGGCCTCAAGCCTCCTTTCAAGAGGCTCAGAAGCCTCCTTCAAGAGGCTCAGGCCTCCTTTCAAGAGGCCCAGAAGCCTCCTTCAAGAGGCCTCAGGCCTCCTTTCAAGAGGCCTCAAAGCCTCCTTCAAGAGGCTCAGAGCCTCCTTCAAGAGGCTCCGGAAGCCTCCTTTCAAGAGGCCCAAGCCTCCTTTCAAGAGGGCTCAAGCCTCCTTTCAAGAGGCCCGGAAGCCTCCTTCAAGAGGCTCAGAGCCTCCTTCAAGAGGCTCAGAAGCCTCCTTTCAAGAGGCTCAGGCCTCCTTTCAAGAGGCCCAAGCCTCCTTCAAGAGGCCCAGAAGCCTCCTTTCAAGAGGCTCAGAAGCCTCCTTCAAGAGGCCTGGAAGCCTCCTTCAAGAGGCCTGGAAGCCTCCTTTCAAGAGGCTCAGGCCTCCTTCAAGAGGCTCAGGCCTCCCTTTCAAGAGGCCCGGAAGCCTCCTTCAAGAGGCCAGGAAGCCTCCTTTCAAGAGGCTCAGGCCTCCTTTCAAGAGGCTCAAGCCTCCTTTCAAGAGGCCTGGAAGCCTCCTTTCAAGAGGCTCAGGAAGCCTCCTTTCAAGAGGCCTGGAAGCCTCCTTTGCAAGAGCTCAGGAAGCCTCCTTTCAAGAGGCTCAGAGCCTCCTTCAAGAGGCTCAGCCTCCTTCAAGAGGCTCAGAAGCCTCCTTCATGAGGCTCAGGAAGCCTCCTTTCAAGAGGCTCAGAGCCTCCTTCAAGAGGCTCAGCCTCCTTTCAAGATGCCTGGAAGCCTCCTTTCAAGAGGCCCGGAAGCCTCCTTTCAAGAGGCTCACAGCCTCCCTTTCAAGAGGCCTGGAAGCCTCCTTCAAGAGGCTCAGAAGCCTCCCTCTCAAGAGGCCTGGAAGCCTCCTTCAAGAGGCTCAGAAGCCTCCTTTCAAGAGGCTCAGGAAGCCTCCTTTCAAGAGCTCAGGAAGCCTCCTTTCAAGAGGCTCAGCCTCCTTTCAAGAGGCTCCGGAAGCCTCCTTTCAAGAGGCTCAGCCTCCTTTCAAGAGGCTCAGGCCTCCTTTCAAGAGGCCTCAAGCCTCCTTTCAAGAGGCTCAGCCTCCTTTCAAGAGGCCTGGAAGCCTCCTTTCAAGAGGCCTGGAAGCTTCCTTGCAAGAAGCTCAGCCTCCCTTTCAAGAGGCTCCAGCCTCCTTTCATGAGGCTCAGAAGCCTCCTTTCAAGAGGCTCAGAGCCTCCTTTCAAGAGGCTCAGGCCTCCTTTCAAGAGGCTCAGAAGCCTCCTTTCAAGAGGCCTCAGAAGCCTCCTTTCAAGAGGCTCAGAAGCCTCCTTCAAGAGGCCTGGAAGCCTCCTTTCAAGAGGCTCAGGAAGCCTCCTTCAAGAGGCCTCAGGCCTCCTTTCAAGAGGCTCAGGCCTCCCTTCAAGAGGCCTGGAAGCCTCCTTTCAAGAGGCTCAGAAGCCTCCTTTCAAGAGGCCTCGGAAGCCTCCTTTCAAGAGGCCTCAGCCCTCCTTTCAAGAGGGCTGGAAGCCTCCTTTCAAGAGGCTCGGAAGCCTCCTTTCAAGAGGCTCAGAAGCCCTCCTTTCAAGAGGCCTGGAAGCCTCCTTTCAAGAGGCTCAAGCTTCCTTTCAAGAGGCTCGAAGCCTCCTTTCAAGAGGCTCAGGCCTCCTTTCAAGAGGTCTGGAAGCCTCCTTTCAAGAGGCCTGGAAGCCTCCTTTCAAGAGGCTCAGGAAGCCTCCTTTCAAGAGGCCTCAAGCCTCCATTCAAGAGGCTCGGAAGCCTCCTTTCAAGAGGCTCGGAAGCCTCCTTTCAAGAGGCTCGAAAGCCTTCTTTTAAGAAACTCGAAAACCTATTTTTATGAATCTTTAAACCCTTTTCTAAACGGGCTCGAAAGCCTCCTTTATAAGAGGTTCGCAAGGCCAATTTCAAGAGGCTCGGAAGCCTTCTTTCAAGAGATTCAAAAGCCGCCTTTGGAGAGGCACCAGCACATTCTTTCAAAAGGCTCGAAAGTCTCCTTTGAAAACGCTCACAAATTATATTTTGAGAGGCTCGGAAGCCTCCCTTCAAGAGGCTTGGAAGCCTCTTTTTAAGAAGCTCGGAAGCCTCATTTTATAGGTTCAGAATCCTCCAAAAGTTGAGGACTTTTAGGAAGCTTGACGGATAAACTTAATTTAAATTGGAAAGCTTCACGTAATAGCGAACATTTCAGACAACTTTTTGTAGAGCCATATATCCAGTTTGTTTTCAGGTCCGTTTTTCATATATCTTATAAGCAGGGAATCAATATTCGAGCAACGCCTAACAATATACCCTTTGTCATCAACAGACGCACCTCGTCACTAACAAACGCCCATCGCAACAAGCCTTTATCAGAACCCGAACACATTATGACAAGAATCATTTGCCTTGTATGCTCTAATATTTCCGAGAATATGATGCTAATTTTGTAATTAGAGTTAGATTCTCGAATATTTCCATAAAATTAGAAACTACGATAGCATATAACCGAAATTTGATGTAGCAATAATGCAAAATAACGGAATGAAAAGTTTACAACAAAACTGTTTTTTTTATTGCTGACATTATTATCTCCGACAAAAACAAAGCTTTGTCGTTGGTTCTCTTTTTGTCTTTTTGATTCCCTGCTTATAAGTATTTTCATTCACAGCAAAAAAATTGGGGGTACCTCAATGAAGGTAAAAGCTCGAAGGGGTACCTCTCAAGACAAAGGTTGAGAACCGCTGCTCTATACAAAACTCTGATTCTACCAGGGGCCCTGTATAGACATGAAGCATGGACGTCAAAAGAGTCGGACCGGAGAGCTTTCTGGGTTTTCGAGCGAAAAGTGCTGCGTACAATACTCGGAGGGAAACTAGAAAATAGTGTGTGGCGCAGACGCATGAAGCATGAGCTGTATCAAGTATAAAAAAAAATATTGTTGAACGTATAAAATACGGCAGTCTTCAGTGGGCTGGTCACTTAATGCGAATGTTGGAAGAAAGAATAGTGAAAACAATATTCAACAGAGAATCAAATAGGGGCCGGCGACTTTGTGGAAGGCCCCGAAACTGGAGGAACATTGCCCAAGACCAGGTAGGTAAGTTCATCAAGTATGTAAATCAAGCATCAAAATAAACATAAATTGTCAAAATATTTCTGGATGTGCGTGCATTCTTATTTTACCTCAAGTTGAGATTCAATAAGGGTTGCTGATTGACATTAGCATTTCGATAGTTATAAATTTGGTTAAACAGCTGTGATTTTCTTCTTATTTTCAATTTCATGTCGGTTCTTTTCTACTTTACTCGCGTTGAAGAAATTATGTTTCGGGCGCTCGACTCAAAACTCAAATGCATAATCGCCACCTTTGAGCGATTGATTGTTTATCCTCGCAAGGGATGAATAATTAAACATGGTAAGTAGATGCTAATATTTAAAATATCCGTTCTTATTAAGTAGAATAGAAGTTATACAGGGGATGGACAAAATAATTAGGATAGGCAAATTTTGGGTAAAATTAGAAGTGTTGTAACTACCTTAGTTATCATCCGATTTTGACAATTCAGGCATGCCTGAACTAGAAAATTAATGCAGTTTGACGGTATGTCCATGGAACCGACTATGGCCAACGGATTCCGGAGATATTCCGGGTTTTTCGGAGGTAGGTTCAAAACCGTAAATTTGAGGTGGATATTAGGAGAAGTTGTGGTTAAAACTTGAATAATATTAATAACCACAAATGAAGTAGGGCTCTTACTGATTGGAACCATATATTTAGATTTGGAATCGGACCAGAATCAAGTGAGATATGGCCATTTCTTTAAAATCGGTTTCTATCGATACTTATCAAAGGGGTCAGGCCACAACTTCATTTTGAATCTCGCTTTTTGATAGATGGTCCACTATGATTTTATTCTAGAAGGCCTCTAATGTGTTAAGAATGAAAAAACAATTGAATAAACGGATCCTGGAGTCGCTGGGATGTCCCCGGGGAACCTGTGAATGGGGACATTTTAGTTTTACCACCAAAACCAGTCGTTCGACGGCTCTTTTTTCATGGTTTTCGATCGGGAAGCGAAGTATGAATATAAAATGGTCCATTGACGGCTCTGACCGCTTCCAGGATCTACGGATTGGCCACGGGGAACCTGTGGAAGGGGACATTTTAGTTTTAGCACCAAAACCAGTCATTCGACGGTTCTTTTTTCATGGTTTTCGATCAGGAAGCGAAGCATGAATATAAAATATTCCATTGACGGCCCTGACCGCTTTCAAGAGTTACGGATTGGCCCCGGGGAACCTGTGGAAGGGGACATTTTAGTTTTACCACCAAAACCAGTCGTTCGACGGCTCTTTTTTCATGGTTTTCGATCAGGAAGCGAAGTATGAATATAAAATGGTCCATTGACGGCTCTGACCGCTTCCAGGATCTACGGATTGGCCACGGGGAACCTGTGGAAGGGGACATTTTAGTTTTAGCACCAAAAGGCTCTTTTTTCATGGTTTTCGATCAGGAAGCGAAGCATGAATATAAAATATTTCATTGACAGCCCTGACCGATTTCAAGACCTACGGATTGGCCCCGGGGAACCTGTGGAAGGGGACATTTTAGTTTTACCACCAAAACCAGTCGTTCGACGGCTCTTTTTCATGGTTTTCGATCAGGAAGCGAAGTTTGAATATGAAATGGTCAATTGACGGTTCTGACCGCTTCCAGGACCTACGGATTGGCCCCGAGGAACCTGTGGAAGGGGACATTTTAGTTTTAGCACCAAAACCAGTCGTTCGACGGCTCATTTTCCATGGTTTTTGATCAGGGAGTGAAGTATGAATATAAAATGGTCCATTGACGGCTCTGACCGCTTCAAGGATCTACGGATTGGTCCCGGGGAATCTGTGGAAGGGGACATTTTTGTTTTAGCACCAAAGCTAGCGATTCGACGGTTCGTTTTCATGGTTTACTATCAGGAAGCGATGCATGAATATAAAATAATCCATTGACGGCTCTGACCGCTTTCAAGACCTACGGATTGGCCCCGGGGAACCTGTGGAAGGGGACATTTTAGTTTTACCACCAAAACCAATCGTTCGACGGATCTTTTTTCATGATTTTCGATCAGGAAGCGAAGTATGAATATAAAATGGTCAATTGACGGTTCTGACCGCTTGCAGGACCTACGGATTGGCCCCGGGGAACCTGTGGAAGGGGACATTTTAGTTTTAGCACTAAAACCAGTCGTTCGACGGCTCTTTTTTCATGGTTTTCGATCAGGAAGCGAAGCATGAATATAAAATAATCCATTGACGGCTCTTTCCGCTTTCAAGACTTACGGATTGGCCCCGGGGAACCTGTGGAAGGGGACATTTTAGTTTTACCACCAAAACCAGTCATTCGACGGTTCTTTTTTCATGGTTTTCGATCAGGAAGCGAAGTATGAATATAAAACGGTCCATTGACGGCTCTGACCGCTTCTAGGATCTACGGATTGGCCCCGGGGAACCTGTGGAAGGGGACATTTTAGTTTTAGCATCAAACCCAGTCATTCGAATGTTCTTTATTCATGATTTTCGACCAGGAAGCGAAATATGAATTAAAAATGAACATTTACGGCTCTGACCGCTTCCAGGACCTACTGATTGCCCCCGAGGAACCTGTGTATGAGGACATTTTAGTTTTAGCACTAAAACCAGTCATTCGATTTTCGATCAGGAAGTGAAGTATGAATTCAAGACCCACGGATTGCTCCTGGAGAATCTGTGTAAGGGGACATTTTATTTTAAGCATCAAAACCAGTTATTCGACGGCTCTTTTCTAGTGGTTTCGATTAGTAATCGAGAAATGAATATAAAAGGGACCTTTGAGGGCTCTGACTGCTTTCTGGACATACAGATTGGCCCAGGAAACCTGTGGAAGGGGACATGGCTTTGGATCAGGAAGCGAAGTATGAAGTAGGCAGGTTCCCCGTGAGCTATCCGTAGGTGATTTTTGTGCTAAAACTAAAATGTCCCCTTCCACAGTTCCCGGGGGCAATCCGTAAGTCATGGAACCGGTCAGATCCATTAACGGTCCAATTTATACTCATACTTCGCTTTCTGATCAAAAATCACGACAAAAAAGCCATCGAGTTATTGGTTTTGGTGCTGCAACTTAAATGTTCCTTTCCACTGGTTTTCCGGGGGGAATGGGTAGGTCCTCAGAGCGGTCAGAGTCATCAATGGTCAATTTTATATTCATACTTTGCTTATATTAAAGAAGAGCTGTCGAAAGATTGATTTTGGTGTAAAACTAAAATGTCCCTTCCACAGGTTCCTCGGGGCAACCAGTAGGTCCACGAAGCGGTCAAAGCTGTCAATGGTCCTTTATATTTATACTGTGCTTCCTGATCGAAAATCATGAAAAAAGAGCCGTCAAATGACTGGTTTTGGTGGTAAAACTTATATGTTCCCTTCCACAGGTTCCCCGGGGGCAATCCTTGGGTCCTGGAAGCGGTCAGATCCGTCAATGGACCATTTTATATTCATACTTCGCTTCCTGATCGAAAACCATGAATAAAGAGCCGTCGAATGACTGATTTTGGTGGTAAAATTAAAATGTCCCCTTCAACAGGTTCACCGGGGCAAATCCGTAGATCCTGGAAGCGGTCAGAGTTGTTAATGGACCATTTTATATTCATACTTCGCTTCCTGATCGAAAACCATGAAAAAAGAGCCGTTGAACGACCGGTTTTGGTGCTAAAACTAAAATGTCTCCTTCCACAGGTTCCCCGGGGCCAATCCGTAGATTCTGGAAGCGGTCAGATCCGTCAATGGACCATTTTATATTCATACTTCGCTTCCCGATCGAAAACCATGAAAAAAGAGCCGTCGAATGACTGATTTTGGTGCTAAAACTTAAATGTCCCCATTCACAGGTTCCCCGGGGACATCCCAGCGACTCCAGGATCCGTTTATTCAATTGGTTTTTCATTCTTGACACATTAGAGGCCTTCTAGAATAAAATCATAGTGGACCATCTATCAATAAGCGAGATTCAAATGAAATTGTGGCCTGACCCCTTTGATAAGTATCGATAGGAACCGATTTTAAAGAAATGGCTATATCTCACTTGATTCTGGTCCGATTCCAAATCTCAATATATGGTTCTAATCAGCAAGAGCCCTACTTCATTTGTGGTTACTAATATTATTCAATTTTTAACCACAACTTCTCCTAATATCCACCTCAAATTTACGGTTTTGAACCTACCTCCGAAAAACCATAGTCGGCCATAGTCGGTTCCATGGACATACCGTCAAACTGCATTAATTTTCTAGTTCAGGCAAGTCTCAATTGTCAAAATCGGATGATAACTAAGATAGTTACAACACATCTAATTTTACCCAAAATTTGCCTATCCTAATTATTTTGTCCATCCCCTGTAGGCCATATCTTTTTCCATGGTGTATCCCGATCTATGTTTCTATTCACTCTTTCAAACTAACAACACTTCCTTGCCCTGGTAATTGTGGAGATGCAGAGGTATTTTCGGTCTATAATAGCAATTATTACCACACACTACATTCCCTTTCTTTCCCAACTGACTGTAAGGAATTGGCCAGTGCCGTTATTGATCAACATGTGCGAGCTGCTGAAACGTGCACTTCGAGAATAGATGGTGAATCTTGGATCGAAGTGCAATTTTGCACCAGCTCTGATTAATCACGGAGTAGCAACCATTGATATGTACACTGAGGTGAACCAACCCAGAGCTGAAAACCTCAATAACAAAGAAAAAAATGATAGGGTAAATCACTACTTCTTTTCCCGGCTCACTGCACAGAAAACTAATGATTTATACTATTTGGAAGCCGTAGGCTTATGATTAATAATTAAAAAAGGGCTAATTTAAAAAAAAGTGTCGCACAATATTTAATAGTTTTAAACAATTTATTTTACTTCTAATTGATCCAATTATAGAAAATGAAAATGTAGATTTCAAACATTCGCTATCGTTGCAACACCACTGAGCCGAAGTGAGTCTTTCACTTTTACAAAACGGAAACGCGAGCACTTTGAAACTTGGATTCCGTCAGGAGTGACCTTAAATAAACGAGGCCCTCCTTAGCCCTGCGGTAAGACGCGCGGCTACAAAGCAAGACCATGCTGACGGTGGCTGGGTTCGATTCCCGGTGCCGGTCTAGACAATTTTCGGATTGGAAATTGTCTTGAATTTCATGGACATAAAAGTATTATCATGTTAGTCTCATGATGTCCGGATGCAGAAATGGTAACCTGGCAGTTAAATAGCTGTGGAAGTGCTTAATGAACACTAAGCTGCGAGGCGGCAATGTTCTAGTGGTGGGGGATGTAATGCCAATGAAGAAGAAGATGTACAGAATCTACATAAATCCACAAGTTGATATGTTTTACTGTTTACTCTAGATACTGCACTGTAAAGTTCATTTGGTCTCCTCCTGTTCATCTGGCATTGTAGGGGGAAGAAGTTCCATAATCTCTCAGAGCGTGGAAATCATCGCCTCCCTTACGATTTTCTCCTTCCTGATTTTGTTTTGTGTTTTTCCTATTGAGCCACTACTTGTTATATTATTTTTTTGGCGCACTGATACCCCCTAGTCTAGCGTAGATCCACATAAGAGAGCGATTTTTCCTGCACGAAGTCAGAAGAAACCCAACGTGCTGAATGGGAAACGATGTTTCAAGTTCAATGTTTGAACTTGCGTTTCAGTCATGGTCTAGTGTTGTGGTCGTTTCCCACTACACATCTTTAATACTGATTTTTTATAGAGCTCAATGTGCTTCTAGTTGAAAGTTTTCGCCTCTATTTTCCTCTTGTTCTGTGGGGCACTGGAGAAAGAAGATGCTGGCCTGGTGGAGGAAGGATTCGAAAATATAATGGTCTGCCGGTTATCCGGTGTTCATATACAAATTCTATCATTTTTCTCATAACTGACATCTCTTGACAGCGACAACTGAGGTTGAGTCAACGGAGCGTGCAGAATTTGTAGAGCGGAGGCAGCTTGAAATGTTTGGAGTTTATTGGGCAATTTGTTGAAAACTTTTGGCCGACCTTATTGGACTTGCTGCTTGACGTGCGGTGTGTGCTATTCTATTTCACTTATTTTTCAATTCGAGTTGCCATCTATGAACTTTTGCGCTTGGCAGCTCTCCGGTGATGATGGGTGGGATACAAATTAATTGCGCCATTGTCGACATGAGACAGAGGAGAATCCTGTCGGTGCAGCGTCCTTTATCTGTCGTGTCGTAGCTCGGTTCAGTGCTCAGATTGTTAGAGGCTTCGCTGGAATTGTTTAAGTTTTCTTGTGCTTTCAGTCAAGTACTTAGCCATTTACCAGTTGTCGGGCTGGTGAAGGCAGAAACGGAGAGTTGCATTTGACTTGTGCCGTTCGTGTTAGCAGCTATTGTTTATATGGTTATTCTATGGAATGTAAATCTGTGAGGGCAGTGGTGCTCTCTTCAGGGACACCATGGATCAAATTTAGATTTTTCGAAGAAAATTTTTAGGCTCTTTTAGTGAAATGTCTTCAACTGTCATAAGGCGAGTTTAGTACTACACCTATCGAAATAAGTAAACCGTACAACCCTGTTTTCCATACAAAATGATCATGTTTGAGGATCAATATCTCGATTCCTAGCGATTAGATTGGTTTAATTTTGTATCGTCTAGCCTAAAATGACTTAAATGAACCCAATGCATGTTATTTGTGTGCTGGTTTGTTGCGTATGACCTCTTCAGGGCAAAATAATTATAACATACGCCACTTTTATATGAAGCTCCAAATAACTATAGAGCGATTCCAAGCAACAGCATCAAAATTTAAGAAAATTTTTAATTCATGATTTTCTATTGAGTTGAAACTTTGCACAGTTTTTCAATTTCATCTAAATCGTCATTTTTCGATATCAAATCTTCATATTGAGTCACGACTAACTTTTCAAAAGGGTGTATGTGAAAATGGTTCAAAATATTTAAAAAGCTGCACAGCAAAACGGAATGTTCGATTGTTATGATTTTTCAGCAAAGTTAGACAACTAAATGGTGATTCTTAAGAAAATGTGCACAGTAAAAAAAAATTTTTTGCCTTTAAAAATATCATTTTGTCACAAAACTCAAATATCTCAAAACCCTATCTTTTTCGAACGTAATTTTTTAGGGAAAACGGTCCATTATATTAGCTATCTACCATAAAAATTTGGTGATGGTAAACTAATAAACAAAAAAGTTATGACATTTCAAACATTTCACAATTTTCACATATAGTAAACAAAAAAAATTTCCGTGTATTTTTTTTCAAGAATCGCAGTTTGATGCTGATTTTATTGTTAAGGGCCTTGCGTGAGTTAAACAAGTTGTTTGTATGATATTCCATATTTATGTATTCATCGATATTATGTATATTATATGTATAAATATTATATGTATAAATAAATAAAAATGAATTAATATTATCCTAAGTATTAAATTAAATGTGGCAGTTACACAATGTTGTTATAGAAACTCTAAGAGTTTTGGGTTTGAATTTTGGTATGGGTTATGATATCATGAAAACAGTTTATTAATACTTATTTTTATTTATTTTATTCAAATTTTTTAAAATATCGAACACTTTTGAATTATTATCAGCACAGTTTGAGTATAGTTTTGCTTTAATTTTATTTTCCGACAATGGAATGAAACAGTGAAATTTTTGGGTTCCTTGGATCGTTTTCGCGTTATTAAATTGCTCGCTGAGCTCTGAAGCCTTTATTTCGTACTCTTCAGTAGTAGTAAAACAAAATGATAATTTGGTTAAATCTTTTTCTTTTCTACGATTTGCCCAATCAAAAGTTCTTTCGCAGTTTTAATTGGATGCTCACGTTCTTTGGCTAAACTTGCTCTTGTGGCCATGCGCTTTATTGTTCCTCCAATAGCATCACAAGGACCTTTGCCATGTGATGTAGCAAAAAATGCCATTCTGCATCAATTCCGTACATTGATTTAAACTGACATAGGCTCGAAAATTCTTACGATTTTTGTACTGCGACGCTGCTCCATCAGACATGAAATATATCTTTTGACTTCTTTATGCTTATCAACGCGTAAAAAGTTAATCATTTTTTCAATGAACAAGTTTACGGATACTGAATCGTGTCTTAAATCTTCGGAAATTATAATAAAACTTAAGTGTTCAATTTGCGTACTTCCATTAAAATAAATAACGAATGGATGAATTGTAGCTTGTTGTACGTTCCAGTGATGGGACTGCACTTCATCTTGCAATACAAAGCTGTAATTTTCAGAAAAATCACAAATGACTAAAAATTCACCATTTTGTAATGTATTTTTCGTATTTTTTAAAAAGCTGGATTGTTCTGTTTTAATGAAATCGTGAGGGATTAAACTTTCTAATTTCAAGCAAAAATATGACACAAACTCATCTACAGGTTTTACAATAGTTTCTATGTAACACCTATCCGTGGTCACCCATTGCTCAAATGATAACTGATCAATATATTTTTCTTCAAACTCAGCGAATAAAGTATTTTCCAATGATGAAGAATCTGGACAATCCGAACAAGATCGTAGATAGCAATTTGATGTTGTATTTTCACACAAAAGACTACCAGTTAACATTTTAATATCCTTTGTTAAATTGATTCTTTTCAAACTATGTAAAATAAGATTAATATTCTCATGGGTTGTGCACACACACACATTATGTGTTCCTGAATTGGAAAGAAGCTTACATTGCCTTGGCCGAAGCCTTGCAAATGAGGAAAACCTATTTTAATATTATCGTGAATTTCCTTGAAGCGTTGTACGCTTCTTTCAAAGTCGTCATCATTAATCGTTTTTGGATTGCTTGACGCTTTCCATCTTTTTTTACTGATACATAATCTTTTTGACCAGGCATAGCTCGACTTACTTCATCATCTTCAAAATATTGAACTACTATTTCTTTTGTCTCATCTGTTAATGCAGTACTAGACCTAGTATTTTTGGTTGAAAGACAGTTATTCTTCAATTGTTTTGCCTCTTTTACTGTATTTCTATTGGTTTTGAACTCATCAAAGGCATCCTGAATAGACCACGAACTTGGCAGCATCGACAAAATCAATAATTTTTCTTTCCTTGTCGTGGCTGCATTCGAGAACCTTTCCTTCATATTTATAATTACCTCATCGTAGTCTGTATTTTCCACATCATCAGGTCCTAATTTGAAGAGGTTTCTTCGTACAGCTTCGTTTATTTCACGGTATTTTTTCTCCGGGTAATAAACGTAGTCCATCTTACTCCATTTAATCGGAGTCACTTTTATCCCAGCTATGCCCTCGTTAAAGCGTTCGATGTTGACCTTTTGGATACACTCATCTTCCGATTGATTTGTTGAAACAGATTTCGCTGATGGTACGGTGGCAAGGCTCTCAGCACTTAATACTTCTGGTAATTCCTCAGTTGTTGTCGATACATCTGGCAATTCCTCAGTTGCTGTCGTTTTCGAACTTCCTGCGCTCTGCTCAACCGATGATATACAGATTGCTCTTTTGTCAACGTTTAGACGGCAGGACGTGCAAATGCGTAAATTTGTATTCAATGTGGACATTGGAGCATAACCAGTCGCTTTCAGTTTATCTATGGTGCTTTCGGTGAGATTTCGTAACTCTTTTGAACACTTTTTTCCATCAAACGGCCTACAACAGTTGAGAAAGCGGCTACTCATGTTGTTCGTAATATTTCAATAAACAAAATCACTTTTAAGTTTTTACTGACTACTTTGGTGTCATTTGCTTGACTGAAGAAAAAAATTACTATAAGATCTTCAACAACCTTAGTAGTAGTAATTTTTTTTGCTTTTTCGTGAGCATTGTCATGGTATGTACCTATCATGCATTTGTTGTTGTTGAAGATACCCGTTTCCTCCCGATCATAAAGTCTATTCTCTAAGAGGTATATTTTTTGCAGGTAAACTATAGACGTACACATGTATATAAATCTTTGATTTTGCAGCTTTTGTCTTAAAAATAACATTTCTGATATGTTTCTATCAACGTTATTATCAACAGGTTTCAACACTATTAAAAGAATTTTTCGCCAGTCACGTGCAATGAAAATTATGACACTATCAATACTTTTGATCACAACACTGGATCGTGTCTAAGTTTCTTATAGATGCTATGAATAATTAAATCAAAATATCATGAAAACAACTTGTTTAAATCACGTCCCTTAACAATAAAATCTGCATCAAACTGCAATTCTCGAAATAACTTACACAGAAAAAATTTTTTTTTACTAAATGTGAAAATTGTGAAATGTTTGAAATGTCATAACTTTTTTGTTTATTAGTTTACCATCACCAAATTTTTATGGTAGATAGCTAATATAATGGACCGTTACGTTCGAAAAAAGATAGGGTTTTGAGATATTTGAGTTTTTGTGACAAAAATGATATTTTTAAAGGCAAAAAAAAATTTTTTTTACTGTGCACATTTTCTTAAGAATCACCATTTAGTTGTCTAACTTTGCTGAAAAAATCATAACAATCGAACATTCCGTTTTTGCTGTGCAGCTTTTTAAATATTTTTGAACCATTTTCACATACACCCTTTTGAAAAGTTAGTCGTGACTCAATATGAAGATTTGATATCGAAAAATGACGATTTAGATGAAATTGAAAAACTGTGCAGAGTTTCAAATATTTTCGAAATGGTCGCTCAGGATCGACTGACATGCCCCCGTGGAATGCCTCTATACTACTGTATACATGTTGAAAATGGTGAATGGCACAAACTCATGAATCACGAGTTGTGCCAAGTGTACAAAAATGTGGGCTGGATATGTAGTGCGTTAGCTGGAAGAGAGACCAGCTATAGTCATGTTTAGCAGAGAACCTGGGAGAGGACAACGGCATCGGGGTAGACCCCACAATCTGGCATCGAGGAAGATGCACTTGCGACCGGCGTGCAGTAATACTGGTGACTACTGGCGGTCCAAGAACGAGCGACCTGGAACAAGACATTACATTCGGTTTTGCTCCGGGAATCATCATAGGTATAGGTATCCACGGTGTACAGCAAGTATGCCAGTCATATTGACCCAGAAATGTGAACTGGTTCCATCGACAATGGCCACCGGGTTACTACTTCCACCGGGAAAAAGGTCAAGAAGGTAGTAACTCATCACCCGAAAAACAAATACACTTATACCATCACATTCATAAATATTACCCTCCGCTTGCTTTCAAATCGACTTCTATAAAACATTCTTCATGCCTTTTTTTTGGCATAGAATTACGTCCTTCGGCAAGATGGGGGGTCATTCCAAAGTTTCAAATTTGGGACCGTCACGAAAAGAGGTCAGGAAGTAAAAGCCAATAACTCAGCCGTTTTTCAACGGATTGTGGAGATTTTTATATGAATCGAACAGTGAACGCTCTAAGATTCCATACAACTATTGTAAACAATTGATTCAATGTATTTAACTATTGAAAATTTAATTTCGTCAGACAGTGTGGACATTTTACTTATAAATCGGCTATTACTCATCCGGCATGAATATGCACAAAATGTTGATGATCGAATTACGAATCCACCTCGTATTATAAGTAGTTCTACGTTAAATTCGCGACCCGACCCGACCCATTAAAACCAAAACCCTTTCGCCAGTCCGTATCCCCTGGCCCGCAATTAAGCAATACATCAAGGGAGGACTATTAAGAACGCTCACGCCTATGCTAACGCACTCGACGTTATAACGCAACATCGACTTCAAGGGTGGTAACCTCACCACCCGTCGATCGCAAGCTATGATAGTAACCTAAACGTTCTGTATCATAAACTCGCGTAGGAGGCGAGCACCCCGACAACAAACGCCACGCATGAACCGCAATGACCTCTATATCTACATACGGAGGTACCCGCAGCTCATCCGCGACGTTTTTGTTGTCGGAGTTAGTATGGTGTTCAATGCATCACATCACAGTTTCTATTGGAGCTGCTGGTTTTGTTCAAGACGCCACCAGCACTGAATTTTGGAAATAATCTGTTGAGACGCTGTGTTCACCGCATTCCATATAACCTCTTCCCGACACATCCTCTCAACGAGGTTGTCCGGGGTTGTATCCGTGCCGCTGACAAGCAGCATGGCATTGCGTTCAACATCGAATCGCGGGCATGCAAACATCACATGCTCTGCCGATTCTACCTCACCTACACATTCCGGGTACTCCGCAGAATCTGCGAACCTGAACCTATGCAGGAACTTTTTAAAGCAGCCATGTTCAGACAACACCTGTGATAGGTGGAAGTTTTTTTTAATTGATTTTATTTGCTAATTATCTAATACATGCATTCATCTCTTAGACTAGGTGTTCCGTGTTTTCTTAACACTATCATCCTTATTTGCTATGTTATATTTTTAGTTATTATTAATAAATTTCAATTGCCTCTGGCAGTTAGAATTTTTCCTCTGGTTGAATTGAACCATGTAGGAATTACAATGTTTTCAACTTAAACTAATCTTAACCTATTTTATACTAAGGGTACAAGGAGTTAATCGTTGCAATAGAAGATTGCAGCGATTTTTGTCTAAAATTGGAAATTATTTTGTTGGACATTTGTTGCAATGTCTCAATATTAGAAATTCTATGAAGTTCATTGGTACTATACCACGGAGGCAACTTCAGAATCATTTTCAGAATTTTATTTTGAATCCTCTGAAGTGCCTTCTTTCTGGTATTGCAGCAACTAGTCCATATTGGAACAGCATACAACATGGCAGGTCTAAAAATTTGTTTGTAAATCAAAAGTTTGTTCTTAAGACAAAGTTTTGATTTTCTGTTTATAAGTGGATATAGACACTTAATATATTTGTTACATTTGGCTTGAAGGCCTTCAATGTGATTTTTAAAAGTTAATTTTTGATCTAGCAGAAGTCCTAAATATTTAGCTTCGCTAGACCAATTAATTGGAACCCCATTGTCTGCTAGAAGGTTTCAAATAAGAAACTCTCGGCTTTTATGGGAAAATTATAAGCTGAGTTTTGGAAGCATTCGGGGAAATTTTCCATTTTTGCCAGTAAGTGGAGAAAATATCCAAACTTTTTGCAATCTACTACAATGACACGAAGGCTACGCCCTTTGGTGGAAGTTGATCTGATTATGCTTCCTACTAATCCAATTTGATACCTCCGGAATCAGTCTGTGGGTCCAACGACCTTTGACTGCAGTGTCCCATGCTCTTTGCCATTTGAGCAACGATGCTGCTCTCTTGACACGTCGCATTTGCACCGAGTCCCTGTCGTTGAAGCACTCCACATCTTCCTCCAGAGGTATGTCTATCGGCATCATCCCAGCAATGACGCACACCGCCTAATAAGATATGGTGCGGTATGCGCTTGCAATCGGATAATAGATAATGCTACACCCGATATGAGCCTACGCACCTGACTTTGCACCGCCGATCCGTTGGACATCATTCGCGAGAAAGATTTCATTGCCAATGAAGCCCTTTGGCATACATAATAGACGTGGCTCGTAAAATTGAGCTTATCGTCGATCATCACTTCTTGAATTGAATTGAATTACACCCGATTCTTTTTTTACACGGGGGATGCGTGCCGTGTGAAAAAAATCCGTGTAAAAATAATCCGTGTTATTTCGAGAAACCGTGTAAAAATAATCCGTGTTATTTCGAGAATCCGTGCAAAAAAACCAGGCTATTTCGAGAAACCGTGTAAAAAAACCGTGCAAAAATATCCGTGTAAAAAAGTAACCGGGTCTTTGTTAATCTGGGGATGAGTTCCGTGTAAAAATAAATCCGTGCTATTTTGAGAATCCGTGTAAAAAAATCCGTGTCATTCCAAGAAACCGTGCAAAAAAATCCGTGTTAATTCAAGAATCCGTGTAAAAAAGCCGTGTAAAAAAATCCGTGTGAAAATAATCCGTGTAAAAAAAGAATCGGGTGTATCTTTATTTACGAGATCGTTGCGCTTCTTGTTGGAAGGGATCAATGGTGTGAACATTTAAAGGTAATCATACCATCTACCACGGCTGCGGTAACACACACGAGTTAGAAACAGCTTTCATAGTCTTATGTACCTTATATTTTATCTGACCTTCTGTCTCCTCCCTTACTACGGCACTGGTCGACTCACTGCTCTCGTTGGGGCCCCTTCGTCAACGGTCTTCCACTTTTTCACTCTCGGGCTTTACAGACTGCCACGGCAGCCGTCCTTAACTATTAGATAGGGGGAAGAGCAAGCTCCTTTGTCGGATCCGACACTGACTGATGTGTAAATACACCGGACCTAGGGTTTTTTTTTCAGAAATTACGTAACGCTGAAGGGGGAGGAAGGGGGTCAAGCCGAGCGTTACGATTCATACAAAAAAAAATTAAACCTTCCATGCAAAAAGTGTTACGTGGGGGAGGGTGGGGGCCCAAAATCACTAAATTCAGCGTTACGTAATTTTAGAAAGAACCCCTACCTACTCCCCATAAGCAGTCCCAGTAGTGACCACGGTACACTACTACAGACGGTAAGCCCCTAAATCCGTCATTTTTCCCGTAACACGGTAGATCACTTTGACGTAGTGTGTTGCGGTGTAAGATCTACCAAACAGAGCCCTAGCTTAATCAATTTTTTTCTAGCCAGGGCAATGAGTTGCAGTAATTAAGGATTTATCGTATTTAGTCACCGCTACCAACAGCAGTCTCAGATATAAAACATAATTAATGTTACCTTGCCGACAGTTGAAAGACTCGAATTCCTCTTGTTTGAGGCTAAACTGTATGCAGCGGAAACAACTTTTCAAGCAATTAGTTAAAAAACCTCGGTACCCGGTCCTAGGCTGAACTGACTGCTGGAAAAATCGAGTTAGGGGTTTAAATACGTACTAACTCTTCTCGAACTGGTGAACAATGGTAGTGAGAGGAACACACGGAAGTTCTTATTACTGAACAAATTCTCTTGCTTGAAATGGTCTTGTAGACAGAGCTAAATCCCGGGTTTGTAGCTTTACTGGTGATACTCTAGAAGCAAGACAAGGATGTGGCTAGGGCTCCGATGCATGGCCAAAAACAGTATTACTGTTATGTTTTCTCAAGACAGGATTGATTTCCTATTGATAAGGGGCGCGCCTTCAATGGGATTGCTCTCTGTGAAGGGTCTTGTCATGGTGCTCTTGAGAAAACAAAACAACAACTGTATCGAAACCGATACTGCATTGCTTATCAATAGTAATGGAGTAATTCGACATGCACTTAAACACTAAGGATACGGGTAACGCTACAATAGATCTAATAACTGGTCGCAGTGGCACACCCGAACAGGAAAAAAAAGCCCCTTTTTACGCGTCTGTCTTCGTTCTCCTTGGCAATTAGCTACGGATGTGAGATATACTCATTCGGCTGAACATCCGTAACGAGAACGGCGAGTGTTTATGGATGCTTGACTGTTCCGCCGGGAAGCGAATTTCTCATTGGCAATTAGCTTCCCACTATGGCGGCGATCCAACACCCTTGCACTACACTGCACTAGTACACGAACCGGCACTTTTTCCCCGGGAACCACGGAATTGTCCATCCGACGAAGCTGGGAATTTGCACTCCAGCTGAACACACGTCGATGGGAAGATCGCACACCCAAAAACGGCACTTACTTCTCCGGAATTGCAGTGGATCAAAAACAACGTGTCCGATCTAGTTCACGATTCGTAACTTTCTTTCACCGTGCTCGACTGTTATGCTGCTTATGTTGATGTCGCTTTTTAGCCTACGGGAGGAGCTTTGGCGCTAACTTTATTTTAAAATCTAACTTAACGGACACTATAATTTATAAGCAACAAAGCAAAACGCTAAACAACAAAATCTAAACAAACTTTAATTGAAAAACAAACTAATTAAAATATTTACAAATCCACAGTGGTGGTGGTACATGTTGCCATTAAAACAAAAACAAAAACATAGTGGGTAGCCAGTTAAAAGGCCACCTTACACCTCGGGAAAATTTTCCGCCGGAATTTGGTCCCCGTGTATTTTAAAGGGGGCCGGGATTTTTATTTTCCGTGCCCAAATTCCGAAAACATCGCATATGCAAAAATACATGGGGAAAAAATCCGCGGACCAAATTTCCGAGGTGTGAGGCTACCTTAAAGCAGTTAAAGCGACTCGGCGACAAGACTAAACAAAACGGGTTAATTATAACTCCCAGGTTACAATTTGCTCTTTATTGATTTTTTCATGGAAAAAAACGAACAGTGGGTAATGTCTGTGACATAACCGCTAAGTGGACGTAGGACTTTACTTGACCATGCCTTTAAGATACATAATATGTCCAAATTTCTCACATCAACTATTTTGGATAAATAATCGGCGTTGCATACCATTCCTTGGCAAAATCTTCTTATCAAACCGACACAGAAATCAAATCTACCTCAAACAAGAATCATCAAACAAAATTTCAGGAAGTATCTGTCCGGCCACGAAATATTAGCCTCGACAGTGGCAACCTTCCCACTGAAGGACTGCCTGAAATAAACCACATGTTGGCTCAGCAGTGGATGTAGACTGTATCTCAGCCCTTCCACTGAAGAGCCTTCTAATCCGTGCGATAGCGACTGAAGGAGAACATTATTTTTAACTCTTAGAGCCTTGAAAAAGGCTGTTTGCTTTGGCTAAGTGCAAAAGTTAGAAAACGATCTTTTCAAATAACAGCGAATTTCTGGTGATAGTATAAAGACTGAATGCTCTGCGAGCGAATGCACTTTTCTTTTATACCTTATTTTGAATCTTCTGCTTCCCAATTGGTGGGCCAATCAGCTAGTGTCTTGTATCCCGCTTCTTTGTCAGCCAAAGCGTCATCATCAACGCGTTCGAGAAGGGCTTCTTCTTTTTTACGCTTGTTGCTCGCTGCTGGCGTCTATTTCCTAACGGGACTTTTCGCTAAATACAGGCCAATAAGCCGGGCAAGCGAGCTTAGAATTGCAGTTCAGGTGGGAAGTACGTGTTCTTTTTTGAGACAACATAGTTAGTAGTAGAAGGAAGGAAACACTCGGACATGAGATTTCGGGTGATAAGATTTAGAATTGGTAACATGGGACGATCATTCAGTCACGTTCGCTTTGTGTGCGGTCAGTATTAAACAATGTTTATCTACATCTAGGAACTTTTTTCAAATAGGCGTAACTGTGTTTGACCTTGAAATTTGAAATGGCTAATACTCTCTCAATTCAGCATATTTCGTTCAGCTAACGGTACTACCAGATAGATCGGAATCCATTCTTCCTGTTAGGCACATAAGTTCACAAAAACAGATTAATTAATGAGCACAGTTGTCGTTCCAAAAATCAAGCTCAGAATCATGTACGCCCATTTGAAAAAAGTTCCTAGACATATTTTTTTATCAATGCCAAAAAATCCAACATTTGATGAAAAATCGATTGATAGTTTATTAATGTTTGAGCTGTTATCGGTGTTTTTTTATCCAAATAAGATTATGTGAGAGATTTGGACATCTTATGAATCTTTAAAGGCATGGTCAAGCGAAGTCCTTCGTCCACTTCGCGGTTAAATCAGAAAAATTATCCACTGTTAGTTTTGACGCTATTTATGAAAATCACGCTTAAAATTTTATCTCTAGAATATTGGATTTGGCACCCAAGTACAATTTCTATCCCGAAGGGTATTGAAAGCATTGATATTGATCTCTATGATTGGCTCTCTGAAGAACCGTTTGTTTTTGGACTGCATCATGTGGCTTTTCTTCAGCCTGTCTCGGCTCAGCACCGATGCCGGCCGGTCTCGGCTCGACTCTGCTGCTGCTGCCGGTATCTGCTCACAGGGTGGCCACTGAAATTCGATTTTCAAATTCCCGGTTTTTTCCCGCTTTTCCCGATAAATTTTGTCAAATTTTCCCGGTTTTTATTTTACGTGGAAAAAATTGTTTTTAAAATAATTTCTTTTTATTTTCTAACCAGTCAGTTTTTATATCGAAGCAACTGTTAATTCGTAACAAAACATTAAATTACCAACAATATGTTATGCCAAATACTTTGATCAACAGTTCCACTGAAATTGTGCGACTCGTTGATATGTAATTAGGGCACTTGATCAATGTACTAATACCACATTAGCACCTAATCACAATTGATTTTTTTCTTAGTTTTTTTCTTGATTGAAATGCTTTCGTAAGTTTCTGACAGAGCCAATGTACATTGTATGCTAGTCTAGTGTGGTTCTGTCTTCTTAGAGCATAATATTCACAGAAAGCAATGAAGTTTGAAATCATGATAGTTGGATGGTAAATTGTTCCAAATTTGGTATTTTTTCGTTTATTTTTTTTTTTAGAAAATCAAACATCTAAAGCAGCCCTGAAGTCAAAACAAACGACGGTATCTTAAAGTAAAGCCGAAATATTTTTAATGTTCAGCTCTTGGTTTGATCTTATTCAGACTATTTAAATAAATATATCTTCTTGGGTAAACTGATAAGGCTTTTCAGATTATCGCAAAATTATGTGAGCAAAGACATAATTCACTCTTATAAAATAAATAAAATTAAATCGATGTTTTTAACTTAGAGAACTTAGCAATGAAGAAATAAAGCAGTGTATAACCTCATCAAAGTTATTGATATTGCTTTTCTAAAAAACACAAAATTATAAAATAACTAATTTGAATACAGCTTTCACTCGAAGGCTTGTTTCTGATCAACATAATTATTTTGTTTTCGGAAATAGATTTAAGCACATTCTGGGCAATCAGAACATACGATTCGTAATTGATTCAATTTTACATGTTAGATTTCTAGGATATTATTTTCAGTCTTCTATCCATTAAAATAAAATATTGAATTAATATTGAAAAATTTGAAAGTTGTTGGAATTATCACAGTTTTGGAACATATGTAACAAGTTAAAGATTATCTTAGAGTACATCTTACACCATCATAAACTTTTATTACATTAGGTTAGTTGTGGAAAAATACTAAAATAAAGGCACTTTCCTCTTTGAAATATTACAATCGAAAGCACGAACTATAAAAATACCATTTTCAATTATTTGTAGAATTTTATTATAAAATATGTCTCTCGAAATTGATATCAAAATGATCTAGTGACAAACAAATTTTGTGGATTTGGAAAAAGATCTACTTAATTTTTGTACCTAACACACACACACACATCATGTACTAAAATCATATAATTCCGCTGGAATGCGACTGAGTAATAAACATTAATAGGTTTTTTTTTTTTGCTATATCAACTTCATTGAAAACTTTGAAGAGTTTTGAATGTAACTTGACGAAAATTTATTTTTTCCCGGTACATGTCCAGAATTCCCGGTTTTTCCCGGTGACTTCAATTTCCCGTCTTTTTCCCGCTTTTCCCGTTTTTCCCGGTTCGGTGGCCACCCTGTGCTCAGCATTGCTGCTTTGTCGGGTCTGTAGGGTGGACTGCTGCTGTACTGGCTAGGTTTCGGGTGATTATGGTGGCTTCGATGGTGTCGAGCCGAAAACGCGGTCGGTGCAGACTTCATTCCCTGCTAAAAGGTGTGAGTGCTGTTCAATCGATGATGCGGTTGCTTCGCTTGTCCCGGTCAGAATGAAAGGAAAAAATCGCGTTGCGCTATTTTATGGCTTCTTGGCAGACCCAGCGGCTGCTCATTCGCTGGTGTCTGCACCAATCAGAACGTGGTAATGGAATGAAGCAAAATTACGCGGTACCCATATTTATAGGTTCCTTGATCTCAATGTTTTCATTGAAAACAGTTTCATGCCTATTGAAACAAGTTTTTCGGGTCTTATCAAGCATGGACATGGAAGGCATACTTGAAATCTGTCGATTGAGAGGCTTACCGCAGGAATTCGTCCACTGAGACGAACGCTATTAACGTTTAAAATCTTTCAACACAGCGTAACGCGGTCGATTTGAATATTTTGAAATGACACCCGGTATAGTAAAGAGAGACGTAAGTCCTACGTCAAAATATTGTGTGGTACATTTATCCTAGCATTTTATAATTGTTTATTGCAATCGTAGTAAGCTACACATGAAGAAAGACGTGATTTATATTTTTGTCCGTCAAAATCCGTATCAATATATTTAAAATTACCTACTCTAGAATTTGCCAGTCACGTTGAAAAAAGTGAAGATCGCGAAGTTTTTCCCGTCATATCAGCTGAGCTTTAAGTAGTGAACAAAGCGAAGAAAAAAGAAAGGAATTTGAACGGAAATCGAATATAATTGTTTGCAATCCTCAATGTTCGACGGCTATGGCGAACTTCCGGGAAAACGATGAGCCTTGCATAATACATTGGAATATGTACCTACCATAAATCAGCTGTGGCATTTGAGTATACTCTTGGCATGCAGGTGACGATCTTCAAATTTTCATATGTGTATAGCAGATGTAGGATTATGTCGGTAAGTTTTTCCATTCATAGCTTCTTTTTTGTTTATTCGCGAAAAAGTTTTAACTGACGGTTACTGCCTTGTCGTGTCTTGAGACAGCAAAGATAATAAACACGAGTATATTTCTTGCCATACTGTCGTGCTAGGTACAATTATTTCATATAGTTAAATACTTTATCGAATAAAATGGTTATAGTTCCTAGTAATCGTTTCTAGTGTAACCATTGATGGATTCTTATGATGATGATATTCTCGTTAAAGTAGGGGTGTGGTGGATGCATTGACTCTTCTGTATGATTACCATGTTCTGTATGTTTTCAGTTGAATCAATCTATTATATTTTTGGAAATATTTTGATAACAGTGCACGCTTTAGGGAGTCCTACATTTATTACAGTCAATTAAAATTTCCAGCTTTCAATATGATTGGACAAATACAAGAAGAATGGCTTATAATAGTTATATACGAAATTTGCCTTGTTTTATTCTTTTAATGAATTATGATTTCAAATCATCTTATGCCTCGTTATGACGAGCTGGATCACGCGATAAGTAGTGTTTCAACATGAGAAGTCATGTTACGTCAAATTACATCTTATCAAATGATACAGATTAAAGTATAAATATCATATGAGCAAGAATACACTGTTATATTTATTCACTATATCGCGCATACTAATTTACACATTTTTAGCGTAATTTTCTTAACTATTTGATGCTGTTTTCACTTATTTCCTATACTTATTTCACTAATCCTATTTTTTTATGTTAATTATATTTTATAAACCTAACCTGTACATATTCTATCATCAATTTAAATATCCTGGGCCGGGCCGAAAATCAAACTCAATTGCAGTTGGATTGGAAATTCTAGGACTTTGCTCGTAAGTAGATTGGAGAGATTGTATTCATTATACTCATAACATTTTTGTAAATCTTATTTTCAATATATTTATGATATTTATTACAATCGATTCGAGTCGTTATATCTTTATATAATATATATAATCTTTTTTCAGTGGCTTGATGACTGCTTAGGCCGTCAGAGATAATTTTTCCGATACAGGTCCGATACAGCATGCTTAACCCCCTATCGTCCCCTTTTTAAGATAAGGAATTTGTGTTCCAAATTTGGTCGAATTCGGCCAAGGGTTCAGAATTTAAACTGCTTAGATCGATAATTAAGCAATACCCTCCCTCATACCCTCCCCTTTTCCAAAATGCATGCTGGACCGTCCCTCCTTAAGATAAAGAATTTGTGTTTTAAATTTGGTTGAAATCGGCCAAGGGGTTCAAAATTTGCACTGAGTAGATCGATGACTAAGCAATACCCCTCCCCCCACACCTTCCCCCTTTTCCGAACAGCATCCATAACCCCCCTATCGTCCATCATTAAGATAAAGAATTTGTGTTCAAAATTTGGTTGAAATCGGCCAAGGGGTTCAGAATTTACACTGAGTTGATCGATAACTAAGCAATACCCTCCCCCACACCTTCCCCTTTTCCAAAGAGCATGCTTAACCCCCTATCGTCCCCTTTTTAAGATAAGGAATTTGTGTTCCAAATTTGGTCGAATTCGGCCAAGGGGTTCAGAATTTAAACTGCGTAGATCGATAATTAAGCAATACCCCTCCCCTCATACCCTCCCCCTTTTCCAAAATGCATGCTGGACCGTCCCTCCTTAAGATAAAGAATTTGTGTTCTAAATTTGGTTGAAATCGGCCAAGGGGTTCAAAATTTACACTGAGTTGACCGATAACTAAGCAATACCCCTCCCCCCACACCCTCCCCCTTTTCCAAAGAGCATGCCTAGCCCCCCTATCGTCGTCTCCTCAAGATAAAGAATGTGTGTTCCAAATTTGGTTAAAATCGGTAAATGGGTTCAGAAGTTATGCTGGAACATACATACAAACATACATACAAACATACAAACATTGAGTTTTATATATATATATATATATAGATATATAGATATATATATATATATATATATATATATATATATATATATATATATATATAATATAATATATAATATATAATATATAATATAATATAATAATAATAGAATAGAATATAGAATATAGAATAGATATAGATAGATATATAGAATATAGATATAGATAGATATAGATATAGATAGATAGAAGAAGAAGATAGAAGATAGAAGATAGAAGATAGAAGATAGATAGATAGATTTACGGAGATTTTGTATTTTTTTCGTGGAACATTTTAACTTCTTTATGGAAGATTATTCTTTTATAATTGCAAATTTTGCTTTTAAAAGTGCTAATTTATTTTTGTTCTGTGGAAAATTGTTAATTGTTTGTGGAAATTTTATATTAATTTATTGCTCATACCCTGATTTCTTATTGGCAATTTTCAATTTTTTATGGAAAATTTTTAATATTTTAGGGAGAGTTTTTATTTTAGACTTTTTTTTCTAATATGTAGGTGAAATTAGGTACAAGAACATTATGTGGATTAGATTGCGAGGATAAGAAAATACGACCTCAAATCACGTTTGCCAGGCTTGTGATTGGCTACCGTCCATAGTCAATAGCCAAGTCGAGCACAAAAGATATATAAATTATTTTTCGCTCTCCAAAGATTTACGTAAGGTGTGAACAGAGTGTCCAAAATTTGAATAAATATTTGTAATACCTCAGTGGTGTCGCACTTGATGTCGTAGATGATTGTATGGTGAGCACCACTGCACTGCTTTATAATGATGTACTTGTACTTTTCATGAGGCTGTTTTTAGAACCTAATTAGGTAGCTGTTTATTGAAATAATTAATCGTAGTTTTCCTTCTGCTGGCTCGGATCTATGTCGACTATATGTGGTGATAGTCTCTTGTTTATTCTTTGTTGGCATTACATACCCCACTGGAACATTGCCGCATAACATCTTTTGTTACCCAGTGCTACTGAGCATTCTTGCAGTTGATAATACCAAGGTTTCTAGTTAAGTTAGCATTTTTATACCAATGAGGCTAACACAATTCGCTATCTATCCAATGTGTTTGTGATTCCAAATGCGAGTGGCTTTCTATACAGTGAATATTCAACTATGTACGTCAAGATCATAAATATCAGTCTACCAATCATTAAATGCTCATATTTTTACATGACCTTGTCAAGGTTAATTTTGATTCTGCACCACAATAGTGCTTGGCATCGTTTGCTCCATGCTGCGGTAAACTTGGTCTCTCAGAACATTTCTAATAAAAATGTTTTACCTCTGTTGTAGTTTCCTGCGATGGACCGTACGACAGTTCTTCTGGGTATTTGATTTTTCATAAGGGAATTCTACACCACCGAGGATACTTCCCATTTCCCAACCATTCCGGCATGGCCACCATAACGGAAGTCGTAAAGCTTATTTCCAAGCAGCTTTTGTGGTCTACTTCCTCACAATTTTCATTATTATCAACGCAGCACCAACCGCATGCGGGCGATTCTTTCTAGATGGGTACCTGCACCGACCAGCCAGCCACCCACTCAGACTGCTGCTGCTGCTAGACGAATGCAAATTGACTTTGCAAACAATTAAATTAATTTTGCGTTTTCAGATTGAAATGGCACCAGCAGCATCGTATTACAGGCACTTGGCTTCTAACGACGATGGCAGGAAATGATCTTTTCTCGAATGACTAGGATTTTTGCCGGGCCTGTTCTGGCAATTACGGATGTTTCAAAAACGAACAGATGCCGTAGATTGCATATATGGGGTGGTTATGGACGTGACTTTGTATTAGTTCGATAATGGCTATTTCCAGAATGACTTTTGGATAAATTTGAGCTCTAAACTATTCAACATAAATACAGGAGTAAGAATAAACATATTTGGAATGGCTACATAACGACTTCTGCAAATGCTTGCAAATATAATTAGAACGTAAAATGGTAGGGGAGAGACCACAAAACGCCCCCCTCCCATTGCAAAACGCCTTTTAGGTATTTTCTCATATTTGCAAGACCTACAATTTTGTGGATTAGGCTAAAAAAGTGTTAAAATAATAGATAGGAAGGTAGGAATAACCGAAATTTTCTACATTTTGTTGAAACATACAACATTTAGGCGAGGCAAAACGCCCTAGTGGGACTAATCTACAATGTACTACGCGTCTCCACGCACTGTCTATACCAGAATGTTGAATCGCCGACGCGTGGAGCGTTGCTCCCTAAGAGCTGAAAATCTTGACCACCCAACACAAGCTATTGGTGATGACAAAATCGAGATTGTTGATGAGTTCATGTACTTTAGCTAACTGGTGATTACCGGACACAATTCCAGCAGAGAAATTCGTAGATCCATCGTAACGGGAAATCGTACTTACTTTGAACTTCGCAAGGCGATCAAACAGAGTTCGCTGTCGTATGGCATTGGCCATCTACAAAACGCTCATTGTACCGGTAGTCCTATACGGACACGAGGCCTGACCAATACTTGTTGAGGACCAACGCGCACTTGGAGTCTTCGGATGAATTGGCGGTTTAAAAATAATAACTTTATTCATTAATCATTTGCTGCATTGAGCAGAACAAATTTTGATTCTTCAAATGGCAGGGAAGGTGCAAAACTATGTTCTACTTTAGCCAAGGTCTCCCGTTTTTCTTCAGTTTGATTGTACGCTAGTCGGCACCACGCGGAGGAAGAGTTGGTATGTAATAAGTAGAAAGCTAACGAACCGATATTTTTTACGTTGTCGTGGAATCCATTTCACTCCTCCATGCACGTGTTTCAAAAACATTATAAGGTTTAATTTCAATTGAAAACAAGGTGTGCAATTATGTTCCTACATTGGCAGTGAACAATGTTCGTCATTAATGGGTTCATTCTCCGCTAATGGAACAACAATGCAGCTCGGCTTCAATCGGTGCAACCCACCAACAAAGCATGGTTTAATTTGGTCCCGGGTCTCAGTTTACATAGATGCTCTAAATTATTATCATCAACTCCACACCATTCTCGCATCGTTATTCCCATAAGCAGAAGAGCGAACATCGTCGCACAAAGAACCCCCCAGCACAATGCCATCCATTGCGTCGTCGTATACAACATTCCACTCTACAAGACGGAAATTTGCGCTTTGAACTTGTTTGAATTCCCTTTCCGGTTCGGCTTGCTTCTGCTTGTCTCGATGGGTGCCTGGTAGTGTTAACGTCTCAAGGGTAGTGCCGCGCCAGAACCGAGCTGACAACCACGTTTGTTCACGAAGGAAGTAATCGTAACGGTATAGAACTGTGTCCTCATCCGGAGTGGATGCCGAGAAAATTGCACACAGGTAGGCGACATCTGCCTTGTTTCATTTCCATTGTATATTTAGTTTCCAGCGAATTCGATTGCTGGCAAGAAGATGCATGAAGAGCTGAACAGTACCGGCGTTCTACTCATCGGGCAATAAATAAAGGTTCAGATTCTACTCCTTGATACCTGGTAATAATTTTGTATAGATTGTATGTTTTATGAAATCAAACACAGTCTGTAAATTGAACACCGTTACTTGTTAAGATAGTTTTATTCGGATGATAACATCAAAGTTTATAATAATGAGAATTACCTAGCCTGAAGGTGTGATCTAATAAGAAAATTTAGACGAATTAGTAACAGAAGACCGATGGATGCAGGTTGATGGCAAGAGTAATACGCTTCGGTTATTGACAGATGAAAAACACCAATTTATCCCCCAGCAGTAATTATGCCTTTCTGGATTCTATGTTCTGTCTTAGCCAGAGCATAGTTCATGGGCTAGAGTCGTTTTGCGTGCAAAACTCTATAGATTTCTCATCTAGGGGGAGGTTCCCCAGCATCGGACACTTCTCAAAATGACGCTTTCAGAGGCTCTTTTGTTGTCCTATAGAGTACAAAAGCAATCTTTTTAATAATTCTTAACCAACATTGAACGTCAGGTCCTCGTGTACACTCCCGGCTAGAAGTTTTAATTTTTTTTTAAAAATATGACAAAGTGTTTTATACATATTTTTAGTCGTGTGTCCGATTTGTGATCTTTACGTCTCATTCGAATGATAATGAGTAGATCTTGAGGTTGAGATATTTGACAGAATACATATTTATTGAAAAGCATGTTGAAATTTGAACCAAAGTTGTACTTCTTGTCCAAAACTAACATAACTTTTTAATCCTAAATTCTTCGAAAATGAGCCTATAACATTTAAAAACAAGTTTGGGAACAGGACTCTAAATACATGCTCTTTTTATATCAATTTTTAGAATCTAGATTATTTTTTAATTACTAAAAGAGTGATGAACGGGTATGATTTGCTTCGGCCAAAAGTTTGTGTTCATCCATAGTAATGGTGTGTCGGCCATAAGTTTGGGTTAATTTGTTCAAAATTTGAGGCTAAAAAAATCTCCAAATTTTGTTACACCGTTGTTATGCAAAATTTTAGAAATGTTTCGAATAACGTTCATGATTTGTTATCTATTGGCCAGAATCTTATGCCCCCAAACAACGGGCGGGGCGGTTTTGTATAGAGCGCGAATCAATCACACACTGCTGTGCCAAAGGCTTGCTTGGCTAAAGCATTTGATCGGTGTGATTGTTTTCTACGTATGCGGTCGCGTGTACTCAGACGACTAATGACGGTGGAAGACTAATGACGGTAAGAGGGGTTATCACGCCCATCTAGAGAGTAGGAGGTTGAGGGTTCGAGTCCCTCCAACACACGTGGATTCTTTTTCGCAAATTTCATATCACTTCGTCTATTTCAAAACATGTGCTGTGCATATGCACAGCCAAGATATTTAGCAAAAAAAAAAGATTTTCATACGGCCGAGTTGCCGAATAATATGCAATTAATTGTAATCAAGTGTCGGTCTTCCACCGTCATTAGTCATCTGAGTACACGCGACCGTATGCGTAGAGCAATCACACTCATCAAATGCTTTAGCCAAGCAAGCCTTTGACACAGCAGAGTGTGATTGATTCGCACTCTATACAAATCCGTCCAGCCCGTTGCTGGGGCCATAGAGTGTGATGTTCTCGTTTAATAAACAAGGTGCACTCGCTTGACTGTGGATATACTACAGTAGAGCACATGTGAAAATTGGTCAAATCAAGCATCCGAAAGATATTCAATTTGCATAAAAAGAGCTAACCGCGGTGGAGGTTGGTACTCGGATTCTGATGGCTTTTCCGTAAACGTAACCTTTAAATGGTCTTGTTGTGTAGGAGTTACCACGCCTATCTAGAGAGTAGGAGGTTGAGGGTTCGTGTCCCTCCGATTCTTTTTCGCAAATTTCATATCAATTTGTCCATTTCGAAACATGTGCTGTGCATATGCACAGCCAAGAAATAACAAATGGTTTTCGTACGGCCGAGTAATATCCAATTAATTGTTAAGATTTTTTTTCAGAATATATAAAAATCTCATTTTGGCAAAAAAATGTCACAGAATCTGCATATCTCAAACAAACGGTTCAATTAAAATATACCTTAGATTGTAAGTATCAAAGCTAAGTAAATATCAGTTTGGTTGAGTTGCCCATGCGAAGTTCCCATACGAATCTTTATTTTTGTTTTTCACGATTTACTCATCTTTAGTCGTGATTTTCTTAGGAAAAAAATCATATATGTAAACCCTTCGGAAACTATAAAGAACATATCTGCTGAAGGAATGAAGAAAATCCATCCAGCCGTTTTCGAGTTATGCGAATACAAACACAGACCATTTTGATGTAGGACTACGTCTGTGTTTTCTATATTGGGGTACACTTTACGATTGCGAAAATCGGGGACCGTCACGAAAATATGATAGACTTTAAACTTTAATATCTAAGCCGTTTCTCGATGGATTTTCAATTTTTTTGGACCATTCGATCAAGGATGAGTCAACGCTTCTTTGTATTTATTTGTAAATAGTACTGATTTTCAACTATTTATTATCGATAATTGATGAAAAGTTTAGAAATAGGTAAACTAACCAATCACGTTCATGCATCACTAGCACAGACATCAAAAATCAATCACTTGCGGATTTGGATCTAATCCTCAGTTTGAACAAGGTTTCACGCAGAGCAGACGCATCAAAGCGATCGCAGCGGAGCGAACACAGCATCACGGAGGCGCTAATAACATTTTCAAAGGAAATCAATCGCATTGGTGGTGGTCCTCGATGTGTTGCTGCAGATCATTCAACCTCAACGAACCAGAATTTCATATGAAGAAAAGGTTGACCATAAAAATAGCACTGTGGCGATCCCGCACCGCCAGTGCCGATGCTGAAAATTTATTACAAATTGTGGTGTCAGTTAGTTGGAAAGGAACATTGGGAAAAAAATTGATTCTTCTCAGGACCAACATTTTATGAAAAGAAAGAGTTAATTGCGAAAATGTACTGTTTCGGTGGCATCGGCGTTTGGCTTGGTAGCATGATTCATGTTAGTGATTTCATCCATTAAAATTCATTACATCATCTCCTCCGACGCGCTATAAAATTCGCTATTTACGATTGAGTTTTACACTTTGAAGAAAGTTTATTTCGGATAGTCGGATCAACCCTCTTTTGTATAAAATCAATGAAGACGCCATCTCAGTGGAAACTATCTACAGCAACCACCCATCGGTGAACGTCGCTCGGACAGACAGATGCCGAAAGAAAATGTTTTGTAATATGAAGAAACTTCGTCTTGAATCAAACTTCTGTTGTCATTCCTCGCAACAATCTTGTGAAAAAGTTTCATAGGATTCTTAGAATTTATTATTCTCCGAACGGTCCGTTGTCTGGGGAAACCCGATCGAAATGGCTCGCGTGCGTCGAAAAGCAGCTTTCTTATATCTAATGAAGTAATTTCATTAGTCCCGCCCCTTCATTAATCGTTATGAGTGCACATTATATTTACAACCATATCAGCTCACAAAGGGGCGGGGCTAACGGGCTTAATTTATTAAATACAAGAAAGTTGCTGTTCGGCGCGCGCGAGCCATTTTGATCGGGATTCCACAGAGAGCGGTTCGACATTCGATGCAGCGGAGCGGACACAGCAGCACGAAGTGGGTGGCAGTGTTGCAATGCTGTAAATTTATTTCAACCTTTGGAGGCTTAGCGAAAAATCATCAAGTGGCTGTCGGACAGTTGCAGCGCAAGGTGTCGACAAGCGATTGGATGCAGTTAGTTATTTGAATGGGAATTGGGAAAGAAAATTGGTTCTTCTCAGGACCAACATTTTACGAAAAGAAAGAGTTAATTGCAAAAAGGACTGTTTCCGTGGCATCGAGTTTGGCGTTTGGTTGCTGTTATTGATTCCATCCATTAAAATTCACTACATCATCTCCCTCCGACGCGCCATCAAATTTGCTATTTACGATTGAGTTTTGCACTTTGAAGAAAGTTTATTTCGGATCAACCTTCTTTTGTATAAAATGGTGCCTTTTGTATAAAATCAATGAAGACGCCACCTCAGTGGAAACTTTCTACAGCAACCACCCATCGGTGAACGTCGCTCGGACAGACAGATGCCGAAAGATAATGTTTTGTAGTATGGAGAAACTTCGTCTTGAGTCAAATTTCTGTTGTCATTCCTCGCAACAATACGCATCTTAGATAAACAACAATTCATAACAGAATCTTGCGAGAAAATTTCATAAGATTCTTAAAATTTGTCATCCTCCGAACGGTCCGTTGTCTGCGGAGTCCCGTTCAAAACGGCTCTTGCGCGTCGATAATCAGCTTTCTTATATCTAATGAAGTAATTTCATTAGCCCCGCCCCTTCATTAATCGTTATGAGTGCACATTATATTTACACCTATACCAGACCACAAAGGGGCGGAGCTAACGGGCTTAATTTATTGAATACAAGAAAGCTGCTTTCTAGCGCGCGCGAGCCATTTTGATAGGGATTTCGCAGAGAGCGGTTAAATAAGATTTTACGCAGAGCCGACGCAGCGGAGCGAACGAACATTTTCAAAGGAAAATCATCGAATTGGTGGTGGAAGTCTGCGTTGGTGGTCGTCATTCAACCTCAACAAACCAGCATTTTATGTGAAGAAAGAGTTGATTACAAAAATGACGTCTGTTTCGATCCCGTGCGATGCAGTGGCGATGCTGAAAATTTATTCCAAATGGTGGCGTCTTAGCGAAAACTCATCGAGTGGTCGTCGAACAATAACAGCACGAAGTGAAATTCTAACCCTAACGTTTCGACAAGCATTGGGTTGCAGTTAGTTATTGGAAACGTGCATTGGGGACACAAAATTGGTCCTTCTCAGGACCAGCATCTTCTGAACAGAAAGGGTTGATTGCAAAATGGACTGTTTCGGTGGAATTGGCGTTTGGCGTGATAGTTCGGTTGCTGTAAGTGATTCCATTCATTCGAACAAATTTGTTGCATTGTCACTCACCGACGCGCGCTTTTCATTCTGCTATCGAAGAAAAACTTTCTGTTAACGCCAAACTATTAATTTTGGACTTTGATGAACATTCTTGCATCCCGGATTAAACTACCCTTGTGTAAAATAATGGTACTGTAAAGAACCGATATTTTTCAAATAATGGAGTTTTTCAATCCTCAACTACAACAAAACATAATCAAAATCTTGTGAGGAAATTCCATTTGACTGATACTGACGCCATCCATTTGAACAAATTCAATTGAACAATTCATTGCATCATCTCCCTCCGACAGTGATGGGAAATGTCAAAAAAATGTCATGGCATTGCTATTACTAATTTCGTATTAACTTTTTAAAAGTCATTTACAGTTCGGATTTTTTGATCAACATGTAGTACTTAAAGGGTCCTAGAACTTTGTCGAACAGATCATTGTTCTAAATACAAAGTGTGAGCCATGAGAGCGAGATTAAAAAAAAATGTCACGGAATGTCATGACATTAATGTCATCTGACACTAATTCGGCTCTCACGCCGCCAATATCACATTTAGAGAAATTACCTATTAGAAAAAGTTTTCGGGTCATTTGAAGGCTACATGTTTATATGCAAAACATTATTGTAAATGACTTGTGAGAAAAGTTATTAGCAAGTTAGTCCCATGACATCGATATGACATTTCCCGTCACTGCTCCCAAGTGCGCTTGTGGTTGTGCTACCAAAGGGCAACTTTCTGTCATCGCCAAACGATAGTAACCCGAAAAAAATCGATATCATTTCTAATGACTAACGAAACAAAACCAAAGAATCTTGGCAGAAAATTTCACTTTCCGTCGACGACGGCCAAATCGATGAAGACGCCACCTTAGTGAAAAATGTCGTTTAGCTGCCTTAGTTTTTCAAATGGCGCATTATTAAAAACAACAAATCTTTCCAAAATCGTCATTGTCGTTTAAACAGCCAAACAGTCTGTTTGTCTGGGTAAACAATTTTCCTAGCGGTCAAAACCTCTTCTTGGATAAATAGTTTAAGTCCTGAAAAGGACTTTGTAATTTATTCTTGAAGTCCTGCTCACGTTGCCACCAGCGCTATAGAAAACGATGCATGTACGCTTCCATCGCGGGCGGAAGTCGAACGTTGCAAATTAATATATTTGTGTTTTGTTTCGCGCCGCCTCCGATTCTGCGTATTTTTTCCTTTCGTCCGGACATTTTGAGCATAATGTCTTCTAGGATTCTGATGATATCCACTGAAAGATAGACGAATGCCTTCAGTGGCGATGCGGCCGATGAGTCGTTCCTTTTCCACGGCTGGTTCATCCAACTGGGAGCTACCTTCAGTTTCTTGATTCGGTTGACCTCCGAGCAGTTTGCACAATGCCAATCATCATCCCTTTGATGATAGACTTTATCCATTATTTTGATTACAATGCCATTCTCGTTTTCCAAATCAAATCCTAATCCAATCCTAATCCATTCATAATCCAAACCAAATCGATCCAAAACTAAATCAATCCATACACAATCTAGATGCCATTGACTCTAGCGTCAATCATCCACTCGAAGGTATCAGAAGTAAATGAAACCCTGGGTAAAATCGCGAAACAAAATGAAGTCATGACAAACAAATTGAAGATAAAGTTATTAGCTCTTTCGTTAACAATCGAGATCTTTCGAATAACAAGCATTCAAATTTGTAAGGAAGTTTGTAAAAAAGAATTAAAAACTATAAAAATACTGATTGGTGGTTGATATACCCCAATTGCCACCCCAACAAAGATGAAATACAAAACATAATGAAATCGTACTTCAACACGAGTATTGGAGAAAATCGTACCACAACAAGAGTCTGTTGGTGTCAACAGACTTTATCAGATGTTACGTTGCCAATATAAATGCAAGCAGATAGAATTAAAACCCTCCTTAGCCTAGCGGTAAGACGCGCGGCTGCAAAGCAAGACCATGCTGAGGGTGGCTGGGTTTGATTCCCGGTGCCGGTCTAGGCAATTTTCGGATTGCAGGCCTGGTAGCGGGTCACTTTTTAGTGACTTGGTCAAAAGTCACTAAAAAGTGTCTTTTTTCGACTTCTAGTCACCTAAGTCACTTTTTCTCGCAAAAAGTCACTATTTTCAACTATTTTGAAACTATTGACTAATATTTTTGAATGAAGCTTTATGTATCCATCGGATGATGCTTTGTTCATGGCGGAATTGAAATCACGGATCTTGGGAAAATGATTGCTCTGAAACTTCGCCAGTCATTTTACTCGCTCTTATTGGCATTTCACCAGTAGCTAATTGAACACCTGAACACGTCAGAATTTATAAATTGGTATATGGTCATGCAAGCAGGAGACCTGCCTATTTGGATTTTTTTAACTATCAGTCTTTCCACAGTAAGGGAAGGTTTGGAGACTTGATTCCTTGAGAGACTTGACCCCTTGTTAGACTTGGCGGTATTTTCTAATAAATCCTCTAGAGTCTAGACAAATGATCGTTATATGGCGAGTTGTTTTTTGGATTGACAATCTTGTTTACTCTATTACTTACTGTGTTTTGTCCCTCCTGAACATTTTTTAAGGGCCACAAAGAATTTGAACATCTCCTCCCAACAATGACCAAATGCTATCATTTTTTACAGCACAAAGCCATAAGTATGCTAAATTGTTACAATTTAAAGATATTTGAATTTTTAGTTGTTGCCCCAATATGAGGAGATTCGATCTCTCATTAGTCACACATAAAATTGGCGAGAAAATTCAAGAAAATATAAATTGTGCTAAAGCAGATAATTTTTTTTGTAGATATAGATGTAATGAAGGGTTTGCTCGAAAAAAATATTTATTGAGTAGATATCGTTTAAATAATCCCCTTTAAACGATATCTACTCAATAAATATTTTTTTCGAGCAAACCCTTCATTACATCTATGTCTCCCCAAGACTCCCCAATTTTGAAGATTGCATGCGCTGTCGAATTCCATAGCAAAAATCATTGATGAATACGCACAGCAAGTCGAAAAATCTGCGTTTTTATATTATTTAAATATTTAAAAGTTCAGAGTGCACTTTTCTACTTTCATTAAAGCAAGTTCTTGGAGAAGGAACAATACCCTTCGAATATTTTCAAATTCGACTTTTGACAGCACTCCAAAAAATCAATTATGTATCAATAACAACAACAGTTACAGACTACCATACATCCGTGAAGTTAAATTATACATTTCATGGAGAATAACAGAAAAATGTTTCATCACAAACCTCGTGCTTAGAATCATGGGGCCGTAACTGCATCAATTCGTTGCTCTTCGTTGATGTTATCTTTTTATCAATGTAGCTAATTGCGGTAGTTTGCCGAAGATTGTATGGTTTGGTGCGATAAAGGATTATTGTATCTTGCACCACATGCAACAATCACGGTTGTACCTTTGGAAACAGTTGAGTTATTAACGAAACAAGTCGATTAAGAGAAAACGACTAATACCCAAATGATTCTCAGCGCGTGGTATTTTGGTAAAATAAAGATATTTATTTTTAAATCGAAATAATGATATTTGCATCTATGATTATACTGCAATCGAATTGAGGGGAGGTACATTAAATATGTAAGGGATCCTTTAAGTAATTTAGCTGCAAGAACATGAGAAAATAAAAGCCGTTTTCCTCCCAACATCCACTTCGATCAATATTTTAGAATTCTCCAAAATATATTATGATGATAATTTATACATTTTAAAGTTTTTTTTTAGATTTTGTTAGATTTGTTAGCTTTTGATAACTTTGTTTCTTTCGCACTAACAATTCCAAAAATTTCCTGGCACATTTGACAAATCTGCATCTTTCTTAAGTAGAAATTATTTTTCGGGAAAGAAACACAGGTCTTATAAGTGATAACCTTGTTTCGTTTACTTCCAGTGGCGCAAACATATTAAGTAAAGTTCCCGTGGGTTAAAAAAAGAGCGGCCAATATAATTTTACTTAGTACCTGAGTAGATAAAGGTTAACTTGCACGATTTTTGTTTCTCTTCTGGATTTGTTATGAGAAAGTGGTGAGTGAAAGATGTTCTCCGCCAGAAATTACGAAAAAACATTCTCCTTCGACCCAAAAACACTTGAATTTGTCTCATCAAACTTGCAACTGAAACTAAAAGTCACTGTTTGGACACTTTTTCTGCAACTGAAAGTCTCTATTTGGTCCCTTTTTTCGTCAGCTTTGGTCACTAAAGTCACTATTTTGAGTGGCATTGGTCGCTACCAGCCCTGATTGGAATTGTCTCGACTTCCCTTGGCATAAAAGTATCATCGTGTTAGCCTCATGATATACTAATGCAAAAATGGTAACTCGACTTAGAAACCTCACAGTTAATAACTGTTGAAGTGCTTAATGAACACTAGGCTGCGAGGCGGCTATGCCCCAGTGGGGGATGTAATGCCAATAAGAAGAATAAGAAGAGTTAAAACTATAGGTATTTAAAAGAAAAGCAGAAAATTAAACGAAAAAAAAACAGGCATCAAAAGCTAATCCCTTAGAAGTCGAGATGAAGAACAAAGTTATGATTATAAATGAAAACCATAATAAACTTGATTCAGTGTATAAAGGACCTTATGCATTAGTTAAAATAGATCACCCTTATGTAGAAATAAGCAATGGAAATTCAAATACACAAATAGTCAATGTAAATAGACTCTATGAAACATAAAGCCAGATGTGATACACGTTTCAAAACTGGTTACCCACTATTCTGTCACGGGGAAGGTGTAGCCTGCATGGACCACCCTTGATGTAACTATCGAAATTCAAATAGCACATCATAAATTATTTCTGTTCGCCACACAAGACGCAAACCCTATCACATTTCAGACCCATATCCAACCAAGGCCATCCGGCAAAACCTTCTTGCGTATAATATATTTCCTACTTTCACGCTCGTTTCACAGTTTTGTTTACGATGATGCATGCGCAAGCCAACAACTGCGCGACACATTGGTGACGCTTAAGATCACTCCTTACGGAATCCAAGTTTCAAAGTGCTCGCGTTTTCGGGGGCACACCACTCGATACGGAGGAGGCGCACAACTGTCATTTTTGTTGATTTGGCTTTGCTGCGTCGCAGCACGCACGATACATACTCATGCAATGGCGGACATAGAAAAGCTTTCAAGTTCGACTTGGAATGTAGAGCCATTGAAGAAGAAGAAGTTATAAACAATGATGCACTCGAAAAACAGCACAATTCTTGGGATACCACGCTAAATGAAACTCCGATTTTATCATCCGAACATGCATAACTCGGGTCTTGATTATTTGGATTGGACTGGATTTGTATTGCGTTTAGAATGGATTTAGATTGGCTCTGGATTGGATTAATATTGAGATTTGATTTGGATCTGATTTGGATTTAATCTGGATTTGATATGGTTCGGTTTTGGAATTATATTGTTTTGAGTTTGGATTCCTTCTGGATTGCATTTGGATTAAATTTAATTTGAATTTGGATTGATTTTCAACCGGATTTAAATTGGATTTACATTTGATATGAATAGGATTTGGGTTGAATTAGGATATGATTGCTGCAAAATGGTGGGTTGACATCAAGGAAGGAGCGCCCAACAGAGCTCTGGCCCCCACAAGTCCCTATCTCACGCTTCCACGGGTCCGCACGACAAAAGACCGCCAGCTAAGGGTTGTGTACTTAGCTGGTAGTGCAGCCTGGGCACTGTTGTCCTTCTGACATCAGCTAGAGTGAGAAGGTACGCCTCGAGCGTCTGTTCACCAGGAGGTGCGGCTCAAACAGCGTCTGCCTGGCACCCAGCGGCTGATTAACGAAATGCTGTATCGCGTCAGCTATACCTAAGGTGGCAGCCCCATCTTCGCGATGTAGGTAACGAACCCCGGTAAGGTAGCTTACTGAAGCCTCTCAAATACCACGAAAAATGGAGATAGAGGAAAAAGAGAACGTTATTTTTGGCAATCGACCCGGCAACGAAATAAGGACTTTGATTGGAAACTCGGTACCTGGAATGTCAAGACCCTAACGAATCCGTGTGTTCAGGATACGGGGCAAATTCTTCAATTACAGCCTAATCAACGTTTACGCACCGACAAACGATAAATCCGAAGACGTGAAGGACACGTTTTATGAATGTCTTGATAAAGCCTATGGAGAGTACCCAAAGCATGACGTGAAAATTGTTATCGGAGACGCTAACGCTCAGGTCGGTAGAGAGGACTTTTTCCGTCCCATAATTTATAGGGAGAGCCATCACTCCGCTACCAATGACAACGGCCTACGGCTAGTAAATTTTGCTGCTGCCAGAGGGATGGCCATCAGTAGCACCTACTTTGCACGAAAGAACATCCGAAAGCACACCTGGAAACACCCAAATGGTGAAACTTGCAACCAGATAGACCATGTTCTGGTGGATGGGCGCCATTTCTCGGATGTTATCGATGTGCGGACATTCAGAGGTCCGAACATTGACTCTGATCACTACCTCGTTGTCAGTAAAATTCGATCACGGTTGTCAACTGTATCGAACGAAAGATCACAGCAAACGATGCTTTACAATATCCAGCGATTGTCGGCGGAAGGAGTATCGGCTGAGTACCGCCAGAAGCTCGACGAACGGATAAGTGCAATCAACGTTAGCGACAACATCAACGATCTATGGGAGTCGATACATGGAGCGGTGAGCACAACAGCACGAGAAGTGGTAGGCACTGCACAGAGGCGATCCAGGACGGGTTGGTTCGATGTGGAGTGTCAGAGAGTGACAGACGAGAAGAACGTTGCCAGAAGCCGGATGTTGGTGTCGGGTACCCGATCGAATAGAGATAGGTACAAGGAAGCAAGAGCAGCCGAAAAACGAACCCACCGCAGGAAGAAAAAAGAGTTCGAAGAACAAGTTATTAGTGAGGCGCAGGAAAAAATGGAGCAGAACGATATGCGGAGGTTTTATGAGTCTGAGAGCTAAAAAACAATAAGGCTGCGGGGAAGGACCAGCTCTCGACTGAACTTCTCAAACATGGCAGTGAGCAGCTTTATGAAGTTCTGCACCATATTATGTCGAAAATATGGGAAGACGAGGAAATGCCTGCTAGCTGGTTGGACGGCCTCATTTGCCCTCTCTTTAAGAAAGGGCACAGACTGCAGTGAGCCAATTACCGAGGAATCTTCTTCTCTTCTTCTTCTTCTCATTGGCATTACATCCCCACACTGGGACAGAGCCGCCTCACAGCTTAGTGTTCATTAAGCACTTCCACAGTTATGAACTGCGAGGTTTCTAAGCCATGTTACCATTTTTGCATTCGTATATCATGAGGCTAACACGATGATACTTTTATGCCCAGGGAAGTCGAGACGATTTCCAATTCGAAAACTGTCTAGACCGGCACCGGGAATCGAACCCAGCCACCCTCAGCATGGTCTTGCTTTGTAGCCGCGCGTCTTACCGCACGGCTAAGGAGGGCCCCCAATTACCGAGGAATAACACTCCTTAATTCGGCGTACAAAATTATGTCCCGTATTCTGTTCAACAGATTGAGACCGCTTGAAGAGTCCTTTGTCGGCGAATACCAAGCAGGTTTTCGTGAGGGCCGATCAACGACGGATCAAATGTTTACCCTGAGACAAATCCTTGATAAATTCCGGGAGTACAACTTGCAGACACATCATCTGTTTATTGATTTCAAGGCGGCGTACGATTCAGTGAAACGGAATGAATTATGGCAAATTATGCTTGAACATGGTTTTCCGGTGAAACTGATACGGCTGATTCGTATAACGTTGGACGGATCGAAATTAAGTGTAAGGGTTGCGGATGAAATATCGACGTCATTTGTTACCTTAGATGGATTGAAGCAGGGTGATGCACTCTCGAATCTACTGTTCAATATTGCGCTCGAGGGAGCGATGGAGAGCTGGTGTGCAAAGAAGCGGTACCATTATCACAAAATCGCATATGCTCTTGGGATTTGCGGACGATATCGATATTATCGGAATTGATCGCCGTGCCGTGGAAGAGGCTTTTGTGCCTTTTAAGAGGGAGACAGCGAGGATTGGACTCACGATCAATACCAGCAAAATGAAGTACATGGTCGCTGGCAAACAACGTGGGTTCATTAGTGGTGGTGGTAGCGAAATGGTGCTGGATGATGAAAAATTTGAAGTGGTAGAAGAATTTGTGTATCTTGGAACATTAGTGACGTGCGATAATGATGTTACCCGCGAGGTGAAAAGGCGTATTGCAGCTGCAAATAGGGCTTATTACGGACTTCGTAACCAGCTTAAGTCCCGTAGTTTGCAAACGAAAACATAACTCGCGCTATACACTACTCTGATTCTTCCGGTGGCTTTATACGGCCATGAGACATGGACGTTGAAGGAGGCTGATCGGAGAGCTCTCGGAGTGTTTGAGCGTAAGGTGCTGCGGACAATACTCGGCGGTAAACAGGAGAACGGTATCTGGCGGCGTCGCATGAATCACGAATTGTACCAGGTGTATAAAGGGCTGGATATTATTAAGCTTATACAACACGGCAGACTACGGTGGGCTGGTCACGTTGTTCGTATGCCGGAAGAACGTCAAGCGAAAATAATATTTAGTAGAGAACCCGGAAGAGGCCGCAGGCTCCGTGGAAGGCCGCGTACACGATGGCTTTTTGCAGTTGAAGAGGACCTGAGGGCGCTCAATGTTCAGGGCGACTGGAAGCGATTGGCCCAGGATCGAGTCCAGTGGAGAAGGATACTCCATTCGGCATAGGTTCATCGAAGAGCTGTAGCCCATCAAGTATCAAGTAAGTAAGTAGGATATGATTTGGATTTGATTTAAATTGCATCTGGATTGTATTTGGATTGGATTTGGGTTGAATTTGATCTGGATTGCATTTAGATCGGCTTTGGATTGGATAATGATTTGGATTTGATTTGGAGTGGATTTTGATTAATTTTGGATTGAATTTGAATCAGATTTTAATTGTGTTTGGATTAGATTTTGATTGGTTTTGGATCGGAACAAAATTGGATTGAGTTTGTTTTGCATTGTATAGGAATAGGATTGGACTTGAATTGAATATGATTTTAATTGGATTTAGGTTGGATTTGGAATTGGATTGCATTTGGATTTGATTTTGATTGTGTTAAGTTTGGTTTTTGGTTGAATTTGGATAGATTTCGAAGTAAATTTGGATTGGATTTGGATTAGATTTGATTTGAGATTAATTACGTTAAATATAATTACGGAACTGGTGCGCTGTGTAGCGTATGACCAAATGGAATTGTCCCACCAAGTCGTTTCAGGTACGGATTGTGAGAATAATTCAACTTTGCCGACAATTCCTATTTTTATTTGAATGAATATAACCCTACGGGTATCTGAGCTTCATATAAAAAGTTCATTATATTATAGCATGTTGTATGAGATGATGATAAAATGATGAAAATTTGTGAACATTTCCCCCACTCAAACCAATCCTCGTCATCCGCTCGAAGAACAGACTGGAAGGTCATATAACATGCCGGATGCCTTGTCGCTGGTGTCGCATATTGATTGTCGTCTCTCCTGGAAATGTAGAAAGGAAATGTGCCGCACCGAAATTGTGAAAAAAAACTTGGTGGTAAATAAATTTATGTATGCTAATTTTATTGCTTCGGATCACAAAAGAGAGCAACAAACGAAAGAGTGTTTATATGAAAGCGTTAGCTCGAGTGTTAGCATGATGTGATGTGGGCAGTGGTGGAGTTGATGGAGAGCTGGATCCCTTCCCGGAATTGTGTTGACCTCTTTAAGAGCAATTTTTAGTATTTTAAAAACTGTAAATAATAATATTCTTGTAAACATCCGGTCAAGTGAACAGTGAACAATTTTCTGGTCTTACAGTCGTTATAGGTTACCTATCTGATGAGCGTTTTATAGATAATCAGTAGTTTGGTACAACGGTGAACTCTATTCGACGTACAATTGGTGTTAGATACAACTGAGCCCCTTTCCATTCAGTTTTCAGTATTTCAGTCAACCATAGAATACCATCTATGCATTGTACGGTGGTAATTAATAGGGCTCATGCTTATGCTCATTGACTTTCATCCGCTAGAAAGTTAATCCACGCAACTTTTTCTCATTTATCTAGTTCCCTGCATGCTGTTTTTATTTTTGTTTTTCTTTCGGAAACTGAGTTCTCATGTTATCATATTCCTTAGATGCTTAGGGCATCAACTCTTCTTGACTCCTTAACTTTCCCCTTTTATTTGTTCAATTTGTTTACATAAGACTCTCTGTTCACCTAAATTATTTTGGCTGATAATGAATCTGAGTTGTTTATTATTTATTGTTCGGCGGATGTATGTGAGTTATCTTCCTAGCTAGGGAAAAAGATCGATGAAAGAATAGGATATAAAAGCTTATATTTTATCTTTAACAAAAATAAACACGTCCCTGCTACGTTTATGGGGATGGATGCTGTCGGTTGTGTTTCTTTGGTAGAGATCTCACCAGTTCGTGTTTTGTAACCCCACCGGGCATCAGTCAGCAACAAATATCCCCAAGTGTAGTAGGAACATGCATATTCGCTTAATTTTCCGACGACGCCATATGTCTAAAGTTTTTTTTCTTTCTATATTTTATTCATACTTTATTTTAAAATTTATCACGTGTAGCATTCGTATCATCCACCTTATTCAGTGCCCCCTTCCGGTGTTTCTGATGGGTTGGAACAAGCTGCCCAGCTTCCGCAATGGCAGTGTGTGTCAGTGTATGCAGATAGAATGCTTTAACCGAACTGAGCTGTGTGGGGATGCTCATGGAAGTGATGCTGCGGAAAAGTCATATCCATGGAGACAATATAATTGAATTTGGTGAACGGCTTACTGGCGTGGATAGCAGATACCAGTACATACTTGTTGCTTTTGCTATCAGATTTTTCTTGGAAGCTTATTCGGCTGTCGAGAGGCTTCAGAACAAGATAATAGCGCTGACATAGCCCATCAGATATGATAGAGTGTTAGATGATGAAGCAGATCTTTTCCGCTGTGTTTGCAATTTCAGAGTTTTCATTATATTTCCAGGAACTGCGTTTATAGTAGGTTACGATGTAGCCTAAAGCTGCCGAAGTTACGTTACAAACACAATCCTACCACGACACAATTATTATTATTTCTATAGAAAATTTCTCAAAATTTATTTCAACAGAAACGTCGGCCCAAGGAGTTGAAAACCTTGGTATCAATTAAAGGCAAAAAACATGTGTTCGGATTTTGGAAACCCCACCCTAGGCGCTGTCAAGATGATCATTTTGAGAATCAAAGCTATTAGCATCTCTGTGAAATCTGCAATCCATGAAATCTTTGCAATCTTGATCATCAGCATGAATAACATATATTTTAGTTTCAGTGGGCTAAAATGCCAGTGTCAATGAATAAACGTTGTATTCGCGGTATTTCTGCAATATCTGGCGTACGGCGAACAGCTGGTCTATGGATGAGCGTGCGGGCATGAATCCCGAATGATACTGCCTCACAAATTATCTTGCGATTGGCGTAAGTCAATGGCAAAACATTCGGAAGAGTACTTTGTAGGCAGCGTTCAGCAATGCGATTGTACTGTAGTTGCTACAATCCAGATTATTGCCCTTTTTGTAGATGGGACATACGACAGCTTCCATCCACTCGTGCGTCCAACTCAACACCCAAAAACTCATGGCTGAGATGAATCATCCATTTGAATCATCATAGGTTTTCTTTTGCTCTTTTCTTAAAAACAGTGAATTGACGTCTGTCGCATAAAATATTGGACACCTTTTTATGTATAAGCAATAAATTGCCCCCAAATAGATTTCAAATGCGTTTTTGGAGCAAAATGATTTTTTAGCAAATGAGTGAAATGATGCGTTTTAGCATGAAAAATTCAAGTGTGATGCATTCCTTTAAAATCGCAGACGATTTCGTTCGCACGGGAGCGCTCGTTGATTGAGATTTATGAGTGATTTTACCAACACTGCTAGTAGGATGAGTATCAAGTGCTGACCAATCCGGAGGATTGGAGGAGGACATCCAGGATTTAGGAGGACATCCAGTGGTCACTTACATACACAGATCACGAGAGGGTCACGACAAAAATGCTCAGATTGCGATAATAGATTGTTTGTAAAACCATGCTCCTATGATCCAAGATTCGTTAGTTTGCAGCTTTTAGGAATATTACGGCATTATTAGTGGTTACTTGGGTCCATAAGAATGAGTATCGATAATTTTCTATAACTCAGAGAACGTTAATGAAAAGCTTTGGAAATGCCGCGTTTTTCTATGGTGAGCTACATGAAATGAACATTTCTACGGATGTTCCGGATCGTAGAAGGGACCTCCGGTGGCCACTCAAATACATTCAAATGGGTCACCACTATCTTTTGTTACTCAGAGTAGCTTTGTTTCATGAATTGACCACTTTAACGAACGTTCCGAATCTTCCGGAAAACCTCCGGTGGCCACCCAGGTCCTTCAAAAAGGGTCATCATAATCATTTATAACTCAGCGTTCGAAAATGAAAAGCTTTGGAAAAAACCGCGCTACACTATGGTGAGTTTCACGAATTAACCACTTATACGGATGTTCTGGATCTTCTGGAGGACCTCCGATGGTTACTCAGGTCCATCACAATGGGTCACCAAAATGATTTGTTACTCATCTTTCGATAACGAAAAGCTTTGAAAAAACCGTACTCTTCTATAATGTGTTTCATAAATTGACCACTTTTACGGAAATTCCGGATCTTCTGGAGGACCTTCGGTGGCCACCCAGGTCCATCAAAATGGGTCACCATAATCATTTGTTACTCAGCGTTCGGTAATGAAAAGCTTTGGAAAAAACCGCACCCTTTTATGATTAGTTTCATGAATTGACTACTTTTACGGACGTTCCGGATCTTCTGGAGGACCTTTGGTGGACACATTAGTTTCTCAGCATTTGATTATGGAAAGCTTTGGAAAAATCCGCGCTCTTCTGTGATACGTTTCATGAATTGACCATTTTTACGGACGTTCCGGATATTCTGGAGGACTTCCGGTGGCCACTCAGGTCCATCACAATGGGTCACCACATTTTTTTGTTACTCAACGTTCGATAATGAAAAGCTTTGGAAAAACCACGCTCTTCTATAATGTGTTTCATAAATTGACCACTTTTACGGAAATTCCGGATCTTCTGGAGGACCTTCAGTGGCCACCCAGGTGCATCAAAATAGGTCACCACAATCATTTGTTACTTGTAGTTCGATAATGAAAAGCTTTGGAAAAAACCGCGCTCTTTTATGATAAGTTTCATGAATTGACCATTTTTACGGACGTTCCGGATCTTCTGGAGGACTTCCGGTGGCCACCCAGTTCCACCTAAGTGGGTCACCACAATCATTGGTTACTCAAGCTACGATAATCAAAAGCTTTGTGAAAACTGCACTCTTCTAGGATGAGTTCAATGAATTGACGACTTCTACGGATGTTCCGGGTCTTCCGGAGGGACACCGGACCGTGAAATAACCAGAAATTGTGTTGATTCATAGAAATGGATAATGGCTACATTTTATTGGGATTATTGCTACGCAAATTTATGAGCATTTCCAAAATCACCCTTCGAAAGGCAAGAAATCACGCCAAAAATTGGCCTAAGAAACTATGTTCCTTCAAAATCGATTCCAGGGAACCAGAATGGCCATATTTCAAAAATCTGTCCGTACCGACATCTGCGGAATCCATACCTTCAATTTGGTTCCAAAAGATTGAGAATCAGTTCGATAATGAACTTTTGGGAGCGAATGCAATTGAATTCCACCACTTAATTGTATCTTGACAGATACGTATTTCGACCTCAACAGTAAGGCCGCCGTCTTCAGTGTCTCGTACTTGAGTCGAGTCAAGTACGAGACACTGAAGACGGCCTTACTCTTGAGGTTTAAATACGTATCTGTCAAGATACAATTAAGTGGTGGAATTCAATGGGATTGTACAAACTCGTCTTATGACACGTGAAGACATTCCACTAAAAAGCTCAAAATAATTTTCTTAGCGAATTCAAGTTCGGGTCATTTTTGACCCGCTAATCACAATGTGTCACTTTTTTTTTGCTGTGGTGTTCCTAGAGGTCGCTGAAAGCTGGTTATCACCCCAAAATTTTCCTTTCCAAAAGTTAGGAAAAGTCAGAAAATTTCAACACCCTATCTCATTCGATTACAAAGCTACAATGTTTTTAAACAAGGAATGTAATTTTCCCTGAAAAATGCAAAAAAACAAGCGACAAAAGAGAATAGCGATAACTCTTTGTCCCCATCTGCATAGGATAAAGACATTGTTGCGTTCCATTTTATTTGCAACAAACATGGAGAGGTAATTGTTGTGAACTTTTCAAACTGCGATAACTTGTATATTTCAGAAGTAAAACGCAAATCATGTCAACAGATGATTAAGTTTATGTCTAATCTATGATAACCGGTATTAATTGAACCAAAAACATCATCGGAAACCGACTAATTCTCAAAATGCGTGGCAGGCGATCATTGTCCTATTCTGTTGCAGTTTGGGACAAACGCTTATTGCGAGTTGAGTTTGTCCCAACATTTACAAAAGAGGATAATGTTGTTGTCATTAGCAATGTTGTTATTTTACATTCCTTGTTTTTAAATCATCTCTGGGCCAAAATAGACTCCAATGCACTAGGAAGGTTAAGCACGATTTTTCTGACTAAAAATCCACACTCCTGAGAAACCTTCACAAAATTGCCCTGGTTCTGATCGTTCAGATTTTAAGTTTGCATTTTATGTAGATGGTATTTGGCTTGACCAAATAATTATAATATGCAATATGCGACAATAAAATTAAAAGTGGACTTACTTTTGAATTGGTAATGAATTTCATGTGAAAATGATGGTTTCTCACGCAGTACAATACCATATAAAAGTAACGTCTCAGTATTGGTTACAACAAATGAGGTGAAGCTACTGTTTGTAAGAGCTACAACAATTGTAGTAACATGAATTGGCTTGTTTGATTGAATCACTCGTTCTCATTAACTACGCATCGCAGCGATATGATCTCTAGGACAAAATACAGCAAATGTTTTTTTAGATTATTTTATACGCATGTTACTTTTTACGGGGGCATAAGTACGTTAGGTATAAGGACGTTAGGCATAAGTACGTTAGGCATAAGTACGTTAGGCATAAGTACGTTAGGCATAATGGACGTTTGGCATAATTCTGCCTTCTTTATGTCATAGGCTGTTCTTAGGGTCATTTTATGCCTAATGTCCATTATGCTGAACGTACATTATGCCAAACGTCTTTATGCCTGACGGAGTATACCCCTTTTTACCATTGAAATTAGATGAGATTTTATTGTATACTTAGGGCTAGCTATTCACTTCCAGTTTTGTTATACCATGAGGCCAATACGATGATATTTCTATGTCCAGGGAAATCTAGAAAATTTCCAACCCGAAAATTGCCGAGACCAAATTGCGAATCTAACCTTTAAATAACATAGTGTTGATTTGTATTCGCACATATTTTCGCATGGTTTAAGAAGGGCGTTATATTACTATTGGAAATTATTGTTTAACATGATCAATCGTTTGGAATAGTTTTGTGACATTAGTTAAACGAGTTAAACATGTACATTCACATATCAAGTTTCATGTTGGCATGTGCTAGGAAAAACTGGGTGTATATATGTGCATAAGATGACAATGCATTCTAAGCTGTTTGCAGGGAATAATATAAATTTATCAAGTTCTACTTCGTTATGTACTTTGGCGTTTGAGCTCCAATAAACAAGTTATTTAGTCTATTACTTTATAATATTCGATTCCCCTCAACTTTTACATAATGATTGGAATAAAAAGATCCAGGAATTTCATTTTAAAGGGGACGCGATAAATAATCGATGGTTTTCCAACTAAAAATTTCCGTTTCAAAGAGAAAAAAAGTTGTTTGGGACCCATCGGTGGATTTTTTTTTTAAAAGTCACGAAATGAAAGCTGAAAAGCTATATTCTCAAGGTTAAAATACTTCAAAACTTTCATTTACTTCCGCTATATTCTATATAGCGGAAGTAAATGAAGTAGTAATAAATGAAGTTTGTAGTATTTTAACCTTGTAGTAGTAAATGTAGTAAATGAAGTTTGAAGTATTTTAACCTTGTAACATTTTTCCATAAGACGCTCAATATTAATTATTTCACTATATTCTCACTTATTGAAGGTTGTGGCGATGCTCATATTTTTGCCATAAAGGTCCCCGATACACACGCCGTGATAAACACTCCGAAACTCGCACGATCCTGGATTTCTTACGCAGTCCCGCCGCACTTGTGGACGACAAGCGAGATTTTTTGGAGGTGATGTACTTTTTACAACGGTGGGAGTCCCGGAGGTTTAATATATTTTCATGGGCAGGACTGTTATAGGATATTCTTAGTTATTGGGCTTGGGAGAATCTGATACGATTTGTGATTAACTGGAACTGCCAAAGATTGTGTAATTTTTAATGCCGCTGGTTGCGATTTGGCATAAATCAGACCAAATGATAATTGCAATTTTTAATATTAGATAATATTTCTGTGTAACTGGTCTGCTAACTACATTGCATTTAGTTTGCATTAAATTCATTTGAGATATATTGACGAGGTAGATATAAGATAGGATATTTTGATTGATTTGAATTTTTGTTTTCAACATACAAGTATAGGATTTCGTTCGTATTCTATATCATACTAGCTTTATGTACCCGGCCTTGCTCGGAGTTGCCAGTTTAATTCGCAGTTTTTTTCACCATCGGAATTGGAATAGGTCAAAAGGATAATTGTGTTTTCTTATTGATATTTCATCATTTGATTAAAAGAAGGTAGATTACATTTGAAAACATTGACTGATTTTGAAAATGGGATCAAACCCAAAATCGCTTTATTCCGGGCAAACGTCTATTTCTAAAGAAGGAAAAACATACACCGATGCCTTATTCCGGAAAAACGTCTATTTTTAAAGAAATGATCACATTTACCGTCCAGAAGGAAACACTTTAATCATTGCTTTTCTCTGGGCAAACCATGATTTCGATGAAGTGTTGAGTTGATCGATCCCTGTCATCTTCGCCTTCTTAAGAAAAAAGAATGTTTGTTCCAAATTTGGTTGAAATCGGGCAAGGGGTACAGAAGTTATGCTGGAACATTGGATCATTGCATACCTTGCTTTTATTTATTAATCTTGAATCATTATCATATAATTATCATACCTTTTAAAATTTGGAATAAAGGTTACTCGATTATGGATCACTATGCAATTTGATCATTCATAATCATCAATCATTAATCATATCGATCGTTAATCATTAACCATACACATAGTGTGTCAACATTTAATCACGATCGGTAATCGTTAATCATAATCCAACGGTTTTTTCATCTATTATTCATAATCGTTAATTATTGTCAAAAATGAATTTAATCATTAATCATTATCAGTCATCATTTTCAAAAATTATAATTCATTAATCATAATCTTTAATCATAGAGTTGAATGATTTAATCATTTAATCTGCTTAGAATTGGTCCTGGGGTCAGGAGTTACACTGAATTGCCCGTTTTCTAAAGACAACCGCTTTCCTTTACCCTTCCTCTTTTCTCAACGGCCATTTCACCCCTTTGTTATCTTCTCCTAGGGATAGAAAATGTGTGTACCAAATTTGGTTGAAATCGGTACAGGGGTTCAGAAGTTACACTAAATTGCCCGTTTTCTGAACAATACCCTCCCTTCAGACCCCTACCCCCTTATCCAAATTTCCCTCCCGTACGATCGGCTCCTCATAGTGAATATGTGTACAAAATTTGATTGAAATCGGTCCTGGGGTTGGGAGTTACACTGAGTTGCTCGTTTTCCAAAGACAACACCTCCCCTATACCCTCCCCTTTTTCCAATGACCATCCCATCCCTTTGTTATCTTTTCCTTATGATGTAGAATGTGTACCAAATTTGGTTGAAATCGGTACAGGGGTTCATGATTTACTTTGAATTGCCCGTTTTCTAAACAAAACCTCCCTCCAGACCCCTCCCCTTTCCCAAATCCCTCCCATATGATTACCTCCTCGTAGTGAATATGTGTACAAAATTTGGTTGAAATCGGTCCTGGGAGTTGAAAGTTACACAGAATTGTTCGTTTTCTGAACAAAACCCCTCCCCCTTTTCTACATGACCATCCCACCCCTTTGTTAACTTCCTCTGAGGATAGAGAATGTCTGTACCAAATTTGGTTGAAATCGGTCCTGGGAGTTGAAAGTTACACAGAATTGTTCGTTTTCTGAACAAAACCCCTCCCACCACCCCTCCCCCTTATCTACACGGCCACCCCCCACCTCTGCTCACTTCCCCTGCGGGTAGCGAATGCCAGTACCAAATTTGGTTGAAATCGGTCCTGGGAGTTGAAAGTTACACAGAATTATTCGTTTTCTGAACAAAACCCCTCCCACCACCCTCCCCTTTTCTACATGACCATCCCACCCCTTTGTTAACTTCCCCTGAGGATAGAGAATGTCTGTACCAAATTTGGTTGAAATCGGCCAAGTGGTTCAGAAGTAGTTAGCGAACATACATACATAGATTGGTTTTTATATATATAGATAATTTATATATCATATAATGTGGTTTACTGGGAAGCTACTCAGATTCAAACTGATGTAGTACAGAAAATCCAATAAATCTGCGCTAACTGATCGATATGTTTATTTAAACATCCCCACAACACGCGCGGATCAACGCCATAACCGGGGCAATCTTTCTGCTGTTTGTAGGAAATTAATATCTATGTGTATCAAAGTTGTTCCGCAGTGCTAGCTGGTGTGTGCATAAATTTCCGCCACCAACCAGTCCGCGCGACCACAGACCGAGGAAAAGAGCAGTACGTGGCGGGAAAAGTGCGTGTGTGGATCCATTTTACCACACATTTATGACAGTCGGGAAGTGGTAACAATTTTTAATGTGTTTTTGAAAACTCCACTTCCCTATAGTTAGTGGATTGGGGTTGGCGAGAGCTGTGAGTGAGCACCATGACATGTGATCGAATGTGTGGCGGTGGCGGCTGCGACATTCGTTTACGGTGCCGAGCTGATGATTTAATTAGCTTGTATGAGGAATCTTAAGTGCTGGCTTGTGACGGAATTTAGAGCGACCGTAAATTAAAATGTTTGATCATAAAGCGATTCCGGTAAACTCGGGTTGGCTTTATATTTATGTTTCATGTGGGATATTTGTCTGTTATGAAGGGCTTACTCAGATTGTGATACAAAGTTAGTTTTTGAGTTCAGTTGCTTAGATTTTCTTACCTTTCGGCAATTTTTTAGAGCGGCCTCACTTGCTTCTAGGGACGCCCCATTGTTTTCCGTAGTTAAAACCAAATAGAGCGACTCTTGGAATTCACTTACCTGCTCGAGTCGAGGATGATGCAGAGCGTGACAGTATGGCCCTCACATGATCTTCCGGGCGGTATCTTGCCTGCTGCCATCGGAGAATTGTCGACCATACCATCCCTAAAACTCAGAACTTTGAAAACAACGTACTGTAATATGATATGAGTAATTCTCGCTGAAACCGTGCCACTATTTGCACGATGTTCTTAAAAATGCCTAAATTTATATTCTTTCGAAAGCTTTCGGCGAGTATATTAAGGATCCGAGTTAAATTCTTCAGAGAGATGAACCCCTCGTTAGTTATATGTACACGAAATCATTTCAATGGACCCCTCGATTTTAGTCAATTCTTGACTCACCAAAACTGTCATAACTCCAACAGTTCTTAACCGATCATAGAGATCAGCATATCGCTGGAAAGAGGAAGAGCGTATCCTTAATTTGCAATAATAGGAATATAAGCAGCCATATTAAATTTGGCCGCAATCTTGGATTTCTTTTTGAAAACTATTTTTTCGCCAGGTTTGCAACCATCGATTTTGAATGTTAGTACATCGATGGAAAGCTTAGATTACATATATTGTGCATTGTGTCCGAAAACTCAGGTGTATGTTTTTTCTATCAAAATGTATGTACTATTTACCAATACCAAAATTCTTGAATTATTTAATACAATAACTTAAATACGGCTCAGTTATGCTCAAAACTTTTGAGCCCTTCAAATAAAATACTGTTGTAGATATGCTTTTTATTTTCAAAACATATTTAGCTTAGAGTGTTATCTTAGATATTTATATATATTTATCTTAGAGAGCTTAGTGTATGAAATCAAGGAACTGACGTCGTAGAACCATATTAACCATACAAATAATGTTCGTTGGCCATTCAAAAAATAATTTGGTAAATCGTACTTAACTTTTGATAGAAAAAAACATACACCTGAGACTTTCGGACACAATGCACAATATAAGCTAAGCTTTCCATCGATGTATTAATATTCATTCTATTTAAAACTATTTTTCTCCAGCTTCGCAACCACCAATGCGAAGCTGGAGAAAATAGTTTTTAAAAATAAATCCAAGATGGCGGCCAAATTTAATATGTTTTATTTTTATTATTGAGAATTGAGGATACCCTTTTCCTCTTTCCAACGATATGCTGATCTTTATGATCTATTGAGAAATGTTGGAGTTATGACAGTTTTGGTGAGTCAAGAATTGACAAAAATCAAGAGGTCCATTGAAATGATTTCGTGTATAACTAACGAGTATTTCATCTTTCTGAAGAATTTAACTCGGATCCCTAATATGCTCGCCGAAAGCTTTCGAAAGAATATAAATTTAAGCATTTTTAAGAACCTCGTGCAAATAGTGGCCCGGTTTCAGCGAGAATTACTCATATACCTCCAGTTGACGTACACAGTGAAATCGCCTTTATTTGGATCCTTCACAAGAACGCTTTACAGCCAGCCGGAAAAGTCATGGTGCCCAAATGTTGCAGAATGGTTGATACAGCATTTGCGCGGACGACATAATCATGCTTTAATCTCTTGCGTTGCACTCTTGGCGGTACATGGCGAGATGTTCGGGCGTCAAAACTTAATTTCGTACGTTTTGCGAAGTTCGTTTTGGAATTGTCCATGGAGTTGACAATTTTCACTGATATTCCGTAACTCTCGGAGGACCGTTTCGTGGATATTCAGACGTCACAGTTTCACTATCGATTACACAAATATTAATTATTTTGAAGGATGTCCAAAATTTCGCGGAGAGAGCTTCTATAATCATTGGCGGTGAACCGTTAATCATTGGCGGTGAAAGAGGACTTTCTCTATCGATTGCACCGGTGACACGCTGTTAACAATGTTTAAAAAAAATCGATTAAAATTACCTCTTGGTAAGTACCTCCGCATTTCCCGGAGGGCCGTTTGTGGTTATCTTAGAAGACTTTCATAATTTATTGCGCACACAATTCGTCCGGATGGTTTCGAATGAAATAGCGATGCCCTTAGATCAATTTTGGAATTGACCACTTTCACGGAAGTTCCGGTTCTTCCGGAGGACCGTTTCGGGAGCATTTGGTGGGACTAAAGATCTAGAAGATTCATTATTGATCGGACACATAATTCGCTGGTATGATTGGTTGCGACTTGCGACAAAATAATCACGAAGTTCTGGGATGATCTTTTGGAATTGGCCATTTATACACATGTTTCAGATCCTCCACAGGACCGTTTCGGGAGCAATTGGAGACCATAGAAAACTTTTATTATTGGAATAGACGGTTACGAAAAAATCGCGAAGCTCTGGTTTTGAACTTTTGGAATTGACCACTTATAACGATGTTCCCGAAAACTGTTTCTAGAGCGAGTGATTAAATCAAATGGTGCCAGATCAGACGTGTTTCTGATATGAAGCAGAACATTTGCGTAATCCGAGTTTGTGCGATAAGGCGTGTACAGGTTTGTTTTCGTGAAGTATGCAGAACGATAGCGCGATCATCTAAAATTTGTTCTGCGTTGTATGGTCGGTAAATTAATGCTTGTTTGTGCGTGTTTTCTAAAAGTACGCAGAACAATCGGACGATCATCCATAATCATTTGTCCTGCTTTATGTGACCGGTAAATAAATTAAGTTGTAAGGATGTATTTGAGGTTACCACGCCGGTTCGATAGAAAGGAAAGTGAGTCACCCAACCAGTGGATGGCAGATTTTAATACAGTTCTGCATCAGAACCTTACAGAAATTGTATTATAATTTGGCATATACAATTTCGGAAGATTTTAATACAATTATTGTATTGAAATCTCACAGATTTGTATTATTTTGATACCAAAATTTTATACAATAATTGTCAGATATGTTTTTTGGGTGTATAAAATTCAAAATGCGTTTAATTATATCCCATTTCGCAGAGTGTACCGCTTACCGAAGTGAATCCAGGTAAATTATCCTTTGTAACTAACACAACGAGATAGTCGTAGAGATGCAGAGGTATACTCAGTCTCTAGTAACAACGAGAGTCGGATTAACAGTCCTTGCCTTCCTATATGACCGTAAGGACGTGGCCGGCGCCATTCTTGGATGAAAATATTTGAGCTTCCGAAACGTGCATAAATTGTATGGTCATAAAGAGCACCGCACACAGTACTGAGATTTTCATTTTCATTCAGAGAGGTCACGCGTTATTTACATTCTATTCTCTCTTGCTTTCAAAGAAAATAAAAACAATTAAAGGAATTCCGCTTAATTTTCATAGATTTTTATTTCATGAAAGTGCATCTAACTATTGTAAACAATCTGTTTTTACTTCAATAATGTTACTTCTAACTCGAAAACTAGGAACAATATAGTCATTTTAGCAACTAGTCATCGTCATTTGCACAGATCTATCCAAACTAATTGGATTTCAAATCAAAGCAACATTCCCATCATGACTGCTTGTAATGTGATAGGTGACCAAGAACACGCTACATTTTCATTTGGTCTCTTGGAAATGAAAATGCAACTGTTTTCGCTCACGAAAACTACCAGTACTGCCCGCACATAGGATACGTTTGCGTTGCGTTCGACAGTTTTCCTATGGGAAATGTGTCAAACACAACGTAAACGTATGCTATGTGCGGGGCTCTTAATGCTCATGCTCATGTTCCGGAGAACCGTTTCTAGAGCATTACAAGGTCACAGAAGATTTTACAAAATATATGTGTGAGTTAGTTGTGTGTGGCCTATTCGTAACCTAGTAAGTACGATGTCGTCTTGGCGATTTCCTGTGAATACCTCTCTGTATGGAATGATTGTATTTTTGCATTCCCTTAGTTTGTTGTCTCTGGTAGATTCCAATTCCATTTGCCATTTTTGGTCATATTGGATTTGATGATCGTTTTTATTTCTTTCGATCCACCACTTCATGTGTGACAATGTTCAATTTTAGGGTCTGCTTGGCTTCCTTGCTTCAGCTTTTTCGTTACCAAGGATGCGTATGTGACTTGGGATCCAGCAGAAAATGATGAATGTTCCATTTGATATTAAGTCGTTATACAAATTGATGATTTTATCCTTGAGAACGGATTTTATCTTTTTTTCTCGAGGCTGTTGATCGCACTTAAAGAATAAGTGCATATTATGTAAGTGCTCAGGATGGTATTATTCACTACTATCTTTTTTCTTTGCCATGGTGCACTGGTCAGAGTGTAGAGAGGTTTAGTTGCCGGGATGTTGGCTTCAATTTCTTCAATGATTTTGCTGCATCTTATTGTATTCGGTTCAATTGTTAAAGTCTGGTTCCATAATTCTCCAGAACTGTTGCTGCTTACTTCTTCTGTTTCTTCGTTAGAGGGGCATCGATTACTGTTGTTTTTCTTTGTTGCAAATATTGCCAGTCTCTGATTCAAAAGGAATCTTATGCTGGGGATACCTGTTTCAGCCCGCATGCTCACTATCGGACTAGTATGGAACGCAGTGATGATTCGTAGTCCTTTGTTGTGCACACTTTCGAGTCCTCCAACTATTGCATCGCTGATTGATGATGTTACTGATGCTGCATAGCATTTTTTCAAGTATAGTTGCTTTGCTTTTATGAGTGTTTGACGATCTCCACGATGAATCTAAGAAAATGGACTTTGGATACATGTTACTTTCAACTCTTCTATATGCGTCTTATACGTGAGATCTAGCGTTACTCCAAGGCATTTGTGACTAGATTTTTCTAGAATAGGTTCGCAGTTTATTTTTAGTCTTCGGCTCTTTTGCTTTCTACATCTGGAATTCTTGAACACTACTGTTGCGCATTTTTCTGTTGATATTTTGAAACCGGTGCGCTGTTCCCATGTTTCAACCCATTTGAGCGCTGATTGGAGTTTTTGTAATGATTCTTTTGGTTGGTATCAGTGGCAATGAGCACCACATCTTCGGCGAAAAGAAGAGTTTTGACGCCTGATGGAACGCCAGAGCATATGATGTCAATTGCAATCAGGACTAGAGTGACGTTTATAACTGATCCTTGGCATAGACAGACCGTTCTCCATTACAGTTTCTTTGGAGAGCGTACCGTTTGCTTTAACTCTGAAAGTTCTTTTTTTTTCAGCATTTTTTTAATGTACTTGGTAAGGTTTCCACCAATTTTCCATTAGCTGATCCTGTTCAATATCAGCCTAGGCCAGATTGTATCATATGCCTTTTTGATGTCCAGGAAGATCGCCTGTGTTAGGAGTTTTTTATGCATAGCTCCTCTAACTGTGGTGTAAATAGGAGCTAGATAATCTGAAGTGGATTTTCCTTTTCGGAGAGCAAACTGGTGGTCATTGATAAGCTTACGCTATTCGATTATGTGCATAAGCCGATTATTAATTTTTCTCTCAAAAATCTTTCCGAGACAGCTATTCAAATAGATTGGCCTGTAGTTCCCTGGACAGTTCCTTTCTCCTTTTCCCTTGTATATGGGAACTAATATTGATTTAGTCCAGATTTCTGGATAAATTGACCTTCCCCATAGTCCGTTATAAGTTTTCAGAAGAAGGTTTTTCTATTCTATTGGAAGATTAGTAATCATGGCATAATGGATTCCGTCTGGACCAGGGGAGGATCCTTTTAGTCCAACTCATCAACATTTTAGTCCAACAACATCATTTTTGGAAAATACCGTATTGTATTCAGCTCTGTCATCCTGGTTGATTGTTGGCGGAGATTTTTCGATGTTTTTTTAAACGTCGGAAATGCCTGTGTATATTCTTTGTCACTGGATATTTGTCCAAAGTGTTTAGCCAGGCTAGCAACGATGCTCTGGTTGTTAGTTGCTCATTGATTGTTTAGTTTGATTTCTCTGATATGTGAGGATTTATATTTTCCTCGAATTTTGCTGTAGTTGTTCCACAACTCTTTTGCTGGTGTATGCACGTTAAATTTTTGAACAAAGTCGTCCCATGATTTTTTTTTGCCTTCATGATAATCTCTTGTGCTTTGATATTTGATTCCCGAAAGTCTCGTGTATGATTGGAATTCGAGGATACTCTATTACTTCTTTGCATATTTCGTAGGACCTTTCTTCTCGCTTTTACTGCAGAAGCTACTTCATTATTCCACCATGGTACCTGTTTTTCCCTGACAATCCCTTTCGATTTTGGAATTTATTGTTCGGCTGCTTTTATTATCTGTCTTGTCAATTTCATCTGCTTGGTTACGTCATCTCTGTAAGAGATTTCGATAGTGTTTCTGTATTTTTCCCATGGCTCCACCTCTTGCGCTTTTTATATTGCAAGAGAGTTATATTTGATGGCACATACGCAAAGATTGTTTCTTTCAGAATAGTTGCAACGCAGTGGAATGTTCAGTAGTGAAACAAGTTGTGCTGCTTGGGCAGTCGACTTCTTCGATTTTCCACTTTGGTAGGCATTCTTTTTCCTACAACATGTTTGGCATTTGGCATTGATAAGATTAGTGGAATGTGGTCACTTCCATGGGAATCATTACAGATTGTTAGCTCTAGAGAGCCTGCTAATTGGTCTCGGCAACAGCAAATGTCGATGCATGATCCCATTCCTGTATTGCTGTTTACATAAGTATTTTCACCATTGTTGAGAAGTACGAAGTTTTCTTCGTCAATAACTGACTCTATGATTTTGCCTCGCTGACTGATTTCGCTGGATCCCCAAAGTGGATGATGTGCATAGAGGTCTCCTGCCAATATGAAAAGCTTAGAGATCTGAGACAGCAGATCCAAGATCTCACATTTTTTTTAAATCCGTGATTTGTTTCAGCAGTAGGCACTCATGTTTACAAAAAGAAGTGACGAAATTGGTGCCGTATTTCTTTGTATTGCGATTAGATGAATATATGTTCAGTGAGATGGAAATCTGAACATTTCCCCTATATCTTCGTATTTTCATTCAAAATTCTTGTGACTGGGAATCAAACCCAGCCACCCTCAGCATGGTCTTGCTTTGTAGCTGCGCGTCTTACCTCACGGCTAAGGAAGGCCCCCCTATATATACCCTACTTTTTCAAAATATAATGAATTACAAGTTTTCTGTATAAAGTACTACATATATATCTGTATAGAGTACTGGAAATAATTATTAACCCTAATTGTTAAGTCAATCGCGAGTAATTTTCATGTCTTCTTTGGTAACTATCTAAAGTAAAGTCAGACCGAAAAAAAATGAAATAAAGAATAAAGTCCTTGTTTATTTCGTTATTGTTTTCGCTAACATACCCAACTGATTTTTATTCCTATGCTTTTTTGATAGGATGAATATGGTAGCTATGAGACGAAGCACTGGGACAGTGAATTCATCTCAAATAGATTAAATAGAAATTCAAATCAAAACCAAATTCCACATGTTCGGATGATTTAGGAAGAACGCAATATAATTCGAATTGGAATTCGGAGAGACAGAGCTCTTTTCCGCTGTGCTCAAAAGGTCATAACAATTTGACCGAAAAGCAATTTTCTGCAAACGCTTCGAAAGCACATTTTCACTGCCGCATGTATTCCTTCCTGCGGTGACCGGAATGACAAATGGCTGCTAATTTCGGCCCCGGTAATCCTAGCAAATCAACATAAATCTATGTCATGGTAGAAGGGCAATCCTATCTCCGAGCGGTCTAGCCACCGGGCAGGACGCTCTAACAGAACCAACATTCGTAATTCAATTCTCAACGCATTCGGGGCTAGAGGTGAATTCCAAGAATTTGGCTATGAATTGGCTCTTGTCGGGCTGTGCTCAACTTAGTTCGCCGTATTAGGGCGGGAAGAGTACGCATTCCTACTTCATATCGAACAAAGGGATGCCTTCTATCTGGGCATGATGATGCACTGCTGGAAGACTGCGAATGAGCCTTGTATGAATATTCAATTAAACATTCATACCGGCTCTCCGGGCTAATCTAGCACTGAGTGGGGCGGCGCGTAAGATGCTGGTTTTACTGAACCCGGGGAGATGATTGGAAACGAGATAGTTAAGCCTTCGGTGTGCAAAGCGTCGAGAAAATGCATTTTTAGGAAGTGATTGAGCTGCCATGAATAGAGAATCTGATGTGGGCAAGGTAAATGTTTTTCACCTATATGGTAGACATGCTTCATTGTTATACTTCAAGTTCGACTTCCAGTTCTCATCTGAGCTTCGGTGTTGATTGATGGATAGTTTGATTATGTATGACCAATAGATTTTTGATGAACGTATTAGAAATCTGAAGTAGTTTCCACTGTAACATTTTGCAATAAAGATTAAGCTCAGTACTTGGTTCGGGTAATTCCAACGATGAGTCATCTACGAAAATCATTGTCAACGGTATTATCAAATGCGAATATGTGAAGTAAGAATCATGTGGTGAAAATAATAAATCCTTGAGATGATATTGGATCATTTGATATTGTTTCAAGTTTAAAACATTGCCAACAATGCCAACAAAACATCTCCAACAATTTGAAGTTGTTGCCGGTCAGATGAAGGTTGATTGCATCCTTTAATTGTGCGATTACCAATAACTCAAAAAAAACTAAAAATGTGGTCGCTCAATTTGATTGGACTTCGCCTTGCCAGCCAAGGGGGTTCGATTATCGGTCCGGTCTAGGATGTTTTCGGGTGGGAAACATTCTTGAGCCCCTGGGCATAGTGTATCTATTGTACTTGCAACACAAGATACATACTCATACAATGGCGGACATAGAAAAGCTTTAAATCAATAACTGAGGAAATGCTAATAGAATAGTTGAAAAAAGCTGAAAAGCAGGCCAAGTGGAAGGTAGAGCCATAGAAAAACAAGAAGAAATGTAATTGAACGAAATTTACAACACAATTTTGAGTTACCTTCATCTGACTTTCAAAGATTCCTCGGAAGAACTGGCGATGTCGTCTGACGGTCTATATCATACCCAAAAAAACAGCTTATTATATCTTAACGCATGCAATTTGGATATGTTCCGTTAAATCTTATATATATAAAAATGAAATGGTCTGTGTTCGTATCCGCATAACTCGAAAACGGCTGGATGGATTTTTTTCATTTCTTCAGCAGAAACATTCGTTATCGTTTCCGACGGGTTTATATGATATTTCCTTATGCGAAAATCACGGGTAAGATGGAGTAAATCGTGAAAAACTAAAATTAAGAATCGTATGGAAACTTTGCATGGGCAGTTCACAACGCGCATTTTCGCCTACTATGCAGGACAACGTCTGCCGGGTCGACTAGTACCAGATAAATTTCAACATCATAAAGTGGTTGAATGTACCGCTCAAGTATGCAATGTCACAAGCTCTAGGAATTAGAAAACTCTGAACCCTACTAGCAGTAAACGAATTTGAATGACTAAAATCGTACAGCGTTCTTTTCAATGCAGGGAAAAATTAATTTCATTTTCGCAGAAATATGAAAGCTCTTCTCCGCCAGAATGAACAAAAAAAAGTCAAACCCATTCCACTTGGAGCGTCAGCAATAAAATTACAACACCGTCTCCTCCACGAAAAAAGAAACATTCGCTCGTGAACCCTTGTAGGATGTTGAATTATTATTTTTATCTACTCCTCTCGCAATTATGATTAATATTCCACCGGAAGGGAACGAAACTGTTTTGCACTGTCTGTCTTCTCGGCCAGAATTCGCAAAAATTAAACGACCAGATTGGAGGAACCCGTCACTTCAACTGTCGGCCGGTGTCTCCCGCCTCGGGCCTTTATCGCTCGAGTCGAATCGAGCCCGTTCTCGTTTTACGGCGAAAAAGTTGTTGGGAAATGGAAATAAATTTTCGCCTATTTGTCACGTTTTGTAATTACTCTTTCTCGTGCGGTCGTAGAATTGTCCGTTTTAATGCGAGCGGTTCCATTGCCCCCGGAGGAATCCAGCTGAAGCATTCAGACTCATAATTTTATTAATTGAGCGCATGGCATGACACGAGCGACCACCAAAAACTCCAATAGAATGGGGAATATTGCTTGTGGTGGGCTTTATGGTCCGCGCAAAACTGCATCACCACAGGCGATGAAGAGTCTTTATTCGGACGGATAGCATTGTAGTGCTCAGTGATGCTAATTGAAATGCGCATGACTTCACGGTTTCTAGACATTGATAGAGTAAAATAGTTCGCGCTTAGAATCACAGGTGCGTAACTGCATTGATCGATTTCTCTTCGTCGATATTTTCTTTTTATCACTGTAGCGAATTGAGTAGATTATCGAGAATTTGATGGTTTGGTTTCATGAAGGATGATCGCATCTTGTACATGGAATGGGTTGTAACTTTTGAAGCAGCTGAATTATGAACGAAATAAAAATTGATCAATACAGTTACGCCCGTTTGATTCTAAGCGCGAGATTCGCTTTTTAGTTCTGCAATATGTGATCCAAGCAGGACATGGACATAAACTTTATTATTATTATCTTTATTAGTGAGGTTTTCGGCCCTGGACCGATTCACCTCGTAGGACATAAACGATATGCGGAGGTTTACGCGACTGTCAATGACAGAGAGGGGAATTATTCGCTGATAGACAAGACTATGGGGCAGCCAGGTGGAAGGAGCATTTCAAAGATTTGTTGAACGGGGAGAACGGAGTACTTTACTGGGGGAGCCTTTACTGTCCCGGAGCTTCATTTATTAGGGCACGGTAATCTCACCTGTGTGGTAAAGTGGGGATTGCAACTCGATAATGAATAACTTGTATTGAATTGTAATGGAAAAATTCGTTCATAAACGACATAAAAAAGATTAAACGAGGGATTTTATGTAATACCGTGGAGGACCAAAATCCGTACAGTACCGAAATCCGTCCACTTTACGGGATATCAATAAATCATAGGGGATTTAAAGTAATTAATTTACAAACAATTTATCTTATACTGTTTATATACTTCACAGCAAGCCTTTCGGATATTGTGATGGAAAGTAGGCTTTGAAATTAAAACAACATAGGGTAACCGGCGGTAATGTTGGCCCTGGATGTAACATTGGCTCATCACGCAAATAATTCAATATTTCAGCGATAATACGTCGATGTGTAGGGAGATATTAACCACTGCTTCACATCAGATGAATGGATAACAACCACACTATGTCAGCTATCATTTTTATTTCACAATTTTCATTAGTAAAGCGACGTAATTAACCAAAACTTTTTTGGACAATACTGGGGGCACCCGTAGCCAAATGGTGGCATGCGCTTTCGATTTGTAGCACCACGTTAGTATAGGTGAAACTCTAAAATCAAAACATTCTCACCAATAACCCGTGCTGGAGAAAATAACCTAATGCTTGCGATTAGGTTGCTAAGAATTTTTGTAAAAACAGGTTAATCCACTCAGCGGTCAAGTTTCATTCGCAAATTACATAACGCTAAACTCAACCCACACCAAGCCTCTAGTAATGCTTCATGTATGGTAGGGTTCTGAAATTTATAAAGTCTTAACGATCAGACAAGTACCTTCCCATAACCTAAAACGTCATGTAGTTTGTAAATGGGCCCTCATGATGCTTTTCTCGAATCACGATATATAATCGCTTTCATTCGCAGAACATACCAAAAATAATTGCCTACCTTACGGCTTCCAAACACGATTCAAGCGAAAGCGATTCAAGCATCAACCTTTCGTTGTTCGACACACCATTTTCTTCATAATTTTGCAAATAGGGGAACTGGGGTAGGACGCCCACGTTAAGGAAAATGCCATTTTTATCAATGAAAACCACCATTTCAGCCAGTTTTCATCAGCGCATACTGAAGAACAGCATATCTGCGACTGACTACCGATAACAGATATCTAATTGTCCATTTTATTGCACAGAAATTTGATTGTTAAACAGCACCCGAAAAAAAATAATTTTGAAACCATGCGGGGTGAGATGCGCCAGTGGATGGGTTAAAACGCGCATGTGCTTATCGTACTGATTTTCATTTTAATTGCCTACATTAAGGCAATTAACCGAATGTTTCAGCTGGTTCGGTCATACGAAATGAGCATGGGCGTAATGCCCCACACCGACCTCAGAAGTTTGAAGGCCCATAAAATCGTTTTAAAACCATTTTTGACGACGATTTCGTGTGGAACATAAAGAACACGAGTAAGCAGCATGGCTCATGGCTCAATTATTAATTTATCAATGTATAACAGCGACAGAAAGACTAAATTCCACCGAGCTAGAATTGCACCAAAACACGCAAAAATCGTTTTTTCGAGTTTTTCATGTATAACTAGAGAAAAATCATGAAATATATGTATCCAATGGCAATATTTTTCATTGCTTTATCGTATAGACTATTGAAAATAATCAAAATGGGGATATTTAACATTATTCAGGGGTGGCGCGTTTTAACCCCTATGGGCGTGCTACCCCCACTTCCCCTAAATGATTCAATTAGTGTAAGAATATTTAGTTTCATCATCTTTCGCACGAATCCTACAAACATTTTCTCATTTGATAATGGAAAGATACAATGGATCGTATGTTTCATTAGATAAACTTTCAACGTCATTTCATGTGAATAATTTCAAGTCAAATTACTTGACAAATACCTTCATCATAATTTAGATTGCAAAAAGTATTTTGATCTGTAAAATGATACCGAAATAGTAGTTTGTGCAACAAGTTGCAAAAAGATGATTTTTTCAGCACGAGTTGTACGTTTATCCAACGAGGCTTGCCGAGTTGGATAAATACTACGAGTGCTGAAAAAATCGAGTTTTGCAACGAGTTGCACAAGCTATTTTTTGCAATGACGAAAACGGCTTCAGTATGTTAAATATGTACCAAATTTTACAGTCTAATTTACTTCACATGATCATTCTTGCGAATAAATCATGTTGCTGCAGAGAGCTATTCGATTCCATGTTATAGTACCACATTGCATAGCTCTTCAAACCATTAGGCGATAGATGAACTTGTATTTGGAAAATGATGATGTCTTGTCCATCAAACTATTTAATTTATGACGCGACACAGAGAATACACTATTTGAACACCTACCCAATTCAGCAAAATATAGTCATGTAACTGCTGTTCTGATATTGGTTTTTCATTATAGCACCCAAATCAGTGCTATAATGGATATTATGCAACCCATTTGAGTTGCATAATGGTCATTAAAGCACCCATTTGGTTGGTATGGAAAAGTAGGCCGTTTTATCACTCGAAGACGAACTGTAAACCAGGTATTATGATCAGGAATTGCAAAAAAGTATTCTTTCAACTCGGGAAGTTGAAACACGTGAGAGTTTTGAGAGGATTCACAACAGCTGATCGATATAGAGAGGAGTGGAATCAAACGCACGTACCAATCATGAAACTTCAATGCAGGCAGAGTTAAAAACAAGCATCCAATAATTGTATTTATGAATAATTGTGTAATAATATCAGGTAGTTGGCACAGTTATAACTGTTTATGCACAGTACAAAGCAAGGAATTGCCTTGAATAAGTTTTACAATTGGCTTTCTTCAGTAGTGCGTTATGCATCATCCGCACCTAAAGCATTGTTGACGTTTTGGAAAAAAGTTTCTTTGAGAGTATCGCGAGAGCGAGAGCAACACAACTGTCATGGTTTTAACTAGCAGTAAATCTCAAAATTATGCGACAGCCAATTAACGTATGCAATTGAGGGCTAGAACATGTAGCATTTTTGCAATTGTAGTTTTTAATACAGTTTTCATTTTTCTAAACTTCTTCATTTGCAAATATGGTAATTATTTGGAAAAAAAAAGATTCATATAATAGTATTTTCGTTAGCTTGTCCTAAGTAAGCGTGCTATTGGGGGAATCTGAAATGCACTCTCACAATCAGTGTGGTAGTATTTTACATGCAACCAATTAGAATTCACGCTCAATAAGATGTTTTGATTTTCTCTATTTGTTTGCATGCTGCCTTTATTCAACGCAAGCAAAATGACTGGCACTATAAACAGCAACCCGTCTTTATCTCTCGTATGTTCGAAATCAACCATCAATCGTCCCAAGTGGGCTGAAAAATTCACCCCCCTGAAATGAGATGTAGTTCTTGAAGCCGACTACCGATTGGGTGGCGCTAGTGTTGCCTTTCCTATTTTAAGCTCCGTTCATACCGCCGCGAGAGCATTGGCAATTGGCGCTTTGATGTTGCATGAAGAAGAAGAAGCAGAAAGATGATAATCAAAAATATTCGCACAGGAAAACATACGAAGAAATTTTTGAAACTTTTCTTCAAAATTCTAGAAGTATTTAATTAACAACGGTAAGCAGTACGGGGTTAGACTTGTTTTCATGCACAATAAACACAATATTTCAATTTCAATTTATATTCTGTGATATCATACTTAATACACAGTATAAGAAAAGTCCAACCCCGTACTGTTTACCGTTTTTAGTTAAATTGCCTCTAGAATTTCAGAGAAGAGTGACAAAAATATCCTCGTATGTTTTACCCAGGGACGGATTAAGCCGGAAGGGGGCCCCGGGGCCGACAGTTTGTGGGGGCCCCAAAATGTACAAAAAACGTTGGTTTTAGTACATAAAATTTGTGGGGTCCCGGGGCCACGGCCCCCCCGGACCCCCCCTACATCCGGCCCTGGTTTTACCGTGCGAAAATTTTTAAATATCATCTTTCTGCTTCATGCAACATCGAAGCGCCAATTAATAACGTCGAAAATCACGCAGCAATGGAATATATCTCGTTGAATATAATTTAAATAACAATGCAACACATGCCGCTTACGCATCCGACTGTTCTGACTTCTTGTGTTTATTGCTTAACCGGCAATGTTTACATCCAGCACCATGTTGCAGCACCATGTTTTTGGCTTCAGTCGAGTTGTTCGTAGATGACAGCCGTTTCATGGGGGTGGAAAAATTAGCCACCTGATAGGGACAAGGATGCCGACGTTTTGTCCATTTCTCTCGAGACTTTCGCTGGTTTTAATGAGATATTGCGGACATTCCTCGTCGTTTTTTGCTATTTGGCGTCAAAACCAAATGTAAGCAACCCGGCTGGTGGAATAATTCTGGTTGGAAATGCAATATATGAAGATTTATAACGATAAATGTTCTCAACCGCAGCATAATGGGCCAAGGTTTGAGCAGTTACCCCTAAATCAAAAACAAATTGTCAACCACCGAACGCATAGTTTCTGGCGCCATGCTGTGTATAGAACATACATGCATCAGAATAAAGTGCGATTTGATTGCAAATTGATTAAACGCAAGTACGATGAGCGGAATACAAATTAAAGACATCGCTTATCAAGGTTCGTATTTAACAGTAGTAGTTTAGTCAATTAGTTTGCTACAAATTAAATATTTAGTTGAAAAATAGCTGTATGGATTTTGATTCTTTAATTCGAAATCCGTCCACGGTGGACGGACTTTAATTCATTAATTTTATTTTACAATTGCTTTAATTCATTATTTTATCATATTTTTTGTAATTTTGCTTTGAATATGAAGGCCTTCGTGCTCCTGTATCTACGATAAACGTTTCATTTGCATTCGTTTTCCATTTTCCAGACCCTTTTCCACATACTGAGGTGCTTAAGTGTACGGATTTTGATTCCTCACGGTAGGCAGGGTTCCGACTTTTCGTTTCGATGAGAACAAAGCAAGCGTTTTGCGGGCCCAGGGAAAATCTATTTTCGTTGTTTATAGTGAGCAACGTCATTCACCTATCAATCTTTTCTCTAGAGCTAGCCTTAGAACAGCGGTTCTCAACCTTTTTCTTCAGAGGTACCCCTCCAAACTTTTGCATTAATTGAGGTACCCCCTTCTTGAAAGTAGGCCTCCAATCCATTTGAAAGAATAATTCCGAGCCCGTTGAATGGAGCCTTCCGAGCCTGTTGTAAGAAGCTTCTGAATGTTCTGAAAATCCGCATCTCGTGACAAGAGGCTTCCGAGCCTCTTGAATGGTGACTTTCGTGCCACTTAAAAGGAGGCTTACTTTGTATCTTGAAAGGACGCTTCTGAGCCTCTTGAAAGGAGGCTTCCGTTTCACTTAAAAGTAGGTTTTCGAGCCTCTCAAAAAGAGCCTTTCGAGCTTTTTGCAAGTAGGCTTCCTGTTACAAGGTGGATGAACCTCCTGAAATGAGCTTCTGGATCTATTGAAGGTAGGCTTCCGCACCTCTTGTTAAAATGCTTCTGAGCGTCTTGTAGAGAGGCTTTCGAGCCTCTCGAATGCTGGCTTTCGAGTCACATAAAAGGAGGATTCTTTGTATCTTGAAAGGATGCTTCTGAGCCTCTAGAAAGTATGCTTCTAAGCCTCTTGAACGAAGTATTCCGAGCTTCTTGAAGGGAGGCTTCCGAGGCTCTTGAAAAGAGGCTTTTTATTCACTTGAAAGTAAGCTTTCGAGCCTTAATGAGCCTTCCAGGCTTTTTGGAAGAAGGCTTCCGGCTCTCTTAAAAGGAAGCTTCCGAGCCTTTTGAAAATAACCTTCGGAGCCTCTTGAAAGAAGGCTTCCGAGCTTTTTGTAAGAAGGCTTCCGATTTTTTTTTAAAGAAGCCTTCCGACCCTCTTAAAACGAGGCTTCTGGGTCTCTTGGAAGGAGCTTCCAAGCCTCTTGGAAGGAGCTTCCAAGCCTCTTGGAAGGAGGCTTCCGAGCCTCTGGAAAGGAGTCTTCCGAGTATCTTGAAAAGAGGCCTCCGAGCCTCTTGAAAGTTGGCTTCCGAGCATCTTGGAAAGAACCTTCCGAGCCTCTTGAAAGAAGGCTTCCGAGCTTTTTGTAAGAAGGCTTCCGACTTCTTCGAAAGGAGCCTTCCGAGCTTTTTGAAAGAAGACTACCGACCCTCTTAAAACGAGGCTTCCGTGTCTCTTGGAAGGAGACTTCCAAGCCTCTCGAAATGAGCATCTTGAAAGTACGCTTCCGAGCCTCTTGAAAGGAGCTTTCCGAGCCTTTTAAAAAGAATCTTCCGTGCCTCTTGAAAGAAGGCTTCCAAGCTTTTTGTAAGAAGGCTTCCGACTTTCTTGAAATGAGCCTTCCGAGCTTTTTAAAATAAGGTTTTCGACCCTCTTAAAACGAGGCTTCCGGGCCTCTTGGAAGGAGACTTCCAAGCCTCTTGAGAGGAGGCTTCCGAACCTTTTGAAAGAAGGCTTCTGAACATCTTGAAAGGCGGCCTTCGAGCTGCTTGGAAGACGACCTTCGAGAAGCGTAGAAGGATGCTTCTATTCCTCTTAGAAAGAAGCAACCAAGCTTCTTTGAAAAATGCCTCCATGACTCTCAAACGGAGGCTTCCGAACCTTTAGAATCTAGATTTCAGTTCGAAAGCATATTTCTAATATATTATTCAACATTTTGTTTATAAAAGACAGGAACACCGTCTTCGACCAGAGGTCGTACAGACTGAACACTTAACACCTGGACAACGGACAGGACACATAACACCCAGTTTCCACCCAGTTTCCTCTATACCGGGGCGCGAATCGAACCCACGCTACATAGCCCATGCATCTAGACAATTGACGTCGCTATCCGCACGGCCACGAAGCCCTCAGGTCAGGTAGAATCCATAGAAGATTTTTCAAATTTGCTCATTCGACGTTTTGTCCCTTTAGTCTTTTGTACCGCTGCCCTTCATACGCTGTGCTGGTTGAGGAGGGCAGGATTCAATTGGCTTCGATTTACTGATCGCCATGCATATTATGTACAAGACAAAGTTTTGAAGTAAAAAATACACAATTATCAAAACTTCATCAATAAGTATCGATTGAAATTTAATGCGTCCGTCTTTATGCATTTTTGTCAGAGGTACCCCCTAGGGGCAGCGAAGGTACCCCCAGGGGTACATGTTCCCTAGGTTGAGAAGCGCTGCCTTAGAAGATAAACGAAAATCGTGCCCATTAGATGATCGTTTCAACACTTTTTGACCTCTGAAATCATAAAAATTGTATGGTCACGGCGGGACTTGAACCAAGAATATCAACAATAATAGCTAAAGGGATGAGCTTACTTTAGCCACACCACCTTGTTAGTAACAGGTTATTTGTACCACAAAGGCTACAACCATTTGCATTGCTGATGGCACCGAAAAAGCTCGAATATGAAAGAAAACGAGCAAACGAACTTCCCGCGGCAATCGAAGCGAGCGAAAACTGGTTATCAATGGTTGCGGACAGTTTTTCTTTCCCGAAAAGCGGTTTCTCCACGAATTTTTTCGTGAGGGAGCATCCTGTGCTCCTGAGATTGAGTGAGCATTACGAACCCTGGTAGTAAAAGGCCATATTGCGCCGTGATTGATTATTCATTGTTCTCCCGTAACCATCAAAGAGAAAAAGAAATCGGATACTTTTCCATCATGCATGAAATTTAAAGAATTGGTTAGCCATGATAGCCAGGAAATTTGCAATTATTTCGCGAATTTTTTCCAAAGCACTTACAAACCTCTTGGTGCTGTTAATGATCGTGATTATTTTCATTATTTACCTGATCAGACAAATGATATTTCAATATCCGGTATTACTGTACATGAAATTGTAACAGCATTAGAAGCATTAGATGCATCCAAGGGTCCAAGACCCGATGGAATTCCCCCTTTATTACTAAAACAATTAGCTACTTCATTTGTAAAACCAATATTCTGGCTTTTTAACTCTTTATAAGGCAGTGGCAACTATATTGCCACCAACAAATAATATGTTTTTCTATTTATTAATAAGAGCTCTACTTATTATTTCACATGTAGTGACTTTATTTGCTTCCTAGTAACACCCCAGATGAATTTGAGCCATAAAAAAATTGAAATGTCAATTTTAGAACAGTTTGTTTACGAACAGATCGTAAGTTTCGAGTGGAAGAAGGATTTTCAGTTATAATTCGTTAAAAATACGACAAAGATATATTTTTTCCCGTTGGTATCAATTATTTTGAATCCCCTGTGTTAGATTACTACGTGATTAGCGTGAAAAAAGCTTTGCCTTTCTGTATATTTGGTTTTTGGATTTTTGACGAAATTGTGTTTTTTTTCCCAAGGGTCCCCCCTCGGGAGAAAAAACGCGAAATTTTTTTTTTTTTTCACTTATAATGCGTTTTCTGACTAGGACTCTTCACCAAAAAATATAACGTACCTTGATTTGACTGGTTCTACGTAAAACCAAATTTTTAAAAATCTTTTTATATTTTTGTTGTTGGCTGTTTTCCCGCTTCGCGGGCAGTGGCAACCAAGATGAATACACAGCTAGGTGTTGCAGTCTGCCCAATTTATGGTCGAGAAGAAGGCGGGGGTGAAAAATTCATTTTCGGTGCAAAACATAAACAAACCGGCTGGCTCTCCCATACTAAAATCCAAGATGGCTGAATCGGCAGATTGGAACACCTAGTGGTGTATTCATCTTGGTGGCAACTATATTGCCACCAATGTTGTCCCGCTTCGCGGGCAGTGGCAACTATATTGCCACCAATGTTTTACCGCTTGGCGGGCAGTGGCAACTATATTGCCACCAATTTTTCAATGTTTCTGAACTGTTTAATGTATAACAAACAAACATTTGAGTTTAATACCATGTCAACATTGTATCCTATTGTTGTTTTTGTTAATTTATTGTTTAGATTCGTCTGCCTTATAAAGGGTTAATAAATCATTAGCTCATGGAGTATTACCACATTTATGGAAAAAATCTTATCTTCTTCCAATTTTCAAATCAGGCAAACGCTCAGACGTACAAAATTATCGGGGCATTGCAATTATATCATGTATACCGAAATTGTTTGAATCTATTGTGAACATGAAACTCTTTGAACAGGTTAAGCACTTGATCACAAATCGCCAACATGGTTTCTTTAAAGGCAGATCCACTGCCACTAATCTCTTAGACTTCGTGACATTTTCACTTGCTGCAATGGATAGAGGTAACTCTGTTGAAACTTTGTACACGGATTTCAGTAAGGCTTTCGATAGAGTTGACATCTCTTTATTACTCTTTAAGCTTCAGCGATTAGGTTTTTCGGAATATTTGGTTAGATGGATTGAATCATATCTTAGAGATAGAACACAGTTAGTGCACTTCCATAATAAATTGTCTTCGCCAATTAAAGTTACTTCTGGTGTACCACAAGGATCACACTTAGGTCCATTATTGTTCATTCTTTTTGTTAATGATATAACACTCATATTAAAACGCCTTAAGGTCCTTATTTATGCCGATGACATGAAATTGTACATGGAAATTTGTGATGATGCTGACTTAGCCGTATTTCAACAAGAAATTGACGATTTTTATAACTGGTGCTCAAAAAACCATCTCGATATAAACGTGAAAAAATGTAGCATAATTTCATTTACTAGAAAGCAGATATTACAAAACATTACCTGTAAGCTAGGCCAGGAACGAATTATACGATGCACAAAAGTGAGAGACTTAGGGTTATTATTAGACTCCAAGTTGACCTTTGTAGAACATTATAACGTCATTATTCATAAAGCACATAACATGCTTGGATTCATTCAACGTTTCAGTTATCATTTCAATGACCCTTACACGATAAAAACACTCTATGTGTCCTACGTCAGATCAATATTAGAATACTGTAGCATTGTCTGGTCACCCTATCAAGAAGTCCACTCAAATCGAATCGAATCAGTACAAAAACAGTTTTTGCTTTTGCTCTTAGAAAGTTAGGTTGGTCAACCCTACCGCTTCCGTCATATGAATCTCGGTGCCTACTAATTAATATCCAAACACTTAAGAAAAGAAGAGAAGTTGGTTGTGTAACATTCGTTAATGGTTTAATCTCACATCAGATGAAAGCAGAAAGCCTTCTGTCAGGCTTGAACTTTTATGCACCTACGCGTACCTTGAGAAATCGTGACTTATTTCAACTAAATCTGCAACGCACATCCTATGCTAAAAATGGACCGCTCAACTCTATGATGAACATATATAATAAATATTGTGAGGTCATCGACATATCAATGTCTAACACGCTAGTGAGGAAAACAATGAATAGTATAGCATAATAGTTGTCTAGTGATTAAAACAGATAGTGTTTAAGTGAAACAATGTGTTTGTGGTCTACAATGCTTGACGAAATAAAAAAAAAAAAAAGCATTCTACCACATTTTTTCGGAGTGAAATTATAGCCTTTCAGATCTTGTTATGCAAGATTTGCCTTTAGAGAGATTTTTTTCAGAAAATGTTTGAACAGATTTCTAATAAGCCAAAGGTTCAAAGCGTTCTTTGCCATTATGAAACATTCTATCCCAAATAAATCGCATTTGTGTAAACAAATATGTTATCATCTGTTACCGCTATAAATTGCCGCCGCATTGCAGTATCCATTCAGTACTCACTTGTGACAATCAACTCAGTGAAACAAATCTACCAAAATGAAGTTCGTCATTGTTCTCGCTATGCTGGTGGCTGTTGCGTTCGCCATGCCCAAGGCCGAACAGGAACTGCCTAAAGAATTAGTCAAGGAGCTGCATGGAGTTCTGGTGGAGAATGGAGTTGATCCTGAGGTGGCCAATGGATGGTTGAGCAACGCCTGGAAATGGGTCAAGAAGAACGCAGGAAACGTCGCGAAGATTGCTGGAACCGTTGCTGAAGTCACCGGGGGAAAGTGAGAGAATGATCTTGATAGCGGTGTAATGTAATCGGCTTGAAATGGTTATTAGAAAATCAAAACAGATATACAATTCAGAATCATATGGAAATAAAAGCGTAACGTTACAGCATAGCATGGTATTACATTTCAGATACTATTCGATCACATAAGAATTTTGTCACAATCACGACTTTTTTTGTTTTATTTATTATCTATCCCGTCCAACTTTGTCTCTCCAAAAAATGATTATTTCCTAAATTTGTTTTTTATGTGTTTGTACGGGAACCCCCGGATCCGGCACAGGTGTTGTGTCTAGCTGAGATGTCGCAATAAATGGATAGTTTGCTAAATTTCGGAGAAGGTTCCTATGCAAAGAACTTTTTAAATTCTGTTTTATTATAAAGTAGGTATTTTGAATATCGTTGGAATATAAAATATTTACTTTGTATTTAGATTGAAATTTATTTGATTTAATGATTGATGAGTACTTAGCTTAGACGTTTTCTGCCGCTCAGTTCTGGTTCACTTCTATTTTAATTTCTATGTTTGCCTTAGTTTCCCCTTAGTTTATCCTGATTGTGTGTGCCAATTTGTTTAGTGTGGATTATGTCGTTAACTTTGTGATCCGCCCTGAGAAGGGTGGTCTCATATCGGGCTTAAACAGAGAAACGATCCTTCTGATAAAAAGGTGACACTTGAGCCGCTGCTTGAAGAGCAGAGTAGGACGTGGTAGAACCGGTAGAACGTACCACTTGCTACGATTAAATAAGCAGGAGGTCGCGGGTTCAATCGCGGGCTCGTCCCTTTCCTATTCTGCATGTCTTATTTTTTTTCTGTTTTTCGTATTCTACCAAAACGATTCCTTCTGTTATGCCTTCCACACTATCAGTTGCAAAACCCCCTGTGGCACCTATGATACGTCGTAGAGTTCTCCGCACCTTTCTTTAATAGATGTCCCTAAAATATTCGCAAGCACGTGGCCAGGACAGATCCCGACTGTTGGAGAGTGCCTCTGTGGTAGGGCTTCCAATTTTCCCGGGAATCAACTACCCGGGAAACGGGAAATAAAACAGCAATTTCCCGGGATTTCCCGGGATCCCGGGAAATAAAAAAATGTGTGAAACTAATTCAAAATCGGTTTTTTATGAAGAAAATTATTTAGCTCTTTTGAGTGGAATGTTTTCACTCTCATAAGACACTCGTCTCTTAGTACAATTCCATTTAATTCCACCACCTCGTATTACTTTCACATATACGTATTTCGACCTCAACTGTAAGGTCGTCTTCAGTGTCTCGTACTCGATTCGATGACAATACAGGCCTTACAGTTGAGGTCGAAATACGTATATGTATAAGTAATAAAAGTAATGGAATTGTACTAAACTCATCCTATGACAGCGGTTTTTTTATATTTAGTCATGAAATATAATTTTAAAAAATTGTTATGAAATTGTTACCTCATTGCCATAAAATGATCAAATAGTTGTTGAAGACTTTTCTCTTTTTTCCCGTTAAGTTTCAAAAGTGTTAACTACTTCTCCAAAACGTTCATCATGTCATAGTATCGGTTGTTGAAGTATTAGCACCTGCTCTGTCTGAATAGTAAGATCAGCAGTGTTCTGATGAGTTCTTATATGCGCTATGTTTTCATAATGGTAGTATTTTGCTTTGATGTGGGGAAAAAGGCGGCTTTGGCATGCACATGGTCGGTTTTGAAGGTCCAAACAGATAAATAAGCATTTTTCAATATATAAATTGTTCCATTTAAAGGCCTAAAAGAAGATCTTACAGACAAGTGCTTGATGGTTGTACTGATCTTGACTGTAAATTCAATGATTCTTTCAACCAATTAAACCGCATCAAATGCATAGGTCCATCTAGTTTTCGTTGTTGCACAATTGTAATGACCTCAAAGGCCTAACATCTTTTAACTTTTACACTCTAATGTACCCAGAATTAAATACTAATATATCATGATTTGGAAAAGCTTCTGAAATATTCAAATGAGCTAGTGCAGACAAATATTAAAATAAAAACGAGTGTTTGGAAGATGAGTCTGCTTTAGAATCAAAATAGAAGGTCTAATAAAAACCCTCTGACAATAACAGGGCATACCTATAAAATCCCTTACTGCCCATGTATAAATATCTGCGATCTAATAAGAATTCGTATAATAATTTATAATAAAATAATTTATTTTATTTCCCGGGAAATTCGGGAAACTATTCTATATTTCCCGGGAATCGGGAATCCCGGGAATTATCATTTCCCGGGAAATCGTTTCCGGGAATGGAAGCCCTACTCTGTGGTAACGGATCCCAGCGGAGATGCTACTCTCATACCACAGTCTAGACTTGTAACACCTTCTAATGTATACGAATCGCTTAATGCTAATGTTAATACCAGAATTTTTACCCAAATTCGCCTCTCCTAATCCAGTTTTCCGCCACCGGTAATGGCCGCCAGCTTGCCTGTGGGCTAGTCTCTGATTTGACGTTTGTGGAGGTCAGCTGCACCTACCGTTCCGAGCATTTTGATCAATAAGAAGGCTTGAATCCACTTCATCAGCACCTTATTATTTACCACATTGGTCAGAATGCTGGGAACGGTGGGTGCAGTTGACATCCACAAACGTCAAATCAGAGACTAGCCCACATGCAAGCAGGCTGCCATTACTGCTCGCGGAAAACTGGATTATCCTACCCACGACTCGGAACGGGGATGCACCTCTAGTGTGAGAGTAGCATCACTTTCATCCGTTACTACAGATATTGATTCGGGACTAATCACTATCTCTTAGATGGAAAAAATGCACTCTCCAATAGTTGAGATCTGTCCTGGCCACGTCCTTGCGAATACTGAGGAAGGATGGTTAGTTGGACACCTACTTAAGAGAACAGCAGAGAAATCTACGACCTCTCATAGGTGCCACGGGAGATTTAGAAATTGTTAGTGTGGCACGGCAAATGCTGTGTAAAGCGTACCATTGGTACTTCGCGTACCTGAAGGAATGAAATAGACCCCATTTTGCGGTCCTTAGCCTTTTACCCACCAACTTCTATCCCTACCTCCTCGTGGCGCTGGCCGGGATACGAGCAACTTTAAGGATGATCGGGTAACCAACCCCGGTGGGAACTATGGTCGTATGCTGACAGGGAAGGGGGGATTTGCTCTTCTCCGGAGGTGCAAATCTGATCGAGTGTCTGTTTTCCATGTTAAGAGCGGCTCACAACAGCGTCTGTTCCTCATGTTAGAGGCGGCTGATCATCGTCCGAGTGCCATGCCAGCGAGGGACTCTAAACTAAACTGTGCACATCATGCTGCATCGTGTCAGCATCGAGAAGGCAGCCCCTTAAACGCGATGTAGGTAGCGCAACCCTGGTAAGGTAGCCTACCGAAAAATCTACAGTTACCATGAAAGGCACAAGTAGAGCAAACTAGGGTTTTTAGTACCGACCCTTTTTAGCGAGTCCCGGTACTACGGTACTGAACCCCTCAGTACCGAGAGTACCGGGAAAATACCGGTACTGGAAGATTTTTTTTTTCGAAAATCATTAAAATCAATAAAAAGTCAGGATTTAATGGAAACGATTCAAACTTGATTCATTGCTTTGTATGTATTCAACACTTGCCTTGGGGCTTGTCCTTATCCTTGAAATATGCTTTCAAAACGCACAGCATATTCAATGTTTCGTCAGACATACGGAATCGCATTTTAGTAGCGAAGCTTCCAGAAACAGAGAAAGCTCTTTCTGAGTCTACAGAAGTAGGGCGAACTGTTGCTAGTGAATCATGAAGCATTGACAAGTATTTTCTTTTCAGATTTTTCTGGGTCGTTGTAAGTTAACGCTTGTCTTACAATCTTTACGAATCCTGGTACAGTAATCGAACTTACAGGAACACTCTTGCCTCAAGCGGGGACGATTTGGAAAAATACTGATGAAGTGTGACAATTTTTTTGGGATGTGACGATGTCGTTGCGGTTTGATTGTCTTGTCATCGGACGCCTGACGTTTGTCCTAATTGATTGTCGCTGTCGTCACTGGCAAAACATCTTTTACTAGCAAGGATAGGGCACTAAATGTCAACGAAGGAAAAATGAGTACATTTTGACAGATAGGTAGCCAACATGTTTGGGGACGATAACAAAGGGAACCGCAGTGACAATCGTCCTGTATAGTTTATTACCTGTATTGTCAGGAATTAAAAAAAAACACATTAATAAAGAAAAAAAAATGTTAAGAAAATTATGTTGAGCTTTTTTAGTAGACTCGACTTCGAGTTAAGTACGAGACACTGAAGACGGCCTTACTGTTGAGGTCGAAATACGTATCTGTCAAGATACAATTAAGTGGTGGAATTCAATGGGATTGTACAAACTCGTCTTATGACAAGGGAAAAAAAGTTTTCTCAGGTGTTTGAAATTTTAGTAAAAAAATAATATCTTTCTTACTAGCTGCTGCATTCAAATAATGTAGTTTTAACCATCGGAAGTTTTAACCAAAACTTTTTTCTTAGTACCGAAAATACCGGTACTTTCATTAAGCCCGTACCGGTATTTCGGTACCGAAAATTGGTCGGTACTCCCGGGAATTCCGGTACCGGTACTCCCGGTACTAAAACCCTAGAGCAAACGGATTGATTCAACGGCAACAGACCCGGCAACGAATAAAGGAAAACGATTGGAAAGTCGGATCTTGGAACGTGAGAACTTTGAATGGATACGTGTTGGCCTCCTGGAGAGTGTGGCAGCAATTCAGGAAATATGGTGGCCCAGAACTGGAGAACGTGAATTCCGGGCGATGGATCCCATAGCGAACGCTTCATTCAAGTACCACATCTACTATGGCGGCGGTAACAGAGCAGAACGAGGAGCTGGCGTCATGGTGATCGGGAAGCAGATAAAGCGTGTTATCCGGTGGAAGCCGATAAGCGACCGCATTCGCGTGTTGAGAATGAAGAGCAAATTCTTCAACTATAGCCTGATCAGCATCTATGCCCCAACGAACGATAAGCCTGATGACGTGAAGTATGAGTTCTATGAGAGCCTTGATAAGGCCTACGCAGAGTGCCGAATACATGATGGAAAGATTGTCATCGGGGATGCAAATGCGCAGATCGGAAGAGAAAGTTTCTTTCGCCCTGTCATTGGCAAGGAAAGCCTTCATTCCGCTACCAACGATAATGGTCTACGACTTGTACCCTTTGCTGCTGCTAGAGGGATGGCAATCATAAGAATATCCGCAAACATACCTGGCAACATCCGAGTGGAGACACTTGCTCACAGACAGACCTGCTGGTCGACGGACGACATTTCTCGGACGTTATAGCTCTAAGGTCCTTCAGAGATCCGAACATCGACTCGGATCACTATCTTGTAGTTTCAAAAACTCGGTCGCGACTTTCCAGCGTCACGAATTCACGAAACAACAGAACGATGCGTTTCAATATCCAACGCATGTCAGTTGAAGGAGTTGCTGAACAGTACCACCAGAAGCTGGAGGAGCGGATAGGAGATGTCACCGGATCTGGCGACGTCAACAGATTGTGGGAAAATATCCACGAAGCTGTGACTACAACAGCCCAGGAAGTGTTAGGCACTGCACAGCGACGCCAACGAAATGATTGGTTGAATGAGGAGCGCCAGCAAGTGACGGATGAGAAAAATGTTGCTAGGAGTCGAATGCTAGTGGCTCGTAGCCGTTTCAATAGAGAGCGGTACAGTGTAGCAAGGCCAGAAGAGAAACGAATCAACCGCAGATAAAAGGCAACACGAAGAGAGTGTGATAGCTGAAGCGCAGGAGAACTTGGATAGAAACTATATGCGGAGGTACGCAACTGTCAATGGCGCGCGGCATAAGACTGCGCCAGTGCACACCATGTGCAATGACCGAGAGGGGAATTTGCTGACAGACAAGACTATGGTGGCAGCCATGTGGAAGGATCACTTCGAAGATTTGATGAACGGTGAAAGTGAAGGTGTATTGAGGAGCAGGATGTACATAGTCGGCGAACGTCAAGCTGTGGAACCACCAACGCTGGACGAGGTTGAGGAGTATTTTAACGAGCTGAAAACATGAAAACTGCTGGGAAGGATGAGATCCCGGTCGAGCTTCTTAAACACGGTAGTGAGCAGCTGCATCAATCGATCCACCACATTATCAAGAAAATATGGGAGGATGAAGAACTGCCTGCCGGCTGATTAGATGGCCTCATATGTCCAATCTATAAGAAAGGGCACAGACTAGAGTGTGCCAATTACAGAGGGATCACCTTTCTAAATTCGTTGTACAAAATCCTGTCAAAATCCGCTTGAGGAATCCTTCGTCGGCGAATACCAGGCAGGTTTTCATGAGGGCCGATGAACGACGGATCAGATGTTAAGCCTGCGGATGATCCTTGATAAATTCCGAAAGTACAATTTGCAGACTCATCATCTGTTCATTGATTTCAAAGCAGCGTGCGATTCAGTGAAGAGAAATGAGCTATGGCAGATTATGTCCGAACATGGCTTTCCGGCGAAACTGATTAGACTGATACGTGCAACGCTGGATGGCTCGAAATCAAGTATTCGGATTGCAGACGAAGTGTCAACCTCGTTTATGACCTTAGACGGATTAAAGCAGGATGATGCACTTTGGAATTTATTGTTCAATATTGCACTTGAAAGCGCTATTAGGAGATCTAGCGTGCAGAGGAACGGCACTATCATCACACGGTCGCATATGCTCCTAGGCTTTGCGGACGACATCGACCTTATTGGAATCGATCGCAGAGCAGTAGTGGAGGCTTTTCTCCCACTGAAGAGGGAGACGGTGAGGATAGGCTTAACTATTAACAAGACAAAGTACATGGTGGCAGGTAGAGATAGAGGAATACCTAGTGGTGTTGGTGCAGAGGTAGTGCTTGATGGGTATGTGTTTGAAGTTGTTGAAGAATCTGTTCACCTTGGAATGCCTGTGACATGTGACATTGACGTTTACCGTGAAGTGAAAAGACGTATTGCTGCTGCGAATAGGGCCTTTAACGGATTACGTAACCAGCTTAGGTTCCGTAACATGCAGAGGAAATGAAATTTGCTATATATAAAACTCTGATTCTACCAGTGGCCCTTTATGAACATTAAGCATGGACGTTAAAAAAGGCGGACCGGAGAGCTTCTGGGGTTTTCGAACGAAAAGTGATGCGTACAATACTTACTCGGAGGGAAACTAGAAAATGATGTGTGGCGCAGACGCATGAATCATGAGCTGAATCAAGTATACAAAAAAGATAATATTGTGAATTGTATAAAATAAGGCAGACTTCAGCGGGCTGGTCACTTACTGCGAATGTCGGAAGAAAGAATAGCAAAAACAATATTCCACAGAGAACCAGATAGGGACCGGCGACTTCCTGGAAGGCCACGAACATGCTGACCTATCATATTTGCACCTTCCTATTCAGTGAAATTTTGTTTCGGATGTTCTTCTAATTTTTACAGGAATTTCTTTCGATGTTTTTAGAAGTTTAGTTAAGTTTCCAGTGAAATACCTGGAAGATTTTTCGACAGAACTCTAGAAATAATTTTCATAGGATTTTTTAAAAGAGTTTCTAAAAGAATTTCAGACGGCACTTCTAACGAAAAAAGTTGAAGAATGCATTCCTGAAGAATTCCAGGATTAATTTCCTTAACATTTTTATTTCACGAAAAATATCTAGAGGATATTCCGTTGGAATTTCTGGATGAATTTCCGAGATATTCCAAAAGTTTTTAAAGGAACTCCTGAATGAAACTCCCAATATCCGAAGATGTTTCTAGAAAAATATCTCAAACAATTCCTAACAATTTTCAACAGAGAACAGGGTAGAGACACTCCTCGTTGGAATCGGACCAAGTGACCCTAAACGCTCAGGTAAATTGGAGGAACATCGCTCATGACCGACGATGGTTGTGCTCTACAATACGCCAGGCATAGGTGTATCCACGCTGTAGCGAACCAGCTACCAGGCAGGTACAAAACGTTATTGATTAATATCAATATTTGAAATGCTGACTGAATTTACCCTATAGTAAACCCTCTGGGAGTCCATAATAGGGAACTTCTTTCTCATATTATGTAGTCTTATATGTAGTGAGGGGTCTAGTTAGCCTTGCGAGCAAAGGCGTAGGATTGTTTCTAGGATGTTTTCGGATGGGAAACATTCTGGACTCCCTGGGCATAGTGTATCCCCTGTACTTGCCACACAAGATACTTACTCATGCAATGGTGGGCATTGAAATCATTTAATCACTGAGTAAATGCTAATAGATGTTGAAAGCAGGCCAAGTTCCAGTTGGAATGTAGAGCCATAGTAGAAGAAAAAGGTCTACACTTCCTTTGACTTTCATGTGCCGTTTCGGGATAGTCTTCTTCCCTGTTATGGACCCCCAGAATATTCCTATAGGTAGGTACCTTTTATATGGCACTCTCGTGTTTAATTTTTTTCGAAATCGTAAAAAAAATCTCTTTTTATATTCTGTCAGAATGTCAGCCCCTTAAAAACTACGTAACGCGCAATTGGACGATTTTAGACCCCATCCCTAATCCCCAGTACTTCTTGTATGGATGACTAAATTTATTTGTATGAACCGTAACGCTTGACCTGACCACCTCCCTCCCCCTATAGCGTTACGTAATTCGTAAACCGTCCCTAAGTAAAGTTCTCCCGATGTAATTCCACAGAAAAAAGTTTATATTGTGCTGTAATAATGCAAATATGAAGGATTTATTATACCCTTTTCATTATGATTAAGTGTTTTAATTAACGCTGTCACTTCCAGTTAACTTTATTATGCTGTGCATGCAGTTTTAGCACAGACAAACAGACGTAACAGCTAGAACAATTTCCTAAAAATTCCATCGCTCAGTTACTTCATTAAAATGATATTTTAGTTACAAGGTAAAGATTGTCGCTTCGGTTCCCTTTGCTCTGCTGTCCGAAACAAGTTGGGTACAGATCTGTAAAATCGTATGGATTTATCCTTTATTGCCATTTAGTGCCCTATATTCCGAACAGCGACGACAGCAACAATCTTTGTCTGGTAACTAAAATATCTTTTCTTTATAACCATTTTGCGTGCATGTTGCACGAAATGTTGTTTAGTACGACAATTACAACAGTAAGCGCTAGTGTAAGATGTCAAATCTGAAGGTAAACTATGCTATTAATAGCAATCAGATTGATTTAAATTGACCACATGGACGATGGGAATTTCATCAGTTACATCATACGTCGGTTTGTCTGTGGTTTTAAGTTAATTGGCAACTAAAAATATGCTAATTTCGATTTATTTCAAAATAGTTCAGAACAAGGTACGGTTTATCTGAGGTACGGCTTTGCACTAGTTCAAACCCAGAGTGGATACTTCATACAAGAAAATGAAATCTGTTGACCGGCTATATCTGGATGTTAACAATCCACCCTACATCCCCAGGTCTATGATATGCAATAACAATGTTTAGAAAAGTTTAAAAAATCAATAGTAAAAACCTGCGACTCTCACGGGACATATGTTCGTATTTTTTTTCAACAGCTGGGGTACAATAGTATGAACGAACTTTATTTTTCCACTGCACAGCAATCAGACAACATTTCAATGCTACATTCAGCGAAAAGCCCTGTGCACACATATAAATGCCGTATGTGTACCATATCCCAACGGGCTTTTGTGCAAAGTGAGCTCGATTCTGTGAATTTGGGCCCGAGCATCCAGCCAGCAGTGGCAACCAACAAGTGGAATGGAAACGTTGGTTGGAATCATATTTGCACACAGATTCCAAGCTGCCCAAAGCCAGAGTCAAATAAACAAACCAACAACCGCATTTCAAATTCACACAAAGAGGAAACTTTTCATCATCGCGCGTGGACGGATGCAAAATGTGTGCGGATGATCAACAGCGAGGGGACTCCCGCATCGCATTCAGCAGGAAGCGTGTGGTTGGGTTCAGCGAGGTGAACTCTCAATAATAATGATGATTTTTAAAAATAATGAGGATATCCCTAAGAGAATATCCTAAAAGACATCGTAAAAATATATTGTAAGCCATTGCTATAAAATTTAGAAGTCACTTGGATAAAATTTCTATAACTTTGACAAGTATTTCCACAAATATATTTGAACCTTGGCACGGAAAAGTCTATTATTTCAATTTACATAGATGACTTGTATTTTATTATTAGCTATAGCTATTTTGAACCCAAAAATATCAATTTAAAACAATGCTTGACAAATTATTCCAATAAATAACTGCATGAAAATTTCGAAATAAAACGAAAGAAATTCATAAAAATTTCGCACGACATTTAATTTATTGATATTATATTTAAATTTCTAAATTATGTTTAGAAATTGACGAATTGCTGAATTGAATATTTTTTAATTTAAGGAAATTTGTATATGTTTCTGGAAGTATTCAATTATTGCATGGAGTTTGTTGATTAGTGCATTGCATTCATCCTGGGGCGTTTTTATGTTAGCTGGTGGTTGGGCGTTTCGCACTGTCTGGGTGCAAAACATGGCGGCAAGATTCAGGAATAAATGCGCTTCTGTTGGTTTTGATATCCTGAATCAGAATGGCTTCATGTTCAGTTCGAAACTTTGATTCAAATTCCAAAATGATGATTCACATACATAATATGATGAATACTAGTATACTACGTTCTACATCAGCGGTTCTCAACCTTTTATTTGAGAGGTACCCATTTATTTTCGTTGAAGTACACCCGATTTTATTTTCCAACAGGATATACTCACTTGATACTTGATGGGCTACAGCTCTTCGATGAACCTACGCCGATGGAGTATCCTTCTCCACTGGACTCGATCCTGGACCAATCGCTTCCAGTCGCCCTGAGCATTGAGCGCCCTCAGGTCCTCTTCAACTGCAAAAAGCCATCGTGTACGCGGCCTTCCACGAAGCCTGCGGCCTCTTCCGGGTTCTCTACTAAATATTATCTTCGCTTGACGTTCTTCTGGCATACGAACAACGTATCCAGTCCATTGTAGTCTGCCGTGTTGTATAAGCTTAACAATATCCAGCCCTTTATACACCTGGTACAACTCGTGATTCATGCGACGCCGCCAGATACCGTTCTCCTGTTTACCGTCGAGTATTGCCCGCAGCACCTTACGCTCAAACACTCCGAAAGTTCTCCGATCAGCCTCCTTTAACGTCCATGTTTCATGGATATATGGCTCTCTAAAAAAATGTCTGAAGTTTTCTTAAGGTGAAGGTGGGTTGAGTACCAAAACAAAGCTTTGAAAGTATTGGTACAATAAAAACTGTCATATACTGTAGTAGTATTGGTATCGTATTTATAAAAAAACAAAGAATATTAGTAGGGTGGTTCAAAAAACGACCCAGCACCACCACGCTCACTCGATTCCGTCCCATGCTCCGAGTGTCCTCCAAAAACCGATTTGAACAAAAACTGGCTGAGCGTAAGCCGGTTCAAGTTTGTATGAAAACTAGTATGGGAAACTAAACCTTTTATTATACTGGCTTCAGTGCCTCCCCTCCAAACGCTGGCGAAAAGAGAACCTACATAGCTGAAAGCAACATTCCTGAGACTTCACTGAACGAAAACCGCACCGCAGGAAAGATCCATTGATTACGTAACGCAAAAATAGCATTTTATACCCCACTCACCCCCACGTCACACTTTTTGTATGAAGCATTTGCCCCTTGCGCGATTGTGTAGACTAGACTAGACTAGAAGTATCTGCCCCTGGTGCGATAGATATCACAGACAAATTCTGGGTATTTTGTTGAATTGCACGTTTCACTGATGCCTTCTGAGAAGCCTAATGATCATGCTAAAGATTCGCAACTTAGCTTAAAATCGACTTCCAACTATTGGAACGACCATTCTATATGGATTGTTATGGAGCTGAAGCTCTTGAATATTTCATCCAGTCATATGGTCTCCCCCCTCGCCATCGCCCAATGACGGAGTGCCAGAATCAGAATAATGTTAAATTCAACCTCGCCATATAAACTGTCATACAAACCTGAAACGACCTGTACACGCTAAGCCTCTAATCAAACCAGCCCAAACCATCGGATAACACCCAAATTATAAATCATAATCGACTGAGCGTGGCGGAGCAACATTATTTTTTGAACCACCCTAATTATTAGTTTGCTGCTGCCGGTGCCGTTGTTTACATTCGTTCCGCGATCGGTTTTTATCTTTTTTCGGGCAAAATAGCAGTTTATAATAAGTTTTCGGTTTAAACAAGTGACTGATTTCGAAAAATTGATGTTTAGATTTGCATTCCATCAACATTTCAGGGGTGTTCATGTGCGGAGAAGTGAGTAAAACTTGATATTTTCAGTGCCCTTTGAGAAGAAGTGAAGTGCAGTGATAAACCCAACAAATCGCGAACGGCTATTAAATTGGCACGAAACTGCCAATTTATGATATTATTCGAGCCGAAATACATAGGACTCTATGGATAAACATGTTCATTATCACGGGAAGTGAATAAATATGTTGTGAACAGGTTAGTAATTTGAATATTAAACTTTTGTTCGATGCTGTTCGAAGCATTCGAATGCTGGTGGGAGAGGGGTGCGGGAGGTGTGGAGTTGACCCGTGGAAGGTCCGGTGCTATCTTGACTGCCATCATGGTACTGTTCCAACTATGTCCTTAAGGATCCGATTTAAATTAAGTTCGTGCTTACAGCGGCACACTAGGAGTTAACTTTCGGAAATCAGTATGGCGAAAGGGATCTAAGGTTTAATATCTCAAAAAAATATTTGTTAGGCGTAGTAGCGGACACCTTCCTACATAACTGTTACAAAATAGTTTTTCTTGAAAAGTTCCTACTGTTGAGAAAACCCACGTTAGATGCCATTCGCCATACAAAAACGTCGTTGTCTGAAGAGGCTTATTTAAAAAAAACAGTATCTCTAAAACACCCACTACAACTACACGAAATGCATTTGTGCATTTTTAAAATGTTCTATCGGTATTCATTTTTCAATACATTTTTGGGGGGCTTGGGGGTTAAATCGGCTATCATTTGAGATTTCTATGGAGTTTGCACCAGAAATAGTAAAAAAACCCTGATTAATCCACCTAGCGGTGTTGGTGCCTTTCTCGTGCAAAAAATACTGAAAAATATGAGTGAGTGTTTTTAGCGTGTTTTGCGCATAGAAAATAGTATTTTGGCCATAACTTCTGATCCCATAGTCCAATCTGGCCAATTTTCAATAGCAAACAATGGGACAGGATTCTCTGTCGAATAGTTCCAAAAAGTGTGTCTACAAAATTTTGTACACATACACACATACACACACACATACATACATACACACAAACAGACATCACCTCAATTCGTCGAGCTGAGTCGATTGGTATATAACACTATGGGTCTCCGAGCCTTCTATCAAAAGTTTGGTTTTGGAGTGATGATATAGCCTTTACGTATACGTAGTATACGAGAAAGGCAAAAATGCTCTAGATCCCCCGATAGAACATTTTAGTTTACCGACGATATGAAAGAGGAGATCAAATACTTTCGCGTGATGAGTGTTTCAGATGTACTGATTTTTGAAGAATAATTTTTCCCCACCGTGCAAACTCATGCAGGATATTTTCATATATACGTTAGCGCCTGGATGCTGACATTGCCGGGTAGGAAACCAGCCAGGAAAATTGTTTGGTTTTTCCGTGGGAATTCACATGAAAAATTCTTCATTATTTTCATGTAAATTTGTTCCATGTTTCTACAAGAAATTATTCAGAAATTCCACGGAAAGTTGCTGTTGAGAATTCTTCGAAATTTACACAGAGAATTCTTCAGATTTTCCGCGGAAGATTGTTCAAAACGTGGACATCAATAAAAAAATGGATTTCTACGGCAAATTGTTCGAAATGCTCATAGGAAACTCTTTGTAATTTGCAAGAGATGTTTTGAATTGCCTATGAAAAATTCTTATAATTCTTCCGAAATGAATGTTTGGGTGAAACGGTTATAAAACGGAAAACAGTTTGGCCAAAAATTTCATTTGGCCAAAGAGACATACAACCGAGTTGGTAATTTGGACGAAAAAGCACTCTTCTCTAACACCTCGTAAGGTTGAAATGATCGTTTGACCGAATAGGTTATAATGCCAAAAATGTCGTTTGGTCGGTTGTTTGATAGAAAGGGCTACATGGTTGAAAATTTCATTTGGTTCAACGAGCAAATGTTGGTTACTGAACGGGTTATATGGCCAAAAACATCCACTTGTTTGGCCAAATAATAAACGACCTTTTCGGCCAGAAAACCTTGTGGGCCAAACGACTTTTTTCGGTCAAATGGCCAGCTGGACGAATGACATTTCCGGCAGTATGTCCATTTCGGCTAAATCAAATTTTCGGCTAGATGGGTTTTTGCCTGAAGGTTTGTTCGGGCAAATGACATATTTGGTCAAACATTTTTCGGCCAAATGACTTTACCCTAAAATTGTATTGCCATTTTTATCCTACTCAGTTTCCATCAAAAGCGAGACCACTCATAGCTATGAATAATCCCGTTTTTGGCAGACACTGAGTAAATCAGTTGCTGAGTAGATCAAGGTTAGCGTGTACCTGTCGTCTAGCAGAAAGTCATTCGGAGAAAAGCCATGTATTCGAATGGTTGAATAACACGTTAGGCCGAAAGTCATCTAGCCAAATTCAATTAGACTGAATTAAACGTTTGTCCGAAACGCTATTAGGTCATGAATGGTTTGACCGAATATGAACTTTGGCCGAAAGCGACAACCAGCCGAAAGGCACATTCGACTGAGAAGTTGTTTGCCCTAACAGTTCATTTGACTGAAAACGTCATTTGACCGAAATGGTCGTTTGGACGAAAAAGTCATTTGACCGAATAACTCATTTGGCCGAAGATGCCGTTTGGTAGAATTCGTCGTTTGGCAGAAAAGTGCCATTTGACCCAAACATATCTCTTCTGCAATACAACCATTTCGGCCAAACGACCCATTGGGCTAAGGTTTTTTTTGGCAAAATGACCTATTCAGCAGAACGACACTTTTGTTGAGGTGATGTCTGTGTGTATGTGTGTGCGTGTTTGCGCAAAAACAATTTCACTAATTTTTTGGGCATATATCCTTAACCAATTTGCTCGCAACAAGTTGCACGCAGAATCCTGTCCCATTGTTTCCTATTGAAAATTGCCCCGATCACACTTTGCGCCTAAAAATTATGGCCAAAATGCAAATTTTATAAGCAAAACCCGTGCTCACTCATTTTTAGGGCATTTATCCTTAACCGATTTACTTGCAACAAATTGCGTTCGACAGCAATTTTTACAATGCGTGTAAATAATTGTGGAATAAGTCCCATTCACCTATTAGTGTTATTTTAGACTTTCTTATATGTTTTTTAACCCTTTTGAAAGAACGAGAAAGGCATCATCAACGCTAGGTGGATTAAATAGGTTTTTTTTATATTTTAACGGGAAATCATGAGATTTACACTCAAAGTTTTCTAACGAGAAATTGTATTGAATTTTGAATTAAATCATTGGTATTTCCATGAAAAAAACTCTGGAGTTGACGTTAAATGTTCTAGGGATCAATTGAAAAAATCTACGGAAATTCCACTGAGTCTTCGGACTGCGAACTTCTTCCAATTTGAACAATTTGAATCAACGTGGAAAATTATAGACTACCGTCGTGACAATTTTTAAACGACAGCGTGGTGATGCAAAAATGTCGGCGGCGGCCAAAAACTGTTGGGGGCGGCGCACACCTCTACTTCCGAGCCTCTCGAAAGGGGGCTTACGAGCCTCTCGAAGGGAGGTTTCCGAGCCTTTAGAAAGGAAGCTTCCGAGCCTCTTGAAAGGAGACTTCCTAGCATCTTGAAAGGAGGCTTCCGAGCCTCTTAAGAGGAGGAAGCACCTTGAAAGGACGCTTCTTAGCATCTGAGTTCCAAGCATCTTGAAAGGAGGTTTCCGAGCCTCTTGAAAGGAGTATCATCCGAGTATCTCAAGATGAGACTTTTGAGTACCTTGAAAGGAAGCTTGCAACCCTATTGAAAGGAGGCAGGAGGCTTCGGAACTTCTTGAAAGTCGTTTGACTTAGGCTGTTCGGGGAGCATCTTGAACAGATGCTTCTCAACGTCTTGAAAGGTGGCTTCCGAGTCTTTTAAAAGGAGGTTTCCGAGCCTCTTGAAAGAAGAATTCCGAAGAATTCTTATAACGAGGTATCCGACCCAAGCAGCACACAAGTTCCACATAGATCATAGCAACTTATATATGACCAGATTCAGTCACAATCAAGTTGCTGCAACGAAAGTCATTTGACTTAGGCTGTTCGGGGAGCATCTTGAACAGATGCTTCTCAACGTCTTGAAAGGTGGCTTCAATGATCCAACATCCAACGCTGGCCCTAATGCATAGGGTCAGATGATTCAAAATTCATTTGCTCAGTTTGTTTGGTTATTTGTGCGAGGTAAAAAAAGCTGTAAAATAAAAAAAAGCTGCTAGGTGGACACGATGATGTTTTTTTAGTTATTCCCATTTGGAAGTTTGTAAGAACACACATGCAAGTGTTTGGGCTCGCATGTTCATTTTCGAATGTACGACCTCGTCGTAATGGAAAGGCCCTTATCAATCGGCAAAATCTAGTCACTAGTGTTTTCACTCTAAAGGTGTTATATGCTAGGTGTTTCATGTTTTCCATTTCCTTGAAATCTGCGAACTTTTAGTTGATGTTTGTTTTTGCTTTCCGGTTTGTTTATTTTTTTCCATTTTGAGCTGCCTTTCTGTTCGGTATGGGGTAACTTGTAATTTGTGAAATGTTACGTTCGGGTTGATAAAGTAAATTGCAGTTTGAAAAAGTAGAAGCTCAAAATCCAATCAGTTTTAACATCAATTAGTTCCACTTATTTTCTAGCCATACATCATCCAGTTGGAAAATCGATCCCAAACACACCATCGTAAGCATAGCCGCTCTCCTACGGGAAAGAGATGCTGAACATACACTGACTGGGCATTGGACGAAGGAGATTTATTTTCCATGAGGACCTGGCGATGCATCCGAGCCGGAGCAAACGGTCGATTGCAATGTCGTTCGAATTAGTTCTAGTCGATGTAAGCCGATTGACCTCGCGGTTGAACATATGCAACAAATCATGGAATGCGTTCAACGGGTTTCTATTCCATGCGGATGAACATAGCGTTGGATATGGGGATCAGGATACTAATCCTTTTGGAGTCATGAAGATTTCTAACGTTCCGATTTTTAGTACGCTGAAATTTATCACATAACGTTATGGACACGTCCGTACTGTACAACGGAATTTAATTGCAGAGATGAATATAGTGCAAAAGAAGAATAAATATGATGTGAAATCAAACTGAAACTATCACTAAACAAACAGGCGAAAAGATTACACCTCAAAATGATGAACAACAACACTGATGTAAATGAACGTAAGAATTTTAATCAAACGACATTTTGGACACTTAGCACATAAAATATATGAATTTCAATATGTTGCCATATATGAATGTTGATTTTAATTGAAAAACCCAAATCAAACTTTTCGGTTTGGCTCACCATTTTCCTTATAACTTTTGACCAACGACCAACAAGCGACCAACAGACTTTACCACCTTTCGAATGCAACATGTTGCGAGAAAATCGGTTAAATATTATTGTCTGATTTTTTATCTTTTGTGCACACACGCACGGACGGACAGACATTCGCTCAGTTCGTCGAGCTGAGTCGATGGGTATATAACACTATGGGTCTATGAGCCTTCTTCTCCTACGTTTTCGGAGTAAAATGATTGCCTTTCAGTACAACTTTGTTGCACCAGAAAGGCATAAAGAAAGACTGGGTTTGAACCATCGACCATAATATTTCTTGAAATCAGCTCCAAATGATAGTAATATGCAAATTTTGATAAAAATTTCTTCTTTTTTAAGGAAAATCAGTTTTACACACGCTTTAACTTTGTCAAATATCAGCCGAAACCGGATATTTTTATATGAAATCAAAGCGAAATAGGGGGAATGACGGCTTTGGCAGGTTTTGTTCTATTATTGTCAGGGGGGTTTTTTATGACTGATTATGCTCAAATTTGGCCTAAACATTCTTTGCATATCAAAGAATATTGTGGCCAAATTTCATAAAATTCGGTCGACAAAAACCCCCCTGCCAATAATAGAACAAAACCTGCCAAAGCCGTCTTTTCCCCTATGTATTTTAATTTTTCTTAGAACAAACTAAAACCATTATTTGTCAATGTTTTAGACCAAGTATACTGCAAAACGATTTTCCTATTGAACAAAGACGACACATAGTAGGCCATAATTCTATTATTTTTATAGTACATTTTGAACATAATAGTTCCTTTTCATATAGAATTATACCGTAGTCGTATAAGACTGGTTTAGCATAGTAAATTTACTAGAAAACTGCGTTACCTATAAGAATTTTATTATGTTTTATTGTTTTAGCGTTTTAACAATGTTTTGTCATAATGGAAAGCTTTTTACAATGAGAGCACCCGCATAATCATTCTTGAAACAGTTAAAAATTAGTAGACCTGTTTATTATTTTCAAGTATTCCAGATTCAAACTGTCACCCCTCCATATCAATGGGCAGCTTGAAAGAAATCTTCCGGACAATTTTTAGCCAATTCTATGAAGATTTAGAGGTGTATGAAATGAGATTTGTGATTTTCTAAACTTTTACTTAGACATATCGTCTGAATGCATGAATTGGATATCTTCATCCATTAACACTAAGTTTTTCGAAAACCTACATGTTTCAGCTATTACATTGACATTATTAAATGAGGATAACTCATTATTAACGGTTAACGTACCACAATCATTCTAATATTGAGAACATTCTTAACAATCCGTTGCTCATACAGTGCGGTCTATTAAAACCATGGTCACTATGATCAAAACCTTACCGAACTACAGTGCAGCTCAGTAACCATTTTTGATTAAGGTACAACTATTATGAATCTACTGTCCCGGGTTTACCATGAGTGAATCGAGCCTTCCCGCATAATTATTTACCGTTCTTCGTACCGTTACAAATAGAACGTGAATATGATTGATCTCGTTACCTATTAACACGTTCTTCAAACAATACAAAATTATGGTAAAACTCTTGCATTAATTTAATCCAATGAGGTTTACGGTCTTCGCAACATAATCAATATAATATTAATAAAATCCTTCTTCCAAAAGTGTATAAAGAAAATCCCTACGGTAAACATTCTTAACAACCCGTTAACCAACAACGTTATCAGATTACAGCGTGATTATAAATCAATACCATTATGATTATGGTACACGAAACCGCGAAACAACTCACTTTACGGTTCCTTTCACTCAAATCCGCCTTTGCGTGGAAGAAGCCAAAAATAAGTAAAATGCGAAAAAATCCGGTGAGTACTTTGCCTTCACTCCCGTCTTGAATTTTCACCCACTATGAAGTTTCACCAACTCAAATTTATGTTATTTTCACTCACTCGAGACTATGGTGAAAACAACTCAAATTTGGCTGTTTGTTCCACGGAACAGCACACGTTGGGTCGATGCAGCTCTCTTTATAATATCATTCATGAGAGGGAGTGAGAAAACTACCTAATATTGAGTTAAAAATTTGAACTTCGTACTCAAAGTTGAGTTCTTTAAACTTTGTTTTTAGGTTCTTTATTTTTTCTGTGTATAATGTGGAATGTAAACCGTTTCCATCATGGTTAGGCTATCGATTTGAATTGCGAGTTTACGACCTTTATAAAATAAAGACTTCCAATAGGAGAAGGTGGGGAGACTTGATTACCCTCTGTTTAAAAAAACTCAAAGGTGCAGCCCAATCGAGTTGTATGCAAATGTGACGTAGGACTACGTAGCTATACCGTTCGGAGAATGACAAATTCTAAGAATCCTATGAAATTTTCTCGCATGATTCTGAATTTGGTTATGAGATGTTAGTTATCTAACATGCGTATTGTCGCGAAGAATAACAACAGAAAATTTGATTCAAGACGAAGTTTCTTCATATTACTAAACCTTTGTCTCTTGGCATCTGTCTGTCCGAGCGACGTTCACTGATGGGTGGTTGCTGTAGATAGTTTCCACAGAGGTGGCGTCTTCATTGATTTTATACAAAAGAAGGTTGATCCGACTATCCGAAATAAATTTTCTTCAAAGTGCAAAACTCAATTGTAAATAGCGAATTTGATAGCGCGTCGGAGGGAGATGATGATGCATTAAATTTGAATGCATGGAACCACTAACAGCAACCAAGCTACCACGCAAACCCGATGCCACCGAAACAGTCTATTTTTGCAATTAACTCTTTCTTTCCTAAAAGGTTGGTCCTGAGAAGAACCAATTTTATTTTCCCAATGCGCCTTTCCAATAACTAACTGCATCCAATCTCTTATCAACACCTTGCGTTGTAACTATCCGACCGCCACTTGATGATTTTTCGCTAAGCCTCCAAAAGTTGAAATAAATTTTCAGCATTGCCACCCACCCCTTTCGTGCTGCTGTGTCCGCTCCGTTGCATCGAATGTAGAACCGCTCTCTGTGGAATCCCGATCAAAATGACTTGCTCGCGCCGAACAGCAGCTTTCTTGTATTTAATAAATTAAGCCCGTTAGCCCCGCCCCTTTGTGATCTGATATGAGTGTAAATATAATGTGCACTCATAACGATTAATGAAGGGGCGGGGCTAATGGAATTACTTCATTAGATATAAGAAAGCTGCTTTTCGGCGCGTTCGATCCATTTCGATCGGGATTCCGCAGACAACGGACCGTTCGGAGAATGACAAATTCTAAGAATCCTATGAAATTTTCTCGCAAGAATCTGAATTTGGTTATGAGATGTTGTTTATCTAAGATGCGTATTGTTGCGAGGAATGACAACAGAAATTTGACTCAAGACAAAGTTTCTTCATATAACAAAACATTATCTTTCGGCATCTGTCTGCCCGAGAGACGTTGCTGTAGATAGTTTCCACTGAGGTGGCGTCTTTATTGATTTTATACAAAAGCCACCATTTTATACAAAAGAAGGTTTATCCGACTATCCGAAATAAAATTTCTTCAAAGTGCAAAACTCAATCGTAAATAGCGAATTTGATAGCGCGTCGGAGGGAGATGATGTAGTGAATTTTAATGGATGGGATTACCCGAGCAAAGGCAGATAACTGAAATGATATTAAACTGATAACACGCTAAGTTATCCTTATTATCATTTTGATATTTAGTTATCAATCATGTGATTAACTGATAACTGACTAATAACAAATTTTATTATCAAAACAAATTTTCCACTTTATTCAAAATATCGCGTCATTCAGGTATCATGCTAAGCATTATATTCTTGTTAGCAAACTAACTTATGGAAACATCTTCCATAGGGACATATTTTATGGTGAATGGTCATCCCAATATATTCAACACGAGGTAAACACGAGGTAATTTAACACGAGGCTTTACCAAAAAAAAAATTGCGATTCTTCTTTAAACAGATTTACCATACATAAAAGGATTAATATTAATCCAGCTTTAAATTCTCACCATAATGGTGGATGTTATAAAAAGTGTAACAAGAACTGTTTCCAAACACTGAACTGAAATTTTCGTTTCAGCAGATGATTATTTTCACCATTGCCAACGATATCTATTGATTTTATTTGTTTCTCTGTCAACAAGGCAATTTACGCAAGAGTTAATGTTTTCTTATTTGTTTTATACTATGCTTATTAACTTAATTTTTATTTCAGGTGTCGTTGAATAATGAAATATGTATGTATCTGAGTTGAATTGGTTGAATACAAACCCAAGATCGTTATCTACAATCAAACCTCCATGAGTCGAAAGTTAAGGGACGATCGGCTCATGGAAATATCGAGATATGGAAAAGAAAATCATTTCATCACAGTAACCCATAACACAATTTTTAGTATGGAAAAAATTGCTTCCATGAGTCGATATCGAGTCATAGAACATCAACTCCTAGAGGTTCGACTGTACATAAGTAAGAATGAGTTGAGGTTTCTGTTGTCTCGATTTAACTAGCAAAAGGATATTCTCCAAATAGCAACTTTTTTTCATGGATTAATTCGTCCAGGGATCAGCAGTGTTTATATATGCATATGAAAACATGGAACGTTTCACTGCGAAATTACAAAGTTGTTGCTAGCAACCTAATGATTTACAGTTAGTGAGGAAAACTAACCTGAGCAAGGTCGGGGACGATTGCCTTGTATTTATATATTTATTTATTTGTTCACAACTGAAAGTTTTCAATAAAAGGACGATGAACTGTATTTGTCATTTGATCGCCGGTTTGCTATTTTGAATTAAAATTCGGTTAACATTTTTTTTATGTTGACTGTTAATACAACCAAAATGATAACAATTCTAGTTATCAATATAACTGGATAATAAAGTTTGTTATCTATAAGTTATTCTGTTTTGCACTCTGTCCAGCCGACATTTATTTACATATAATGGCATGACCATCATGATTTGATTATAAATAGACTTCAGTAAATGCAAGATTGTAGAAAGCGTAGTGCTCTTCTCTTCTGCTCCTGAAGAAAGCGTTATTGGATGAATGCCAAGAGACGACGCCGTACAATCACTCGATTCGAGTTCGAATCTCAATGAATGCCAATATTTTTTCCAATGCGTAATGAAGTCGGTAAAGAAGATTTAACTATTTTAATCGATAAAACAGTGATGGCTGATAACTAAATGATAACTAAGTGTTATCAACTTGGTATCAGTGATAACTTAATTTGTTTTCATTTAAATATTTCACGCACAAAAATCTGGTATCATTTTTGTTATGTTGGCTGTTAATTCAGCCAAAATGATAACAAGTTCAGTTATCAAAATGTCCGATAACCGGATAATAGAATTTGTTATCAATTAGTTATTCATCTTTGCTCGGGTTACTAACAGCAACCAAGCTACCACGCCAAACCCGATGCCACCGAAACAGTCCATTTTCGCAATTAACTCTTTCTTTCCATAAAAGGTTGGTCCTGAGAAGAACCAATTTTCTTTTCCCAATGCTCCTTTCCAACTAACTGACACCACAATTTGTAATCAATTGTCAGCATCGGCACTGGCGGTGCGGGATCGCCACAGTGCTATTTTTATGGTCAACCCTTTCTTCATATGAAATGCTGGTTCGTTGAGGTTGAATAATCTGCAGCAACACATCGAGCACCACCACCAATGCGATGGATTTCCGTTGAAAATGTTACCAGCGCCTCCATGATGCTGTGTCCGCTCCGCTGCAATCGCTTTGATGCGTCCGCTCTGCGTGAAATCTTGTTCAAACTGAGGATTAGATCCAAACCCGCAAGTGATTGATTTTTGATGTCTGTGCTAGTGATGCATGTACGTGATTGGTTAGTTTACCTATTTCTAAACTTTTTATCAATTATCGATAATAAATAGTTAAAAAATAGTATTTTCGTATGAATACAAAGAAGCGTTGACTCATCTTTGATCGAATGGTCTAAAAAAATGAAAATTCATCGAGAAACGGCTGAGATATTAAAGTTTAAAGTCTATCGTATTTTCGTGACTGTCCCCGATTTTCGCAATCGTAAAGTGTACCCCAATTTAAAAAAGACAGACGTAGTCCTACGTCAAAAACTAAAGTTTTGTTCTAGCGAATTTTTTAGTATAGATCCTCTAGACAAATGACCATAAGTCATCATTATTTTTTGGATTAACAACCTTATTTATTCTGCAGAGCGGTTTGTATGTTTTAACCCTCCTAAAGATGTTTTTAGTGGCCACGCAAAGTTTGAACAACTTTTCATAACAATGACAAAATGCTTTCTTTTTTCACAGCACAAAGCCATAAATATGCCTAATGATCTGTACTGATGAAAATGTCAACATCCCATTAACGTTTTAGGATATTTAGTTTTGAAGTTATTGCCTTATGAAGTTATTATAAGTTATATGGGGACACTTGATCCCCCATTAGTCACCCATACAAAAATTTGGCGAAACAATTAAAAAAATAAAAATCTGTTCTTAGGCTTCTAATTTTTTGTAGATTTGACAGATTTGATAAAGGGTTGGCAGGAAAAATTATTTATTGCGTAGATATCATAGAAAGGGGATCAAATCTCCCCAAATTTTAAAATTGCATGTGCTGTCGAATTCAATAACAAAAATCGTTCATGTATACGCACAGCAATTCGAAAATTCCGTGAATTTTTAAGGAAAAATATCAAGGGATAAATTACACCCGAATATTTTAAAAGTCGATTTTTGACAGCACTCCCAAAAATCGATTGTGTATCAATAACAACAATAATTTAAGGACTGTTATACATCAGTAAAGTTAAATATTATATTTCTCAGAGAGCCTTGTGGAAATCGCGTATGTTCATTTATTTTTGGCTGTAATAAAGAATGTGCACAGCAAAAAGTGGTCACCGGAAACATAGTGTTACAGGAAGGATTTTAAATAAAATTCAACAACATAACGTTTATTTCATAGAAATCCAAAGTGAAATTGTCATACATGATTAATTCAGTGAATTTGATATTTTGTATGCAAATGCCCCAACCTTTCTCTTGACACCATTCATGAGGGTTTGCATGGCATCATCCGTCACTAATATGGTAGCCTTTTGCCAGTAAACCCTGAAGCTTTTCTCGCAATTGATAAATTATTTGTTTCTAGAAGATTCCTTTTAACCAGGGCCCAGTACTTTTCGACTGGACGGAGTATAAGCGAATTTGGAAGGTTGGACTCCTTCAGGACAACATTGACGCTGTTAGCAGCGTACCAGTTTCGAACAAAGTTTTTCGTAGTGACAAGATGTTAGACCTGGCCAGAACAGAATTGTACCTTCATGTTTCCGAATAAATGGCAAGAGTCGTTTATTCAGACATTCGTCAACGTAATTTTGCGAATTTGTAGTACCGATAGTATATTGCTTCTGAAACCGCAGCCACATATTGCTTGCCATATTGCCAAATTTCTTTGGGAACTTCGACAGTTTTGTCTGCATAAAATGTTCCGCAACACCTCTCTTTTAATTCGAGGTATAAAACAGTAATCACAGATTTAGCGATATTCAACGATTTTGCAATGTCACCTTGCTACATATTCAGATTTTACACCAATATGCATTTTTAAGGGTTGACCAAATTAGGCACTCAGGTGGCCAAAACCGGTAGACTTCCCTTACTCATTTAATTTATTTAGTTTACATCTAAACAGATAACACTGACGCCACAATATACGGCTCGAGGCCGCATCTCTCCATCCTCGAATGCGCCCCACGCTCGCTGCGCTCCGTCTCGTAGCTGCCGGATTGGAAGCGAACACCATCTTTGAAGGGTTGCTGTCCGGCATTCTTGTAACATGCCCTGCCTGTACAATCCCATTTAACTCCACCACCTAATTGTACCTTGACAGATACGTATTTCGACCTCAACAGTAAGATCGTCTTCAGTGTCTCGTACTTGACTTGACTTGTCGAAATACGTATCTGTCAAGGTACAATCAAGTGGTGGAATTAAATGGGATTGCACAAACTCGTCTTATGACAAGTGAAGACACTAAAAAGCTCCAAATAATTTTCTTATCAAAATGGATGTTAAAAAAAAATCTATGGAAGATGAAAAGAATTTATTTTGGAAACACTGAACTCATTGTCTCTAACAATTTTGGAAAATCACAAAAATATGAAGAAAAAAAAATCCGGTGAAAATTCGGGAATCTAAATTTCCATTTTCTTTCCTTAAAAATAATTGAAAATATTTAATGGAGGAAATTCAGACTCAAGACTCAAGATCTGAAGATCTGAAGATTTCATTGCAGAATTTTGAACGAATTGTCCGCGCAATATAAGAATACTCAAAGATAGGTAATTACCGAGAGATTCATACGATTTTCCTTACCATTACCAAATGTAGAAGATTTGACCGCCATCGCCAACTACGATGTTTGGACCGACGCACATCTCAAGAACAATTGTGATTCAAATATTTGCCCAGAAACACTGCGCCAGCCGTTATTTCATGGGGTACCACTTGATGCAAGAACGCTGTCTACGACACCAATAGCGTGGGTGCACAATAGGTGGAACCGATTTCACGGATTTCACGGAATCGGACATATCTCAGGTGTTTGTTGTCCGATCTATGATGTCAACATATCCATCAACTAAGGAAAAGCTCTAGTTTCTGTAAAAAATATAAAAAGAGTCAACATTTCACTCAAGTGAAAAATACAAGCGCACAAAAAATAATATTTTTGACATGCCCTCAAATAATCAAATGACAATCAAATATCCCCAGTATCCAGCGGTCTGACCGTGGATATGAACTAGTTTCCCAAAACTTGATTTATTTTCCCGTCGAACGCTGCCAAAGCCAAAGAATTCGGTTGATATTTCACGGAGTTATGGTCATTTAAATTCTGATAAAATTTAGCCTGTCCCGATCATTTTGTCCAACACCTGTATACTGTCGTATGCCGCCTTGAAATCAATGAACAGATGGTGCGTTGGGACCTGATATTCAAGTCATTTTTGAAGGATTTGCCGTACAGTAAATATCTGGTTCGTTGTCGAGCGGCCGTCAACGAAGCCGGCTTGATAACTTCCCACGAACTCATTCATTAATGGTGACAGACGTCGGAAGATGATCTGGGATATCACTTTGTAGGTGATCGGTGATTGCTCTAAAGGTCTCACACTCCAGCTTGTCGCCTTTCTTGTAGATGGGGCATGTAACCCTTCCTTCCAGTCTAGTCTCAAATCTAGACTTGATGGTCTGAAAATCACCTTAAAGGCCGTTGCTTGACCTATAAACTTCAATATTTTGGCCTCAAATTCTGAGGCTTCTCTTTTTTGCCCTAAAAAAGCGTTTATGCACACGAATTCCAGGTTTCGGAAACATTCGAAAAATAAGCCGCACCCCAATCAGCATGCATTCATTATTCCAACTCCAACTCTCTTAAGCAATGACGCTGAGAATCAAAGGAGCGTAAAATCCTTCTTGCGTTTTTATCGCAAGATACAACAATTGTTGTAAATTAGAAAACTAATTAAAATAGTTTCAAAGAGAAAGCATATATGTGCAATAATAATGCATAGTAGCATCAGTATCGGTATCTCTGGAACCCCCAGTACACGACAGTATAGGCTTTCCTTTTTTACGTAAATGCAATTATTAAATGTTCAATCGGCAGTCATTTTTCCATACATTATTGGTGGAGATTGTGGGTAGGATTTATAAATATTTATTGGATTTGCACTAAAACTAACGAATGAAACAAAAATTGTTCTAGATCCCCCAATTGAACATTTTGATTTACCCACGACATGAAAAAGGAGTCTATACACTTTCGCGTTTTAGAGATACTGATTTTTATAAAATAATATTCCCTCATAGAGACACCTTTTCCAGCTAAAAAAAGACATTAAAATATCACCACTTGAAGTTGAAAAAGGAACACGGGTCGGCCACATAATTAAGGGTCAAAGGTATGAACCCGTTCAAATATTTTTCTTGAATAAAAGTACATTTATTTGCTAAATTAGGTAAAATTTTATTTTGGGTTTTGAAATAATTATTGCCTTAACTGGTCTGATTTTGGATGGAAAGACACTTGAAGAATACACTTCTCGCGCTTAGTGGCGTAACTGTATTGATCGATTTTATATTTTGTTAATAGCTCAATTGTTTCGAAAGCTACAACCGTGATTATTGATTCTGGAGCAAGATACAATCATCCTTTATCACACCAAACCATTAAATCATAGACAAACTTGCGCAATTCGGTACAATAATTAAAAGAAAACATCGACGAAGATAAATCGATCTATACAGTTACGTCCCTAAGAAACTAAACGCGAGACTTGTCAATATACGTGTCAATCTGGTATCTGATTTCTCACTATTCACAAATATAAAAACTTGTTCGTAACTGTTCGATGATACACACTATATTTATTTATTTCCCAAGATCTAGTACATTATACTTTTTGTAATGAATTAGTTTTAGTTTGTTTTTATTCCTCTTCATATGTATAAACGATGTACGTTTTTGAATCAAACCACTCAACTTATATTTCAGTATCAATTGAATCTAGTTATACTGTCACGATTTTCAAACTTCATCTAATCAAGAAAATGAACATAACTCAACTAACTGAATTAACTATCTGCACTAACCGAACTCATTGAACGAACTGAACGACTAACTGAACTCTCAAAAATCCTCTACAAATCAATTATATTTTTCAGCGATTCAGCATTTTTTTGTAGAACTTGACATTTTTCAACTAAATCCATTTGAAAAACTCAGTAAAAAATAGTTCGCTCTCTACAAAAGTTGGTTCAGAAATGTTTTGGAAAAATTAAGTATGCAAAGTGGCTTTTTCTTACAAACTCTGTATGACCAGAAAGTTTCAATGAAATCTGAGTGGGTGTAGCCAACAATTGTTCGAGTTGGAGAGAATTCTCATTTTTACGACATGACACTGTACGAAACTTTCTTCTATATTTAATTCATAAATCTTTACACTTCAAATTATTAAACTTACTGGCTGTTGATTCATTTTAATGTTTGTTTGGGTGCGGGGATTGTGCCTCTGACCTGGATTTGACTTTCTTTTCCATCAGCTGAGTGATGAAAAAAGCTGTGAAAGCGATGGTACACATCTCCCAAATTGAGGATAACGGTCTCCTTGAACCCGATTGTCTCCGAATTTCAGCCGATTTTATATGAGACAAATAAACAAATATGTTCCAAAACATAATCTCATAATATTAAAATGTGTCTATGAAAATGTACTTATTTCAGGAAATCTACTTCTTTTAATATTGCTTCCAATCTGTTTCAGTACTCCATCTAAAACCCAAACTGAATCTAATCCATAATCCAATCTTATATCATTAAAAAATCGTCTAGGAAACTACAATAGCTACTAAAAATTTTAATAATTGAAGGGTAATGCATACCGCCACTTAAGTATGCTAAAAAACTATCGTTCACGATCTTGAACATTTTTAACGCACAACAGAAATGAAAGCAAGCCCACCGCCCAAGCTTGTATACAAAAACCGTCGTTTGAACAGAACCAACCGAACCGATTTTGCTGGGACAGCTATAAACACACCTCCGACAGTTAGGAAGGATAAACAAACGAGTTGAGTTATGGCACCGACTAGCGCTGTGAGTGCGGTCAAAGAACCATGGTAAATGGAAAATGTTATAAACTCGGAGTGTGCTTACATGAACCCATTCTGCGGCAGTTTATAAATTTTTCTATTCGGAATCCCTCCACCTTTCCCAGCAGCGTTTTGCCGTTTACTGAACAGACATGGGCTCGATGGTACCTAGAACACGTGAAGGGGCATAAATTACCGCGTCGTCACTCAATCCACGGGAATTTACGGCATTTTAATGAGAGTGCTTCTGGTTTTCGGATGAGAGCTGTCCACCGAACGGTGTATTACCGCGATGCCGCGGGTTCGTAGGCTTAGAAATGCCGACCATAACTGAACCGGTGTTTGTATTGGGAAGGGGAATGCATGGGAATCCACCTCATTCACGATGTTTACATTTAATTGCAATTGCATTACACATTCACATAAACCATGCCTGCCCCAAGTCCTATATACAAATGGTATATGGACTAACTTACATTAAAGAAAAGCTGCTAGGTATTTGTTTAAATTGATTTGCTGCACAAGTTAAATCTGATAAAAAAAACTTCGCAAACTCAATGCAATGAAAAGAATAAAGCGGACAATTACGTTTTCGGCTATCAACTTTACAAAACATTTCAAACCGGGTGCCAACTTCAGCAGGATATAAACTGAAAACTCAGTGTTATAAGCGAATCCAACAGCCGTCCTCCGGAATGCGAGTCATAAATTAAATTTCGAATTCCATTTTCCGCACTGTATTCATCATTTTCTCGAAACACCCGAAACCCATTATTCAACGGAAGCAAATTAATTCTATTCTTTTGTTCGACGAGGGCGGTGGGAGGGAATGCAAGCCAAGACCGCCAGAATGCTTGAACAATTATTATAGTTGAGTTGAGATTTTCAACCGCAGGGCAGGGTCTGGAGATTAACCACAAAGGGTCTCGATTTGCGACAGGATGGGGTAAAATTGCAACAGGCAACGATTTCAACCTAGGCTAGGTGTACCAGTTGTCGCACTAGTGCTTTATATGCCAAATGACCAATCAAATCACCGCAAACCAAGTTCATATCGATAAAGCATATTCATATGATAGGATAACACCTTTGATTTCCACCAAAACAAGCAAAGTATAATTGTAAAAATTGATTTTGCCTAATTTTTTTGGCCAGTCCCATAAGAACACAATGGGATTTGCCAAATAAGGAACCAAAATTAAGAATAGTGCCACAACTGGTGCATGCGTTCCTATTATGGATTAATCAATTTTGAGGATATTAAAATTTTTTTATTGTGGTTTTCACAGCTGTTCTAAGGAGCAGGAAGTAAAACCTTTTGTTTGATATATAAAGTCCCCCCACATGCCTTTTACTTATTTTTTAAAAAATAGTTGTTTTTATGTATGGCGACAATTGGTACACCGACCCTAATTCGTCTTTGCGATGGTGCTTTGGGGATGTAGGTATAACGATAGGGAGGCGGTAATCTTTTCGTCGTTCATCGTAAATAAGATTTGCGAAAAGAATTCGTTCTGCGGTTCCACAGCAACAAGGAATGAAAAGCTATATTAATTTTAAAACCACTATTAATATGAATTTCAAGCTGTTGGTGGTTGCTTAGCTCAATATTGTTATTGACTATTTCTTTTTCAATCTCATACGTCCCATTTCGGCTATCAGATAGAAAATGCGGTCCTTAGCCTCTGCCATTTTCCGTCTTTCTAATCATTTCTACCCTTTATCGTAATGTTTATATCATCATTACTTGGAACGACAAGTTTACCCTCAGGAAATTTCCACACTGATTGCCTCAAATCGAATTTACTGCAATCCGCCATCCTCGATTCAATTAAGGAACGTCTACTTAATGTGAACCATCACGCAAACGAGCGCTCCGATTCTGCATGTTCCAGGGCGGTGTTTTGCGGATATGGTTTTACCAAGCGCTTAAACATTTCTGCTGTTTTTTCTTCGCTATAAGCTATTTTACACTGACTGCAAAAAAAATCAGTCAGATCCGTCTGAACGATAGAATGCTCGGTTAACCCAGGAATTGAAAGTTGATGCCTTAACTCCATTATTAGCATCAAAAGGCAACCGTTGTCGGAAGGAACAGAGGCGTTTATTTTTACGACTTCAACAAGACTCACTCACGACCAAGATCATCACGCAGATAGCATCAAACGACCCGGCGAACACGAGGACGGATGAAAGGCCATTTCCCCAAAGAGTGATGAGATGAGCCGGAGGCACGCTAAATCCTGGGTCGGCAGAGCGAATCTGAATCAGAAATGCTTCGAATTAAGCGTTCCCTGGCTCCGCTGATGTGACTGGCGAAATAGCCCCCGGGGACAATCGATAGCCTATTTCCGACTGGCAAACAAAGCTCGCTAGAGGAAGCAACAGGATATGCATAAGCCAGTCGACACGCACACTAGACCTGAGCACCGATGGTGCTTCGCCAATTGCGTAGACTATTTGTTCCCTGACTGTGACCGTGACCGATCCGGGTTGAATTTATTTATTATCAGACTAAGGCCGGAGTGGCCTGTGCTGCACATAAAAGTCTTCTCCATTCAGCTCGGTCCATAGCTGCACTTCGCCAACCACGTACACAGCAAATAATTTTGAAAATTCAACGACGTGTAAAATTACAGCTTGTCCCAACAAACGAATAAACATTCGATATTCAATTAAATTTGATTGAATTTTACAACCAAGGACGATTTAAATTTATTTCGATTTGAAAGAACAGTAAGATCGATTGAATGTTACGTTTATTTGCATGCTCCAAATATGTGCATGAAAATAAATTTAAAATCACAACATATTTTTATCTGTGTAGTCTGCGGAGGGTCCGCAAATCGTCCTCCATCTGATCGATCCACCTTGCCCGCTGTGCACCTCGCCTTCTTGTTCCCGTCGGATCGTTGTCGAGAACCATTTTCACCGGATTACTGTCCGACATTCTGGCTACGTACCCGGCCCACCGCAGTCTTCCGATTTTCGCGGTGTGAACGATGGATGGTTCTCCCAACAGCTGATGCAACTCGTGGTTCATTCGCCTCCTCCGTCAGCCATCTGCACCCCACCATAGATGGTACGCAACACTTTCCTTTCAAAAACTCCCAGTGCGCGTTGGTCCTCCACGAGCATCGTCCAGGTCTCGTGTCCGTAGAGAACTACCGGTCTTATAAGCGTTTTGTAGATAGTCAGTTTGGTACGGCGGCGAACTCTATTCGATCGGAGCGTCTTACGGAGTCCAAAGTACGTACGATTTCCAGCCACTATGCGCCTCCGAATTTCTCTGCTGGTATCGTTATCGGCGGTCACCAGTGAGCCCAAGTACACGAATTCTTCAACCACCTCGATTTCGTCACCACCGATAGAAACTCGTGGTGGGTGGCTTACATTGACCTCCCTTGAGCCTCTTCCTATCATGTACTTCGTCTTCGACGTGTTGATGACTAGTCCAATCCGTTTAGCTTCGCTTTTCAGTCTGATGTAGGCTTCCTCCATCCTCTCAAAGTTACGTGGCATGATATCAATGTGGTCGGCGAAACCAAATAACTGGACGGACTTCGTGAAAATCGTACCACTCGTGTCAATCCCTGCCCTTCGTATTACTCCTTCCAAAGCGATGTTGAATAGCAGACACGAAAGACCATCACCTTGCCGTAACCCTCTACGCGTTTCGAAGGGACCCGAGAATGCCCTGAAACTCGAACTACGCACATCACCCGATCCATCGTCGCCTTGATCAACCGTATCAGTTTATCCGGAAAACCGTTTTCGAGCATTCTGATTTCCGGGTTGAAATCAGTTTGGAATAGGTGAGCTTTGTTTGGTTTGCCCCAGTAGGGGCACCATTCCTTAGATTCGCAAGGTATGAAAAATCTTCCCGGGTAATTTTGGCGTCATCAGCGTCTTTGCCAACGGCATATTCTTATCGACTCACTGACTCAAAGATTGACACATTCTTGAAAGCAAATTTCTGTAGCTTAAAAATCGTTTGACGTCGTCTAAGGGGAAAGCTCTGATACAGGGTGAAAAATGAAAATTTCCAAATTGGGAATAAGACTTTGAACGTTAATAACGCCTTTATTTTTCGATGGATTTTCGAGATTTTTGTATCAAACGACTTAAAAACTCACAACCAATTTGCATATATTTTGCGTTTTTCCTAGAATCTTAGGAGCAATTTTCTTTATTGTTCTTTATTAATGTGATTTTTAATTAAAGACTAAGTTCATCACCTATTAGATGGGAATCGAATCATGACAGGCTTCCACTGGACGTGTTCTTTCATAATTCAGAATTGAATCCTCCTTTTTATGAGAAAACTAGCAGACCTGACGAAACTTACTGACTGATTAGTTCTCAGAATGCAGAGTTATGTAGAAATTTCTGTTTCATTTGTATGGGAGCCCTCCTTTCCAAAGCGGGAGGGGTTTCAAACCATCGTAAGAACCTTTCCCGGCCCCAAAAACCTCTGAATAATTTCTTTTTCAAGCCGATCGGTTCAGTAGTTTCCGAGTCTATAAGGTTCAGACAGACATAAATTCATTTTTATGTATATAGATAAAATAGAGTATTTATTATCCCACTGAATGTGTTCTTTCATAACATTCATAAAATGTTTACGGCTATGCACACAGCATTTGATGAGTATAATGCGAAAACTGAAGCGGAAATTAAATCTTGTCTTAAAATATTTTTCCAATATGTAAACACCAAACTAAAGACTGACAATTTTCCCTCAATAATGTACATAGACAGCAAAGTGGGTACTAATTCTGATGAGATTTGCAATTTGTTTGCTGAGTATTTCCGTGAAATTTACTCTGAACACTCAGAGGAGGACCGTGATCGCGCGTTTTTTGATTTCTATCCTGAGTTCTCAAACGATATAAGCGTCGACCAAATTAATGTTCTTGACATCTTGGACGCGTTAAAACAATTGGACGTAACAAAGAGTACCGGTCCAGATGGTGTTCCCCCCGTATTTTTGAAAACTATGGCAGCTGAGCTCACTGCTCCTTTGTTTTGGCTTTTCAATATGTCATTAAAATCTGGAGAATTTCCTAAACCGTGGAAAACTTCCTTTCTGGTGCCGATTTTCAAGTCTGGCAAAAAATCCGACATCCGCAATTACCGCGGAATCGCTCTTCTTTCCACCATTCCAAAATTATTCGAAGCAATTGTCAATGCGAATATATTCAACCGAATAAAACATAGGATCACTACAAGCCAGCACGGATTCTTTAAAGGTCGGTCGACAGCTACGAACTTACTGGAATTTGTGAATTATTCTCTTGAAGCCATGGACAGAGGAAATCACGTTGAAGTTTTATATACGGATTTTAGTAAAGCGTTCGATAGAGTCGATATACCAATGCTTCTCTTTAAACTGCAAAAATGGGAATCCAGCCTGGACTCCTTAAATGACTTGAAATGATGTTATCTCGAACAAGGTCGACTCAGAGGCAATATTATCCAAATTAAATTTTTATATCCCACAAAGACCTTTGCGAAATCGAACTTTATTTGCCTGTAGTAATCATCGTACAAACTATGCGAAATTCGGACCCATAAATCAAATGATGGCTGCTTATAATAAGCATTGCAATGCTATTGATTTCACTACATCTAAGACTAAATTGAAACAATACTTGCGTACTCAGTAAATGATTGGTGTGTATAATTTTCATATCGGATAAAAGTGTTTAGTAATTTTAAGTAACGGAGAACTATATTATAAGATTAAATCTGTATCAAACGGTCTACAAACATGATTGACGACAATAAACAAACAAACGTTTACCCTTAAACCGATGTAACTTTAGGGACATCACTCGTCTGCAGGGAAAGTGGATTATTTTTTTTTATTTCTTCCATGACGTCGACTTATGTAATTTTAACCCTTCCGTTACCAACCCCTCTTTTGAAAACGAAAATAAAAATCTTTTTGGCTTCAACTTTTTTGTATTTTAACATTTTTTATCGCAATTTTCACCAATAGAAGCGGAATTTATTCATGTTTTATGGATTTTCAGGATTGGCCACTTGATTCCTTAATTATTCCGGATTTAAAATGGGTGTTAGCTTTTGGGTAGTTAATAGTTAGTTAATTGGGAAATCTTTGATCACACTTGCCGCTCGCTTGCGGTGTCAATCGAATCTGTATCTTCATTATTTTCATCTACTCCCTTTCGTATAATTATCACCGAAAAAAGCCAATAAATTAATTTCGACTTGAAAAAGCTGTTTGAAGTGCTCGAACCAGCGTTTCAGCTGGTCAGTTGGATCGGTCAATAACTGATCATTCGCGTCTTTCACAGGCATCTTTGCATTTATCGTCGCCCCGCTTAAGCGTCGTGAGATATCGTAGAGGAGGCGAACGTCCCAGGTTGCTGCGGCTCTCTCTCCTTCGTCGGCCCACGCTCGCTTGTCCCGCTTGTCTCGCTTGTCGCGCGTGCTCCTAGGTTCATTACCATACCGCCACCGTTGTCTGCCACATCGCCATTCAGGTGCTCTTCGTAGCGCGAGTAGCACACTTGTCACATATCAGTTACTGTGACTCATATGCAACTAAATCAAGTCACATTGGAGTTTCTGCAACCAAATCGAACTGAAGTGTGCTACTAGGGAGTGCTCCCGCCATCTTTGGATCACCTCACGCTCGTTCGTAAGAAGGTTCCCGTTTATGTCCTTACACATATCGGGCTGTGGCAGCTGGCCCTTACATAAAAGATTCAACTTCTCATAGAACTTTCGTGCGTTATTAGCACGGTACAGCTGCTCTGTCTCGATCTTCCTGCTGGCACGTTTTCCTCCAAAAAATCGAGTTTTGTCTGTTCCGCACCCATTTATATCATGCCTTGTTCGTCCTGGTGCGGTGTTGCAGCAATCTCGCCTAAGATGCATTCTTCTCTTCTGCTCACATTCGCCGTCATACCAGTCTTTTCTCTGATCCGTGGGCACCGTGCCAAGTACAACGGTTGCGGTGCTTCCTATTGGCGGATCGAATATTTCTCCAACCATCTTCAAGAGACGCTGCTCTTCCGTTGGGAGTGCCACTTCCAGCTGCTGCGCGTAGTCTTGAACTAGTCTACCGTCTTGTAGCCGCCCAATGTTTAGCCGCGGCGGACGACTTCGACGCGTGTTGTACACCGTCGAGAGTTTTACGCACAGACATACTGCAACGAGCCCAAGTAACACCGAAAACATCTTTTTTAGCGTAGATTTATGAAACTTATAATAACGGTTAGAAAGATGAAATACAAAACATAAAATGTTTGAAACAAGTTGTGAATAGGTTTTAGTTAAACATACAGCTTATTGATGATAGAAGATGTTTTGTATTACATTCTCACGACTTTCTGATGACATGTCATTTTTTGACATTTGTTTTGTTTTGCACTCTCAAGACATAAAACATGACGCCAGGATGATTTTTCGAACTTACAATTAACATGTTCATTTTTTGACATTTCCTTAGTTAGATGATATGTAGTTATGATGCGGGCTTAGCTCAAATCAGTGTTTTGAACTTAATTTCAACATCTCTTCAGATCTAAGCAATCGATATTTTTCTTCGACTCTATATCGTCTGTTGGGAACTCGCCATATTGCTGTTCTGCAATTTCGAGCATGTGTTTACAGATGAATTCCTAAATTTTGTGTTTTTGATATAGTGCGTATTTTTCTCCAATCAATGGCGCATGAATTTAGGAGAAGTAAAATAAAAAGTTCCACGATGAATCGTGAGTCGCATATAAAGCATCGACATGAATTTCAAATACCATGTACGTGTATTTTAATTTATTTTATCAAAATGGAATTCATACTTAGCTAAATTTATTCATGCATTTTTTCTTCCAATCCTGTAAATATTTTTTTGAAATGAAACATTTGTCAACAACTTTTGTTGTATTAAATTTTCAGATCACATCATTTTGAGAGTAGACCTGTGCGCCGCCGCGCCACGCCGCCGCCGCCGACACTTATTGACGTACGCCGACGCCAGTCAAGGTGTCGGCGGCGCGCCATACGCCGATTGGCTCCACGCCGCCGAATTTCGTATTTCACGCCGATGATTGATCAACACAAAAATCACAGTACCTATGCAGTGCGTTTACGGTCGCAGTGGGTGGTTCATCATCTTTTTAAAGGTTTGAATGTTACATATCTTAATTGGTCTAGTACTTACATTCGCGTCAACAAGTCCACACTATGGAAGTTAGATTTGGATTCTCAGTCTGGTAGGATTTGTTTTTAACTTCCCTGAGCATGGAGTATCATTGTGATAGCCTCGTTATATGCGAATGCTTGTCGCGCGTGCTCCTAGGTTCATTACCATACCGCCACCGTTGTCTGCCACATCGCCATTCAGGTGATCTTCGTAGCCCGAGTAGCACACAAGTCACATATCAGTCACTGTGACTCATATGCGACCAAATCCAGTCACATTTGAGTTGGTGCAACCAAATCGATCTAAACTGTGCTACTTGGGAGTGCTGCCCCCACGTTTGGATCACCTCACGCTCGTTTATAAGAAGGTACCCGTTTATGTCCTTACACATATCGGGCTGTGGCACGTGGCCCTTACATAAAGATTCAACTTCTCATAGAACTTTCGTGCGTTATTAGCACGGTACAGTTGCTCCGTCTCTTCGCGGTCTCGATCTTCCTGCTGGCGCTTTTTCCTCCAAAAATCGAGTTTTGTCTGTTCCGCACCCATTTATATCATGCCTTGTTCGTCCTGGTGCGGTGTTGCAGCAATCTCGCCTAAGATGCATTCTTCTCTTCTGCTCACATTCGCCGTCATACCAGTCTTTTCTCTGATCCGTGGGCACCGTGCCAAGTACAACGGTTGCGGTGCTTCCTATTGGCGGATCGAATATTTCTCCAACCATCTTCAAGAGACGCTGCTCTTCCGTTGGGAGTGCCACTTCCAGCTGCGGCGCGTTATCTTAAACTAGTCTACCGTCTTGTAGCCGCCCAGTGTTTGGCCGCGGCGGACGACTTCGACGCGTGTTGTACACCGACGAGAGTTTTACGCACAGACATACTGCAACGAGCCCAAGTAACACCGAAAACATCTCTTTTAGCGTAGATTTATGAAACTTGTTGTATGACGGTTAGAAAGATGAAATACAAAACATAACATGTTTAAAACAAGTTGTGAACAGGTTTTTGTTAAACATACAGCTTATTGATGATAGAAGATGTTTTGTATTACATTCTCACGACTTGCTGATAACATGTCATTTTTTGACATTTGTTTGGTTTTTCAAGATGTTTTGTTTTACACTCTCAAGACATAAAACATGTCGCCAGGATGATTTCTCGAACTTACAATTAACATGTTCATTTTTTGACATTTCCTTAGTTAGATGATATGTAGTTATGATGCGGGCTTAGCTCAAATCAGTGTTTTGAACTTAATTTCAACATCTCTTCAGATCTAAGCAATGGATACTTTTCATCGATTGTATCGTCTGTCGGGAACTCGCCATATTGCTGTTCTGTAAATTCGAGCATATGTTTTCAGATGAATTCCTAAATTTAATGTTTTTGATATAGTATTTTTCTCCAATCAATGGTGCATGAATTTAGGAGAATTAAAATAAAAAGTTCCACGATGAATCTTGAGTCGCATATAAAGCATCAACATGATTTTCAAATTCCATGTTTTTGTATTTTAATTTATTTTATCAAAATGGAATTCATACTTAGCTAAATTTATGCATGCATTTTTTCCTCCAATCCAGTAAATATTTTTTTGAATTGAAACATTTTTCAACAAATTTTGTTGTATTATATTGTCAGATTTTATCATGTTGAGAGTAGACCTGTGCGCCGCCGCGCCACGCCGCCGCCGCCGACACTTATTGACGTACGCCGACGCCAGTCAAGGTGTCGGCGGCGCGCCATACGCCGATTGGCTCCACGCCGCCGAATTTCGTATTTCACGCCGATGATTGATCAACACAAAAATCACAGTACCTATGCAGTGCGTTTACGGTCGCAGTGGGTGGTTCATCATCTTTTTAAAGGTTTGAATGTTACATATCTTAATTGGTCTAGTACTTACATTCGCGTCAACAAGTCCACACTATGGAAGTTAGATTTGGATTCTCAGTCTGGTAGGATTTGTTTTTAACTTCCCTGAGCATGGAGTATCATTGTGATAGCCTCGTTATATGCGAATGCAAAAATGGTAACTTCACAGCAAATAATTTTGAAAATTCAACGACGTGTAAAATTGCAGCTTATCCCATCAAACGAAATAACATTCGATATTCAATAAAATTTGATTGAATTTTACAAGCAAGCACCGTTTAAATTTATTTCGATTTAAAAGAATAGTGAGATCGATTGAATGTTCCATTTATTTGTATGCTCCAAATATGTGCATTAAAATACATTTAAAATCACAACATATTTTTATCTGTGTTGGCTTCTGGAGCTGGAGCACGATAGGACACGTGACCCATCAAAGTGAACATTTCCTTCACATCCTTAAATTGCCATAATTGTTCTAAAAAACGGGTTTCGATTTATTCTGATAAAAAAATCCCAAAGAAATTTATTGGTTTTCCTGAAATAATGTCCGACGGAAATTCTGGAGAAAGTTCTTAGAGTTTTAAGATATTTTTGGATTTATCCCCGTAGTAATTTCTGGATAATTTTCTGACGGAGTCCCTGGAGAAAATTCTGAAGAAATTCTTGGAGGAATGTTCAACAAAATTTAAGAAATTCGTTCGGAGCTATCCGAAATTTTGTTCCAGAATTTTGGAAGCAAATCGCAGAGAAAATTCTGAAGGAAATACTAGATGAATATCCGAGGCTGTGTAGATACACTTACGCAAAGCCCGTGGGATAGAGAGAATCTCCTTTCTACAGTGTACAGTGGTTTTCTTGAAATATTTTCCTAAGGAAGTCCTGGAGAAAGATCTTAAGGAATACCTGTAGAATGTTTTTAGAGTCTTGATGAATTTCTGGATCTATCTTCGTAGTAATTTTTGGAGGATTTTCTGAAGGAATCCTTGGAGAAATTTTAGAAGGAATTCTTGGAGGAATGACCAAAAAAAAATTCTTGAAGAAATTTAAGAATGTCGATAATTCCTTTGGAAATTATATCTGATTTCTGAAAATTCGTCCTAATTGGAAGGAAATGGCAGAGGAAATTTCAAATGAATTACTAGATGAATTTCCGAGGGAAAGAAATGTTCTATGGAATATATGGAAAAGATCCAGAGGAATTGTTAAAATAATTTCCGAAGGAATTTTTCAAAAGTATGTATGTATGTACAGTTATCCATCATTCTGGCTTGAGTCTTGCTCTGCATACGGCTCCACCCAATATTACAGTCGAATTAAATTACCATTTTGCTTTCAACACACTCCATTATGAACGGCAAAAATGGAGGCGTAAGCAGAGACACTTACGCGAAGCCCGCGGGATAGAGAGAATCTCCTTTCAACAGTGTAATCCAACAGACTAATAAATAGATCCGCAATCCTTTTTAAGCTTTTCGAGGGTGACTTCTTTGAGGAAGGGCGCGTCAAATCGATTAAAACTCTTGGGAAGTGTACCCATCTAGGATATTTGTTCCATTATTAATAATATGCTCCTTGGTCAATTTGTGTCATGTTTTGTTGTTTTCCGGCGTTCTCACTGCTGAAAAAAATAACAAAAAAGAGAAATAGAACAATTTGCGCACCAATGCTTTGGTTTCGATTGGTATTGATTCGGGTACTTGGTATGAACTCAAAGAGCAGTTCCTTTAAATAAGTAGACATTTTTATTTCCAATTTCAAAAAGAATTTCTAAAGTAATTCCTGATGGAATTATCAAAATCAATTTCAGAAGAATTTTTATAAGAAATTGCAGAAAAGTTCCTTAAGATATTTCCTAAGGTCCTAAGAAGTTCCAAAGCAATTCCTGAGGGAAGTTTCAAAGAAAAAACTGGATTCATTTGTGGACGTTTTTTGAAGGAATTTCTAGAGAAATTCCCGTCGGAATTCCTGACAGAGTTTTTGAAAGTATACTAGAATGAGTATCTTGATGTCTTACCGAATTATTTTATGAATTTATCTTCTAGGGAATTATTTAAGGCATTTACAAAAAAGTCTGTAGAACTTTTCGAAGGAACTCATGCAGTAAATTCCCTATGAATTCTTGAGAGTATCCGAAGATCCGCAATCTCGATTATCGATATTTTGGGAGTTTTTCTTGGCATGTAGTCTTGATTCTAGAGTCGAAACTGAGTTTGTTTCACTACTTTTCAGATTGTCGAAGAAATTCTTGGAGAAATATAGGAATTTCTATTTAAATACCAATAGCTACTTGTTTGGAACATCCACTAAAAACATAGTAAAAAGCCCTACATTTAAAATTCTGTTCGAAAAAAAAGTCAGAATTTCCTCCAGGATTTTTTTCGAAAATCTCTTTAGAGAAGTCACAGCAATGAATTTGTATATTCATCTAGGGATTCCTTCAGAAAACCTTCCGAAACGGCTTTTTATTTTTTTAGAAACTCCTTTGGAACTTCCTCCAGGAAACTATACAAAATTTCTGCAGGAATAACTCCGGAAAAAATAATAAAGGAATTTTCGAAGTAACTGCTGAGGGAATTTGAGTGTTAAACTTATTTTCAATTTAAAAAAAAACGTAAACAATGATTTAGAAAAAAATGAAGGAATTTACAAACAAAATTTCAGAAGATTTTCCAAATGAATTTGCAATTTGGAAAGAATTCCTGGAGAAAGTTCTAAATAAATTCCAGAGGGAAATTTCGAGAAAATACCAATAATATGATTAATTATTTTAGAGCGTCTTAGGGGAAATGCTATAATAGTCTTTTAACCAAAAATATCTTTATAAAGGAAATTGTTGAGGAATTACTGGAAGAATTTTTATTAGAAATTCCAAAAAGAAATTCCTGAAGAATTAAAAAAAAAATCCTAATTCAAATTTCAAAGGTTTTCTCCAAAAGGGATTTCCGAATGTATTCCTAAAACAGTGTCCGTATGTATTTCTATAGAAGTTCTTGAAAGGTTTTCCATGGGAATTTTCAAAGGAACTCCTAAAAAAGTTTTCGAATGAATTTCTAAAGAAATTCTCAAATAAATTTTCAAGGAAATTCTTAGAGGAAGTTCTGAAAGAATTCATTAGGAAAATCCTAAATTAATTCTTAGAATTCCTTTTTTGAATTTTCTAAGGAATATCTTGAGGAATTTCCAAACGAATTTCAGGATTTATATCCAAATTACTTCCCAATAAACTTATGTGCTTTGATGTGGCAATGTCCTAGTGGAGGATATGATGTAAACTTTTGCTGTGGAGATACAAGCTACACCTATTACGATGTTCATGTTCACCCCATCAGTCTGACTGTAGCTAGTAATTGTACAAAAATTAATAAAAGCATCATATGGCTTGCTGCGTGAAACTTTTTTTCTCAGCTCAAAATTCTTCACGCCGATTCACGCCGCCGCCGCCGCCGCCGAACGTTGCTTACGGCGTGACGCCGCCGACGCCGCCGCCGCCGGTGTAAAAATGGCCTTACGCCGCCGCCGTTCACAAATACTTCGGCGCACAGGTCTAGTTGAGAGATTGTTATTGAAAACTCACTTTCAACTTAACTTTAGTCTTGTGACTGTATTATCGTTTTCTTTCATGCAACTGAAAGATGTTGGAAATTTCATCAATTTTTGCGCTGTTTCGGTCGTGTGAAGGTAATGAAACAAGTTTATATACCAAAACATAAAGAACCTATATGTTGAAAAGATGATTTTTTTACTCTCATTTAACAAACTGTGTTACTTGGGAGGTAGTGGTCGGATTTAATATTCGCACTGCGGTAAGTGCGTACGTTCGTGATGTCGGAGAAGAATTTATCGTCGATTTGGTTTTCCGTTTGGTTGGATATATTGAAAGTTATTAATCTTTTTCCCTGTGCAGGAAAAAAGAATTGAGAACGCTATAATAATAAAACCTCAATAAAACTCATATACGTAAAGCAACTAGGGTAACGGTACCAATAGTGGAGGTATTAGTAGATCCACAAAAGAAAATATTTTCGATAATTACGGGAAATTTACAGCTTAAATATCTTAGCAATTATTATTAATTTTGGTTCCCATAGTGGTGCTATCCATTGATTTCTCATGAGACTTGCCACTATTGGTCCAGTTGCACCACTATAGGTGCAAGGGAGTCAAATTTATTAAGGAAAATCATTGTTTTCAATAGTTTTTCAAGTGAAATTTTAAGATAAGTTGCATTTAATAGGATATTTAAAGCACGACACACCAACTGACACCATAGTAAAGTGCATAATTATGTTTTTTTAATTAAAACTCCACTACCTTCACTATTGGTGCTACCTCCACTAAGGGTACGGTTATCCTAATATCAAATGTTACACAATTTCAATCATCTGTCTAACGGATCTGTTTACATATATCAGTGGTATAAAAATGTGATTAGTTTGCGAGAAAACAAGGGGGATCATGTGTCCTCGGGGATCACGAAAGTCCAGTTTCCCCAGCAGCAAGATTAAGAGACTCATTACTTAGAGCTCGCAAACCGTGTAACTTGTGAAGTTGAGGTTAACGAAGAATTTACCATGATACAACAATGGTTTATTCACACTAAGTTCTCAGGAATTCTCTGGCTAATTTTAATGTATTGAGACTTGAATGTTCGCTATTTGAAAAGAGTGTATATTCAATCCGCGTGTTCGATGGTTTGTTGCTAGGATAGGATGTATACCAAGTAGTCATTAAAAATCGTACCGATTTTCTGTCACAATCGTACCGGTTGCTGATTGGTTGAAAATGACAATCGATTACTTCGATTGGTGGCGGAGCGTTTTTCGTAGGGCAGCATGTTGTTAGTTTGGCCGTGTGGCGGGTTTGTAAGGTTGATATTAAGCAAAATACGTAAATGTTTGAGTTTCAGGTTTTTGGCAAAAAAAAATTTATATTGAACTGCAAACGCCATATTAATTATTCTCATGTGTTGTACAGGTTTAAAACTGTAATTGGCTGCACTGACGACCACCTCGTCAGAGCAACCGACTAAAAAACAACAAGGCAGTCTCAATTGAGTTGTCACATCCTATCCTAGTTTTTTTTGTAAATTAACTTTAGTATACCCAGGCATCTGTACGGCAAATCCTTCAAAAATGCCGTGAATACCAGGTCCCAACGCACCATCTGTTCGTTGATTTCAAGGCGGCATACGACAGTATAGACCGCGTAGAGCTATGGAAAATTATGGACGAGAACAGCTTCCCTGGGAAGCTTACCAGACTGATCAAAGCAACGGTGGATGGTGTGCAAAACTGTGTGAAGATTTCGGGCGAACACTCCAGTTCGTTCGAATCGCGCCGGGGACTAAGACAAGGTGATGGACTTTCGTGCCTGTTGTTCAACATTGCGCTAGAAGGTGTCATGCGGAGAGCCGGGTGTAACAGCCGGGGTACGATTTTCAACAGATCCAGTCAATTTATTTGCTTCGCGGATGACATGGACATTGTCGGCCAAACATTTGCAAAGGTGGCAGAACTGTACACCCGCCTGAAACGTGAAGCAACAAAAGTTGGACTGGTGGTGAATGCGTCAAAGACAAAGTACATGCTTGTGGGCGGAACCGAGCGCGACAGGGCCCGCCTGGGAAGCAGTGTTACGATAGACGGGGATACCTTCGAGGTGGTCGAGGAATTCGTCTACCTCGGATCCTTGCTAACGGCTGACAACAACGTTAGTCGTGAAATACGAAGGCGCATCATCTGTGGAAGTCGGGCCTACTACGGGCTCCAGAAGAAACTGCGGTCGAAAAAGATTCGCCACCGCACCAAATGTGTCATGTACAAGACGTTAATAAGACCGGTAGTCCTCTACGGACATGGCGGTGTGCAAGAAGACGGTGTGTGGCGGCGAAGAATGAACCATGAGCTCGCCCAACTCTACGGCGAACCCAGTATCCAGAAGGTAGCTAAAGCCGGAAGGGTACGATGGGCAGGACATGTTGCAAGAATGCCGGACAGCAACCCTGCAAAGATGGTGTTCGCTTCCGATCCGGCAGGTACGAGACGGCGTGGAGCGCAGCGAGCGAGATGGGCAGACCAGGTGCAGAACGACTTGGCGAGCGTGGGGCGTATCCGAGGATGGAGAAGATGCAGCCTCGAACCGTGCATTATGGCGTCAAATTGTTGATTCAGTGTTATCTGTTTAGATGTTAACTTAATAAATGAAAAATGAATACCCAGGCATCACATTGCATGTTAGAGTAAAGCAGTCAACCGCAAAGGCTGCTAATAAATGTAAAATCCAATACAAGTTCGTTCACCATTTCAATTAGCTGTGATGATGAGAAATATCATTGAGCTCACTGAGATTCGTCATCGGCATCCTCTGAGGATTCTATGACGGAGCCGCTTCATGCATATGGCACTGAATAAATACTGGAAGTCTTCGATGAGGCCCACGGGAGGGGTCTAAGGAACGTTTCAGAATTTAAAACTAAAATACAACCGTTTATCAAATTTCTGAAAAAATACAAACAAATGTGATAAAATACATACAAAAATTGTAATTCATATACGATGTGAATCAAATTATACGGAAAGATGACATCCATTGTCGTTCAAATCTGAGATGCAGCCCTGCCGTCCTTCTTAGTCACACTTGGTCGACAGCTTTGCCCAAATCCAAAAAATTCTATTAGTCTCTTTAGGCTATAAAAAAATGTACAAAAAATAGTGTGCCGTACGGCCGAACACCTTTACAGTCTCTTTAAATGCCAATGCCATGCCAACATTTTGCGCTCCCGCAGGTGCGGATTCGCACTGCTACCGCCCACATGGGTCTCAATGATGCACTGTTGGTTACTATCAACCAGTACTGGTAGTTTTCGTGACTGTCATGTGAAAACGAAAACAGTTGCATTTTCATTTTCAAGAGACCAAATGAAAATGTAGCCGTCTCCCGGTCACCTGTCACATTACAAGCAGTCATGATGGGAATGTTGCTTTGTTTTTAAATCTAAATTTCCAAATAGTTTTAATAGATTTGTGCAAATAACGATGACTAGTCGATAAAATGATTGCATTGTTTTTGTTTTTCGAGTTAAAAATAACATTATTGAAGGAGAAACAGCTTGTTTACAATAGTTTGATGCGCTTTCATGAAATAAAAATCCGTGAAAATTTGGCAGAATTCCTTTCATTGTTTATGTTTTCTATGAAAGCGGGAGAGAATAAAATGTAAATATCGTGTGACTTCTCTCAATGAAAATGAAAATCTCAGTACTGCTATCAACTCCCACCAAAGCCAACATTTTGCGCTCCCACCCCCTTCCCCCTCCCATGGCTGTCACCAGGATTCGAACCTAGAGCGTGAACAAAACCGTCAGAGAGATGCGGTGTCGCTATACACTCCTCTATGGTTACTGTATGAAATGTTTTTGTTATTGAATTAAGCCTCTCCTGACTGAGGAATATGAGAGTGAGTGCGAAGAAAATGACTTTTCTGTAACCATTCGCTTTTGTGTTCGTGATATGTGTGGATGTGTCAAGGAGTTTAATTGTCGCTGAAAAATCCAAAAAACAAGCAACAAGAGAGAATAGCGATAACTCTTTGTTTTCATATGCAGATAATAGAGACAATTTTGTGTTCCATTTTAGCTGCAGCTAATATGGTGGTAGTGTTGCGATAGATTGTATGTTTCGAAAGTAAAACACAATTCCTCGAGTAGCACATATGTTCTAAGTCAGGTGTCGCAACTTATACACTGAGTATACTGGTCGTAAGTATTTCATACGACCATACTTATGAGAATGTTTCATAAGAATTGAACTATGAAAATATTAGGATCATATATCGGCCACATCAATCTTTTTATTGTATATCCAACAAGACGTTTCCCTGAAGCGTCGGTGGGCGCGTGGTGTGATCACACGCCTCCTAATCACAACGTCCACGGTTCGAAACCAGGTTACACTTTTTTTAAACGAACATAAAATGTATCATAATATTGTCGTATGAAATGCATTCTGTAACCAGATTTGATAGAAATGTGTTACTTCAGTTATATCAACAGATTTTAAGCTCTCTCCAATTTAATTGCAAATGCAATATTATACTTTTTATATACTTTTACTTATTTTCATTCCCAAATTATTATTACAACCCATTTGTGGTCCATAGAATAGATTGCATCACAACATATGCTTTGCGTTCACTGAGGATACTGGTCGTAACACTATCATACGATTCTCTTTTAAAATTTCGCCACAAGAAAATGTATTGATTTTCATACGATTCACTAATGGAATGCATTTCATACGACAATCTTTAGAAAAATTTCATGTTCGTTCAAAAAAAAGTGTAACCTGGCTTCGAACCATGGACGTCGTGATTAGGACACGCATCACACCACACGTCCACCGACGCTTCGAGGAATCGTCTTGATAGATATCCAGTAAGAAGATAGATTTGAACGAAATATGATCTTAAGATTCATTAAGATAGATAGTTCAATTCTTATGAAACATTGTCATAAGTTTTGTCGTATGAAAATCTTACGACCATCAATCTTACTTACGTACCATCAGTGTTGAAAAAGAAATCTCTGGAGTAAGGTCTCAGTTTTACAAGAAATCTGTGGAGAAAGGCCTCGGGTCTACACGCGTAACCAAAGTTCTATCGACTAGAATCAAAGTTTTAAAAGAGGTACATGCTCTTTGTGGTTTTTAGTATAAAATGGGATCACTATATATATACTGCACTATTCTAGAAATATATGGAGTGAGGTTTAAAGTCAACATGCATAATCAAAGTTCTATCGACTTATTTCAAAAGTGGTACAATCTCTTTATGGTCCTTGTAATAGAATATAACCACTGCATATGTGTTGCGATATCCAAGAAATCTCGGGTGTGAGATCTTAAGGCGTACACCCGTAATCAAAGGTCTTTCGAGAAGTTTCAAATATGGTACATGATCTTTGTGCTCCTTAAAATACAATGTGGCCTTGTCCCATTCATTTCCTGGGCCATTCAGAAAATATACTCCGAACACATTCTATTCACACATAGGAATGTGTACCATATTTGAAACAGTCTGGTAGATCTTCAGTTACGAGTACAAATCTTTAAGGATTACTTCAGAGATTTCTTGCATAGCTTTGAACACATGATAAAAATACATTCTATTCAAAATACAAGAATAGTTGGTCAAAATTTAAAACGGGCTGATAGACCTCTGTTACGCGTGTAGACCCTAACACCACAGACAAACAAACGTAACACTGATGGAATTCCCATCGTCCATGCTCTAAACGGTCGTTTTAACCCTTAAATGTGCAATGTTGTTTTAAAACAACAAATATTAAATGATCAAGGAAATGATCCATTTAAGGAAAGCATTCCAATAAAACAGCGATAATCTTGCACTATATCGGTTGTGTCTAGACATTCGTGTATATATTGGTAAATGGTTCATTGCGCTCAATGTTTTACTTGCCAGAAAACGCAATGAATCATTGTATTTGGCGATGCGGGACGCAAAGTCTGTCAGAATAGAGTTTATTACCAGTAACATAGATGAAACATTGAAATCGTTATAGTCAGTTGAGAAAGGAGAGGAATGCTAGTATGTAGTAATTGTTGCCACTCAGAGAATGTTATATTTGTCATGCCAGCGCATTGCATAAGTGCGGTTTATTTGGTTTCGATCAATACATGTAAACGATTCTCCTTCAGATAATTATCAGATTCATATAATATAAAACGAAGAAAATGGTAGTCTTTTATCACTACTCATCTCTCATCTGGTTTATAGTCCAGATGGCAAGCGCGTCAGTCGAATAGCGCAAGGGCTTGGTGGAGAGCTCAATTATCTTTCTAGGCCGATTTTTTTGCAAGCGAATAAGGTTGGCGGACTAAATCAGGAAGCGATGTATGAAAATACAGATCCAAGCAATTTAAAATTTGTTTATTTTTCGTGTCTTGAGCACATGGTTAGCTAGCTGCGTATATGAAGTACTGTTGGTGGAATAAAAAGTCGGAAACTCATAATGCGCTAATTATGAATTTCGATAGTCCAGTTCGCTGAGTGTATATCATGAGGCTAACACGTTGAAATGGCAAAAATGTATGTGGGTATGCAGGGGAACTGTTCCATTTTTCATCTCACTGAACAAATATTCATCTCATCGTAAAATAAAGAAATACGGCACCAATTTCGTAGCTTCTTTTTGCTAACATGCGTGCTAACTGCTGAAAAAAAAATCACAAAAATAAGAAACAAATAAAATTACTTTTCATTGCTTTATCTTTCGTAGGATGAATATCGGAGTTATGAGATGAAGTCCAGGAGCAATAACCCTATGTGTGTGTGTGTAGAAAATGTAGTATATACTTGATGCTTAGTATTATCCGATTGGCTAGCAATAGAGCATTCGACAAGCAATGCAACAAGCAATTTTTGTTGGCTTGAATGGATATTGGCGATCGGGAGTTAAAAAAGTACAAATAATGTTTATTACTCAAGGGTCCCCATAGAAACAAAAATCCATGTTTTAGATATTTTGCTATGCATTCAGATAAATGCAAATAGATGTGGCTTGATGGAAAAGTTGATCCCCTAATAAAGTGTTATTTTGATTTCTCTAATGTGATTTCCTAATTACATTTTTAATACACGAGAAAGGTACCATCTCCACAGAGTTTTTTAAATGATTGATTCGCTATACAAACAATTTGGTGAGCTTCCGTGGTACCTATATCGTGTAGAATTATCCGAAGATCAGAAATAATGTTGTGGAATGTATTATGATATTGAAATAAATAAAAAAATAACTTACGACAACTTTACGTCAATTAGCGGTACCGTGCCACTGCTGTCCCAGAATTCCAACGGTGACTCCATGCTGCTACACCTCTCCCACTGACAAATGATGCTCTGAGACGAATTGATGAGTCAAGCGATAGTTTGCCAGACAAAATAATAAAAAAACACTCTATTGCACTTTGCGACACTCTCGATAATCAAGAGTGCGATAACCTGCTCGTACCAACACGCTCTAAACATTGCGTCTAAGCTAAACAATGGGAGTCAAAACAAAACTTTGGGAGACATTTTTTTGATAGAACTGGCGTGCGAAGCGGTAGCACGTTCCAACACAGTAATCAAGGAACATATTTTCTACTATACAAAGCAGAAATCACTCTTATGCACTTTCGGATCTTCTTCGTCGAACTGGGGTGTCAGGCAATAGCACGTTTCTGGTAAATACAACAAAAATAAAGCTTGTCTGCTAAATAAAACAGATATTACACTTCCACTCTTCGAGACAACAGAATTTTTGATGAATTTAGCTCTTCGGGATCTTATTCAGCGAAATGACGTGCCAAACACACATCAATAGCAGATTTTGCTAAACACATCGGAAATAACTCTTCGGCATTAATCGGAACTCGTGTGCCAACTCCCAACACATTTTAGTTATCGATCTGCTTCTTTTTTAACACTAGTTCACATCACGACAGTACTGAACGATGAATCGTGAAAATTCACACAGATTATGTAAAACCAACTTCTGCTAACTAAAACATAAATAACTTTTTCGCAAAACATTAATAACTCTTGTGACACATCTGAACGAATCTGCCTTGATGGTAAACCCGGAAATTAAATTACTGCTTTGCGAAGCCGAAATTATTCTCCCGCACTGATCGAATAATAAATCTTCCTACTATCCGATTTTCTCGTTTACACCAATACAAATTTATGTCGTGTACATCGCCTAAATGCGTGTCAAACATTGAGTTTTGATTTTCAAAGTATTTCAGTTTTGTATGATATATATTTATATGATTTTAAGACATTTTTCCTTGTAAATAGAAGGAGAAAGCGAATATAAATCAGAAATATTTTGGCAGCCCATTCCTGAGTGATGCGCGGTCATACAACTAAATACTAACTTTGTTTTATATAAATATAGATTTTGTGAGATATATATATATATATATATATATATATATATATATATATATATATATATATATATATATATATATATATATATATATATATATATATATATATATATATATACTGGTAGTCTCAAGATTTGAAATGCTCATACAAATGTACGAAAAATCATTGCTTAGAAGAGATTTGTTTCTGATTTTACAAATATTTTTTTTTCCAAATACATTGTAAATAGAAAAAGCGAATGAACTTGCAAAAATTGGGTTGTCTATTCTTAAGTGATGCACGGAATGCCAACTTTGTTTTATATGTAGATGGTCACAATTTAAAAATTCCTTGCAAATTATACGAAAAACCATTTCCCCGAAAATATTGATTTTTGATTTTCAAAGTATTTCAATTTCATCATAACATTTTTCCTCGTGAATAGAAGAAGAAAATGAATATGAATTTGCAAAAATTGGGTTGTTTATTGTTGAGTGATGCGCGATCGTACAAATGCCATCTTTGTTTTTAGAAAAGATGGAATTCAATTTTTTATTCCGGTACCAATTGCACATAAGTAGATAGTTTGACAGGAAGATAGATCGATACATAAATGCAAATTGGAATGTACTCTGTGAATGCCGTTTTAAATATATTACAAATGGCAGAAAATCGTCACTCTTGGGCTGAATATTACATACGCCCCTTCTTTATTCCTCTTTCTTCGCTTCTTTATTGCTATCTTTTACCAACCTTTTTTCATTTTTCTGTTTTCTTCTCCGCTTTTCTTTTGCTTCCTTCTGCATTCTTTCTTTATTCTTTTTCTTTCTCCTTCCATCTCCCTTATGTATTCCCCTTTATTCCTTCTTTCTTATTTTTCTATTCAACTTTCTTCGTTTTCTTCTTCCATCTTCATTATTTAAAGTTAAAATTAGTTAAGTTTTAGTTTCAGTTTAGTTTAGTTTCAGTTAAAATTTGGCTGAAATTGGTCCAGGGGTTCAGAAATTGTGCTCAATTGTTCGTTTTATAAACAATAACCGAAATAACCCCCCCCTCTTCTCAATGATTCTTCAACTCGTTTTCGTGTTGCTATATACTATGTGCCTATTGGCCACCTATTAAAGTTTAATTTTATTGTGATCCTATAGAATTTACATAAACTTAGTCAGAAAAATATATTAAGCTCTTTTAGTGGAATGTATTAAACCGTCTAAGACGAATTAAGTACTGTCCATTTAATTCCACTAGTTAATTTTCGTTATCTTTGCAGATACGTATTTCGACCACAACTGTGTGGTCGTCTTCAGTGTCTTGTACTTGACTCGACTTAAGTGAAATTTTTTGAGAAGTGCAAAAAGTAGGGCATTTCAAATCTATAAAACTCACGTGTAATTTCGTGTAAACACAAACTTCAACCGCTAGACAAGAGTTAACATACAGCAGTTTCAGTGCACTGAAAAGATGTGTGCATTTTGCGCTGGAAAAAGTTATACGATTCTAAAACAACCCTAGAAAAAACACATATTTTGAAATAACTTTTCAATTTAAAGGGATAAAGCTTTGCAATGTGTTACAAAAACGTGTATTTTTGTTAGCCTTAGTACCTGAAACGAAGAAAAAAGTTTTGCGCAAAAAACTGATTTTAGGGTCCTTTTACAGAAAACGACGCATATCTCGTAGTATATGAGCCTTAGGTATGAGGTGTCTTTGGCAAAGTGGCTTGAAATACCATCCGCTGCAACTTTCATGCTGACACTTTGCTCATATCTGTTTTCGATGGATAAGTGAAATTTCTATCTCACTTTTAAGCGGATTAATCATTTGAGATATTTTCTCGAAAGAATTCGCTTTTCATATGTAACGTCTTCTCCAAACAAACTACAGGGAAAATCAACAGAAACGATGCTATTAAAAAACGCACGAAATCGGCAAAAAGCAACACTGTGCATAGTAGTTTGTGATAGTAGGCTTATGTGGGCTCATGTCCATGTAGTATTTCCATACGAATCTTAATTTTAGCTTTTCACGATTTACTTAACTTTACTCGTGGTTCCCGCAAACCCGTCGAAAACTATTACGAACATATCTGCTGAAGAAATGAAGGAAATCCATCCAGCCGTTGTGGAGTTATGCGGATACGAACACAGACCATTTCATTTCGACCACAGACCATTTTTTGTCGACAAAAGCGATTCACACTACAGTTCGATTATAGAACTTTTTTTTTTAAACTTATTTATACCGCGACGAAGACAGAAAATCTCACACAAAACGTACCGCACTAATCAATTATTCTTCTTACTTTCCGGAGCAGAAAAATAAACGCACGCCTGTGACATTCAAAACCGTACTGACGGGCGAAACGAAACACGCACTAGGGTAGTTGTACCAGTAACAGTGGTGTTGCGACGCCACAAAAAAAGTGTACTGCTTTGATTTTTTTATTCCCTTCTAGAACATTATTATCATTGGTTCGTGTTCCAATAACTAACTAAAGTTAAGGGAAATGTTGAAACCTTGGAGCTGTATAAGATGGCAGTATCATTAATAGTGATATACCAGTTGATATCTAAATTTTTCTTAATGAGTATTGTTGAAAAAAGATCGCTATACATATTTCGCGTAACATATGATTACGGCTTTTAAACCAATTCCATGATTTTTTTTAATTTTCTAGTATAAACGATTGCTTTGTAAATGGTTATTCACCCTAGGTGAAACTCCGTACTTGATGTCTCTTAAGAAATACATTTATTGCTATTTTGAGTGAACGTTGAGTGAACCATTTGCACCATAGTGGTTTTTAAGTTCTTTGTTTGGCACCCCTAACTACCATACGGAATGCTTGCTTTTGCTTTTAGGCTGTTCACTTTATATTGTTTATTTAGAAAAACTAGCTTCAAGTTGTCTTAAAATGTATATTCTAACTAGGTTTTCGATATATCGCATAGCAGAACTGCTCTGGCTAATAAATTGGCATGTGTTTGGCAATTAAATGAGTTTCTACTTTAATCAATGAATTAAATTAGTCATAGAAAACTTGAACCTCATTTTTCTCGGTTCAGCATTGTTGGTTTTTCGGCCCTCATCATATGTTGCTCGAGAATATATCTGTTGTTGGAGCATGTAATTTCGAATAAAAAAACATATAAATCACAGCTCTTGTTGTAGCAACACCTTCGCAACGTAAACAAACCCCAAAACTGCGTTGAATATTAGAAGCATCATCAAATGCTCGACAGATAACATCTATTTTTAGAGTGCTCTTTAGTTGGGGGTAATATCTTTGAATATGCAAATATAATATCTTGTACTCAGATGATATTACAATGCTTGCTTTCAACCAATGTCGTTCTCTGTTTCACATCCTTTCAAAAACAAATGGATGGGTATCATTTTGGCATATGTTTTTTTTTACGTATGACGACGAAATTAGTTTATTTACGTATCCTTTATCTGTTACCAATACCACCATTACTGGTACACCGACCCTAACGACGATTGAAAAAACGAACTCCTGAATAAATGCACCCACAGTAGCACTGACATGACATGTTTACCCACTACCCAGCCAAGCAAAAGAGCTCCCATCGCCGCCGTCGTTATTGCACGAGAGAGTGAGTGCAGCCTACCATCGACGCAACGCCGTAACACTCCAAATGCGTGAGTGGGAGAGAGCTCTGCCGAACAGTGAAGAGCGTAAGCTATCAGCATCATTGTCATCATCAACAGCAAAACGCGTTGCGCCTCGAAAACACCACGTGCATCTTGCCCATCTTGCCATCTCTATAACTCATGGCTTATAACATGGTATGAATATGCGCGCTAGGCAAGTGAACAGAAAATCGCTCCGCTTAACCCGAATTGAATGCCTCAACGCGTTTTTTCAACTCACCTTAATTAACAGCATATCTAATCCAAACTTAACATTAAGGTTATGGCAAGTCCAATTAGTCGAATCAAGTGCGAAACACTAAAGTCGATCGTGCTATTGAGATCGAAATAGGGGAAGAGGCCCCAAAACGCCCCCCCGATGCAAAACGCCTTTTGTGGTTTCTCTCATATTTACCGTCATTAATATGTCCATAACAAAACTAGATCTAAAATTATGTAGGATAGGCGAAGAAAGTTTCAAAATAGTGCATGGGAAGGTCGGAAAAACCGAAAATTTCCACATTTTGAAGAAACATCTAACATTTTGGCGAGGCAAAACGCCCTAGTGACAATAACCTACAAAGTACTTGCGTCTCCACGGACTATCCATACTAGAATGCTGATTCGCCGACGCGTGGTACTTTGTTCCCTAGGAGCCGCCAGCTGAAAGGCGTTTTGCCTCATGAGTTTTCCGGCAACAAAATATCACCACTTTTTTGAAATGTGAATATTATCAATATGATTGAGATTTTTGACAATTTTTGAATGGCATCAACTAGCTATCTTGTTTAACTGATGCATAATGTAAAAATACCCATGAATAGCGTTACAAATAAGACAATAGAGCAGTGTTTGCTTAGCTAGGGCATATTGCCCCCCCTTCCCCTACGTACCGCCATCGGGGGTGACAATGGGTCTGGGAGGTGAGAATGGGTCATCGCTCTCACCGGTAGTCTGAAGGTCGTATAGCAATATCGTTCGAAAAGGTCTTTTATATTTTAGTCTTCTCACCGTCCGATCAATCTTTTCTACAAGCATTCTTAGCAGCTGAAACAGTGACCCCTAAAAAATTTGTTACTTTGATAAGTATTGCTCATATCTAGTCCACTGATTATATACGGGGGTAAATGTAGAGAAAGGATTGTCTTCATTATCAAATCCCTCTCTTCGAAAAACTACAGCAAGTTGAATCTATTCGCTCAAGTTTTTGAACTTCGAGCAATTGTTATAAGGCTCACGACAAAATCTGGACCCCTCAAAACACGTTATAACTTATGAAATATCAAAGGAAATGCCTCATCAACAAGTGAATTAAAAATATATTATTTATTAATTATTAGTATTACAAGTACTTAATGAATAATGGACAATTCCTTGAGATTTTCAAGTTTTTCCAGGGTTTTGTAAGTAATTGTTATCTAAATCGAGCGTATGATCTTAACCTTCCTAACTAATACCAATCCTAAAAGCTGCAGCGCATTTTAATTATCACTGTAGGCTTCTTGAGAGAGGTTCGGTAAAACTCAAGTAAAGGTAACTAAAAGTTGAATAAGAAAGAACTTTGTATTCTTTCTGATGGATTTTAGAAACTCCGCATACTTTTTAATTCTCTAAACTCCTATTGTCACTGCAGCAATGAAACCAGTGAAAATGTCGTGAAAAGGCGTGAAACAGACCTACTGAGAGAAAAGATGTGTTAAATGTTCATATGTGTTAACAAATGCTCTTATAATAATTTGTTTTGCTTTTTTTTAACTTAATTGAAAATTAACGACCTATAAGTTGTAATGGGATGTAAAACTGATTTTTTTTTAAATCATTATAGAAGTTATTCTAACAGAAAAGAAAGGTTAGTTTGTTGTGGTCAGATCACCGTTTGAAAGCTCGTAGGAATTGCCAGGCCAGTAATTGAAAGCTGGCGAAAAGAGTTTAAATAACTAATTTATCCAATATTTAATTCATATTCTAGGTTCGAAGCAACTCAAAAAATCCTTTAAAAATCAGGATCGTGCTTCACATTCTATTTACGGCGAGCGCAACACCTATGGTTTACTGAACCTATCAAGGAAAAAGTTAGCCCCCCCCCCTAGAATTTTTCATTAGTTACGCCAATGGACAACGGTATATACAAAGACACAATGAAGTGGTTAAATAAAATGGGATAGTATTAATAAGACTATGACAAGTGATAAAAAGTTATTGTCAGTTTCGAGCAAAGCAGGGTCCGTTTACTAGTAGTGTATAGTAACTATAGCGAAGTATTGAAAGACCTGGGAAAAAGTATTGTACAAACACTATCCTTCTGAAAAGTGTTTCTAATTTACATATCGTTCTAATGTTCTTGTAACTCATTGTAAAATACAAAATTATCATTTCTACAATGTCTGCTCAACCATGACCTCTTATTCCTTCCCTCGATTTTCTTACATCTGAGATCTTAAATCTGAACAGATAAAACTGAATAAATCTGAACATAAAACAATACACAAATAGAGGCCACATCTCTCTATATTATGTTGCTCAAAATTTGAAACCTGGTGCACCCAGCTAGCTCGCTGCGCTTCCCGTCTACTTATACGGTTGCAGCCAGAACCGAACATAATCTGCTGTTCGGCATTCTTGTAACACACCCCGTCCATCGTGTCCTTCCAGCTTTTGCCACCTTCTGGATACTAGGCTCGCCGTGGTTTATCGTTGGCGGTGAACTCGTGATTCATCCACACACAGTTTTCTGGCACAACGCCAACGATGGTTCTGTATACCCGACTTTCGAATATTTCAAGTGCTTGCAGGTCCACCTCGAGCATGGTCCAAGTTTCATGTTTGGTCTAATCAGCGTTTTGCACATGATAATTTTGGTGCAGGTGTGAACATTTTTTGACTGCAGTTTATTCTGGTGTCCGTAGGAAGCCCGACTTTCACAGGCGATTTCACGAATAAAATTATTATCAGCCGTAAACAAGGCATGGCAAATGCGGTGTAATGCGTACCTGAAGGAATAAAATAGACACCACTTTGCGGTCCTTAGCCTCTTACCCAGCAACTCCTATCCCTACCTCCTCGTGGCGCTGGCCGGGATACAAGAAACCTTAGGGAAGATCGGTTAACCAACCCCGGTGGGAACTATGGTCGTATGCTGACAGGGAAGGGGAGATTCGCTCCTCTCCAGAGATGCAAATCTGATCGAGCGTCTGTTCTCCATGTTAGGAGCGGCTGCCCCATCAACGCGATGTAAGTAGCGCAACCCTGGTAAGGTAGCCTACCGAAGATTCTTACCAAGAAAGGCCAGGTAGGTAAGCAAGGATATTTGCAGTTCCACAAACCGCGCTTCCAAACCAGAGTTTTAGTTTTCGAATTTGCGCCCTCAAAATAGCCTTATTATATCAGCGCCCCTTTAAAAAATTGGCGACTAAGTACCCCATATTTTACGACGACAGGGCTGCTGAGATGTTCAAATGTAAACTTTTTTTTCTTCTCAACAAATCAAAGCATACTTTGACCCCTAAATTAGAAAATTATAGTGGACAACGTAAATGTCAAAAGGGGTGAATAAAAAGCTGGATAATAAAACATAACAAAAACAAAAGTTATAGCATGAATAAAAAGCTGGATACATCCCGAACCATTCAGGCCTTTCTGCTTTGCATGAAAAAGTTTACAAATCATATCCATCGGCGCACCGGTCTAGCGCACACTTTCCGTGAAGAGCGATCCTTCAAACACTGGAAGTGGGAAATCACCCGCGTGTTTGCGTAATGTTCAAGCCTTTCCAGCCCCTTGCACACGAACGAAGAATGTTTTATCGATTTCAATTTCAAGCAAACTTGCACTAGACAAGAGTTAAAACTCGTTCCGTTCCATTCCCGGCAAGAAATATGAGCCATACTCACCGGAATGGCCCCAAAACGGAACGAGAAGGGGCAATTTAGATTGGAGGTTATATATTTTAAACTCGCTGAAAAATTACGTGACAATGTTGGAAAATGTTCTCGGCGCTGTTGTTCGCCCGTATCTGTTCGATTATCCCGCGCGGCGCGGGGTACACGAAATCGAGACCATGTCTATTTCCCAGAACAAGTCATTACCGTGCTTGTAAAACATCCTCATTCAAAGTCATCAATTCGTGCTCTTGTGCTCTGATTCCACCCGCGCCGCGTCCGTGTGTTTAGTTTAGATGGCGGTTCATTGGTTTATCTCTCACAACGCCGTTATTTTTTTTAAACGACGCGCTTTGTCGTAGATGCAAGGGCAACGATGAAGAAAATGAAATCAGAGAGATAGGGAAGAGCTCATTTCCCAAGAGTTTTTTTTTCATCTCTGGTTCTGAATCTGATTCTTCGTTGTTTAATAAATTAGATACGGAGAATGATTCGATTTTCACACGCTACTAGACGAGACTGTTGAAGATATGCCGTGATCTTATAAAGCCCAGTGAAAACATTCCTGAGAATGGAATTTTATGCATGAAAAATATTCATCATTTAGCATGTATGAAGAACTAAGATGATTGGAAATTTCGAATTGGTATTGAGATTTTTGATATAATTCTGATAAATCCGTTTGCTTGTAATGCTTGACTTATAGCCAGAATGGCCTTTTATATGGAAGCCAAACATCGCTGATGTGGATAATATTGCTTTCTGATCTCATGTTTAAGTGTGTTGTATTTGTTGTTGATTCTGAGGGGCCCTCCTTAGCCGTGCGGTAAAATACGCGACTACAAAGCAAGACCATGCTGAGGGTGGCTGGGTTCGATTCCCGGTGCCGGTCAAGGCAATTTTCGGATTAGAAATTGTCTCGACTTCCCTGAGCATAAAAGTATCATCGTGCTAGCCTCATGATATACGAATGCAAAAATGGTAACCTGGCTTAGAAACCTCGCAGTTGATAACTGTGGAAGTGCTTAATAAACTCTGAGCTGCGAGGCGGCTCTATCCCAGTGTGGGGACGTAATGCCAATAAGAAGAAGAGTTATTGATAGTAATTACATTATTATTGTTAATTGTAAAAAATATGCTCGAGCCTTCTGTTTGCACGTATGAGTAATAGGGGAGCATAGTTATAAAAATGGAACAGATTTCCATGAACAGTATTTGTAAAATAGTCAACTAGCTATGATATAATTATTCTGCCATAAAATATAAAAAAGAGTAAAGAGCCTTTGTAAATATTAAACTCTATCATTTTGCGCATATCACTGAAAGTATATGAACTCTGATATTTATGCGGTGTGTATGCATCACTCCATTACCCACACAGCACTCAGGGAAGGCATCCATGCATTAACCTAATTGAACTATCAATAACGTATCTTTCCATGTGATCACACATTATCCACTACTAGTTGTAGAATTGCAACGAATCTTCCTTCCTACATCACGAATTCATACGTCTTTTGATTCGGAATGAAATCGCACAAGTTATGCATTGCATGCCTACCTTCCTACAAATGTGCCATCAGATCCCGGCCGATTCGATTTTCAGTTTCGTGTGAGGAACGAATGCTAAGAGAACACGCACCATGACTTGAAAATATGTATTCAATACATGGATAGGGGAACGAAAAGTATTGCTACTTCCCCGAGCAGCACAAGTCAGACAAAAATGGTTGCAGCAACTTCATTGTGGCTAAATCTGGTGACACATGAGTTGCAGAAATCTATGCGAAACATGTGTGCTGCTATGGTCTTGAATTCTCGTGCCAGTACAAATGATTATGGTGGAGCTTGGATGAAATAATATTGCAGTTCTTGGTTTTGGAGCCAGTAGTGTTGGGAACGGGACCCCTGCCGGGAAAACCTATCATTACCCTATCTTTCAGAGATCTATCTCAAAACGAACTCAGAAAAAACTGCTGCGGCTGCTAATGGCGCTTTTATATATTCGAAAGATCTCGTTAAAGATTAATCGAAAATTGTCTCGCGGCATCCATTTCCACTCAGCAGCAAAATAAATTCCCAATTAAATAATAATAAAAAACAATACCAATTAAAGTAAGACAAAACCATCATTTTAAAATTTCTTCCGAAGAACTCTATTGATTTTTGTATTTATGTCTCATTCAAAGTATAAGTAAAATTCTTAGGAGAAAACATGGATTGTATTTGTATTTTGCAATGTTGTCTGACTGGAGGGCGTTATATGATTCAATATTTTTTCTCGACAATTTAGACTGTTTTTGAAAAAATATATTAAAAAATTAGAATGGAATGTTTTTTAGTTTTTGAGATATGGTTTTTGAAGCTACCTATAGGGCTAAACTACCATGTGTCTCCATTGATTTATGCTGACTGTAACATAGTCATATTATCTCTACACGTAAAAAAATAACCTTATATGTTATGGCAAAAAACCATTCGAAAATACTTATATTCTTCATTATGCCACCTAATGAATGATCCCATATCAAAAAGCTTATAACATTCATAAGTTAATGAAAAGTATAAGTTTCCAAATGTATGTGACTAATGCGATGTATACGTTTTTTCTTATACATGTCATTAAGCGCCTGCTTTGGCAAAAAAGTATTAAAAAAATTAATAATAAACAACATTAATTTTTTTACGTGTACACTTATTTCAATTTCAAATTCTAGACTACCATGATTTATCAAAGACTTTAATCGAACTTATCCAGTATTTTGCGCTTCATAATGGCGGCGTGAGTTCTATTGAATTTGACATTCAAGAGGTAGAAAACATCGAAACTCATCTAGTATGCTTTGAAACGAAATATATTTTAAGAGTAAATAAATTAACGTCAACCATCTCACGGAACCGTGACAAGTCAACTTTTTCTGCCGATTTTAATCGAACTATCGAATCAAAATAATTATTAGTTACACAATCATTTTGCTTTTATAGATGGATTGAATAGAGTTGTATTTTTGATCATTATTAAAGTCACACAGATGCCTCCATACAACAACTTTATGAAAATATATTCTAAGTGCCATGTGGAGTGATTTCGACATCGATGCGACGGAACGTGTATTGTTTGGAAAAACCTTGAGAGTGACTGTAGGGCGATCACGATTAGCCTGTTAAATTGATTATGGTTCTGATCATATTTTGTTCAGGAATCACTCTCCTTATGTCGATATGTTCAAATGTTTAGGCTACTAGACCATCTTTGAACAACAACAAACACATCAACAATAGGAGCGACATTTGTTTTGTTGTCGGTTTTCATAGCAACGAGCTTTTTTGGATCTAGTACCCTTTTCAATTTTCCTTCCATTCCTCGATCTCTCCCTATCTCGATGGTCCCTTCAATATCGAGATGTGGAGAGGCGACTGTATTAAGAAATTAAGCTTTAATATGATAAATCGGCACCAAAATTATCTAGTTGGATTATCGTTCTTGCTAAAAAATCAAGTTGGTACAGAAAACAATTAGCTTTCATGTTATCAAGAAACATTGCACAGCTCGACGACCCATAAAACAATAGCTGAATCTTGCTGAGTTTTGAAATCATATCCATCAAACTATTTATACAAACACTTACCTAGACTAACTAAGGAATTTGTATTCATGTTACTGTTGTTTCATTGTTGGGTTTCCATTATAAAGCCTGTCCACGTTAAATTTCGGACACTGAGACAATGACCAATTGATTTTTGACCATTTTATCTCTTTGGATAAGAATTAAAACTAGCTGCAAGAATAACATAAAGCGGAGAGATTCAACTGTCATGTAAATTGATCTCCTCAGTGGTTTGTAAATTTTTTTAAAAATCGCAATGGATGATGGGTGTCCGAAATTTAACGTGGACAGGCTTTAGCACTCAAATGAGTGTTATAATCAATTTTTGCCACTTATTTGAGTGCTATAATGGTAATAAAAGCACTTATTTCGTTGGTATGGAAAAGTAGACGTTTCTTGACTTAAATATGAACTGTAAAACCAGGTATTATGATCTAGAGTTGCAAAAAGTGTTTTTCCAATCTGTAGTAAATTGTGTAGTAAATAACTTTTAAGCGAATAGAGATAGAAGGTTGCTATTTTATGCAAAATGTTCATTATAAAATTCCCCATCTATGCATGTTTAGTTTCAAAGGCATTATTATGGATACCTATTTTGGATGCCATAGTAGAAAAATATTTAGAAAAATTCATCAATTCAGGGCATTTAAAGCATCAGTGAAAAATATATGGACCTAAAACATGCCGTATCAATGTCTTATTATAAACTATAGGTCAGAGGTTGAATGTACAAAATATAAACTAGATGGATTCATCGGTTTTTTCCGATACATCGTTTTTTTCGATGTTACCTACAAAAAATGCACTTTTTTCATTAAATGCGTCGGGGCAACCCCTAAACGTCATTTTCCAGAGTTGTCGTAGAACAATTTTTCTTTTGTTATACCCTAAGCTTTCATTTGAAGGTTGAGCCCCAACATTCCAGACTTTGTCCAATTTTGGGACACCCTAGTGTACAGGGCCCATAAGTAAATAAGTCCATGACTTCTTTCTGGAACTGCTTTAGGAAGTATTCAAACATTTCACCGGATTTTTTAACAACGCTTTCAGAAGTTCCTTTAGAATTTCCATAGAAAATTCCTTCAAGAATTCCTTCGGGCATCTTTTCTAATCCGGATTTAAGAATTCCTTCGAAAATTACATATAAAAAATTCCTTTGCCTTGAAAACTCTTCTGAAAATTCCATAGGAGAGTATGTCGTTCTGTAATGAATTTCCGGAAAAAAACCTTCAAAAAAATCGCGGAATAAATCCTGCAGGAATTCCAGAAATAATTTCTTAGGAAATGTTGTATGGTTTACTAAATGAAATTTCGAAGAATTTTCTGGTGAGACTTACAAAGGAATTTCCAAAGGAAACAATGTCCAAGAGTAAAGAAGAAGACTCAAAAAATATTTAAGTAAATTACCGATAAAATTCTTCAGAAACTGAAATCTTGAGGAACTCCTTTAAGATTGTTTATAGGAACTCCTCCTGTAAGAATTCCTCTGAATATTCTGAAAATTCCTATGAAAGTAGCTTTAAGAGCTTGATGGGTAATAACTGGCTCATCAGGCAATTACACGGATCGGGGCTACTCCTTTACATTAGCGGTGATTCCGGCTTGGAATCGTGAAGAACTATGGGTGCAGAATAGATTGGCGAGGCACCATAGATTGGCATTAGCACCATATTGATGATTAAAGGAGAATGCAGAAACACAGTTTGTTAAAATATTGCGCCTTACAGTAATAGCTCAATTTTCAATTCAATCAGCCCCTTCAAGAGTTTCTCGAGGATTTATAAAAAAAATTACTTTTATTTTTCGGAAAAATTTTGGCGTATATTTTGAAATTTTAGGGAAGATATTCTATTTGGCTAGTCACGTGGTTCATCGTGCCTAAGTCCAACTCCGTCGGTGATAATTTATTTTTGTTTCGAACGTGAAAATAGGTTGTTAACGTTAATCAACGTTTAACGGCGTTACGTTGAATCGTTGACGTTAATTTAAACGTTCAACGCAAACCTCGATGGCTCACTAAATGCTCTGGTTAACGTTAACGAAATTCGTTAATTAACGTTAACTTTTCGCGTTATTCATGCCGTTGATTACCAGAAACCTTAGTAAAGCAGTCTCACAATATTCACATAAAGTACAAAATTACAATTCGGTACTAATAAATTAACTATTTTTGCTATGACGTTAACGTTAAATTTTCGAAAAATTAACGTCAACGGCGTTAATCGTTGATTAACGTTAACAACCCTGCCATATATGTATATTATTAAGTCAATCGAGTGACTGTTGAATCGTTCAAACTTATTGTTGTTATTTATTGTCCATTCAATCAAAAATATGTTTGACTCTGGCCTTCTGTCAACAATAATTGTTGTTGAGTTTTCTATGCGTGTTTTCCTGAAATATCCTGAATAAAAAAAACCCAATCGTGCCCTCGAAAAAAAGAAAACATCTCTTTCAATCAGCGAATCATATTGAAGGAATTAGTATTGGATTCAGAACGATCGGGCGATCATAGAAGTGTTTGGTTCTGCATGGTGCGGTCGGTGAATCAATTGATTACTGCGCGTTCGATTGTGGGTACGCGATTTATCGTATTTATGAGTGATTATATTATGCATGCTCAGATGGTCACATCACTTATCATTGTGAATCCAGACCCATCAATAGCTACTCATTAATAAATGTTACCTACTGTGATTTTTGTGGAGACGCAGAGGTAAACACGGGCTCTAAATAGCGAATATTTCAGCCGCAACGGCTGAAAACACAATAATAAAGAATATGGTAGTCATTGACTTGTCTGAGTATTCATAACAAAGCCTTTAACAGCCGAAGTAGAATATATACTCAAGTAGGGGGAAAGACGGCTTTGGCAGGTTTTGTTCTATTATTGGCAGGAGGGTTTTTGTCGACCAAATTTTATGAAATTTGGCCACAATATTCTTTGATATGCAAAGAATGTTCAGGCCAAATTTGAGCCTAGTCAGTCATAAAAAACCCCCCTGCCAGTAATAGAACAAAACCTGCCAAAGCCGTCATTACCCCTACATAATTATTATGTGTGTTGCTTTCGGTTTTTTGGTGCCTGCACCATTTTTGCATATGGGGTGTCGTATTGCCCGTGAACGATGCATCTTCTAAACTTAGTTTCTTGATACTCTATTTGGTACCCTATACATCTTTATTTACATTTCTACAAGTCCCTTTGACAATTTATGATACTCTGATTTATGATACAATGAGTTTGATTAAAGTCTTTGAGAACCCTTGGTAGCCTAGAATCTGAAATTGAAAAAAGCGTAGATAATATAACTATGTTACAGTCACCAAAAATCAATGGAGACGCATGGTAGCTTAGTCCTAAGAGTGGCCCAAAAACACAAAAAACTGATAATTAAAAAAAAATAAATCTCAAAAATTAAAAAACAATCCATTCTAATTTTTGATATGTTTTGTTAAACATTATTTTCAAGAAATAAAATATAAAATCATATAGCGCCCTCTAATCAGATATCATGAAAATGGTTAAATACAAATACAATCAATGTTCCAATTTTTCAATGCCATCATATTTTTCGTCTAAAGTATGTTTAACTTTTTTGGAAAAGATGTTTAATTTTGATACACATATTTAAGTTTGCCATTTGAGGGTGTTTTTATGAGATATTGTGAAAAAAGATTCGGCTGCCCAAACTTGACTTGAACCCACACTATTCCATTAAGTACACGGACGTATTACCAATTGTACAACTGCTGTCCTTGCGAGAAGTTGTTCCATAACCAGCTAATAACGATGGGATATCAGTCAATTCCCCGTATCCATCGAATCTGCTTTGGCAGCATTTCACGACGCATCCTTTTTCGCAATATCTCATAAAACACACTCAAATGGCAAACTTAACTATGTGTTTCAAAATCGAACATCTTTCCAAAAAAAGTAAAAAAACTGACTTCCTTCACAAGTCATCAATCAAGAAGAAAAAGTATGTTTAATTATCTTTCATTCCATATCTTAACATTTGAAATCGGTTCAGTGGTTCAAGCGTTATGATTGAAATGGTTTTTTGGAACCGCCCTAGCATGAAAATGGTCACCCTTTTGCATGAATAAAAAAAATGTATGCAATATTTTGTGATAAGGAACAAAATTACCAATTTTCATGATATTAGGGTTTATAGGAGAGACGTCTTATTTCTCACTTCTCACTCATCATTTCACACCTCACATTTCTCACATCTCATTTCACTCTTTTCCGTTTTCACAGTAAGAAATGAGAATGGGAATAAGGATTGAGAAGTAGGGCGACTCACTTCATTCTTCTCACTCCCCATTACTCACTTCATACTGTGAAAATTGAGAAGTGCGAAGTTAGAAGTGAGAGGCCTCACACTCGCTCCACATTTCTTTTTTCTCAACTCTCACTATTCCCGGTGGACCGTTTCGACCAAATAACATTTTCGGCCAAATGACCTGTCCGGCCAAATAACCTATTCGGCCAAAAGACCTATTCAACCAAATGACCATTCTCCCAAGTGACCTATTCGGTCTAGTGGCCTTCGGCCTAATGGCATTCAGCCAAATGGTTTTCTGCCACATGACCATCACTTTTGATGATGTTCATAATTATGAAAAATGCCCTCTATGTCCAATGACTTTATGCCGATTGGCTTGATGTCAATGACCAGATTCCTTCAGGGATATGTCATTTCCAGGGAAATTGTCAGGCATTGTGGAGAAGTGTCATTTTCGGAGAAATATCATTTTCGTTTGAGTATTTTTTTGGGAAATGCTATTCCCGTGAAAATGTTATTGTCAAGGATGTTCTATTTTAGAGAAATTTGGGCAATTGATTTTCGGGGAATTGTACAATCGCAAAGAATTGCGGATGAACTTAAGAATAGGGAATTTAAATTATGTCTAAGGAGTTCAAAAGTTCTTTCGAATTTTAATTTGATAATACTTTCGTATTATCTATGGAAACTTTATAATTTTACATGGGGCGTTTTTATTTTATTCATTTTTACTCTGGCATCCGATTAAAGTTCACTTCAGGCAGATTCAGATTGGATGTATGTATAGATACAATAAATGGCATATGGATTGAACGTACAAATATAGAGCATAGCTTGAACTTGATAGGTTCCATATTTTTCCTTGTTTTCTCTGAGAAACAGTACAAGCATAAGCTGCAAATACCTAGTTTTATATCGCTTCCGTACGATTGACGTTTGCTCTAATAAAAGTCACCGAGTACCTAGGAGTAGAATACTCGTAGCTTGTTTGACTTTACGCGAAATAGGGAGGGGGTCTGTTTCGGCAGAAGACGATAGCTGTTTTACCAAAAACAAATCAGTATCAAATAACCGCACATCATAAAATCTGTAATAAGGTTCAAAATTGCATTTCAGCCAGATAATACCGTTTTTATTGGTTTTCGGTCCTACCTGTCGAACGTTACCCTACATGCTGCTAATGCCATCAAGTGGAGTGAGCAGCAAATAAAACTGGGAAATCAAAATGTCGTTGAGTAATCGCAGATTGGGAGGGAAACAGATCGATGCTGCACAATGTGCAGCACATGATTGATGACATGATAGAAAGAAATGCGCGTTGGTGCTCTAAAACAATAAAATAAGCCGATTTAAATACATTGGATTATTCAACAAAATTCCTCTGGATTTGAGTCTTGTCGATTATGCTTATCTTATCCATCACTCAGTGCTTATTTACAAGGACTAAATGGGTTTATTTCTTGTGGACAAAAATATAAATATTGGCACGAAATTTCTCAATTATATCATTTTTGAATTTAGATTTGAATTTTATTCGGGAATTTCGTCAAAGCCTTGACTGAATAATAAATGTATCTATCAGATGCACTTTCAGAATTAATTTCCTCAAGGACGCCGTCGCAACTGTTGTAACTCGTATAGCATAACATATAACTTTCCTCCCTCCCACGCACTTAAATCATAAACGAACTTTTATGATCACTTGGCGTGTTTACGATTCTCACCACCGCTGTATGTGTACGAAATGTAGCTATGGCACATCAAACACATGTTCCTGTCAGTTTCAGCTTATTAGCAGGCAACTCCAAGAATACGATGATTCTCCGCATAGTGATGGTGTTGTTTTTCATCGGAGCACATTTCTGTGAATGAAATTGAACCAACAGGATGGGTACCTATGCGTGCTGATGAGCATAATCGGCATCCACTGAGCGTGTCGTCGGATCTGTCACAGAATGGCGTGACGGGTGCGATGGTGATGACACTACTCTTTGATGGGTTATATTCCATCAGCATAACTTGTGAATACCTACCTACGTCAGAATCAGGTCTGATGTATTTAACCTTGATTAGCATGGAGAGATCAATCAGATGTATGAATCTGAAATGAATTATTTCAGTGAGAAATTTTCGAATGAATATTACATAGATTTCACATGACCGCTGCATTAAATACAGATGAGTTTCAAAACAACTTGATCTGTACTTTATTGGTGTTAATAAAAGATTTCGTTTGCAATCAGCAAGCCATTTGTAACGGGTTCGATACCCGGTCCACTATCTTTGAGCAATGAGTATTTTTCTGCTTGCCAAGAAACTCATTTTCTCGAACGAACCTTAAGTCTACATTTGAAAAGTTGAATAATTTTCATATTCACTAGCAATTTATGCCAAACTTCCACGTTTCTTTGGAAAGGAAGATGGATAGCAGGGATGCTATCTCATTGCCATTAAGAGGGTTAACGAGCTATTATTGAAGAGTAAAGCACCGTGTCAAAAAAAGACTTTTGAAAAGAAAATATTGATTTCTGGTTTTTATAAAAGGAATTTCACTGAACAATAAGAGATTCAGTGGTTAATTTTACTAGTTTGATGAATATTTAATTGTTATAGATGTTGTTCTACGGAGACGAACCAGCCATGGGCTGAAAAGCTCCTTAATAAAGCAAAAAAAAATGTTTTTTTTTTATTCATATATTTATTTGGTAGGCACTCTGTGTTCTTAACCGCTACTGTGCCATGATCTACTATGGTATTCTGCTGTACAGAATCCACACAGAATCTATTTTTAGATATCCATTATTCCTTATTGTTTGTCGTTGCCAGTTCGTCTTGTCGTGGGTCCATTGTGTCCCGTTTGTCCATGTCGAGTATCCAATGATCGTTGCATTGTTCGGTTGCCATTTCATCCGTGTAACGTTGGAGGAATCCTCCGAGAAGAACAAGTTGTCAGTCGTTATCAGGCAGCCGCCACGGTAAGGCGCGTACCCCAAACGCCACCGTATAGGCTGTGGATTCGGCGACTGACGAGGGTTTGGTGGGGGGGCTGGGAATCGAACCCATGACCATTCGCTTATAAGTTGTTGTTGTTCTACCTAGAATGAACTACATTCGGCTCTCTATATCTTGATGTTCTATATCTCGATATCTCTCCTTATGTCGATGGCTTCCTCGCTCCCTTCAATCTACATACATTTAGCTTTTCTACATCTTGATAACCTCCATATCTCGATATCTCTCTGTCTTGATGTGATTTGATCAAATTGGCTCAGGATTCACCCTTATTAGGTCGATATGTTCAATTCTTCAGGCTACTAGAACAGCGGTTCTCAACCTGGGGTACATGTACATCTGGGGGTACCTTCGCTGGCCCCAGGGGGTACCTCGAACAAAACTTCGTAATGGCAAATGTATTGCAATTCCAATAAAAACTTATTGATACGAAAATTATTTTAAGCTTCTAGTGCAGCGGTTCTCAACCTTTTTCTTGAGAGGTACCCCTTCGAACTTATGCTTACATTGAGGTACCCCCTATTTTTCCGCTGTAAATGAAAATAAGCATACTGTAATCGGGGGTGACAATGCGTCTAGGGGGCGGGAATGGGTCATCGTTCTTACCGACAGTCTGAAGTTCGGATAACAATATCGTTCAAAAGGGTGTCTTATAATTTAGTTTTCCTGTCTTCAGACACATTTAATCTATTCTACAAGCATTCTAAGTAGATGAAACAGTGACCCATTATCAACCCCATTTGACCCATTGTCAAAAAAGGAGGCTTCCGAGCCTCTTGAAAGGAGGTTTCCGAGCCTCTTGAAAGGAGGCTTTCGAGCCTCTCGAAAGGAGGCTTCCGAGCCTCTTGAAGGGAGGCTTCCGAGCCTCTTGAAAGGAGGCTTCCGAGCCTCTTGAAAGAAGGCTTCCGAGCCTCTTGAAAGGAGGCTTCCGAGCCTCTTGAAAGGAGGCTTCTGAGCCTCTTGAAAGGAGGCTTCCGAGCCTCTTGAAAGGAGGCTTGTGAGCCTCTTGAAAGGAGGCTTCTGAGCCTCTTGAAAGAAGGCTTCTGAGCCTCTTGAAAGGAGGCTTCCGAGCCTCTTGAAAGGAGGCTTGGAGCCTCTGAAAGGAGGCTTCTGAGCCTCTTGAAAGGAGGCTCTGAGCCTCTTGAAAGGAGGCTTCTGAGCCTCTTGAAAGGAGGCTTCCTGAGCTCTTGAAAGGAGGCTTCCTGAGCCTCTTGAAAGGAGGCTTCTGAGCCTCTTGAAAGGAGGCTCTGAGCCTCTTGAAAGGAGGCTTCTGAGCCTCTTGAAAGGAGGCTTCCTGAGCTCTCTTGAAAGGAGGTTTCCTGACCGCTTGAAAGGAGCCTTCTGAACATCTTGAAAGGAGCTTTCCGAGCTTCTTCAAAGGAGGCTTCCGAATCTCTTGCAAGGAACATTCTGAGCTTCTTCAAAGGAGGCTTCCAAGCATCTTGAAAGGAGGCTTCCAAGCATCTTGAAAGAAGGCTTACAAGCCTCTTGAAAAGAGACTTCCGAAACTCTTGAAAGGAGGCCTGAGCCTCTTGTAAGGAGGCTTCCTGAGCCTCTTGAAAGGAGGCTTCTGAGACTCTTGAAAGGAGGCCTGAGCCTCTTGAAAGGAGGCTTCTGAGCCTCTTGAAAGGAGGCTTCTGGAGCCTCTTGAAAGGAGGCTTCCTGAGCCTCTTGAAAGGAGGCTTCTGAGCCTCTTGAAAGGAGGCTTCCGAGCCTCTTGAAAGGAGGCCTGAGCCTCTTGAAAGGAGGCCTGAGCCTCTTGAAAGGAAGCTTCCGAGCCTCTTCAAAGGAGGCCTGAGCCTCTTGAAAGGAGGCTTCCGAGCCTCTTGAAAGGAGGCTTCCGAGCCTCTTGAAAGGAGGCTTCCGAGCCTCTTGAAAGGAGGCTTCCGAGCCTCTTGAAAGGAGGCTTCCGAGCCTCTTGAAAGAAGGCTTCCGAGCCTCTTGAAAGGAGGCTTCCGAGCAGTGTGTAAAACAATCGAAATTTTTTGGTGAAGGCCACCTTTCTTCACTCGTCAGCTCACTTCCAGACACATTCATAGTCGGCTCTGGTCTGTCAATATTCGGTTGAATATTAGTCATTGAATATTTATCCACATTTTACAAATTGATAAATTATCTGAAATCTGAACACGTTTCAAATGAGTAAAATAATTTATCACATAGAACTGAATCTGATTTTCATCCGCGAGGCACTTTCAACGGTAAACATCAACATAAGCAATGCTAATTATATTTTTTCTGCACATAGTAAGCACACTCAGTGACAGTCGAATGCATAAGTTTGGTGGAGTAGTCGTCTGACTATGTCATTCTATGTTTTGAATATTCATGCGATGTTTGTCAACATTCGGACCGAAGTTGCTTCATGAAGATGAATATTTTAGGCTCTGCTTCCGAGCCTCTTGAAAGGAGGCTTCCGAGCCTCTTGAAAGGAGGCTTCCGAGCCTCTTGAAAGGAGGCTTCCGAGCCTCTTGAAAGGAGGCTTCCGAGCCTCTTGAAAGGAGGCTTCCGAGCCTCTTGAAAGGAGGCTTCCGAGCCTCTTGAAAGGAGGTTTCCGAGCCTCTTGAAAGGAGGCCTCCGAGCCTCTTGAAAGGAGGCCTCCGAGCCTCTTGAAAGGAGGCTTTCGAACCTCTTGAAAGGAGGCTTTCGAGCCTCCTGAAAAGAGGCTTCCGAGCCTCCTGAAAAGAGGCTTCCGAGCCTCCTGAAAAGAGGCTTCCGAGCCTCTTGAAAGGAGGCTTCCGAGCCTCTTGAAAGGAGGCTTCCGAGCCTCTTGAAAGGAAGCTTCCGAGCCTCTTGAAAGGAGGCTTCCGAGCCTCTTGAAAGAAGGCTTCCGAGCCTCTTGAAAGGAGGCTTCCGAGCCTCTTGAAAGGAGGCTTCCGAGCCTCTTGAAAGGAGGCTTCCGAGCCTCTTGAAAGGAGGCTTCCGAGCCTCTTGAATGGAGGCTTCCAAGCCTCTTCAAAGGAGGCCTCCGAGCCTCTGCTTCGGAAAGAGCCTCTTGAAAGGAGGCTTCTTGCAACGAAGCTACTGAGCTTTTCGGAAGAAAAGGCATCAATGTCTCTCAACTGGAGGCTTCTCAACCTTTATATTCAGAAAATTTTGTCTCGGTCAGGTATATTACGTTGAAGATTTTTAAGAATTGTTCATTCAACGTTTTGTCTTTTTGATCTTTTGTCCCACAGCCCTTCGTACAGGACAGGATTCAAAAGTCTTTGATTGACTTTGATTTACTGATTTACTCATACGCAGGAGGTCGTGGGTTCAATCCCAGGCCCGTTCCATTCCTTCTACTTTGTATCTTTTCACAAATTTCTCATGTTCTAGCAATCGCTAGAACTGGAAATGGGCTTTCACACCGTTTCCATCTTCTATACCTATACCTACAACTTGATTAGTTCTAGCAGGTAACTGTTAGAATTCGAAATGAGGGGAAAAGCTCGTTTCGGCACCCAATTAGAATACTATACCACCCTTTCATAACTATCACATTGGCAACCCGTTAACCAAGACGAACCATTGCCATAAAAACTTAACCCCAAGATTCCAATAAAATTTTCCAGGAACTTGTGGCGAGTGCAGAGGTATTCTCGGCTTACAGTGGGCGAGTGACTGCATCATCAATTCCTTCCCATCCCTAATGACCGTGAGGACGACTCACCATCTGTTCATTGATTTCAAAGCAGCGTACGATTCAGTGAAGAGAAATGAGCTGTAGCAGATAATGTCCGAACATGGTTTTCGGCGAAACTGATACGTGCAACGCTGGATGGCTCGGAATCAAGTATTCGTATTGCAGACGAAGTGTCAACCTCGTTTGTGACCTCAGATGGATTGAAGCAGGGTGATGCACTTTCGAATTTATTGTTCAACATTGCACTCGAAGGTGCTATTAAGAGATATGGCGTGCAGAGGAACGGCACTATCATCACACGGTCGCATATGCTTCTGGGTTTTGCGGACGACATCGACCTTATTGAAATCGATCGCAGAGCAGTAGTGGAGGCTTTTGTCCCACTGAAGATGGAGGATAGGCTTAACCATCAATTCTACCACAAAAAAGTACATGGTGGCAGGTAGAGATAGAGGAAGACCTAGTGGTGTTGGTGCAGAGGTAGTGCTTGATGGGGATGTGTTGAAGAATTTGTTTACCTTGGAATGCTTGTGACATGTGACAATGACGTTTCCCGTGAAGTGAAAAGACGTATTGCTGCTGCGAATAGGGCCTTTTACGGATTACGTAACCAGCATAGGTCCCGCAACATGCAGATGGAACAAAACTCTGATTCCACCAGTGGCCTTTTATGGACATGAAGCATGGGCGATAAAAGAGGCGGAACGGAAAGCTTTCGAGGTTTTCGAGCGAAAAGTGCTGCGTACAATACTCGGAGGGAAACTAGAAAAAGGTGTGTGGCGCAGACGCATGAATCATGAGCTGTATCAAGTATGCAAAGAAGAAAATATTGTGAATCGTATAAAATACGGCAGACTTCAGTGGGCTGGTCACTTAGTGCAAATGTCGGAAAAAAGAATAGCGAAAACAATATTCAACAGAGAACCAGATAGGGGCCGGCGACTTCGTGGAAGGCCACGAACACGCTGGCTGCACGCGGTGGAATCGGACCTGGGGACTCTGAACGCTCGTAGAAACTGGAGGAACATCGACCAAGACCGACGATTATGGAGCTCTACAATACGCCAGGCATAGGTGTATCGACGCTGTAGCCAACCAGCTAGGTAATTAATGTCCCCAGTCCACATTCCGGGAGCACTGATGAAGATAAGGACGCATTCTAGGCGAACATGTGTTCGATAGCTGACCGTTAAAATTTTCAAAGGAAATTTGAATGCTCAGGTTGGTGAAGAGGAACCGTTTAGACCATCTATTAAAAAAAATAAGCGCCCGCCGGCTGACAAATAAGAACGGCCTGTAGTATCACCGCCTACAAGAATGTGGCCATTTGCAACTCCTACTTTCAGCACAGCCTTACATATCTTTTTCTACTTTTTTAATTGCTCTACATTCCAACTGGAACTTGGCCTGGTTTTTAACCTAGTATTCTATCAGCATTTTCTCAGTTAGCAATTGAAAGCTTTTCTATGCCCGCCATTACATGAGTACGTGTCTTGTGTGGCAAGTACAATGGATACATTATGCCCAGAGTGTCGAGAAAGTTTCCAACCCGAAAACATCCTGGACCAGACCAAGAACCGAACTCGGCATCTCCGGATTGGCAATCCTACGCCTTTGCTCGCAAGGCTACTGAAGATCCATACCATATGTATCGGTTATAATTGAGAGCATATCGAAAGTTTGAGTAATAAAAATAGCATTTTAGCAGCCTTTGATCACAAGTACTGAACTCAAAGACAGTTTGAATGACCCACAATATCCCAAAACTATCTTACGATATCTGTTGAACCTCCCAAGAGGTAGAACGAGTATAATTTAATGCATATCGAAGCTTTGAGTAACGAAAAAAGCTTCTAAGCAGCTGTAGATCTTAAGTCTCGCAATCAAGAACAGTTAGGGTGACCCAAAATATCCCAAAACTATCTTAAGATGTCTGCTGAACCTTCCAAGAAATGGAATGGATATAATAAATAAAGCCAAACGATTGAAAGCCACTGGAGCCGTTGAAAGTGGACCGGGAACATCAATACAATCGGTTCAAAACCGAGTCCCGCTGCGTACACGCTAACTTTCACCTACTCAGTGACTGAGTAAAATTGTATTGCCATCTCTTTTCTTCCCACGGGAATTTTACTCAATTTCCGTCAAAAGCAAGACAACTCAAAAGTATGAGTAATCCTGCTCTTGACGGAAATTGAGTAAAATTTCCGTGGGAAGTAAAGAGATGACAATTCAATTTTACTCAGTCACTGAGTAGGTGAAAGTTAGAGTGTAGAGATGATGATGTCAGCAAAAGGCTTGAAGGAAAAGTTTCCGCTGTTCAACACTCGGACAGTATTGGAGTTGCAGTTACCCAAACAGAATGTTCGATACGCAGAGGTAGTGAAGCGGTATACACATCTTGTGGACGTGCCAGTGAAAGATTTTTTGTCCGGAGTGCCGACCATCCTCATCGGTTTGGATAACCTGTTTGCGCCGCTGGAGTCACGTGTTGGTAGATCGAACGAACCGATCGCCGTGCGATCGAAGATGGGATGGTCAATATATGGGTTAGAAAAACGGAGAGCCAGCGTTCATACATACATAAATCTTCATTCTATCGCGCCGGTGAACAATCAGGAGCTCCATGATTTGATGAGGGAGCAGTATGTGCCGAATGAGACAGCGGTTGCATCGTTCGCTGTCCAGAACCGGCGGAAGAGAATCGTGCTAGAGATATTCTGGCGACAACACAGCGCAGCGACGTCCGCGAATTCCCCGATAGCTACCCAATGGCTATGCGGAGAATGCATGCACTCGATCGGAAATAAGAAAGGAATCCATCAATGAAGGAGAATGTTGTAGATCCGCCAAAATATCGAAATGATAGGCAACTTCTTATTGGCATTACATCCCCACACTGGGACAGAGCCGCCTCGCAGCTTAGTGTTCATTAAGCACTTCCACAGTTATTAACTGCGAGGTTTCTAAGCCAAGTTACCATTTTTGCATTCGTATACCATGAGGCTAACACGATGATACTTTTATGCCCAGGGAAATCGAGACAATTTCCAATCCGAAAATTGCCTAGACCGGCACCGGGAATCGAACCCAGCCACCCTCAGCATGGTCTTGCTTTGTAGCCGCGCGTCTTACCGCACGGCTAAGGAGGGCCCCTAATGATAGGCAACTGCGTCTTACTATTGCGGTAGTTTGTTTTTATTGTGATGAAAACAAAACAACATAAGTTTAGCACAATTGACGTAATATTTACGAAACTAGAGTCAAAGAGCATTCTATTCAACTACTACAATATGGAAAAAGATAAACAGTTCATTTTTGAAATCAATTTTGTTTTTAAGGAAACATCCTTAATGCAACATGTATGCATCCATCGTCGGACTCTTATCCTATTCGATTCGAAGAGAAGACATGCAAACTGAACTGGATCATGCCACAGTAACGATTTTTCTGGGATGTGTCTTGGTAAGAACATTTTTATCAAAAAAATAACTACTACTTGAAACATTTCGGTGACCAAACAAATCAACCATTAGGGCGATCAAAAAAAAAATTCTGGTCATAAAAAAATAAGTAAAAGTGATAGAATGTGGAATTTACTCACTCTCTATCTAAACGGTAACGAGCTGCGATGAAATTAAAAAAAAAACATATTTTGAATCAGTTTCTTGCTATTGCTATTTCTTGCTATTGCTATTTCTTGCTTTCTATGCTATTGTTTTTCGACATGGGCATGTTCTACAAAATGAATAAGTACATCGAATCACACGTTTTAGGGAACGGGGTCGAGTCATGGATTGACGTAACGTTGGCAGTCCTGGTCTGGCACCAGACTCGGACTAGATGGTGGATGAGGTTACACCCATATTGATCATCTAGCAATTCTCTTTAGGATCAACTATGACCTGCAACATCCGAGGTCCGGAGATCCCTTTCAGGTCCGTGGGTGGAGGACCAACCACTTCGACAGCGAAGTTTTCACCGCGCCCTGGGACTGGAAGCCAATACTGATAAGGTCTAAGCGGGGATGCGTTGGAAGCTGTCCTATCACGCGCGTGCGACGCCACCATGTCGAGGAAGACCTGCCGAAAAATGTCAGACGACCGGTATACTAGTGCCCTAGTAACATTTGGGTTTTATGCTGGTTTTATATCACTCTTGAAGAGTAAATAATGGTCTTCAAGAGCGTTATAAAACTTGAAATGTTACTTGGGTGGTGTATCGAGATTGCGGCCCTTCGAACAACCTGCCTCAAGGCTAGACCAAGGATGCAACGTGCCCGCAACAAGGCCATCAAGAGCTGTAAGCAGTACTGGAATTTCTCATTTTCAATAAGAGATGTCGCGCGATGTTTACATATCTGCCCATTTCAAAATCTATTGAAACGCGAAGGATGAATGGCATGCTACAAAAATCTCACAAAATATTTGTTCCGTGACAGGTCATGAAAGTGTGCAATATCTGCTTTATTTTTGTGTTTATTTTCACTTTCAACTCGGTGAATTAAAGAAGTATGATTAATTTATCGACTAGTCACTATTTTTCGCATGTATCTAATAAAATAACTTAGAAATTTAAATTTTAAAATAAAGCACAACATCCTTTCATGACTGCCTTTCATGCGAAATTGATGAAAGTACCCACAATTCTTTCATTTGGTCGCCTGAAATAGAAAAAGGCGCTTTGCTCTCTGTCTTATGACGATCACGACCTTTTACAGTACTGCCTGTAAGAGAGCGTGTTTCGACAACTTAGTGAAGGAGCCAACGCAAGTACGTGGGGTGACGCCTACAGGATAGTGATGGCCAAGGCCAAAGGCTCTTCACCCCCGATCGGTTGTTACATGGTCACTTTTGTATATATTATTTTTAGATTTAAATGTACACAGGATTTTGTTTTTATACGACTTTTTTTCGCTCGTATTTTTGATCGTGTGACTTCAATTTGCCTCCAAACTCTTCGCAACATGTTTCAGAAAATCCAGAATAAATCAAAGAAAAATCACATGATAATTAATATACGTTAAACTTTTGGGATGAGTGGAAAATTGAAAAAATTAAAAACGTGTGACCAACCAACTTTATCTTTTAACATTTTGTCATGTCTGTCATGTCTAGACAAACATTTGAAAAAGGCGTAACAGCCAAAATTTATTCCTTCTGATTCTTTGTCTACATATATAGCTATATATGTATACAACGAAACAGAAGGAATAAATTTTGGCTGTTACGCCCTTTTCAAATGTTGGTCTAGAATTATCCGAGAAGTCGAAGCTCCGATGCGATATCTGGAAAAAGTTTAGACTATGAGTGACGATGATGGAAATTCAACACAGAATATATAGGAAATAAAATTTAAAAAGCAATTTTAAAATTGTAAACAATATTTTATAAAAAAAAACTATTTGGTATACTGGATTAGACTTCAAATAAGCTCTACAATGAAAATAATAATTTGAAAATAAGAAAAAAAATCATGTGAAGGTGCTTATCTAGTAGATTAATAAATTTCTACTACCAAAAGTTAACTAGTTTTTAATTAAAAAGTTTTACAATTTTTTTGGAAGTATTTTAAATTGATTTTCCTATACTTCACCATGCTAAATTTCAGTGATGTCACTCATGTTGTATGTATGCACGGCAGCTTCGACTTCGCGAATTCCGAGAAAGCAATACTTTTATTCGAAGTATTGGCGATACCTATGGCATATATACACAGTATTACTTCGAAACAATTATCGCATCGAAAAAAATTGTTTGAGAGAGTGAAAATTCATTGAATTGAACCGAGTTCGTATTGTTTGCATCCTGGGCAAAGCTACTACATAAGAATATTAGTGACCCGGTGTATGATGCTTTCTTGTCATTCACATTGTCCGGGTTAGGTCAGATTTCTCGGCTTTTTTTTTGCTGAAAAGTGCAGAAATGCTATCTTAATAAAAATAATGGTGGGTAATATGCCATAAGAAACAAGCAAGCACGAAATATAAGAAGTTCTCCTTTTGTGATGTTACTCAAGCTTCAAGAAATTTTCCTCGCCCTTCCTTTCATATTGCTTTCTACGCAACGCTTTCAGAGCTTTTTTTCTCTATGAATCAGCAAATAGAAGAAACACAATTCAAACACCGAAATTAATTCTGTTTCTATTTCGTTCGTTCTGTCGTGGACCGGTCTCTCAAATCTGATGAAGTTCATCATAATCATACGGCACCGGAAAGACATAACAAAATGCTATTGTTTTACCGCCAGGATTAATTTAAATTGGGACATCTAACATTTGATGAAACAAAAAAAAAACAATATTATAAGCGGGAAAAATGTACTATTTTTATGATAGGCAAATCCTTATACAATTATTATACATAGTGCTTCCCTTCTTGTATCAATACGTGTCGGATTTCATGAATGTCGGTGGATGTCGCACCGAAACGGAGGAGTACCGTTCAAAGGAAATCGAAATGGAAAATCTAAATTAAGGGGGAGCCTAAATATTGCTTTCATAACAATTTGCTAAAGCTTTGGCTCGGTAAAAATCACAGAAATTGATTCCAGCAATCGGATATTTTTGTTGAACCTACTTCCCGGGCCACTGCCATGCCATCAGCCAGTGGAATGAGCGCGTGGGTGGACGTCCACGTCCGCGGGGGGTAGCTATAGGTTGTCTATCGAGTTTCACTCAGCACATTTCGGAACGCCGCCGTCCTGGGCACTGATTTTGCTTTTGATCAACTTTCTTTTGGCAAAAGAGGACACGTGAATCGCATAACGACAACTGTTTGATAATGGAAGGTGACGCGCGTTCGATGGAAAGTGCCAAATGAAATGAAAAAGTTTTCGTTGCGCCGATTTGTGTTTTAATGATATTGCCATCGCTCGGTAAAATCAAAGTGTGGTTCTGTAAAGGTTGATTTCGTAAGTCTTCTTTCCATTACAGTTTCGAGTAAGATACACAGCTTGGTAGCTACTTCAGTAGCTGCATTTTCCAATGTAATCGTAGTTCAGCGCACCAAGTTGAAAACGTATTTTTCAAGTTGCATTTGAAGGAAAGCTAGATCGTTTTGCATAACTATATTGAAGCCAAGTAAAAAGTTTGATAGGAAGTAGTCATTTGTTTACATCTTATAGAAAAAAAACAGGATGATCCACCTAGCGGTGATGGTGCCTTTCTCGTGTAAGGCTTGTTCGCGACAAAATCTGGACACAAAACTTTAAGAATAAAAATAAACTGCTGTTGGTTTATTTCGGTACGTTTTTTACTTCAAATGGCTTCATTCCTTATCGCTGCTTCGATGTATGCACGAAACTTGGTGACATTTGAATTTTCAAAGAAATAATACGTGCCGAAAGATCTGGCATCCTCAGTAGAATTTGTTTCTAGCTCGTATCCTTCTGGTGGCTCATAAAATCCGTTTTTGTTCTACTCTCTAACGTTTTAGATGTTTTCAAACAAGCATCGACAAATTTTAAAACGCTTTGAACAGTGTTCACATGAAAACAAAATGTGTTTAGTCAGTTTCTGGATCGAGAGACCCGAATTGCAATTGCGACTGCACACATTTTTTCCGAACCTGCAATTCCTCCGACGCCATCTTTCACTACGTACTTGTAACACTTATGAGAAATATATTTTCAGAAAGTACAGACGATATTTTCAGAAAGTAATCTACGAAATAATTCACTTGTTGATGAGCTATTTCAAAAGTTATACGTGTTTAAAGGTGTCCAGATTTTGTCGCGTACAAGCCTTAATATAAAACAAGAAAACACATAAGACTAACAATAAAAGCATATAAGAGAGGTTTTTAGGGAGATAGATTCAGTTATCTCCATCAATTCACATTGATTTGCGTTTATTTGATTGCATTGCAGCAGCTTTAAAAAAATCGATTTTGATTTTTTTTTCCAAGACGGGACCCTTGGGGAAAATAAAGAAAAACAATGTTTTTTAATAACTCCGGATAACTTCGGATAACTTGGTCCAATTTTTAATAAAAATTAGGAAAGGCTCCGCGTCGAATGCAGCCTTTTGCAAGCAAATCGGATAAGGCTAACTAAAAACAGTGTGTCTCACATTTTTTGTACACACACATACATACATACATACACACATACAGACATTCATTCATCATTCTTGATACCAGTCGTGCAGAGGGAAGCAGGCGCGAAGTCGACCCTTCCCACCTTCCGAGGACATATGGCGTGGTAAGGCCACCTGGAAAGCCGGCAATGCGCTGGTACGATACCATGGTGTTCTTCTAAAAAAGCGAGTCACGATGTTCGGTGCTGCAAGGACGCGCAGCTAACCTCGAGGGTGCGTTGTGCACTGGCTCCGCTTTGAAGCATTACTTTCTGGTTGTACCGAAGGGACTATGGGCTTGGCGGCAATGAAAACGGTTTAGCGGGTCGGGGATGTAGTCCTGCCTCCCTCGTTTGCTGTTGGAGGTGGTCCCTAACCTTGCACTTCCTGGACAACCCAGGATGTCTGTTGAGCAGATTCCCCCTCCATTGCTTAGGAAGAAAAAAAAACACACATACACACATATATACATACGGACAGACAGACATGTGCACAGTTCGTCGAGCTAAGTCGATTGGTATATAACACTATGGGTCTCAGAGGCTTCTTCAAAAAGTCCGTTTTCGGAGTGAAATGAACTTTGTTGTACGAGAAAGGCAAAAAACAGAATGATCCACCTAGCGGTGATGGTGCCTTTCTCGTGTGATATAAAGCAAGAAAACACATAAGAGTAACAATAAAAGCACATAAGAGAGGTCTTTAGGGAGATAGATTTAGTTATCTCCATCAATTCACATTTATTTGCGTTTATTTGATTGCATTTCTGCTTTAAAAATAATCGATTTTGATTTTTTTTTTCCAAGAAAAATAAGGAAAAATCAATGTTTTTGCCTTTCTCGTACAACTCCGATATCGAACTTTTTATAGAAGCCTCTGAGACCCATAGTATTATATACCAATCGACTCAGCTCGACGAGCTGAACACATGTCTGTCTGTCCGTGTGTATGTATGTGTGTATGTGTGTGTGTATGTGTGTGTGTATGTGTGTGTATGTGTGTGCACAAAAGCTATACAAAACATTAGACAACTTTTCGTATAGTAATCCTTAACCGATTTTCTCGCATCAGTATTGATCAGTAGTTGATCAGTATTTAATTTTATAACGATCGGTGATTGCATTTAAAAGTTACAGCTAGAGTGAGAAGATAAGCCTCGAGCGTCTGTTCACCAGGAGGTGCGGCTCAAACAGGGTCTGCCTGGTACCCAGCGGCTGACTAACGAAATGCTGTATCGCATCAGCTACACCTAAGGTGGCAGCCCCACCAGCGCGATGTAGGTAACGCGACCCCGGTAAGGTAGCTTAATGAAGCCCCTAAAATACCACGAAAAATGGAGCTATAAGAAAAAGAGAACGTTATTTTTGGCAACCGATCCGGCAATGAAATAAGGACTATGATTGGAAACTCGGTACCTGGAATGCCAGGACCCTTTACGTTGTTTTAATTTACGCGGCCCATATCTTCCGCGTAAAAACCTACTCCAGTATGTTACAATATTTATGTATGATAATTATTTACTATTGAAAACTTGCTTACAGTTCAGCAATCGGTTTTCGGTAAATCAGTCAATCTCATAAGTGCATCGCAAGCTTCTTCTTCCATAGCACTACATTCCAACTGGAAATTTGTCTGCTTTTCAACTTAGTAATCTATTAGCAATTCTTTAATTATTAATTGAAAGCTTTCTATGCCCGCCATTGCATTAGTATGTATCGTGTGTGGCAAATGCAATGGATACACTATAAAAACCCACCCACCCAAAAACATCCTAGACCGGATCAAGAATCGATCTCGTCATTTCCGGTTTCTGAGCCTTTGTTCACAAGCCTAATTCGAGACCTCAAGCCAGCATAGAAGTCAAATTAATGCAACTTACAGGGCTTTTAGCTAAGGTGCAGTTCGTTTCTTCTAACTAACGAAAGCTTCGGTGCGTTTGACAGCAGCTTCTCGCTTACGTCAATTGCGTCGATGCCAGTAAAGGAACTCGGGAGGGCCCTCCTTAGCCGTGCGGTAAGACGCGCGGCTACAAAGCAACTGTGGAAGTGCTTAATGAACACTAAGCGGCAAGGCGGCTCTGTCCCAGTGTGGGGATGTAATGCCAATAGAGAAGAAGAAAAAGTAGAAGAAGAAGAGGGACTTGGAATCTTCTTCACTGCTGCAGTGGATGCGTTCTGGTAAACTTTATTCGGCTCGGTTTTGCTGATTCCTAGATGTCTGCCGGAGTAAACGCAAAGTCCGACGCAACTCACGCGAAGGAATAATGATTTTTATCAATAAACTTTCAAACTTCTTCGTCGCGTCTACTCTGGTTTCCTCCATAGGATAACCGCCAAATGACCACCGCGGTACACTACCAGCCAGGGTTGTGCTGAATCATTCTCATACGATAATTATTGGAATTATCATGTGATAACTTCTCAGGTGTGAAAAGTAGGCGAGTTATCATCGGCGATAACTTTTCAAATCTTGCAGTCTATTGATAATAACACAAAATAATCATTTTAATGTAAACCTAACTAATACCAATTTAACGTCAACAAAGAAGTTCAATCGGATGTTTGGTATTATGTTTTGATGTTATGTAGGAAAATAAGTTCAAAAGTAGCATTAACCAATGCTTCAAATCGAGTTACAGTTATCGAACGATTCTTACTCTCTAGTGAGTTTTTATCAATTGATAATTTGGATATGTCATCGCTTGAGAGTGTTATTCATTCTCGATTATTTGAAAAATGTATTTTCATCATCATTTTTAAATAATATTACATTACATACACTAAGGTTCGTAATGCTAACTCAATTTCAGCAGCACAGGATAAACAACGAAAACAGATTCATTCTGGGTTAGTTGCTTTGGTCTCATCGAACAGAAAAAGAAAAGTATAAAACGAAAATATGTATATTATACAGCTTCTTAGTTCTACGTCACCTTTGCGTACAACCTTTGAATTTTTTTTTAAATTTTTTTTTATTTTAAAGAAGATTGGAGTGGACGTGGCCGCTATTCAAGAAGTCCGATGGCCTAGATCCGGAGAACGTGAATTCCGAGCCGTGGACCCCACTACCAACACTGCATTCAAGTGTAACATTTATCACAGCGGCGGCGGAAAAACAGAGCATGGAGTTGGTTTCGTAGTGATGGGCAAGCAGATGAAGCGAATGATGCGGTGGAAATCTATTAGCGAACGAATCTGTGTGTTGAGGATACGGGGCAAATTCTTCAATTATAGCCTAATCAATGTTTACGCACCTACAAACGATAAATCCGATTAAGCCTATGGAGAGTGCCCAAAGCATGAATGAAAATTGTTATCGGAGACGCTATCGCTCGAGTCAGTAGAGAGGACTTTTTCCGTCCCATAATTGGTAGGGAGAGCCTTCACTCCACTACCAATGACAACGGCCTACGGCTAGTAAATTTTGCTGCTGCCAGAGGGATGGCCATCAGTAGCACCTACTTTGCACGAAAGAATATCCGAAAACACCCAAATGATGAAACATTCAACCAGGTAGACCATGTTCTGGTGAATTAATGGGAGCCATTTCTCGGATGTTATCGATGTGCGGAAATTCAGAGGTCCGAACATTGACTCTGATCACTACCTCGTTGTCAGTAAAATTCGATCACGGTTGTCAACTGTGTCGGAAGATCATAGCGAACGATGCGTTACAATATCCAGCAATTGTCGGCCGAAGGAGTATCGGCTGAGTACCGCCAGAAGCTCGACGAACGGATAAGTGCAATCAACGTTAGCGACAACATCAACGATCTATGGGAGTCGATCCATGGAGTGGTGAGCACAACAGCACGAGAAGTGGTAGGCACTGCACAGAGGTTACCCAGGACGGGTTGTTTCGATGTGGAGTGTCAGAGAGTGACAGACGAGAAGAACGTTGCCAGATGCCGGATGTTGGTGTCGGGTACTCGATCGAATAGAGATCGGTACAAGGAAGAAAGAGCAGCCGAAAAACGAACCGACCACAAGAAGAAGAAAAAGGCGCAAGAAAAATGGGAAAGACAGCGCCATCTACCGTCATGTACAACGACCAACAAGGGAATATGCTGACAGATAAAACCGAAGTGGCTGCCAGGTGGAAGCAATACACTTCGAGACTTTGTTGAATAGTGGAAGTGATGGTGCATCGGTGAGCAGAATAAATATTAGCGACGATGGACAAGCTGTGGAGTCGCCTACACTAGATGAGGTTAAAAAATCTGTTAAAGAGCTGAAAAACAATAAGGCTGCGGGGAAAGACTAGCTCCCGGCTGAACTTCTCAAACATGACAGTGAGCAGCTTTATGAAGTTCTGCACCATATTATGTCGAAAATATGGGAAGACGAAGAAATGCCTGCTAGCTGGTTGGACGGCCTCATTTGCCCTCTCTTTAAGAAAGGGCACAGACTGGAGTGCGCCAATTACCGAGGAATAACCCTCCTTAATTCGGCGTACACGCTTAAAATCAATAACACAGAGATGTGTTTGCTTCACACAAAACGGACCGAATGCAGAACATCACCTAGATGAGCAACAGTTACACAGGCACAAAAATGCCTCGTACGGTCGTGATAACGGTTCTTTTCAACATGTAAACGTTTGTACAGATTCCTTGTTTCATGAGGAATCAAATACTGTTGAAAATATTGAAATCCAAGCTTCGATAAAACCACACGAGCTATTTTTGTGGCTGTGTAACTGTCGCTCATCTCTCATCTGCTGTTCTGCATTAGGTCCGTTTTGTGTGAAGCAAACATATTCTGCTTCTTCTTATTGGCATTACATCCCCACATTGGGACAGCGCCGCCTCGCAGCTTAGTGTTCATTAAGCACTTCCACAGTTATTAACTGCGAGGTTTCTAAGCCAGGTTACCATTTCTGCATTTGTATATCATGAGGCTAGCACGATGATACTTTTTTGCCCAGGGAAGTCGAGACAATTTCCAATCCGAAAATTGCCTAGACCGGCACCGGGAATCGAACCCAGCCACCCTCAGCATGGTCTTGCTTTGTAGCCGCGCGTCTTACCGCACGGCTAAGGAGGAAGCAAACATATCTCTGTGTTATTGATTTTAAGCGTGTACAAAATTATGTCCCGTTTTCTGTTCAACAGATTGAGACCGCTTGAAGAGTCCTTCGTCAGCGAATACCAAGCAGGTTTTCGTGAGGACCGATCAATGACGGATCAAATGTTTACCCTGAGACAAATCCTTGATAAATTCCAGAAGTTCAACTTGCAAACACATCATCTGTTTATTGATTTCAGGGCGGCGTACGATTCAGTGAAACGGAATGAATTATGGAAAATTATGCTTGAACATGGTTTTACGGCGAAACTGATACGGCTGATTCGTATAATGTTGGACAGATCGAAATCAAGTGTAAGGGTAGCGGATAAAATATCGACATCATTTGTTAACTTAGATGGATTAAGGCAGGGTGATGCACTCTCGAATCTACTGTTCAATATAGCGCTCGAGGGAGCGATTAGGAGAGCTGGTGTGCAAAGAAGCGGTACCATTACCACAAGATACATAATACGTTTCATCAGACAAAAGTTGGTAGCTATGCGGATTGCTAAGTGATCACTTTGGGTGTAGCCCTCGTCTACCCTCCAGTCCAGGTCAGAGACTCGGCCCCATTCCTACGGAATGTGCTACTGGCTCCGTCATTGACAAGCACTGCGTCGAGTTTTGCAAGTGCCTCGAGTAATGCTTGTCCCCTCTGATTGGTGCAGCGGCTGCCCCATTCCACTGCCCAAGCATTAAAATCTCCCGCTATAACGAACGGGCTCCGACCTACTAGGTCGGACGATAGCCTGTCGATCATCTGGTTGAATTATTCCATTGGCCACCTTGGTGGGCGTAGCAGCTACAATAGAACACACCATTGACCTTGGCTATCGCGACACCCTCCGCGGAGGAGTGTACAACCTCTTGAACCGGGTACCTTCCCGTTGTGCAGATTGCCGCCGACCTAGACCCGTCCGCCACCCAGTTGCCATTGTCGGCAGGGACGTTGTACGGGTCAGACAAAAGGGTGACATCGGTCTTAGACTACGAGTCCGACTGCCACAGCAGTTGCTGGGCAGATGCACAGTGGTTCAGGTTCAGCTGTGTTACTTGCACGGATTTTCCCTATTGGCATCTCCGAAGGGACACGCAGGCCCGCCCATAGCATGGTTCCGGGCCTGCTTCTTACTGGCGCAGATGAGGCACTTAGGTCCCTTGTTGCATTCCTGCGCCTTGTGTCCCTCCTCGCCACAGCGACGGCACATCTTGCTTCGGTCTGGGCCCTTGCAGTCATGAGACTTGTGCCCGGCGACGTTTTGCCTTAATGGTAGCGCGCTTGAGTCGCTTCGAGTTTGGCGTTCTCTTACCCTCACTGGCCGTAAGGGCGGTCGCCTCTTTCGCCGCAGTAACACCGCTAGGGAAGGAGAGGGCCTTGGTCTGGATACCTTTGGCTACCTTCTCTGCTGCCGCTACACGCCTGATATAAGCGTCCTGTTCTTGTCTTGCGACTCGAACAGCTTGCCGAAGCACCAACAGGCTCTGTTTAAGCTCCTTGTTGGTGTTCTGCTTACCGTTTATGAACTCGATGATCTCATCGAGTTTCTCGGCCACCACCCGTATCCTTGGTAGTGGCTCATCAGGCGTGCAAGCAGGGCTACTCCCCACCACCACTGGAAACTCTTCGGTACTGCCAGTTGCAGCAACCGTCACTCCACTCTCCCCTCTTTAATAGGGGACCTCGCTAGACCCCTTTTGGCAAAGGAGTCCATCACCTCCAACTCCAATGATTTTATTCGTTCAATGCTCATTGCTGTATGGGTCCCCCTTGCGGCTGCCGCCGAATCCTACTGGAGTAGTCACCTTTAGTGATCCCATGGTTATCTATGCCTGCCTTGCGGCAAGCAGGGAGGCCATGCAAGGGTTGACACTTGCGTGTTCAGAGCCAGATCAGCGCAAGTCAGGAAAGGGCATCTGAGCCTACTCCCACCTAGTAGGCAAAACTGGATGGCAGGATTGGGCAGCGTGCTACAAGGCCCGCCACGGTTTTATGGGACGGAAGACAGCCTAGCCATTAGCCCACTCGCCGTTTCGAGTCGGTGTCACCCGGCCCTACTAAGAGAGTAGAATGTCAGACTGCCAGCCCTCGTTTCACAATATAACAATATACCATACACATAACCATGACGTGCCTGCCAGAACCATAATTGAGACCTTACTGGCGTCAGCCTCAATGCGCTACTGCGCTTCCTCGTTTGTAGTTCATTTAGCCGCCTAGCCCTTCAACTGCCGTTGATACGCTATCGTTTCCAGCGAGCACCGCGCGGAGGCGAACTACGCTTTCGCAATCGTAAAGTGTACCCCAATATAGAAAAGACAGACGTAGTCCTACGTCAAAAATCGGAGGTGGAGGTGATCACATTCAGCATAACTTGAACCCATGTTTGATATAAGTAGCTGGAACAAAGTTAATTGCCTACATTATGGATCGAAATCCGTCGTTGTAGCGTACCAGATTTTTAACCGTGATGTAGGCAATTACCATGAAAGTAGATTTTTGTACCGTATAATTATATCAACGTTTGTTATATTGTTGATATGAAGGTATCTACCTCTGATTGAATTGTGTTACGGACAGAGGGATTTTTGATATAATTTTTGTTAAATTTATAACACATTTTGTTACAATATTTTTCTGAAATAAATAACTCCCCTTGTTTTAATTTTGTTCCGCATTATTGATCGGGTAGTGAAATGTGAGTAATGAGAATACCATGAAGTGTACAGCGATAAGTGAGGAATGACAAATTTCTCACATCTTACAAGAAATAAGACGTGATACAAAGCAAGTGAACTCAGGAATGAGGAACAAAACGTGAGAAGTGATAAGTAAAAAGTGTGATGGGAGAAATTCGTAGTGGGAAGTGCGGAGTGAGAAGTGAAAAGTAAGAAGTGAGACACGAGAAATGGAAAATGAAAATTGAGAAGTACGACGTGTGAGGTGAATATTAAGAAGTGAGAGGTGAGAAGTACGAAGTGCGAAGTGAGTTATAAGAAGTGATAATTGAGAAGTGAATAGTAAAATGTGACGAGTGAGGGGTAAGAAGAGAGAAAAAAAGGGAAGTAGGAAGGGAGAAGTGAGAAGATTGAACCGAGGAATGAGCAGTGAGAGAAATTGAAAATTGTTGAAATCTATACCAACATTTGAAAACGGCGTAACAATCAAAAATTATTCCTTTCGTTTCTAAGTGTACATTCAAAGCTATATACATATACAAATAAAACAGACGTCTCACTCTACACATGTTCCATCTTTCATCTTTTAAACGGTGGATTCAATTTTTTGCAGGTGGTCGATGTGACACCGATGGCGCTTCCATCGATTTTACTAGTGTTTGGCGTTTGCTCACTACCGCCACCTGGTTGCCACTTGTCCACCTCTAGTGACTATAGCATTGGGCGGTAATGTTTCCGTGACGATGTTTTTGATTGCATTTTGTTCTAAGCGAGACGTCTGTTTCTCTGTGCTATATACATAGACTAAGAACTGGACAGATTTTTTCTCTTCCCTTCTTCATTTTGCTTCTTTCATCTTTATTTCTTAGTCGTTTTTCTTCATTCTTTCTTATTCTTCCTTTCTTCTTCTTTTTTTCATCATTTTAATTTTTTCTTTGTATTCCTTCCTTCATCATTCTTTCTTTTCCTTCTTTTTTCTTTCTTGATGTTTATTCCTTCTTCTGTCTTCTTTCTTTTGTCCTATTTTTTAACCATTCACTATCCATTCACCATTCACTTCCCATTTCTCAAAATCTCGTTTTACACTTCCCAGTTATCATATCTCATTTCTAACTTATTGCTTATGTTCTCCTCCTCCTTCACATCTCTCTTTTCTCCACCCAGTTGTCACTTCTCATTTCTCACTTCTGACTATTCACTTGTTACTGCGCACATCTCACTACTAAGTACGCACTTGCTTCTCACTAATCTGTAGTGACTTCAATATCGACTGTAGTGGTGCCGTCAAGATCGAGAAGGGAGAGTTCACTGTATCTACAAAACGCTTAACAGACGAATACGAACACCCGAACTCGAGATCTGGAGAAAGCTCGTGGACGTTTTTGATCGAAGACAGTATATGGAGGTGACAAATGAACTACGAATTCCACCTGCTGATGGGAGAATCATCTATCATTCACACAGTGAAAATCGGACGACTGCGTTGAGTCGGACGGACATAACAGCGCGAGATGTGCAGCAATCAAGATGAATTAATGATTTATTTTCATTTGCTTATTTGCTTCTTTGTAACTGTAATTATGAAATAATATAAAACAAATAATAATGTTTAGTATCAACACACTTTCTCCTTTTAATTTATTCTCCCCCTGGTACGTCTTTATTAAGCTCATTACTCTTGTTCGAAATACTTTCCATTTCCACAGCTACACCACAGCCGACGCGACGGTTGGTTTGCTTTGGTGGGTAGTATGCAAACGAGCAAATATCAGAACCGAGCCCCAGTAGTGCAGTGGCCAATTGAAAATTCAATAAAGATCCGACTTCCTTGATTGGGCGACACAACGGCAGGACATTTTAAGTGGATGGTTAAACTTTTTCTGTAGCACTTGCTGACGCTGCTGGCGTGACGGCTGAAATGATTCCAACTGCTCACCAACAAATGGTGCCTTGTTCGACGGATGATGGCTTCTCACCCCGATGCGATGGATGGGGGGAAATATCTTGACTCCATCTGAGGCTTTCGGTAATGGATTCAGCAAAACTTTGAGTAACAAAAGTAGCAATTTGGTGTGGAATTGTGCATTTAATTATCCTGACCATGTAATCTATGGTTGTTCATGTTTCCACTTCCATTCTTACTTCAAAAGAACCAAACTAAAAGTATTCAGATATCATTATATTAGTCAAAGTTTACTAGGAATTAGTTATATAGTTCAGTATGTCAAAAAAGTTAAAAATTCTGGATTATGTTAACCAATGTTTTTTATACCATGCACCAAAAACTTGTTTCTGGTAGGTAGAAACAATTCGATCAGAATGTCCGAAGAAAACAAGTTATGGAGGTAATGTAATGCCGATAATTGTTTTTCATCCTTTATTTTTTCACAACTTCCACTGAACTGTGGTGAATGGAAACAGTTGTTTCGTTAACTTTCGAGGGATTCTTCATTTCATCCGTTCAACGGTCCAACAACAAGACGGGAAAAATGAGTATCAAGTGAATGCTGTAATTATTCGGATTTTTTCCCTACTGTTGCTACACCGTCATTGTAAGTGCCCTCCATCCAGAGTGACAGAGAAAATATTGTTGCGTTTAACATTTGATGAGTCCCTCATTTCGATTCGACTCAACCCGGGTTCGGAGTTGTAACGGCGTATGTTTGTCCGATGAAATTTAAGGATGTTCAATAATTCATGAGGTCGACCCCAATTGGAAATTACATCGAAATACCAGCTGGGTTGGTTGATACGTCATGGCCGCTTATGTGCGCTGTGCAAGAGGTGAACTGAATCAACATGCAACCAAACCATTGGAAAATTCTCAATTTCCGTAGAAATTCGGTTACGAAAGGAAAATTCAGCCAACAACGAAGGTGGAAAGAATCGCATCCGAAAACGAAATGAAAAAGATAAACAAAATTCTGATTTACGATTGAGAGGATTTGGAGAATGGAGGATGCTCTTTAGCAGAACAAGGAAATCCGCTTTGGTAGAATGTCGGTTTGCCCGTAGGATGCGGAATAGCCGCCAAGAAAGTTTTGATTCGATTATCTCACAGATGGGGCGCCCTCTTATTGAAACTGACAGGCCAGTATAAGAAGAGCTCAAAATTTGGCATAAATTTACCCTTTTCAATCATTCAGTTTAACATTGTTTCGAGACATATGAGGCATGAAGGAAGATGCATTCTTTGTTCAATGAAAGCAAAGCAACAAAACAACGGGGCAAAGCAAAGCAAATCAAACAATGAATGCTGTTCTTCCGGTTCCACAAAAATAAACTGCTTTCATTTTCCAAATTCAATGACATTATTTGTAAATATTTTTCCCATAGATTCACGACGCCATTTGTTTGCCCATTCCAAACAGCTATCGTTACTCAACCCGCGCGACGGTCGGATATCTAAAACCAATTCTCGGAACGTGACTTCACCAGTCGGTAGCATAACGGGACCACAAATCTGCGGCACGTGGAACCGGATATCCGAAGTCTGGTTCACCGTCCAACGGCCTTTATAAAGGAGAATGTAACAGCTTCGGCCCAATTGAATTTCGTCGTCTTACCAAAATAATATCTTTTGGAACAACCGAAGATGGATGCGTATGACTGAGGAACGACCAGTATCCTGCCACGATTTAAGTCCCATCAATACAAGCCATCAATAAGGAAAAATTACCATAATTTCAGCCACGCAGCCTTCGAACGAGGATCTCGTTCATAAATATACCGGCAAGCGTTCTCACCGGATGTACCTCACCCGAAACAGTCTCCCCCGGACTTTGACTATATGCTCCAAACGACGCCATTCGATTCAGATAGACACGCTCGCCCAAGCGGTATCATTAAGAGTCAATAAAAATGAAAATTGACGACACGCTACCGGCCGGCCATTGAATTTCTCTCAATGGCCTTACGTGCTACAGCCGTTTGTGGATTCCGTATTCCGTAATCGATGCAATTGGAAGGAAGCATTCCTCCCACTATTTAACGGGTAGAAAACTATTTACCGGACGTGAACCCCGGCTGGTGTTTTCCATTGAGTAATCATGACCGATTGATAGATTTTATTGAATTGTTAATAATGAAACTTTGTATATATTTTGATATATTTTCATCGTAAATCTTAAATTAAAACATCAACATTTATAAAATATGTAGGGTTTTCGGAACTAAAAGACATTTCAGCACAGAGAAATTTCAGATATAGACAATGACAAAAGTGACAACAATGAACACCCACAATACCTATTTTTCGAAAACCAGCATACAAATATTAAATGCTTAATAAAAAATAGTCTTATAGCCTATTCAGATTACGCCATTTATGATAATAAATATGATAAAGAGTAGCTCGATGCCAATTTCCATACAGTCAATCATACCAAACACTGTCAAATGCTTTCTCTATGTCAAGAAGAGCAACTCCAGCCGAATATTCTCCAGATATGTTGAGTAGAATTAAATTCGTAATACATACTTAATAACTGATAAGTGATTGAATGCCCATGGCTCATCATCAAAAGTATAATTGAACCATAATTCTATTTAAAATAATCTTTTCAAACAGTTTTCTTCTTGAAAAACGCAAACTGTGATTGGGCGATAACTAGATTTCAGCCGGATATTTGCCCGCCTTCAAAATTGGGGCAACTTTGGCGTTTTTCCATTTACCTGGGAAGTATGCCAATAGAAAACATTTGTTTAATAAATGTTAAATGTTAAATAAACAGGACACAGAGCTCTCGGAAAGTTTATTGATTAGTATGTAGAAAATACCATCATCAACCGGGGCTATCATTTTTTTAATTTCCAGTAATAGATCTTACTTTATCCAAATTAGTTTCCAACGAAGGGTCCAAAACATTCTCTTGATTGAGAATGTTTTCGAAGCTCCGTGTAACCTGAACCTCAATTGGACTATTGAGTCTAGTGGGCACTGTCAAACTGCTGAGCAAATATTTGAGCCTTTTCGCCATTTGATAATAAAATTTTATTTCCCTCTTGAGGTGCTGGAATTGGATTTTGAGGTTTTTCAAGAATTTTCGTTGATTTCCGAAAGGGTTTCGCACTGGGATTTAATTTTAAAACATTGTTCTCAAAGTTGGTATTTCTCAGAATAGCGAAACGTTTTATAATTTCATTTTGCAAATCTCGCCAAATAACTTTCAAATCTGGATCGCGAGTTCTTTGGTATTGCCGTCGGCTAACATTTTTAAGATGGATTACTGGCTGAAGATCGTCGAATTTCCCGTCATTAATTTTGCAGGGGAATTCAAAACTTTTTTGCGTGAAGGTCATTCTCAGAAATTTCCCTCACAATTGGCACATTTCAATTTATTGGAATCTTCTCTGACAGGACAGGCGTCCTTGGCGTGAGAGGTTCACCACAAACATGCATCTAGTATTCATGTGGTAATGTTTAGTTTCATGACCACTCTTTTGGCAAATTTCACCCAGGCCTGCAGAAATGTTCCTATGAAACACGGCCATGGGACACAGACATTTTCCAAACTTTTCATATTATTTAGTTCACTTTTGTTGAAGTGAACTAAATAAAATTCTTGAGAAATATTCCTCTAGAAGTACCAGTTGAGTGAGATTTCTTTTTCATCTTAATTACTTGAACTGGTGCAAATCCAAGTAATTGAGAAATTAAAATTTTAATCTCACCCAATGAATTATAATCACTGGGGAGATCTTTCAAGACGACTTTAAACCATCGCTAAGTTTTGTCGTCGTAGTTTAAAAATTTATGGCGCTTCTCAGTTAAATACTGATGTTTGCGATCGTCAAAGGATCCCGGCAAAATGCAGTAGTCACCCTTCCTGGCAATCTAACATCACAGCTGGCGGAATCCAGATACCATAATTGGCGGAATCTTTGGCTTTTTCTCACGAATCGAATCTCCTGGGCTAGAGATAGATTCAATTAGCTCAATCAGGGTTTGAATTAAAAGAGAATTAAAAAGTCTCTCGCTTATCATCGCTGTATACATATACGATATGTAGCATACCGCGAGAGCCTTTTTTTGCAAGGTGTCATGATAAAGAAATGATTCGGGATGCTCTACCTCATGATAAATTTCTTAAAAAGCTCCAAACGCGCGGAGCACTTGATCTGATGATGCATTTCAACACAAAATGAACGAATATAAAGCGAAAATCATCACTTCTATGTGGGAGGTGCCTATCCGATTCTATTTTCTCGCACTTGAACACAAGTTTGATAAATTTGTTATCATGGCTTGTTAAAATTCGGAACAGTTTTTGCCTTTCTTTTATCGTTGTTCGTTATCTATTGAGAGGGATTTCTGCAAATCCTGTTCATCATGAATTAAATCGAACTGATTGCTCGGTTCGATAGGAGAAGACTTATTTCCAATGTTGGAGTTAGAAGGAACATCTGAAGTCTCCAGCCAATCTTGGGTCCAATCAAAGAAGTCTTGGGTCCAATCAAAGATCGTAACGGGATCAGTAGGTACAAATAGCGCTGAAAAGCACTGTTGAAATTAAAATAGCTTCGTGTAGTATTTAAAACTTCCTTCAGCAAAGAGAAAATAGAATCGCACAGCACGAAAGCATAAAGCGGTCTGAGTTAGGAATGGGCGATTCCGATACGATATATCGGGAATTTATATTTTCGCTCCGATTAATCGATATTTTGTATCGATTTTTCTATGTTCGATATTTGACCGTATCGATTTTTTGTAGCTGATATCGCATTTCGATTTTCTCAAAGTAAAAATATAGCACACCGGGCACAAACTTTTAAAAACAGCGAACCTTTGATGTGCGATTCAATTATTTGAAATAGAAAATTGACGACCAAACTGGTACGATCACACAACCCTACTTCTTTGAGCGCAATTGCTGATGAAGCTGTGTGTGAATGCCAGACATAATTAAATACTTATCCTTCTCGGTTGGCATTGCACAAAAGCAAAACGTGTGAAAAAGTTAGTTCTAAAAATAGATTGCGCGAGTTCGGCTATGTGCCTGGTGTTGGAAATTTGATCTCATCAGTATCCTTCTGGGCTGCGGAGGACGATGGAGCTCCTTTGTAGTTTACTAGGGAAAGCACCTGTCTAGCGTACTGGTTTTGTGGGACCAAACCCCACCGAAGGAAGTGGATACCCTCTAATACAGCGGTTTTCAACATTTTTCATGAGCGGTACCCTTTCAGACCTTTCCATTGCTTGAGGTACCCCTTGTTTTTTAAGTACTGTGATATCACGATTTGTAGTGTTCCGTAATAATGTATCAACACACATAGGTAATTAAATTTGATTGAACTGAAACTGAGTTGCGTGCTCTTGCCTACGCAGGGCGGTCAGATCTGAGCTTAACGACCGACTGACAAATAGCGCGCACAACCTCACTTGATCAGTACAATTGTCGATGAAGAATTTGTGTAGCCGCCAGAAATTCTTAATACTCACGCTCCTCTAATGTGAACGTGTACAATACACATGTGGAAGGGTTTGCTTAACAAATGGAGTGTGAGTGATTTGACTATGCGTCCAATTTGTGAATCTCGGGCTCATTGAGTAGCCGCTAAGTTACGAAAAGGCAGACGGAGGTCCTTCGTAGCTTAGTTGGTTTAAGCACCAGTCTAGCGTACTGAGGGTCGTGGGATCGAGTTCCTTCGAAGGGAAAGTGGTTACATCCAATCTATTTTTTAAATCATAATCTTCCACATAATGTACATATTAACATCTGAGTTTTCAGAACATTGTAAATAAATTATAGAAACGTTGATTTCTGATGGATCTTTTCAAAATTAAGTAATTATTGAAGAAAAAGACAGAATCTATTGCAGAAAAAGACAGGCATATTTTTTTGGGGCCCACGGCGTATAAGAAAAAATACTTCAAATCCGGTCCGCATGTTCGAGACGTTGCTTTTTTTATTCCTTTATTTATTTAGTACACGCAAAAAAATATTACAGTCGAAACTACCATTCCGAGGGTTATTTTAAGAATATGCACCGACGATTTTCAGCAGATAACAAACCCGTTTGATTTTACCAAGCGGGCAGTAAAAATCAACGGTGGCCCATGTGGTATGTTGTCACATGAACTGAAACAATGGTGAATTTCTCTGAAGCCATGGTAAAATTTACTGAAATTTCATGGTAGTTTTAAAAACTATTGGAAAGCGTACTTTTTAACATTTTTGCTCTTAGCGGCTTCTATTTATCGTCAATCATGTGATTCAAAACGTTAGCATATAGTCTGAAAGATGCCGATATACTTTGACTTTAATATGCAAGAAATCAATGTTTCTGCCAACACTACCGGACAACCTTTGGTTGTCAGAGGGCAAAACCCATTTTTTTTCTTGTCTTGTCTTGTCTAGGTTAAATTATTGGCCCACGTTGTTCGGCAGTGCTAACAGAATAAACGATTTTTTGCATATAGTTTGAACAATCAATCTTCGAAGCGTTATAACTTTTTTCGAGGACATATGCAGGGTTTTTGAGACCCACCTCGTTCTTGAAGGGATAACCTCGAGAACTAATCAAGCAAATGGAACCCAATTTGGCATGTAAAAAAAGAAGTTTTGACGTTGCTCTGTCAAATGAAATCGAAATGCAGAGAAACGTTTGCTTAATTTGTGAATACAAACTAAATGTTTGTGCTGATTATTTTTGGGCGAGGCGAATTTCGGCGGGCCAGCTAGTTTATTAATAAGTTCTGTAGGTTACTACTGATCAAAAAAATAAATCTTGGCCAATTTTGCTATTGATGAGATTTTGGCAATACGGATAAACCTTTCCAGGACGGAGAACTTGTTAGGAAATGCATATAGTCTGTTGGATATATTGTATGTCTTAGGGAAAGGTGATTATAGAGGAAAACCAATGCTGCATGATCCTGAATGAATGTGCCTTTATAGTAGATGTTACCAGGTAGGGATCAACATTGCGAACCTTCGTCATCCAACATGCAAACTGTTGAAATAAAATTAACAATGTGGCACAATTGATAGCCGAAAACTGATACATTTTTCTAATCTTGTAGAAAACAGTTCATGTAAATCTGTTAATATCGGGTAAACTCAAAGCCCTTTAACAGAAATTTTCAAGCCTATTCGCTGACTTCACGGTGTGTCTATGGGGAAACATTATTTTTCAAAAATCAGTATCTCTGAAACACCCACCACGTGAAAGTATATGCTCTCCTCTTTCATATAGTGGGTAAAATAAAATGTTCTATCGGGGGATCTAAGACAATTTTTATTTTTTTCACTATTTTTCGTGTAAACTCCATAGAAATCTCAAATGATTTAACCCCCCAAATATGTATGGAAAAATGACCCCCGATAGAACATTTAAAAAATGCACCTACGTGAAAGAGGAAAACCTATACTTTCGTGTAGAGATACTGATTTTTTGAAAATAAGCCTCTTCGGACAAACACACCGTGACTTACGAGAACACAGTTCCTCACCACCGTTCACTGATGTGAATAATATACCATAAATGTTTCAAATGGAGATAAATGACCTTCAACTCAAATCTAAATTTCAGAAAGACACATCTTTCGTAAGATATTTTCTTTCTTCAGAAGTACATATCTGTGTGAACAGCTCTTATCAAGAATGAAAGCAGTGAAAAGTGATTGCACGACAATTCCCCGAATGCAATTTCCCCGAAAACAATTCCCCGATGGTAAAATTTCCCCGAATGTAGCAAATTCCCGAATGTAACATTTCCCCGAATGCTTCTCTCTTGTTTTTGTGTGCGGTACAAAGCGATGGATATCCCGTTAGCCAAGCAAGCAAGCAAAGATGTAGGATCGCCAATCCGGATGTTTGCGAGTTCGAAGTTCGAGTAAGAAGCATTTAAGGGTACTTGAGCACAAGTGTATCCATTGTACTGTAACTTTCTTTACTTTCTTCAAATGGATACGTTTGATCATGAACGCATCTGCCTGGTTCAAGCAAAATGAAAATATAATGCCTCTTAAAATAAACGCGTCTGTCCGGTATAAAACAAAGGGAGGAGATTATGCATTCTTTAGATGATAGCATCGCCCGGTATTAGGTGAAAGGAAGTGATAATGCCTTCTTCAAATGAACACATTTTCTCGGTTTAAGGCAAAGATTCTATATAGTCCCTTCTTTGAATGATTTCGTTTGCCTGCGGAATGAAGTGAAATAATGAAACAATTCTTTGAACGATCGCGTCTGTCTAGTATAATGGGAATACAGGATGATAATGCTTTCTTTATGAATTCGTCTATCGGATATCCGGTAAAAAAAAACGTCGGTCCGTAATAAGGTAAGGAGAGGAGATAATTCGTTCACTGAAGGAGCGTGCTTGTCAGGAATAATAAAGGGTTGGTGTGGAGCAATTTAATGTTTGAAAACTGCTGCTACTCTACACCATACTTATCAAAGAAAGAACCAATGTGCTTAATGGAACACTCTGAAAAACGGCATTCCACCAAAAACCATTCTGAAAAAGGTTTAACCCGTCAAATGTCGTACCGCGGATCTCACATATTTTTTCCTTATTCCTTTTATTATTTTTTCCTTATTATATACCATTTTCTTACCATGTGAAAATGCTTTCTTCTAAAGAATGGATCAAATCATCCATTATCTTATTCCGGGCATATACAACTTAATATAAAAATAATAATATCATTCATTATTTTGGGTGAACACCCAATTCTAAGGGAACCCATACAAGCTCCGACATGTTATACAACTTTGACTCCACCCCCAGGGCATTTGGTTCGGTCGGAGTAAAGTCGGAGCGTCTGTAGGCAAGCTGTACGACCGTTGTGCGTTACTCCGACCAAACAAAATTTCCTGGGGGCGGAGTCAAAGTTGTACAACATGTCGGAGCGCGTATGGGGCCCCTAAAGAAGGAACATATTTACCATTGAGTGGGAAGATGCATTATTTTTAAAGAAGTAATCACATACACCCCTGCCTTATTCCGGGCAAACGCATTATTTTTGTTTCTAGGATTTTTTGGTCTTCATTTAGGTGTTTTTTTTTTAATTTATAATATTAGGTTCAGCATCATCACATCCATCATTGCCTTTACTTCTCAAGAATATACAGGACAGCTTTGAATCGGAATTGTAGTTGTAGTCTAAATTAGTATAAAAGCTACCTTGGTAATACTGTACTCTGATATCTTTATAATTCAACAACACAAGATGGAGGGCCAAAAACATAAATATCAAAGGATATTGAGCTGATAATGTCTAATAAGACACTCTTGAACATATCTTCGAACGCTGCTCTTCTCGGACGCATACACTCGATTGCAAAAATGTGTTTGCAGGAGATACTATATTTTCGGGGAAATGTTTCATTCGGGGAAATGTTACATTCGGGGAATTGTTACATTCGAGGAAATTGCATTCGGGGAATTGTCGTACAATCGTGAGAAGTAATTTTTGATCTTCATTATGTGCTTGCGAAATTTGTTTACCGATTGTGAAATCAATATTCGTTGAGTATTGGGAAGTTGTCAAGATTTTCATGTTTCTCAATTCTCAACCAAAAGAACTGTTACGTAAAAAGAAAAAGAAAATAAACGCACAAGATTGTTCAAACGTAATAAAATCATGTTTGGTTTTCCTAAAAAAAAATCAGTCGTTCTGGAAAAAAATATATTTTACATTGATAATTTTGAAAATGTTTAAAAATATGTACCGAATATTTTCTGGCTCGCCAAAAAGTGGTCATTCTGAAAATTGGACCCAATAGACCAGTGGAGGATTTTTCGCTTTACGAAAAGTTTCCTCCCCCCTAGGGCGGGAATCGAACCCACACTCCACGGTAATACGTTTAGACGATTGACGTCGCTAACCACACGACCATGAAGCCCATGAAGCCTAAGAAACTAAGATTATAATGCTGTTTCTGGCATCTGGCAACTCAGCGGAAATGTGAATTGCTAAAAATCAGATCTTGCTGAATGTGACTGGTCATCATGGGCGTAGCCAGGATTTCGAGAAGGGAGGGGGGGCAACTTTTTTGGTCTTCTAAATCGTAGTTTTATAGTAGTTTTATAAAAACACATGAATATTAACACATGAAACCAAATCCAAACCAAATCGAAACAATAATGATTAAAACAATAATGGATTTAAAAATGCGTGATTTATTGCTCATTAGATATTTTTAAATAAATTGAGAAAAATATTAACGAACTTAGTATTCAGAAAGAATATAAAATCGGCTATATCAATTATTATAAAAATCCTGCATTCTTCCATAAGTTTAAGAAAACTAGAACCATACATCTGAATTTCTAAACAAATCCTCTCTGAAATAATATTTATTATAAAATAGGCAGAAAAATCAATATGCAAGCTTTCTCCAGGAATTCCTTCGACAATTGCTCCTGGCATTCTATCCGAAATTCTATCAGGGATTCTTTAGGAATGCCTCCAGCAACTTCTTTGGCAGTGTCTTCAGGAATTCCACCATAAATTTTGCCGGGAATTGATCCGAAAATTCCACCATTATTTACTCCAAGAAAATCTTCACGAACTTCTTTATAAGTTCTGCAGAATTCCCTGCAATAATTCAAATAATTTCGTGCTGTTTCCCATAATTTTTAAGAATAAGAATATTCCGTGGAAATTCCGCAGAATTGCCAGTAAACATTCCTGAGAATTTCACGAAAAATCTTCGAATTTCTTGTGTAAATTCCATAAAATTTTCCGTGAATTGTTTCGAATAATTTCTTGTGAAAATTTCAAAGAGTTTCTCCAGGAATTCCACCGGAAATTTGTACAGAAATTATACCGAAAATGAAATCAACAATGGAATTTTCGGAGGAATTCCTAGATTAATTCGCAATGAAATCCTGAAAGAATTCCGGTGGAAACTTCAAGATTTCCACTGGGAGATCCTCCAGGAGTTTCTCCGAAAATTCCTCCTGGAATTCTTCCAGGAGTTCCGCCGACATTTCCACCAAGAATTTCTCTAGGATTTCCTTCGAGAATTATTCTGGTAGTTTTATCGGCAGTTCCTCTGGAAATTCTTCCGGGAATTTCGCCAGAATTGGAATTTATTTAGGCTTCTTCAGGAATTTATATAGATTTTCCACCAGAAGCTCCTCGGAAAATTTCTCCGCGAGCTCCTCAGGGAATTCTCCGGGAGGACCTCTGATGATGATGATGGTTCGGCTACAAACCCCAACAAAGGTTTCAGCTAGACGAGATGAATTCTCTGTTTCCGAGAATGCTTCTGGTACTTTCCCCGGGATTCCTTTGATAATTCTCCCGGGATTTTCTACAGAAATTCTTCCAGAAAATTCCTTCGAGAGTTCCTCCGGGAATTTCACCAGCAATTCATCCGGGAGTTTCTCCGGAAATTCCTCCGGGAGTCCCACCAGAAGCTATTCCAGGAAATTATTCAGGCTTTTTCAGGAAATCATTTAGGCCTCCCGAAGTTCTTCCGATAGTTTCTCTGGATTCTCATCCGGGAGGTCTTCTAGGAATTCTTCTAGGAGTTCCTCCTGAAATTCCTCCGGGAGTTCTTACGGGAGATTTTACGGAAGCTCCTCCGGTAGTACCTTCGGGAATTCCTCCGGGAGATCCACCATCAGTTTATACGAGAATCCCTCCGGGAGCTTCACCTGCAGTTTCTCCGGGTGTTCCTCTGAAAAGGAACTGCCGGAGGAACTCCCAGAGTAATTTCCGGAGGAACTCCCGGTGGATTTTCTATAGGAATTTCCGGAGAAATTATCAGAGGAATTTTCGGAGGAACTGCCGGTGGAACTTCTGGAGGAATTTATTGAAGAACTACAGGGAAAATTTCCGGAGGAAATCCTGGAGGAACTCTCGTAAGAATTCTAGGTTGAACTCCCAAAGGAACTTCCGTAAGAACTCCTGGAAGAATTCTTAAAAGAACCTCCCGGAGAAAATCCCATAAGAACTTCCAGAGAAATTCTCCGAGGAACTTCTGGAGGAATTTGTAGATAAATGCCTAAAGAAATGCTAAATGAATTCCTGGAAGAAAGCCTGATTGAATTCCCGAAGGAACTATTGGTGGAACTTCAGAAGAACATCCGGTGGATGACCCTAGAGGAAGAGAAAAAATATTTCTGAAGGAACTTCCGAAATCCCATTTCCCGTGAAATTCCTGCCAAATATTGTCCAGGAATTCCCTGTAAAGTTCCTAGAGGTATTACCGGAGAATTTCTTGGAAAAACTCCTGGAAGAACTCCCGGAGGAACTCCCACTAGTTCAATCTTTCCATGATTTAGGGGGGAGGGGCGACGACCCCCCTGCCCCCCCTTGGCTACGCCCTTGCTGGTCATTTTTCATGCAAGTATGTAAGTTAGAGTGATTCAAATTTTGACTTTTTCGCATCCCAATGTTTAAACGATTGCATTTGCCATTTTAATAATCTTCTCAAATTTTTAGCTAATTCTAATGAAATTTGAGTGAGCACCCGCTGTTTGAAGTTTGTATGTAAATTACCACGAAAACAGTAACTTTTATGGAAAACCTTTTGCCAACGCTTCCCAATTCTCTGGGACTACCACATTGGTAGCGAACTACTGGAGAGGACGAACGTCGTAAAAGACCTCGACCTTATGCTCGAACTGAACTTCCGTGAACATTTTAATTACGTAATTAGTAAGGCGATAGAAATCTTGGATTCATTTTCCGAATCTCTTCAGAATTCCGCGACCCATACTGCCTACGCTCATTGTGCTTCAGTCTAGTGCGATGGGTTTTAGAAACAGCTGCCGTGGTTTGGAGTCCTTGCCATCAAGTTTGGATCGACAGGATTGAAAGAGTTCAGTCCAAATTTATAAGATACGCTCTGCGATCACTGCCGTGGCGTAACCCCAACGACTTACCATCCTACGAAAGCCGATGCCGATTATTAGGAATGGACACTCTCCAGAAGCGAAGAAACAACATGAGGACCATCTTTGTTGCTAAAACTCTTCTGGGTGAGATTGATGCTCCCTGGATTCTGGCGCAAATTAATTTGAACATCATCTTTCGGCCTCTCAGACAATGAAGCTTCTTTGGATTACACCAACATCGAACTGATTACGCGCAACACAAGCCCATTAGAGCCAAGTGCAGGTTTTTCAATTTGTGCTGTGATGACTTTGACTTCAATGTTAGTTCTAGTGTCTTTCGCAACCGTGTATTAAATTCTAATGTGTTTAGTTTATAGTATTTCATTCATGTAGACAATCAAGTCCGATGGATGTAAATTTGATAATAATAATAATAATAATTAATCTCTAAAAATATATTAGAACATTGAATGAGATAAAATACATTTAAATAAAAAATACATTTAAAAATACATTTTTTGAGCTAAATTTTTCACATGTTGTGCAATTGCATGCACAAACCTAGTTTCAGACATTGTAATTAATTTCCACTCCAATTGCTTATACCCGGAATATAGGCAATTAACTTTGATTGTACTAAAAAAATCTGAATTTACAACGACGGTTTAGCGTTTCTCACTAACTGGCTCTTCAAGGAACAAGATATTAACGACAATTCCAAGGAAAACTCCGTTGCAAAAGGCACGCGGACGCAAAACGGTTAAATGTTGTCAGCTTTTTTGTATTTTTCATTCACTCATATGATCCACTTTAATATATTTTGGGTATACAAGAACTACCGAAATGTAGACAACTGACTTTTAACATAAGGTAGGACATATTTGCAGGCTCCGATTTTGAAAACCAAGAAAACAATTGGCATTCTGTTCGACCGAACCTGTCACTTGAATCAATTCTTAAGAACATATGTTTCCCCCCTCAATTTCAGATCTTATTGTGCGCATGACCGCACGCGTGTTCATTTTCCAAATTGTGGGAAAATTTTTCCTCTCTTCCGCTAATCCCTATCTCTAAACATATTCATCGATTCAAAACAAACCGGCATCGGAACCATTCCAATATGCTTCAACTCCCAGCTGATTCGGAATCAGGCAATGCATTTTCCCATGCGATCTCTCTCCGTCTCTCGATTTACCCGCTCTCTATTTTCTCCTGTACGAAAAGCAGTACATCAGAATGCACTACTTGGGAAAAGGAAAACTTGTTGTGAAAACTCCGATCATCATCACCATCATCATCGGCATCGTCGCCCGCGCCGTCATCGCTGCTGGCACGGCGGTGTGTTGCTTTCACTCACCGCGCGCGTTTAGAGCTCAGAACGAGGACGACTAAAACGGAACCAACCCATCCTTTGGAGTGGCAGTCGTCGAGCGCGTTTCGAGTCGGTTGCACGTGGCCCTCTTCCTCCTCTTCTCTGGTGGCAATCAGTTAGTCAGGTATTCGAACGAAGAATCGGATTATACGGAAGAATCGTTTCGTTCGTCCGAATGATGTGGGCTTTAGGCGAAGGATCATTCGCCGTCACCGCTGCGGGATGCAGACGGTCATATGCAAGTGCAAGCGAGTGCATCTAAGCATGGGAAGCAAGTGTAGCTAAAATAAATTCGAGCGGAACGAGGGGTTGTGTCCCGGCCCAGTGGTGGTGGAGGAGGCCTCTGAGCAGTGATTAGGAGCAATTGCTACGTGCGTTGCCCCTCAATGAGGAAAATGCATCAGTTTGGAAATTGATATGTAGTGTGTTGTAGCAGTAGAGCCGCCGGCAGACAAGCTCATAGAAGGATGGTGACAGCCAGTTGAAAAGGGGCATGGGAAAAGAAGTAAATGTGAATGAAACAAAAAAGATTACGACCAGTGATATGTAGCGGGTGGAAATAGATGTCAGTGAGGCGACATTTATAACGTAGTGTGGATAATGATTTAAGTGCATGTGGCGAGGGCTCATTACATGGTGGAAAGGCACTTGAGAAGATGATCCGCAATCCAGCAGTCGGAGTCATGTTAGAAGTGATGTTGATGTGAAGTGTGCGGAGAATTGGAAAAACGACAAAAAGGGAAGGGGAAGTATTTTTCCGTGACAAATGTGGTGAAGTGTGACTGAGTAGCGCTGTTACAAATTAATCATCGAGGGATTTCCCGTGTTTTGGATAAACGTCTCTTTGGCGTGCACAAGTGACGGAAAATAGCGTGACATTGCTGCGGTGATTATGCTTGATGTGGAAATATTTGTGCCAGAAGGAAGGTAACATAAAAGATTATGATTGCTGATATTTTATTCCAGTATTTATTGGCTCTATGGAGTCCTTTGAAACCGATTAGCGTGATTTGTGGCTGTTTGAATTTATAATGAGTTCCACCGAATAGTGAGATAATGCGAAATAATTTATGACGCCCGGAATGATAACTAATTAATTTATAAATAGTGCCGCTGGGGCCTGCAATCACAAGCTACTGTGACTGTAATTCCACGAATTGTTGGTCAAATTATTCCCATTAGCTTGTATACATTATCAGACGGAAATATAAAGAGCTATGGGAATTTATCATCCTAACTTGATTTGTGTGTGGGTTATTTGTTTTTGACCTTTGCAACCAGACACAATTATAAAAACACTACTGCGCTATATGAGATGCCATGCAAATACATAATACACCCGATTCTGTTTTTACACGGATTTTTTTTACAAAATTTTTGCAAAGTTGCTCCATTTTGCATGATTCGTCGAGAAATCATAAAACTTTTTTTACACGGATTTTCAAATTTTAAACTGAAAACTTTTTTTACACGGAACGCATCCCCCGTGTAAAAAAAGAATCGAGTGTACCTAATTTATTTTGTTGTTATGATCATATGGTATTGTATCCTAAAGGAGGATTTCCTCTTCCTTTTTCATTAAAAATCAAATGTTCTCTTTTTGCGCAAAAATGTACTTCTTTTTGGGATATTCTGAGGAATTTGCATGAGGAACTCCTTCTAAAGTAAGGTTAATAAAGAATACTACAACAGAAACTCATTCTCAAACAAAACGTTTAGTTCCCTTTTGTGTTTTTATGCTTTCTAATTCAAATTATTTTCCTTTATTAAAGGAAAAGTTTCCGAATAAAATCAATATAAATATCGAAAATGAAATGCGTGAGTTACAATAATACAGGTGTCGAAAATAATAGAAAAATCTGAATTGTGACAAATGGATTAGGAGAAAATGCTAATGATTCCTAAGAGTAAACACCCATCGAAATGCCTTTTGAACGTATTGCATGGAACGCTTCCAGAATATGTGAGGCGAAGAGCAGTCGCATACCCTGTCTAGAATGGAATAGAAATATCTATAATCTAATCTGAACAGTTTTGAGTTTCTTCAGTCTAAATCTAAGCCGATTTCAATTTCTTCAGTTTAGAACTTTGTAGTGTTACAGTTTACGGTATCAATGTCATTCACATGCCTCAAATTGTAATTCTCAATGGTATTCAAGAAAAAATCGCCACTGTTCTGCAAAACATCTTGTGCTTGACCCTAACAGATTTTAATATTAGGTCGGTTATCTTTTGATAAATGTTCAGAATTGTAAGTGATGAGCTTCTCTTGTTAAAATTCTGTGAAATATCGCTAAAATACCAGCTCAACAATATAGAACATTTGTTCACTGTTGATCACTGAAATCAATTGAAGCTAAAATTTTCCCATTGTAAAGATTGTACTTGCGGCTCATAACTGGAAAGTGCTTCATATTGAGTATATTGAGAGTCGGAAATGTTGTATATGTTATGAGAAGTTAAATATTTATATATTATTCAGGGTGGCGACTTATTTCCAAAATTAAAATTCCCTGATTTTTCCTGGTTTCTTCCAGGGTTTCCAATAAATTTCCAGAATTTGAAAAATGCATTAGATACACACATAACCATTGGCGTAACTAATGAAAAATTCTAGGGGGGCTAACTTTTTTTTAAAACTTTTCTATTTTAACACTCATAAGACAGAAAGTTTACCATTTTCGCTCGATTCAACTGATGTATATTGTTGGTCTACCAGATATCAATGGACAACTTAAATATTTCAAATGATGTTCATCGACGCTCAGCCCTGTTTCAAAAATCTAGAAATCTCGTAGGATTCCCAAAATCCTTGATAGGTTAAGAAAACCATAGGTGTTGTGCTCGCCGTAAATAGAATAAGATGCACGATCCTGATTTTTGAAGGATTTTTTGATTTGCTTCGAACCTAGAATACATTATAAATTAAATATTAGTTAGTTAAACTATTTTTGCCAGCTTTCAATTCAGTGGCCTGACAGTTCCTAAGAGCTTTCAAACGGCGATCTGACCACAACAAACTAACCTTTATTTTCTGTTAAAATACTTCTAGGATGATTTAAAAAAATCAGTTTTACATTCCAATACAACTTATTGGTCGTTAATTTTCAATTTAGTCAAAAAAAAATTGCAACAAATTAACTTATAGGAGCATTTGTGTTAATTTGTGTAATAGGGACATTTAACACATCTTTGCTCTCAGTAGGTCTGTTTCACGCCTACTGAGTCATTTTCACTGGTTTCATTGCTGCAGCGACAATAGGAGTTCAGAGAATTAAATAGTATGCGGAGTTTCTAAAACCCATCCGAAAGAATACAAAGCTTGCAATTTTTAGTTACCTCTACTTGAAATCTAAGAGTTTTACCGAATCTTTCTCAAGAAGCCTACAATGAATTAAAATGCGCTGCAGATTTTAGGATTGGTATTAGTTAGGAAGGTTAAGATCATACGCTCGATTTAGATAACAATTACTCACAAAACCCTGGAAAAACTTGAAAATCTCAAGGAATTGTCCATTATCCATTAAGTACTTGTAATACTAATAAATAATATATTTTTTATTTCACTTGTTGATGAGGTATTTCTTTTGGTATTTCATTAAGTTATAACGTGTTTTGATGGGTCCAGATTTTGTCGTGAGCAAGCCTTATAACAATTGTCCGAAGTTCAAAAACTTGAGCGATTAGATTCAACTTGCTGTAGTGTTTCGAAAGGAGGGATTGGATAATGAAGACAATCCTTTCTCTGCATTTACCCCCGTATATAATCAGTGGACTAGATATGTGCAATACTTATATAAAGTAACAAATTTGCTAGGGGGGGGCTAGCCAGATCCAAGGAGGGGCTATAGCCCCCCTAGCCCCCCTGTAGTTACACCAATGAACATAACATTATTAAGCAGCTTCGAAATAATGTTTAAATATTAGTATGATAGGAAAATAGGAAATTGATAATTATAGAAGTGCTTGTCATTATAATGGCACATATTTATTAATCTTCTGTCTGTGCTAAAAAAAAGCTTACGTTGTCTGTGCTCTGGGGTCAAATTGACCCGAAATTGAAATTGCTATAACTTTTTTAATGTTTGGTCGATTTTGGATTTTTGGGGCGGTTTCGAAAGATAATTTAATCATCGTTCAGATCGTAACCAAAGATTGACTATTGGTGGGCGGGTACACCGCGGGGAGGGGTTTTAGTGAACAAGGGTATAAAAACAGTGATTTTTCATGATTATTTTACTTATATCCGAAAATCCTACCCATTTTGAACTGCACCTTTTTTAAAAAGGTTATGCAGGAAGGCGTGTTCTTTGGCATGAGGCGTTGATAAGTTTAGAACTTCTCCTAAGTGTAAATATTCTTATCGCATAAATTTAAAATTTGTTAAAATGGCGTCTTGATCAAAAGTCGTCTAGTGGGAATGGACTGTCTTGTGACGGAAGTAATAATGGGGAATTTTACAAATATGCGGCAATTTGGCTGATCTTTGATTACTCATGTAGACCCAAAGGCCTTAATTCCAGGGTTTTCTTGGATGACCTAAAACATATTCTGTGAACACATTCTATTATTTGCAGCATCGCTGGAGCAGGTTGAATACAAAGAAAACTTTTGATGAACTCTACCACAACATTCATGTTAGCCAAAAATGCTACATTACATTACCAAAATACATCAGATCTCACATGGAACAATATACTCAAATATAACAGCTCACTAGCGCCGCATCTTGGAAGAAGTGCTCATTATATTGAGCACCGCTTTGTAGTCCTGGACATCCTGAACAATGTTGCCAAATACAACTTGGGTGTAGGTATGAGGGATCTCAAGCTAAAGCAATATTTCAAACAAGCAAGAATATTGCAAGTACACTAGCGCCGCCTATTTGTAAATTTCCTAATTATTTATTCCGTCACATGACAGTCCATTCCCACCAGACGCACCTTGTTAAAGACGTCATCTTTACAAATTTCAAATTTGTGCGATAAGAATATTTACAATGAGGAAAATTCCATATATCGGAATTACTTGAGTAGTCTAAAATAATGAATTCAAATATACCGCCACCTAGCGACCAAGCTCTAAACTAATCAATACCTCATGTCAACGCCTTCCTGCATAACTTTTTTTAAAAGGTGCAGTTCAAAATGGGTAGGATTTTCAGATATAAGTAAAATAAGCAAGAAAAATCACTGTTTTTGTACCCTTTTTTTACGAAAACCCCTCCTCGCGATGTATCCGCCCACCTGTAGTCAATCTTTGGTAACGACCTGAAATATGATTAAATTATCTTTCGAAACAGCCCCAAAAATCCAAAATTGACCAAAAATTAAAAAAGTTATAGCAATTTCAATTTGGAGTCCCCAGAGCAGAGCAAGTTTTTTGAAAAAAAGTACACTGTAGCGCATTATTTCAAGATTTTTCAAGCGAATTTGCACCTAGGAGACAGATCTCGGCGAGTTTTACCAAACTACCAAAAATTAGGAGAATCGGTTGAAAATTGAAAAAAAAAACAGCCACTCAAAATGGCCTGGAGTCATATTGACCCCAGAGCACAGACAAAAGGTTAAGCATACAGGAATTCTTTGAAATGTCTCTCTAGTAACATCTACGGATATTATCGTTAATGCTTCAAGAATTTCTTGGGAATTTACTTCAGGAGTTCCGTTGGAGACTCCTCCCGAAATTTCTTGAAATATTCATCGAGGTGTTATCTCAGAAATTCATCCTTGAATAGCAACGGAAAATCCTCCGGACATTTTTTCGAAATACCGTTACGAATTCTTTAAGAAATACATGCAGGAACTTTTTTGGTAATTCATTCAAGTCTTCCTTATTTTAATACTTCGGAAATGAATCCAGCATTCTTTAAAGAATTCTTCCCGAAATTTCTTTAGAAATTTCATCGAAAAAAAAACCTTCGGAAATTCCTTCTACATTTCCTTCAAATTCAATTTCAATTTCTTCTGTAAAGAAATTTTAAAGGAATACCTAGAGGAGAGACTTCCTAATGAATTTCTATTAGGATTTTTGGAAGATTTATTGAATGAATAGCTGAAAGAAATTTTTTAAATTATTTCTAAATGAATTCTAAAAAGATATCGAATTTTAGATTTTTTTTAAAAGAGTACCTGAAGCAATTCTTAGTCAAAAGAAATCCCGAAATACCGCCGCTTCGAGGAATTGTGGCAGGTTTTTTTTCACCTGTTCATTCAGAAATATATTAAATTGTCGAAAAAACGGTTTTTTGCATAATTTTGGCGTAGGTATAAATTAAATTTGGTGGCTCATCCCGGGTAGAAGCCGTGATATTGATAACAACACATGATATTAACTTGTTTGAAATAAGAGTAAAAATAACAAAAAAAATAAAAAAAAATGCATCCAAATATCATAAAAATATCAGGTTTTGCTATTAACAACAACAAACTCAAGATATTTCAAACAAGTTCATATCATGTTTTGTTATCAACCCAACAAACATTCACCTTCAAAAATGCCGTGAATACCAGGTCTCAACGCACCATCTGTTCGTTGATTTCAAGGCGGCATACGACAGTATAGACCGCGTAGAGCTATGGAAAATTATGGACGAGAACAGCTTCCCTGGGAAGCTTACCAGACTGATCAAAGCAACGGTGGATGGTGTGCAAAACTGTGTGAAGATTTCAGGCGAACACTCCAGTTCGTTCGAATCGCGCCGGAGACTAAGACAAGGTGATGGACTTTCGTGCCTGTTGTTCAACATTGTGCTAGAAGGTGTCATGCGGAGAGCCGGGTGTAACAGCCGGGGTACGATTTTCAACAGGTCCAGTCAATTTATTTGCTTCGCGGATGACATGGACATTGTCGGCCGAACATTTGCAAAGGTGGCAGAACTGTACACCCGCCTGAAACGTGAAGCAACAAAAGTTGGACTGGTGGTGAATGCGTCAAAGACAAAGTACATGCTTGTGGGCGGAACCGAGCGCGACAGGGCCCGCCTGGGAAGCAGTGTTACGATAGACGGGGATACCTTCGAGGTGGTCGAGGAATTCGTCTACCTCGGATCCTTGCTAACGGCTGACAACAACGTTAGTCGTGAAATACGAAGGCGCATCATCTGTGGAAGTCGGGCCTACTACGGGCTCCAGAAGAAACTGCGGTCGAAAAAGATTCGCCACCGCACCAAATGCGTCATGTACAAGACGCTAATAAGACCGGTTGTCCTCTACGGACATGAAACATGGACAATGCTCGAGGAGGACTTGCAAGCACTCGGAGTATTCGAGAGACGGGTGCTTAGGACCATCTTTGGCGGTGTGCAAGAAAACGGTGTGTGGCGGCGAAAAATATATCAGTATCCAGAAGGTAGCTAAAGCCGGAAGGGTACGATAGGCAGGACATGTTGCAAGAATGCCGGACAGCAACCCTGCAAAGATGGTGTTCGCTTCCGATCCGGCAGGTACGAGACGGCGTGGAGCGCAGCGAGCGAGATGGGCAGACCAGGTGCAGAACGACTTGGCGAGCGTGGGCGTATCCGAAGATGGAGAGATGCGGCCTCGAACCGTGCAATGTGGCGTCAAATTGTTGATTCAGTGTTATCTGTTTAGATGTTAACTAAATAAATGAAATGAAACATTCACTAGTTTAAGTAACATGATTCAATTTGTGTTGAATAATGTCTGTACTATTTCTTATCGCAACTTCTGTTCAGGCTTTGTTCACACAATTTGGAGAAGTTATACAGCTACAACATCTTATTTTGTTAAACCCCAGTCAATATTTTGATACGTATAGCTTTTGATATAAGTTGTCATATACAAGAAAGATAACTTGTATATAATGCACTGAAACGCTATATACCTACTAATGTGGAGGCCACCCGACTAGAAGAGCATAACAGAAACTGAACACAATTTTAACACATTGTGTTCTTTATAACTTATTTTGATATAATATTGTTCTTAGTAGCCATTATCTTTCAAATGTTGTATCAGGATTTTATGATAATATGATTTAAAAAATGCTTAACACCGAATTGCCCAACAGTAGGCATTTAAAATAGATGTGGTTAAGTCTCCCAGCTATAGATATCACAATGCTGATATTATTTGAAAAGGTTGTCTTATGTTGTTAGTTTTATGTTCTCGAAAAATATTCTTGCTTAGAAAAAAACAAAATTTCTGATTGTTGATAACAATCTGGAGACCTATCATGAACTATAAAATTGCAAGTGCACAGAAATAATATATTTTATATCTGATTCTGTTATAAATTTCTAACAAAATATGTTAATTTAATGATAAAAATGTAACAAAATATGATAGTTTTTGTTTCCAGTAGTGTAATTTTGATAGAATTTTAGATATTTTAACAAACATCCTGCACCATGTTTCTAACAAATTTATAACATAATAACATAGGTTGATATAATTTTAATATGACCTTCTAGTCGGGCATATACGTACTAAGCAACGAGTCTTGAGTTTTTGTAAGCATTATTACGATCTAGGAAACATTGAAAAAAAAGTAGACAACCACGTCTCGAACATCCCACCCTTGGATCTAAAGGCTAATGCTCTACCGATGTGCTATACAGCAACTCTTGAACAGCTACAACTTTTTGACAATCATAATCTATATGAAGCTCTAGTATACGATATTACAGTATACGATGTCAATTACTTTTATACGATTCGAGTATCATGTTGTTGTACGTACAAATGTAGCTTGAGTCTTATACGGAAACTGTTTGTAATTGTTCCGATAATGTTCATACATAAAACGATTACGCAGCATTCAAAGCGATTCTGCCCACATATAAACGATGATGAAATGTCAACATCAGTGATATTTTGTTTCGTCATGTTTACCACTTTGTTATTTTCATTTGGTTGAAGTTTAGTTATTTTGGTCAATGTTTGGCAGTGGTACGGAGTACAAATCGGTAGTATTCATGAAGATAAATAAAACAACAGCATTTATGGAATGAAATTGAATCCCATCGGATGGAGTGAAGTAAGTGGAAATGAAATTTATTTTATCGTTGGGATACAGTGGGAAAAAGTAAAATCTATTTACGTACAACGCACATCCGTATACGATTTTCATGGCAATACGTATGTGGATATACGATTTTTGCGATTCAATCAGATTAACTGGATATTGTTTATATTGTTTTAGGACTTTTTTGAACACAATCGTAAATATTCCGTATGCAGATATTACATACGATAGTAATCATATTTGGGCTATCTTTATAAGTAATCATATACGAGTGTGATAGAAAACTGCAATATATGCGATCAAATATATACTTTTCTATACGATCTGTGGTTGACTGGGACAACTTTATTACCTGATCTGTTAAACCTTTAATAAGCATATACTTAGCCTTAATTCAGCTACATTTTAATTTTTCGAAAATAATAACGCATTTAGATCTCCATTTTACGTATGTTGAAGAAATTGCTATTTTCATATAATCATTTTAAAATTTTCCTAAATCGGGTCTCGAACTGCTGACATTTGATCATCCGCCGGTAATGTTGTCATCCGCGCCATCCTTGATTTGTAAGTTATGGCTTACTCGACGCATAACATAAATAATCGTATGGCTGAATATGAATCATTATTGGACTCTTATTCAACAAGTCAATCTGTCAAACTACAGTTTGTCAATAACTGTACAAGATTTTTATTTCAACCAAACGATAAAATAAAATCCGTCGCCAATGATATTAATGGAGATTATGAAAATTTAATGGATTTATTTTCGACCTTGCTCGGAATCTCTGAATAACCGGTTGCGATATGATTGTGCCATCAATGCCACAAATGCAGCAAGTAAATAACTACACATATCGAAATTTATTTACATATAGAAAAATAACTAGTACATATGAAATCTGTAACAAACATGCAATATGGTCGATTTTAATTGAATTTATCTGCTTGCGGAAGGTCCCTAAGTTGGGCCTGAGTATCGATGGGTTCAGCGCCTACCCTTGCCAGTTGTTCCCTTAGCGCTGGCAATATCATGACAAGTGAAGAACTGAAGTCATTTCAAAATTCACAAAAATGAAAAAATAAAAATTCTGAAGGCTCAAAGGTTATGGCCAATTTTTTTATATGCGAAACCCTTGCGAAAAACTTACTCATTATTTCGGGCACTTGACTTCAATAGAATTGCTCGCGACAAGTTACATTCGACGGGGAATCCAGTCCCACTGTTTTCTATTGAAAATCGGTCAAATCGATCTATGGGATCAAAAGTTTTGGCCAAAATACAAATTTAAAACCTGTTTAGGAAAAATGCTTTTTTTATGCTTTGCTCGTTTGATTTGCTGAGAGTTAGTTGCATTCGCCAGGAATTAAATAATGTTTACAAACAAATGTAAGATAAAAGCGCTATCCACTTATTGGTGTTACGTTAGACTTTTCTCATATGCTTCTCAACCCTTTCGTATGAACGACAAAAGCATCATCACCGCTATGTGCATTTATAAGTTTTTTTTTCAACGGCTGGGAGGGAATTTGTAATAACTTTCTTTTCAACTGATTCAATATTTTTTTATCAATTTCTTTTTCCTTCCCACAGATCAATTTCCCGCATTGGAGGAAAACTGCACCGCCCGAATTTGCAATCTGCATCAGCAATCAAGTGCAACATCAAACAAATCTCGCCGCCCACAAATGAACGGAAGAAAGATTCTGTGTATACAAGAACTATAATCATGATGCACTGATGGCTCCATGGAGTCGTTCGCTTTGAGAAAATCCATCTGGTAATAGTTTTTGTAGTAGTGAGCAGCTTCCGGTTCTGATTTGAAGTTCTGTAATCATCTTGACTTTCGAAGTATATTGTGCGCTTCTTTGCGGTTCAGAGAGGCATTGAATGCTTTCATTGTTTATTGGGGGAAACATTATTCCTAAGAAGTAAAACATTACGAACGGCCTTTCATGCGTCATCGGAAGTTGGTTCTGTATTTGCAACGAAATGAAAAGGTTCGCGTGTTTGCATGAATCCGTGGTTGATTAGGCTTTCAGCGCGTACGGCGGAATGATTATAAATAGGCCTATCAAATATTTGCGAGTTACCGCAACCGTAAACCGTGATCCGGCTCGCTAGTGCGTTGTATCCGATTATAGTCCTCCATGGTTGGTTGTCGCCTCCGCGTCATCACCTCCAAACTGTGTGTGCTTGTAGACAGACGTGCTTCCCATTAGTCGATCGAAAATAGTCAACATCAGACCGTGGCTTGAGACGGGACTTCTCCATCAGGTTTTCATCGCATCTGTTGATGGTAAACTGAGCAGACATTAATTAGCCGTGAGTGTATTTATTTACGGTAGACCTACCTGCGCCTCGACTGAAGATAGTCCATCAGAAGGAAAAGCATTACCCAGAGAAGGCAGCCGGGAAAGCAGGAAAGGTAAGAGCATTATGATTATGTATACATTTAGTTGTTTAATGATGAATGGCCTTAATGGAACAAGTCGGGAAGCTGGACTGTGGGAAACACTTGTGGGTCAAAATTGGGATTGCGAATATTCTGCATTGAATTAAATTTTAAATGCCTTTAACTGTGATGATTATTGGGGCCTTCCATACCCGTGTGGCAAGGGGTCGCACACTAATTACGTAAGCGTAAATAAAAAAAAATGTTTGGGAAAAATCTTACATAGGGGGAGGGGGGTTACGTAATTAATGTACGGCCCCTAAGATGTATGGCTACGAAGCAAAGCCATGCTGTAGGTGGCTGGGAAAATATTTCAGAATTTCATTTAAAATTTGTTTGGAAACTAAACAATCTATTTTGAATATCTTTATAAATTAATACGTCTACTTCTAGATTTTTTAAATATTATATTAGGAATTCATTAGAAAATCCAAAGTCCATCGAAAAGTTCATCGGGAAATCCATCATTCAAGAATTTATACAAAAATTACTTATGAAATTCAAATTAGGATTTCCTTTGCGAATTTCTTTAAGACATACTTACTTACTTATGGATCCTGTACACCTCCGGTGGTGCAAAGGACCGATTTGAAAGATCTCCATCCTGAGCGTTGCCCGGCTATCCCTTTAACCTGTTGCCAGGATAGATTTCGGTCGACTACTTTTATTTCTTTATTGAGGCTACGCCGCCATGAGCCTCTGGGTATGCCTCTGCTGCGATGTCCCGCTGGGTTCCAGTCTAATGCTTGTTTACAGATTTCTGTTGCTATCGGCCTCTGGTGACAATGACGATGGAGCTCGTTGTTTGAGATCCAGTTGTGAGGCCACCAGGCCCGAATTATATACCGCAGGCATCTGTTGATGAACACCTGCAGCCGTTGAGTGTTCTCCACTGATACACACCATGTTTCGCTAGCGTATAACAGCACAGATTTCACGTTAGAGTTGAAAATTCGTATTTTGGTGCGTTCACTTATCTGCCTGTCTTAACCCTTAAAGGCGCAAGGTGATTTTTTTAGAAATCGTCGAAACTATTTTTAACGTTGTCAATCATTAAAATCATTTCGGTTTGTTGCTTTAAAACAACATTGCGCATTTAAGGGTTTAACTCGCAAAGGCAGCTCTTGCTTTCTTGATCCGTACGCCTATGTCGATCTTGGTACCGCCGTCTGACGCCATTTGGCTACCAAGATATTGGAAGCTTTCAACATTCTCCACTGGTTGCCCAGCTACTGTGAAACTGGAAGGAGTCACCGTGTTTACATCCAACGATTTGGTTTTGTTGACGTTGATGAGGAGGAGCGCTCGGCAAGGTCGTTGAGCTTACTCTGCATATCAGAGCGCCGTTGCGCGAGGAGTGCAACGTCATCAGCCAATTCGAAGTCGTTTGGGTGCTCCATGGTTATAGGCTGCCATAACAGCCCGCGGTTTGGTTCACGGTCAATCGCATCTACCAGAATCTCATCGATTAGGATGAGGAACAGTAACGGTGATAGAATACGTCCTTGCATCACACCAGCTACGACCCGGATAGGGTCGGACAGGACCCCATTGTACAGCACTCTACACGAAAAGGCCTCTTACTGTGCTTCGATAAGACCGATGATTTTCTCAGGAACCCCCTTGCGTCTCAGGGCGCCCCACATATTCTCGTGATTGAGACGGTCGAAAGCTTTTTCGTAGTCAATGAATACCAAGTAAAGGAACTCTTGGAATTCGTTGACCTGCTCCAAAATGATGCGGAGCGTGACAGTATGGTCCACACAGGATCTTCCGGCACGGAATCCGGCTTGCTGCCGCCGGAGAGTCGCATCGATCTTCTCCTGAATCCAGACTAGGATAATTTTGCACAGAACTTTGAGAAAGGTACACAGCAACATAATGCCTCGCCAGTTATCGCATACAGTCAGGTCACCCTTTTTGGGCACCTTCACTAAGATACCTTACATCCAGTCGACCAGGAAAGTTGCGGTGTCCCATATATTACGAAATAAACGATGCAGTAGTTGAGCGGCATGGGGTCAGCTTTGAGCATCTCGGCTGATATGCGGTCGACCCCTGGGGCTTTATTCGATTTCATGCTTTGGATGGCTGTTTGAATCTCTAGCAGTGATGAAGCTTCGGTATTGACGCGTGTTATACGTCGGATCCTAGGCAGATCATGCCGAGGTGGTGATGACCTGGCTGGCACTTGAAAAAGCTGCTCGAAGTGCTCGAACCAGCGTTTCAGCTGGTCAGTTGGGTCGGTCAATACTGATCATTCGCGTCTTTCACAGGCATCGTTGTATTCATCTTCGCCCCGCTTAAGCGTCGTGAGATATCGTAGAGGAGGCCAATGTCCCCGGTTGCAGCGGCTCTCTCTCCTTCGTCGGCCAGAGAGTCTGCCCACGCTCGCTTGTCCCGTCGACATGAGCGTTTTACTTCCTTCTCAAGAGCCGCGTATGGTTGACGGGCTAAGACTTTGGCTCCTCTGGTTTAAGACATACTTCATGCAGATTGTGCGGCCGGTAATAAAGTTAATCAGTTCAGTGCGAGATTTCTCTTGTTTCGGACAGCAGAACGATCGCGTGATCGACCGAATAATTGTGTTCTGCATTGCGCGGCCGGTAATAAAGTTAATCAGTTCAGTGCGAGATTTCTCTTGTTTCGGACAGCAGAACGATCGCGTGATCGGCCGAATAATTGTGTTTTGCATTGTGCGGGCGGTAATAAAGGTAACCAGTTCAGTGCGAGATTTCTCTTGTTTCGGACAGCAGAACGATCGCGCGATCGGCCGAATAGCTGTGTTCTGAATTGCGCGACCGGTAATAAGAATAGTTATCGAACAAATAAGTGCAGTGCGTGTTTTAGTCGTCGGGATAGAAATAAAATATCTATATTGTGTTCGGTGGCTCATGCGCATGTCGCACGCTGGCCTTATTTAATAATTTGCTGTAGCCATCGAGCAAGTGAGTACAGAGTGCTGCGCTTCCGTGCGGTCGTCCAAAACGCGAATCTCCTTACTTTTCATATGCCACCGTGTGTGCATGTTTTAACTTTTAACTCGTATTAGTGTTATTTCCCATCCCATAGATCGCATCACTTACCAAAGTGAATCCAGATAAATTATCCTTTGTAACTAAAACGATATCCTATCCCAAGACAATCGTGGAGATGCAGAGGTATACTCGGTCTCTAATAGCAACGAGAGTCGGACTAACAATCCTTCCATTCCTATATGACCGTAAGGACGTGGCCGGCGCCGTTATTGACTTTAAATATTTGAGCTCCCGAAACGTGTACATTGAGAATGGGTAGCTAATCCCAAGCCTATAACCGTACGATCCGTCCGCGCCTTCCGAAAGGATTAGCGGATGGTTTAAGCGCCACTCCTAATGGAGACCATCCACCTGTTTTAGGGTTTCCCGGCCTAAGACCTTTCAGGGGAAAGGGTTATTGTTTTCCAATAATGGAAGGAAAGCGCGAAGATCGACAGGCTATAGGGATTCCAAAGAAAATTACTCCCCCTTCGAAACACGCTCGATCATTAAGAAGAGCAAAAACAATCTAGTTGAAGGCAGAATATTCGCTTACAGTCGTTATCATCATCGGTTGGCTATAAACAGCTCACCCCGATCAGATCTGGAAAAATAGAGAGTGTCCGTTGGTTGGATTCAGGGCCAACCTCCCCAGTAAAACAATCAAAAAGAAAATGCCACAAAATAACGAAACCGGGTGACATGGAAACCTCCTCTACATTACCTCTTCTCGTTCCTGCGAACTAAACAAGTCGGTTTGTCTGTGGTACCCTATTGCATTTATTAGAACTCGACAATAACACAATGCTTTCAAATTTCAATTCATTGACATCGATTTATTTCGTAGGCCTACAATCATTAATTCAAAAAAACTCTCTCTCTCTCTTCTCCTCTAATTCTGTTCGCTTTTCTTTATCTTCCACTATCGTACTATTCTCCTATCACGTGCTTACTGTGCGGTGTGGGCATTCACATTATGTGATCGGCTAACAATGAAAGAGCCTCTCACGCCACGCATCACCAACCAAAATTGGGAGCAGGCAAATCCAAAATATTCTTAACCAAGCGTGCTTGGCTGATTTAATTTGCATGCATGCGTTTACTTACGGACCATCTGTATTATTGTCGCCGTTGTAGCTCCACGACGGGGACGCTGCTATCGGTCGCTTGCTGGACGATGCTGTTGACCGGTCGAAAAACGGTGCGGTGCCGCAGGCGGCCTGATGAGCGGACGACGCCTACGCACGTGCTCCACGAACGGAGACGGCGACGCTTGCCATGTGCTTACGGGATGGTGGAGAAGGTGACGCTTACCTACGGCTCATCTAACGATGCAGGTCTCTTACACCGCGGTCGCGCGTTCTTCCTTCTACTGCGCTACGGAATTACTTCATGCGCCGACGGCGCCTCGCCAACGAGATGTGGACTTTGCTGCTGCTGCGCTCTCGGTCGTCACCGACAGCGGGAAAACGGTTGCTGTTGCTGCTGACTTGCTTACTCTTTGCCTTTGCCTTTGTCAGGAGTTGTCGCTGGCTGATACTGGTGAGGTAACGGGCTTTCGCACACTTGCCACAAATCTAGGAACGAAACGTGTTTCCCACGGTATTACCATCCCACAAAAAGCATATTGTAAAGCACGTGAATTACCTGATATTTGTTCCACACTCGCACACTTCCTACTTCTAGCACGCTTGTTTGATCGCACAATAATTTGATCGACTGACCGTTTAGCTAAGAGGGAGAAATTTAACTCGAATTAGCAAGTTCAAGGGGCCTCCATGTCACTACGTTTTACCTGGAAAATCACCTCACGACGCGAACTAAAATGGACTACTCCTGCCTCTTCCACAATCCAGATCAAAGTGATCGAGTCATAGTCAAGAATCCTCAGATCAAATGCAAGATTGTCTTAATTCTTGGCCTTCGGTTTTGACCTCACGAAGTCCCTAGATCGCATTTCCCCCTCCTAACGATCGAAGTGCAGGAAGCAATTGATCCATTCGGATTGCAGCCCATTTTGCCTGCCGATCTTTCCCGAAAATTATCAAAGGGTATTGTTGGGATTTTCCCCAGGTGGATGGTCGCCACCCGAATCGGTGACGTAGTCACACGCGCTCGCCACATGGTCTGCACGTTGGTCTAGAACATTCTTAGCGTTCTGTGAGCGCGAGAGTAATTCAACGTGAAAAGAGCTTTTGAAACGCGGTGTATTGGACTGCTAATATTTGATAAATTTGTGAAACTATTTACAAAAACTATTAACTAAACTACTTTCTATATTTCAATTATTAAATTATACAAAATATTTACAAAACTGTAACGGACCGAATGGCCGTTACAAGCCCCATTCATTGTGTTCTCTGTACAATTTCGCAAGTTCAGTCAATCACGGAGTATCAACTACGAATTGTGCGGTCATAATGCTCATGCTCATGCTCATGCTCTGGTTTAAGACATACTTCATGCATAATACATTAAAATCACAAAAATTCCATCGTGAATTCTTCATGAAAAAGAAATTTCCCGGAGCAGTTCTTTGAGGATTTTTCAGAGAAATGTCTAGGAGAACATAAAGACTTGAAGAATTCTTGGAGAATTTCTAAATAAGCGAAAGAATCTCGAAACGGAGTAATTTCCTTATGATACGTCGGAGGAAATCTCAAGGAAATTACCCGGAAAAAAACTATTTTCTAGGTGAATTCTTTAGAAATTGTGGAGAAGTTTCCGTGGGAATTTCCGGGAGAATTACTCAAATGACCCCTAGTGAATTTTTTGGGGAGATTCCTGGAGGAATTTGTGAAGGAATTTTTTTTCGGAAGAATTTCTTAAGAAATTATCGTAGCATTAATTTCCAGAAACATCTATTTGTGAAAGACTTACTGGAGGAATTATTAGAGGAATTTTGAGGTAAAAACTATCTGAATAATTTCTGGAATAATCCCTAGAGGAATGTGCGTAAGATTTTCCATATCTGGATTTTGCAGTTTAATTCCCATAAGAAGCTCTTCAAGAATTCTTGGACAATTTTCCGCAAGATTTTAGTGGATCGCTATGTGAATTTCGGAAGGAATTAAAAAAAAATCTGATACTGATTGCAGAAAGTATGAAACTCCTAGTGTGCCGCTGTAAGCACGCTCAAAGCAAGCGATTCATTATTGTGCTTCTACTGTTTGAAGTGTGCGATCTATCGTGTTGATGCTGGTCACGCTAGCTAGTGCGGGTAACCGCAAAGTGCAAAACTGGTGCAGCGCAATCGAGTAGTACGCAAAGGTGACGTTGAAATACGTAGCTGAATGTAATGTATATTTTTTGTGGACCATCATTTAAAAAGGACGTAATAGCCAAAATTTATACTTTCTAGTTTTGACTCAAATCCCGAACATGACTCATATTCCAAACATCCCGTGTATAGCCATTTTAACTCAAATTGTGTAACTTTTTCCGTAGGATGTAGTATTCATTTACAATCTTGATCCTCAGTACGGAAAATCACTGATAGTTTTAGTTTTAGGGCCCTTAAGCGCCAAGTGTTCGGAATTTGAGTCATGTTCGGGGTTTGAATCAAAACGGTATGTTAGTATGTTGATAAGGAACCGGAAAGAATAAGTTTTGGCTGTTACTCCTTTTTCAAATGTTGGTTTGTATTTTTACTTTGTACCTATGTCCCGCTACCGTCGCCATCGTTGTGAATGAATTTCCGCAGCAATCCCCTCCGACGACTGCAACCGTTGATGATAGTCAGAGGCGCTTCCACGTTCCAAGTCCTGGGTAGGACAAATACACCCAAAAAACAAATCTTACAATTATTGTATAAAAACGTGGCATATACAAATCTGTAAGGTTTTTATACAGAAATTGTATTAAAATAATACAAATTTGTATAATTTCAATACAACGATTGTATTAAAATCTTCCAAAAATTGTATATGCCCAATTATTATACAGTTTCTGTAAGGTTCTTGTGCAGAACTGTATTAAAATCTGCCATCCGCTGGTTGGGTGTAGGGGAAACGCTAATTTGGGCAACAATTCTGGTGCAAAGAAATTAAAAAAAAATGCCCACATGATTTGTGAAATTTTCTTCGATTTTCAAGATGAATATTGCTTTGCCAATTAGCATGGCAGTTGCCCTTTTAATTCAAACAATGATGATCAATCAACGTAGGAGAGCAGGGGAAAATTAATTCGACAACCATTGCTTCTTCAAGACATGAAGACATGGTCATAGAACTGACAGTGAAATAAAGATGGAGAAATTCTGAGGAATTACAAGCCAGATTTTGTTTTATGTTTATTTTGTTTTATTGTTGTATGTTTCCAAAATGATTATGGATTATTATGATGCCTCAGACGTCATATAAATAAAATCAAAGTTTTCGAAGATCTTTATAAGCTTCCAACAGAAGTCACGGATTTGACAAATTGCTTATAATCTATAATGGTGACAACCAATTATTGCTAACTTATTGGACTTGTTATTAACTTCATACAATCGTAACAATTCATACAAGGAAATTGTATGATCGTCAACGATGAATTTTCAGGAATTCAAAACCCCTCGCGGTCCAGATTTTACGCGGTCATTTGTATGAAAAGCTTACATTTGTTGTATTAAAACCTTGCAGAATTTCATATGCCAAGATTTTATACGAAAATTGTAAGATTTGTTTTTTGGGTTCACGAGGTATAGTATTATATTGAATTGACCGGCTAAAAAAATTGTAAATTATCGCATTATCTAAATCTGATTTTCAGATTTCTACAACTTCTTTTTTATCTCTGATATCCACAAGACATCTATGTGCGCAATTGGGATTAAAAAGTATTCCCTAGAGTTCTAAAGAACAATATAGAACAAAATAGTCTACTATTTCCTAAGGATCCCAGAAACCTCTTTTCTAGGCCTAGAAAACATAGGTAGGACAATGCCTTTACATTCATGCGTAGGACATGTCCTACTTGTCCTACCAACTCCCAGCGCCACTGCTGATAGTGTTCTATAACCATTACCGACGTAAACTCGGTGGCTCATAATAGCAAAGACCCATCGTTGAAGCTGGGGCTGTCAACGGCAGAGTAGGATGGAAGCCAGAGTAGACGACATGCGACACGACGCGATAAAGAAGTTTGACAGTTCATTGATAATTAATCATTAAAATGCTTATAAAAACATTTATGTTATAGAGTCCAGATAAGAGAGGTTGATTTTTTCATTATTCTATTTTACAAATTTTGGTCACTTACATCCCTATGTCAGAAGAACATCCAGTATAAATAGTTTGTGCTACAGGAAGGCAATTTGCCAGTCCGGATGTCTCTTTAGCTATGTGACTTGACCTTGCCTGATATGTACAACTGTCGTATAGCATATTGCTCAAAATTGAACGACTTTCAACAAGGAAACATTCCATAATGGAAGAACGTTGTCTGCCGCAAATGTAATCCGTGGCATGGGGGAAAGTGATGCGTAATCCGATTTAAACCTCCGCTCTTCGCCCTCACGGTTAAGATATCCACCGTTTCGCTAACAACTGGGTGTGATAAACGTCGATCAATGTCACCCGTTGAGTGGCATGAATGTACATATTACCCACACGAAAACATGTGAAATCTGTAAATGAGTAATGAATTATGGTTGGTCTGCACAGTGCTGAAATTTTAAGGCATTAAAATCAATCCAATTGGGAAGCAAATGAACTGTAGCTGAGTTGATGATAAATTCGTATATATATTTTTTCACTTTTCTGGCCAGTTGGATTACTTCGGCTCGCAACTCGAATGAGTAATAGACTCTCTTTTATGACAAGTATGTTGATTGGGAAAGATTGATAAATGAAACGAAATTCGAAAAACAAACATTTATAAAATTTCAAATAGAAAGACACAAACAATAAAATCAAGTCAATATTAGAAAAAGTGATTAAGAATGGTATGTACTGGAGTACTGATAATGAGAGTTCTTAGAAGACAAAAACTTTCATAAGACGTCCCATTTTTCGTCGTTTATCCATACGCCTCGAATGGTTCTCGAATGTATCAATATTATTTACCCTAGGGTGTTGTTCAATCAAAAGGTAGTACATTGAGGGCGCACCGGATGTCTGTTCTTTTCCGATCCATAAATTTCTCCATGCAAAGCCGACGACAATATAGGCTTGAATGTCGAGTATTGATGACGTGTGATATTCGCCTACATGCTCCTGACCGGTACCATTGCTTCTGACTGTGACAACCGAAAAAATCGCCCGCCACCGGCGCGCCGGCCGGTAGTGACCTAAGTTTTTGCCTGCAGAGTAGGCACGTTCCGTTCTCCAGTGGGGTTCGCTGTCGGAAGTATCACACCATGCTGACCCCGCTATAACGTTTGATATGTATGTCGCCACCGAACGTGTTGCGTAATACTACACCAACCAACCGTCCGCAAAACGGTGAACAATAATAACGGACAAAAGCAAACAAGTGCCGAAAGGTTGAAGGCGACAATAAGGCTTGGATTATACGGCAGTCGAGTCGGTCAACAACGGTGATACCTACGCTGGAATCGATGAAATATGGTGACATGTGGGAAACGTACCGACCACACTATAAATAGTGAACAGGAGACCTGTGATAACGCGATATACTGATATGGGTTCAAGTCATTATTGGTGGCAAGGCAATATATCGGCTACGGGCGTATTCAACTTCATCTTTGTTGAATGGTTTTGTGGTGGAATGCAAAAAAAATTCAGCAATCCATATGATGGATGCAACATTTAAAAAAAAATAACTCCTAGATTTAAATCACATACTCAAATGCTTTACATGAAGTTATTTGCTATCCTTGAATCGAACAAAATAGATATTTGCTTTGGTGTTTTTTTTTTGTGGAATGCTCTCCCCTATAATCAGACGAGTGAGTACCTACTATTCCACCACTTTATTTCAACTTATAGCTATAAAGTTTCAATGGTATCGCTTTTTACGTGGTTTTGTTTTAGTTAATTATGGCTTTTGGATACAATGGAACATTAGTTGAACCCATAAAAAAAATAAAATTAGCATTCGTAGGTGATACAAGTCTAACCTATATATAGCATCATGTCTATCCAGTGTTGGTCAAATCATTCTCAAATCTCATTCTTGCTTCCGCGCAAGGAAACTCGAGTAAAGGAATGCATCAAGACTGAATTGTTCATGCCAAATTGTTTGCCAAAGATTTTGATTAAGAAAATGTGGAATGTCTTCACTTGTCATAAGACGAGTTTGTACAATCCCATTGAATTCCACCACTTAATTGTATATTGACAGATACGTATTTCGACCTCAACAGTAAGGCCGTCTTCAGTGTCTCGTACTTGACTCGACTTCAGTCGAGACACTGAAGACGGCCTTACTGTTGAGGTCGAAATACGTATCTGTCAAGATTCAATAAAGTGGTGGAATTCAATGGGATTGTACAAAGATTTTGAGTTAGCACAAATATTGCTTTAGGGCTAAACAGTAATTACTATCTCTTGGATGGACGCAAGGCACTGTCCAACAGTCAAGATCAGAATGTGCTTGAGATAAATAGTTTTTTCAACCGACGTACTTTAAACAAGTTCTTCACCAAAACACAATGCGACTGAAATTTTTATATACACCCAGGTTTTTTTACACGTTTTTTTTTTTGGCAAGGTTTTTTAACACGGATTTTCGAATTAACGCGGTGGGAGCGATCGTTTTTCAGAGGATCAAACTCCATACAATATGGGTATTTCCGGAATGGGAGCGATGAGTAGAAGCCGGAAATCGATATTTGGCGCCATTTTGGAATTCAAGATGGCTGACTATCGGACCTCGAAGGATTTTTTAGTGCCTCAAAGGATTTCCTCCGGAAGATCCTCAAAGGAATTCCTCCAAAAGTTCTCCCAGGAATTAGCTTAGCTTAGCTTTTAGCTTTGACTGACTACACATATCTATAGATTTATGGTTGCTACTATAGATATATGGTGCTACTCAGTGTGCAAGTTTCAGTGACTCAAATATTCAAATGATCAATAACGGCGCCGGCCACGTCCGTTGTATTCAGTTAGGAAGAGGGAAAGAATATTAGAAGGTGGTTTTTGCTATTTGAAGGCCGTGTTTACCCGAATAAAAAATACAGTAGAATAACAATACATTTTATTGTAACTCTACTATTGATAACATTAAATTGGCAATAACTTATATTGTAAATGAAACCAAACAAAAACATTAGAATGCATTGTTATGAACCATTTACTCAAATGTAAATGAAGTTTTCGCAATAGAATGTACGGGTTGTTAAGTATCGTAACTATACAAAATCTGAGATTTTTCCATACATTTTTTCGTCACACAATAGAGTGTATGGTTAATATATTGTTGAAATATCCGAACAAAACTGTTCAAAATACAATGGATTGTATTGTATTTGTATAGTAATACAATACGATTTTTTATTTCTCAGTAGTGATCACTAGTAATAGCGTTACTGTTCAACAATGCAATTTAAAGGGAAAAAATGCATATTTGGCGCTATGAGGCAAATATTGTTATATAGTTTATATGCAATGTAAAGAAACGTTTCAAAAGTTATCATTGTACGATTCTTATGTACGAAAACGTTTCGAAAAAAAAGCGAGTATTGTTACATTAGAGAAACATGTTGATGTATTTTATCCTCAGTGTTAATACAATCTGTTCAACCATCAAGAAACAATGTATCCTATTGTATACCGTATATTGTATGGTAATTCAATTGTTTACACTATTGAACCAATAGTACATTTTTATCCGGGTATCTCTGCGTCTCCTCAAAAACCACATAAAGAATTATCAGTTAGTTGGTAGGCATCGTTGGATTCACTCTGATACGATCGTGCCATTCTTCATTCACAATGATTTTCACTAACCATGATTTTCCCGCACAGAGCAGAAGAAACTAACTACCTGCGCACCGAGCAGGATCACGATCAAACGCATATCAATTGATTTACTTCTCGAACGCACAAAGTAGGGTAAGACGGTATAATATGCTCCCCCTAAGGCAACTCCTCGATAACTTTTTACTTTTCAACGCAATTTATGCAAACTTTGTGTTATTTGGTAGTCCAGGAAGTCGCAAATGCATTGCCCGTGAGTAGTCATATAAAAATATTACAGATAACACGTAATAAAGCTTTTTTCAAAAGTTGTGAAAAAATGAATTTCAAAAAGTGCCTGGGCAATATGCCCCACCTTAACCAAAGACGTTTCAAAGCCCTTCATTAGTATTTTATCAATCCCATAACAAAAAGGCTACAAATCCTTATGCGCTTGACATTAAAAAATGAACATAGGTCCATTTAAGCAGCTGTGAATTACATTTCAATATTTTCCAAACAATTTGGAAGCAACCGCTGCAGGCTCGCTGCGCTTGTGTCCAGTTGGTAAGGGCATATCGTCCTGCCTACACTGGGGCGTTTTGGCCAGTGAAACATGTTTTCGAAAATCGTTACATTTTTGAAGATGGTAGCAATTTTATATCATATTAACCACTGAGAAAAGTTATTTTGTTGCCCAACTGAGTGTTCCAGTGCAAGTTTTGCGGACAGTATGCCAGAGTCGCTCCAGAATGTTGAGCAAATAAACATTAAAAGTTACATCAAAACTATAACTTTTTGTATTTTGCTATTATTTTCATTGTTTTATACAAAAATATTTCCACATTCACATAGTATGATGGGCTTACAAATACTTATGGATACCTACTGATTTTGACCCTTAAATAGTTATAGTTTTCTAGAAATCAAAGGGGGGCGTTTTGGCCAGGTGGGGCGCATTATACCGTCTTACCCTACAACGAAACCAGATCGTTCAACGTGTCTATGAACCGAGCATAGACAACAGTCGCCATGTGGGCCCGATGCTATATGCAAACTGTGGAGGATCGCGTTTAGTACGACCGAACCGACGTGCAGTATTCTGTGCTTCCTCGCCCGATAGTTTCTGCAAAGTATGGAAGATCACACTTGTCTCGACCGAAGAAAAGCGCAATACAAGCGTACGATCCACCGAATATCAAGTAGATATTTTTTCTCCCGCCCGCGACAAATAAACATGCACTGTACTTACTTTCCCGATGACTACCCGAAAGTTTTTCCAGAAGTTCTTCTAGGAATTCCTACGGAAGTTCTTCCGAAAGTTCCTCCAGAAATTCCTTCGGAAGTCCCTCCAGGATTTCATCCGAAAGTTCGAAGAAATATTCTTGAAGTTCCTCTAAACAACCCTCCAGAAGTTGCTAGGAAATGAGAATAAATGTTCAATTTTCATAGGCAGATCAAAGTACAAGACATCAAATTCAGAGTCGCTTTGTTTAAGCGACTCATAGTACGGAAACAATATACAAAGTATTGGGGACGTGTACACAAACATTCAAATTTAAGTCTAATAAGATTAACTACGCGCCAAACTGCAAACCGAACACTGCAACGCGTTCGCGCTGTTGGCGCGAAACACACAAAACTAATCAAAAATCAAAAGAATGAATAGCAGCTACGCACGTTGCTCTTCTTTGCGCTGTCCTCTCACTGCATGCAAGCAGCAGAAACGGTGACGGTGAGTTGTGCGAACACCACGATTTCTCAGAATCTAAAAAAAAAAGTCTGGCGGTGGAGTTCTAATTGCAAATTCTACTAATTTTGATACAGGAATAATAACTACTAGAAGATATCAGAACTTTGAGCATGTCTGGGTGAAATCTAAAATCGCTGGAGAAACCTAGGGATCCTACATTCAGAGATATGCGAAAGCGGCCATCTTGAGCCAATCGAGCATTGAGAGCTGTCAGAATCTGAGCCAAATGAACAGTGTTATTGTTGCGGATTGAAAGGTATTGCGATTGTAATGAAAAAGATTATATGAAAAGTTTTGTCGGATAATCAATTTGTTTTACATTGGCAAGTTGAAGTAGTCCAGTTTATGCATGGTACTTTGTTCATTTGTATTGCACTTTTATTTTAGTGATAAGGCACTGTTGGACGTTAGATAACGGATTCTGAAAATGCCATTATACGCAAAGTCATGTTCGAGCTCCAACATTTTACACCACGGTAAGTGCTGGCAGCGTTTGTTTACGAAAGTAACAGCGTTGCTAAATCGCCTGGAAAAGTATTCGCACATCTCTTAATATAGGATCCCTAGAGAAACCCATGTTTTCTCCTCTGTGTGTTTTCCACCGGAACATACCAATGAGAATAGATAGAAGGTAAGGAAGTCATACCTTAGTATTTATTTTCATTGGGTAAGGGTATGCGATAAGACACTTTTTCCTGACGAAACGAAACGAAACGAAATTTAAAATGTCTGTGTTGATTCGAAAAGAAACGAAACGAAATATATATTTACTTTCGAGACTTCGAAACGGTACGAAATCAACGTCCATTTAATTCGAAATTTTTCGAAACGAAACGAAATTTTAAATTTTTTTCCGCGGAATTTTTATTGAATTGATTTTACATTATGTAGGCAATTCTAATTTAATTTTCTCAAAGTCAAATAACCGCTTTGCGACCTTATAGTCACATAATAAGCAGGCTGTGATAAATCGCCGTGTTCCCGTTTACCATTGGCTTACTTTAAATAAAGTAATACCAAAACATTTGTGCCGTCTTCAAAGGAATTCACTGTGCAGTGGGTGCTTCCGAATCTGATGAATTTTATATCAGTTCAGCTTTATATCAGTAAGTATGTATATAAAAATATGGGAATTGTGGGATTTTTTTTCTAATTTATATTCTATTTAACTTTATTTCATTTAAGACTTATGTGATTAAGCTGAAGTATACTTTATATTCATTTATCAGCGAGGTTTTAAGGTATTGAGCTAAATCAAAACTATTTGCTCGCTAGACGAATCCTCTGCTCATTTTTAAAATGGACAAAGATAAGTCTTTCAGATTGCATTTCAGAAATGTGATCGCAAAGTTTTTACGGCAGCAGTTCCTATTGTAAATTAAATAAATAATATATAATATAATATAGTTAATTTATTTATCTTCAGATAATTAGAATTAATTCATACAGTTTTTACCTTAACATATGCATAGTTTTTACAAATTCAGAGCACTTTCTTTTAAATTCAATAATAGTTCTTGCATTTTTTATATCTAAAGGTAATTCATTAAAAATTTGTATTCCTCTATAATACATTGACTTTTGATTTGTCGTCATTGTGAATGGTACAACACGTAAATCGTAAATTTGCCTAGTTATATGCTGATGTATTTCGTCCTCTAACAATAATGTTTGTTATATATTCTGGCATGAGGTTGTTCTTTAGTTTAAAAATTAGCACAAGCACATTAAATGTAATTCGTTGTTTGACTGTTTGCCATTGTAGTGCATCCAACATAATATTGATTGGAGTATATCTATTGCAATTCAAAATGAATCTCATAAACTTATTCTGCAATTTTTGTAGCCTTTTGAGATGCGTGTCGCCAACCAGAAACAAAACTGACGAACAGTAATCCATATGCGGTGCAACTAGAGACTTATACAAAAAGATTTTACTCCAAAAAGTTAACTGATTTCTCAGACGAGCTAACATACCATACTTTCTTGCTACTTTTCTAACAATATTATCTATATTCTCTTTAAATTTAATCTCCGATCAATATGCACACCTAAATATAAACACCGTTACTCTATCAATCTCTCTGTTCCGTCAATATAAAGTTTGATTTCGTTTATTTGTTTTTGGTTGGTTACAACCATTGATTTTGTTTTTTGTATATTCAGTTTCAACTTGTTCAATTTCAACCATTTAGTCAGTGTTATAATATCATCTTTCATTTTTTCAACTGATAACAAAGGATCTTTTTCACCAACAAATAATACCGTATCATCAGCAAAGAGATTAACATTGCAATACTTAATACATTGCTTTATATCATTGATGTACAGAATGAAAAACACTGCCCTGAGGTACTCCTAAAGGTACTAATTTGGGGGCTGAAGTTGCATCATTGTATTTACAAATTTGCGTCCGATTCGACAGTTAGTTGCCAGGTATGAAGAAATATTTTTTCTTTTTTCATAAAAAAAGTTGTACCAAAAGGCTACCAGGTGGGCTTCGTCCCCGTGTGGTTAGCGACGTCAATCGTCTAGACGCATGGGCTATGGAGTGTGGATTCGATTCCTGCCCGGCAAGGAGGAAACTTTTCGTGATCGAAAAATTCTCCATCAGTCCACTGGGTGTTATATGTCCTGTTCGTTATCTAGGTGTTTAAGTGTTCAGTCTGTACGACCTCTGGTCGAAGACGGTGTTCCTGTCTTTTTCCTTCCAAATTCAACCTTTTTATAAGAGGCTCGGAAACCCTTCAATTGAGTAAAAAACAGCTGCTCGAATAGTATGAGCCGGTTACGCCCTTACAGTCAATTTAGGATTAGGAGAAGAGAATTAGTTTGATACTCATTATTATCTATCTATCTATATCTATATTATATATATTATGTATATTAAATATATATATATATATGTATAAAACTCAATGTTGGTATGTTTGTATATATGTTCCAGCATAACTTCTGAACGCATTGACCGATTTTAACCAAATTTGGAACACACATTCTTTATCTTAAGGAGACGACGATAGGGGGGTTATGCATGCTGTTTGGAGAAGGGGGTGGATATGGGGGGAGGGGTATTGCTTAGTTATCCATCAACTCAGTGCACCTTCTGAACCCCTTGACCGATCTCAACCAAATTTGGAACACACATTCTTTATCTTAAGGAGACGACGATAGGGGGTTATGGATGCTGTTTGGGAAAGGGGGAGGGTGTTGGGGAGGGGTGTTACTTAGTCATCAATCAACTCAGTGTATCTTCTGAACCCCTTGGCCGATCCCAACCAAATTTGGAACACACATTCTCCATCTTAAAAAGATGACGGTAGGGGGCTATGGATGTTGTTCGGAAAAGGGGGAGGGTGTGGGGGAGGGGTATTGCTTAGTCATCGATCAACTCAGTGTACCTTCTGAACCCCTTGGCCGATCTCAACCAAATTTGGAACACACATTCTTCATCTTAAGGAGACGACGATAGGGGGTTATGGATGTTGTTCGGAAAAGGGGGAGGATGTGGGGGAGGGGTATTGCTTAGTCATCGATCAGCTCAGTGTACCTTCTGAACCCCTTGGCCGATCTCAACCAAATTTGGAACACACATTCTTTATCTTAAGGAGACGACGATAGGGAGGTTTAGCATGCTCTTTGGAAATAAGAGATGGTATGTGGGAAGGGGCACGGTATGTCTATGGGAAAACATTATTTTTCAAACATCAGTATTTCTGAAACACCCACCACGTGAAAGTAGATGCCCTCCTCTTTCATATAGTGGGTGAACTAAAATGTTCTAACGGGGGATCTAGAACAATTATTATTTTTTTCACTATTTTTGGTACAAATTCCATAGAAATTTCAAGTGATAGCCGATTGTGTAAATGTATGAAAAAATGACCCCCGATAGAACATTTAAAAAATGCATCTACGTGAAAGAGGAAAACCTATACTTTCGTGTAGTGAGTGTTTTAGAGATACTGATTTTTTGAAAATAAGCCTCTTCGGACAAACACACCGTGGTTATTGTTTAGCAATCGATCAACTCAATGTAAGTCTTGAGCCCCATGACCGATTTGAACCAAATTTGTTTCAAATATTGTCTGCCCTAAGGAAACAATTTTAGTGGATATCGGTAGGTCCTTTTGAAATGAAGAGGTTGTGAGAGAGGGGTATTGTTTAGTTAGCGATCAATTCAGCATAACTTCTGAACCCATTTTCCGATGTCCACCAAATTTGGAACCCATATTCTCTGTCTAAGGAAGACTATATCAGATTGGCTAGGACTGTCATAGCTGAACGAGAGAGGGTATATTTTTTAAACGAATAATTTAGTATACCTTTTTATCGCATGGGTGAGGGTAGAGATGTCGCAAATTAATCGATTACTTCGATTAATCGATTCATCGTTGTGATAATCGATTAATTTTGAATCGATTATTACCCAACGATTAATCGATTCAATAATCGAGATGAATCGTGAGTAATCGATTAGTTACTAATCGATTAATAAGAATTTTACGACATCATAAGGATGTTGAAAATTAATTGATTCATCGTTGTGATAATCGATTAATTTTGAATCGATTACTATACAATGATTAATCGATTCAATAATCGACAAGAATCAAGAGTAATCGATTAGTAACTAATCGATTAATCGGGATTTTACGACATCTCTAGGTGAGGGTAGGGTGGCCCAAATATTTAAACACGTATTGTTTACCCAAACGAAACTGTTTTAGAGAGGCTGGGAGGAGTTTTTGAAATGCGGGAGGATGTTGGGGTTGGGTATTGTTTAGAAAACGACTCAATTTAAAATCCCTCTTATTTAGTTAATCCGAGGTTCTTTGACATTGTACAATGCTCCGAAAACAATTCCTCAAAAATAGCAAATCCTCGACAATAACATTTCCCTGAAAATGACATATCCCTGAATGAAGCAGGCCATTAACATAACACTATTTGGCCTAAGGTCATTCAACATGAAGTGAATTTGGGATAATACTGAACCAAGGTGAATACAAACAGGTGTAGCAGTATGCCAATTACATGATTCAGCCATCTTGGATTTTTATATGGGGCAGCCACCGAGTTTGTTTATGTTTTGCACTGAAAATGAATTTTTCACCCCCGCGCTAGTCTCTCCCATCTACTGTCGAAGTGAGTGAACCCTGATATAAGAACCCTGGGTATAAAGCAATGATAATTGTTACCCTTCATCGGAATCATAGTTTGCCCAGTGAAAAGCAATGAATAATGTGTTTCCTTCTGGATGGTGGATCTGATTGCTCCTTTAAAAGTAGGCATTTTCCCGTAATAAGGCAATGGTGGGTGTGATCCCTTCTTTAAAAATATACGTTTTCCCGGAATAAGACATCGGTGGATGTTTTTCCTTCTTTAGAAATAGACGTTTGCCCGGAATAAGGCTATTCAAACCCACAATCTCTTCTTCAAAATCAGTCAATATTTCCAAAAGCCTTCTTTTGATCAAATGATGAAGTATCAACAAGTAAACACAATTACCCTGTTAACCAATTGGTTTTATTATTTTCCGATTGTGAAAAAATTGCGAACCAAACTGGCAACTCCGAGCAAGGCCGGGTACATAAAGCTAGTAAGATTATAAGAGGATTGCTCTGTATCTCCGTAAGCGCCACGGGAAAGGAATCTTTGGTTTGTTGAAAAGGTAATTCATGTGAAGCCACCATGGTAAGCGACTAAATATTTACTGTAAACGAAGTTATTTTGAAAACTCGAAGACGAAAACCGTGGTTCAAATCAATCCAACACAAAATCATGTGCTTCGTTTAATGTTATCCTTAAGGACTTCCTAACCCTTGAGCGGTACTTAGTCATGCGCTTAAATCTGGTTTGAGGGATAAGAGGTGAAGAAGTTGGTCTTTACTAAAAAAGAGGCGCACGAAAAATACTTCACAAGGACCTCGGAAATCCACGCCACGACTTTGCTTCTTTGACAAAGTTGTACTGATCTCATTCATATCTGATTACATTTACACTCTGACCCTAACGTCTTAAATATTGAGTCGGATAACTTTTGAAAAAAAAAATGGGATAAAATGATATAAGAAATTTTTCGTTTTCTGTTAGACATTTCTAACAAAACATCGAAGATTTTTTTAGAAGAAAACTGAATACGTATTTGTCGACTCAGAATGGAATTTTGTAGTAGGCGTTAATAGAAAAAATTGTATAACATAAAGTTTTGAAAATAACTTAATGATTTTGTTCAGTCTAAATTTGTTTCGAAATTCCGCGGAATTCCGTTAAATTTCGTTATGAGCTAGTTTTTTCAAGCGAAATTTTTGAAATTTTACGAAACGAAACGAAATCAATAAATCAGATTTTTCCATGCTCAAATTCTGCAAAACTCCGCGGAATTTCGTTTCGAACCACCTGAAACGAAATTTTTCGAAATACCGAATATGCTTATCATTGGGAAAATACGCACCTGAACCTGAAGTTAAAGTACATATTTATGGAGACTTTAATCAACGTGCGCTGACTTTATTCCGGATTCAGAGAATGAACAAATCCCACTTCCAGTCCGTGGGGACACTATCGTCTATATTTGACACAATTGCTATTTTACGAAAATTAATCATATAAAAAATCAACAAAACTGTTATCTTGATCTCATACTAACGAACATTCAGGAAGATTACTGTGTGTCAGAATCATTGAATCCCTTGTGAAAAAACGAGGCTTTTCATACAAAAATCGAACAATCTTTGTTCGTTTCGTAAAATTTACCTGGAAGCAAATTTTAGAGAAAGAAGGGATTATTAAATCTTCCGTTGATGTCTATATTTGAGCTCTTTTAGTAGAATGCCTACAATTGTAAAATACGAGTTTAGTTCTTTGCATTTAATTCCAATACGTTTTGTTATCTTTACAGGTACGTATTTCGACCTCAGCTGTGAGGCCGTCTTCAGTGTCTCGTACTTGACTCGAATTCTCTTCTGATATTATCGCCGAAGAGCTTCCAAAAAGAAGAAAAAGACGGAACGGAATTTCAAAATATCCAAAACTGACTAAAGAACTGACTGTACCTTTGCTTTGGCTCTTCAGATTGTCACTAGAATCCGGAAATTTCCCCAAGGTATGTAAAAGTTCCTATCTTGTACTTAACTTCAAATCAGGCAAAAAAGATGAAGATTGCAACGATCTTTGTTCAAAATTGTAAATCATTTTATTAGACATTTGTTGCAATGTCTCAATATAAAAAAATCTATGCAGTTCATTGATACTATATACATAGGTACTCAAGTCTTAAAGGAAAGATTTTCGTATCGGGAGCATTTCTGTAGAACAACTCAAAATTCCTAATAATAGTTTGTGCAACTAGTTGCAAAATTATGTTTTTTTCAGCACAAGTTGTACGTTTGTCTAACGAGGCTTGCCAAGTTGGATAAATACTAGGAGTGCTGAAAAATTTGAGTTTTGCAACGAGTTGCACACGATATTTTATGCAATTACGGAAAATGGGCTTTAATACCGTGGAGCATCGAAATCCGTACACTTAACCTTTCAAGGCGCATATGTTTAACGTAAACAACCATTAAAATCATTAAAATTAAACGTATTTTCGGTTTGATGTTTTAAAACAACATTGCGCATTTAAGGGTTGAGCACTTTAGTATTTATAAAAGGCTCTAGGTCTAGAAAATACAAATCGAACGCAAATAGAACGTTCGTCGTTAGATCAGGCTCATAAGGGCCTTTTTTAGAGTGTTCTACTTTTCCACATTTAAAGTAACGAAAAACATGTTAAAATTATGAACGAAGTCAACACCTCCCGAATCGAAACCCGTCTACCGTGGATTAAAATCCGTACAGCTTAAGTGTGACTAAATATTTAAAATACAGTCGACCGATTACCTCTACTATCACTATAAATAGTTCGATACGCACCTTGAGAAGCGATCCCTATGATTTGTTTCCCACTGATTTTGCTTTATTTATTGTTATTTACACTATTAATACAGTCACTTTTGGAAGAATTCTAGTCAGCACACGAACATGTGGCAAAAGCTACGAGTTTTCTGGGTGGTGATTTGTTTTCGATTTTTATTGTTTTAATTTCAAAGCGTACTCTCCATTTTAATGGCAAAAATGTTCACTGTCAAGTAGGTATGAACAGGACAAAATAAATTATTTATAAATTAATTACATTGAACCCCCTTTAATTTATTGACTTCTCCAGAGGTGCACTCATTTATTTCACATGATAATTCCTACCAAAAATTCCATGTTATCGTGCCACATTTCGTTGGTATGGCAAAGTAGGCCGTTTTATCACTGAAAGACGAACTGTAAACCAAGTTTTATGATCAGGAATTGCAAAACAATAGTTTAGAGGTTTCGACAGAGAATTTTTTGAAAAAAAAAGCTGTTTTTCGCACTAATTGTCACATATTGACTATATTCGCTTCATTTCAATCACTTTTTAATCGATAAATATTTTCCTATTTTTCTGTAGACCATAATGAGTATCCTACATTGTATTTCGGTTGGTATTATGAAATTGTATGACCTCTGAAACCATTTATATATCATGAAAATGCAATCGTTATTGAAAGTGATGCCTTTGAAAACGCGAATTTGAATAAAATTGGACTCCGAAAAGTACGTCCTTTCCTTATGACAACTGGGTGTCATTGAAAGCATAATTCTACACTCTACACTTATTTTCATGAATTATGTAAGCCAATCATACTTACGAAATAATTCAAATTGAATTCATTGCATTCATCTTTTTTTATATACATAAAAATGAATTTCTGTCTGTCTGAACCTTACAGACTCGGAAACTACTGAACCGATCGGCGTGAAAATTTTTATGCAGAGATTTTTGGGGCCGGGGAAGGTTCTTAAGATGGTTCGAGGCCCTTCCCTCCTTTGGAAAGGGGGGCTCCCATACAAATGATACACCAATTTCTTCATAACTCGAGAATTAATCAAGCAAATGGAACCAAATCTGGCATGTGGAGGTTTTGGAAGGGAAGATATGTTTCTGTGATGGTTCAAAACCCCTCCCCCTTCTGGAAATGAAATAGAAATATAAATGAAATAGAAATTTCGGAATAACAAAATAACTGATCAGAGTATAAATCGATTTCAGGCGAAACGAAGTTCGTCGGGTCTGCTAGTGTTACATAAAACTTCAGCCTAGACTCATATCTTATTATTTGATGCCACAAACGTCGAAATTGTTAAAATAATTAACAAAAAAAATCTGTCTTTGCATTTAGGTATCTGTGTTCAGATCAAACATTAGTCTAAAATAATAAAGTTTGTATGGCTTATTTGAAGAAAGTGCAAATAAATAAATAACTCATTAATCTGGGGTTTTCAACCCATTCTCTCCTCATAGTACATTTTTTTGCAGCGCTAAAAAATTGCATTGCTCCTACCTCTCACGAAGTAGGAAACCCTGGAAACGAATTGTGCAAATACTGATCATATCATGTTGTACAAGAAAAAACAATATATCAAAAACCAACAACAATTTCGTCATTCCTACATCCTGAAGGTTCATTAATCGTCCCGAACTTGCGTTCCATCTTGCTCATTTATAGTGACTGAGATTAGCAACCCTAGCCATAAATCTGAATTTCCTAATTGATTAATTAAACATACTTCATCTGAATAATTCAGTGGCACCAACTCTACCACTGCATTCAAGACGTACCATGTCCACTAATTCTCGTAAATCCCGAAATCCGAAGCCAGAAGAGGTGTTCGCAGCATTCTTCCCACCAAGAGGAATGCCTCCTAATAAAGTATTTTATTTCCCAAGGCAAATGGCCACTTAAGCAGCAGCAGCAGCAGCTAAGTTGTGACCGTTCACTTGTTTTACTTCTAAATCCTACCTTTCGTCTGGTGGTGAGCCTGAGAAAGTTCTGAGGAGAAATGATTAACCAAATTAATTACACGATAAAACACCTCCCACTGGGAATAACTCGCCGGGATCCATACTTGATGGCTTTCGTTACGAAATGTAATAAGGGTACGGTTCCGTTTTCCATCTGCGCTCATATATTCGTCATATATATGAAAGAATATGGCACCATTTTCTTCGGTTATTTGTGCTAAAACACCACAAAAATTGAAATCAAACCCATTGGTTTTCAATTTTTGTTTTAAAAGAAATAAAAATGGGTACTATGAGATGAAGAACCAGGGAGGGAACCCTAGTAATCAGTAGGTGACGGTGATTGAAATGTTGATTTTCGTTAAGAATCGTTGATGTACACCGATACAGGTTAGTTGTATTTTTAAACAATGATTCATAATAAAAAAAATCTCTGTTAACTTTGCTGTATGAAAATAACTTCTTGCTTCCATTTGCAACCAAGATAGATACCATGTGCCAACATCACCTTAACAGCGTTTCAGCTAACGGCAAATCGTGAAATATAGCTCTCATTCCAAATGAATGAATAGGTATCTTTCGCAGGGAACGACGACGGCGACGACGAGGACGGGAGTAAGGTATATTAGATAATCATTCAACTGCGCGTCCCGAAGGCAGTCATCTAACACGGAGTTTCCTGATTTTCCCCGGCGGCGGTGGTATTTCATTATCACGAAATTAAGCCATTTGGTTCCGACCCACATCGGCAGGGAGCTCAACCAAGAACCCGTCAAAGGTAACTTCAAAACGGCATTTGCTGCTCCACTGCGCACTGTCCGACCGTGTGGCGTTGGGTTGTCCGGAAAACTTGGGAAGTGGATAGCGTAGGGCAAATAAATTAATGTGCGGCGCACGACGAACGGCACGACTGGTTGCATGCAACGGTGAAGTGCTGATGAACCAACCAACGTTAAATGTGCCAAAACACATGTTGTGCTAATTAGAAATCGTGTAGCGTGCGGAGTCCAACGACGATGAAGCAATAATGGGCGGTAGATAGAATATTATGCGGGAGAGGATCAAAGTTCTTTTTCTCTATTTGGCATTCCATCCCAAAATGTGGCCATTGCCACCTCACAGCTTAGTGTTCATCAAGAATTGATCCGATCATTCGGCCATAGTCCGACTTATTCGTAATTGACTTATTCCACCGGCTGAGTCTTAAAACCTCTTGTACAGCGGGCTTTTAGCGCAATATTTTGCCTGTCTCGTACAACAAAGTTGTACTGAAAGGCTATCATTTTACTCCTAGCCCAACGGCGATTTACAGTAGCTGAACAATCAGTGAGGAATGTTGAAGGCATCCACTATCAGCCAATAACCTTAGACGGCGGTAAAAAATGCCTTTACGAGTTTTAGACACATTTAAAACAAAGGACAGACTAGTCAACAAACCATACTACGGATTCCTAATCTAACGCGAATTTTCTATTTTGTTATACGTTAGTGCAACATGGTGTGGATCAGTAGAGAATACTCAATGGCTACAAATGTTCATCAACAGATGCCTACACTCAGGAAAGTCGAAACATACTTTATGGCAAAAATCCATGTATTTTGAAATATGCATATCATCCGTCGGCACATACTTAATTTCATACAATTTCACACATGGATACTATAACCCACATGGATAGTATGTGTGAACACTCATGCAATGCATGTGGGCGTATGGAAAATATGTGTCGAAAATATAGAATCCCTTTCGCCACCCCCATTGCAAAAATCCATCCATCCATCCATCCATCCAATCCAAAAATCCAAAAATCATGAATATAATTCGAGCCTCAAGGTACACAATTATATCTCTGGAGTTTACAAAAAAAAAACAGATTAATCCACCTACAGCATCGATATATCTATGCCTGGCGATGCTCCCCCAGTTTCCCTGAAGGTTTAGGGTCCCCAGGTTCGATTCCACCGCGTGCAGCCAGCGTGCTCGTGGCCTTCCACGAAGTCGCCGGCTTTCGATATTCTTTCTTCCGATAATCACACTCAGTGACCAGCCCACTGAAGTCTGCCGTATTTTATACGATTTACAATATTTTCTTCTTTGTCTACTTGAAACAGCTAATGCCTCATGCGTCTGCGCCACACAGCGTTCCCTAGTTTCCCTCCAAGTATTGTGCACAGCATTTTTCGAAAGCTCTCCGGTCCGCCTCTTTTTACGTCAATGCTCCATAAAGAGCCTCCCCCTATAAATGTTTACGTATTATGTGCACGGCCCCTAGGATATTTTTTTTGGGTTTCATGGCGTTATATCGGTCCACGGGTTACTAATAAATCAACCGTTTTAGTCAAAGCCGACGTTTCGAATGTTTATTCATTCATCCTCAGGGCAAAACTGAACAGTTATTTTTAGGTTAAGTAGGATATGATGTGCCAAGTAGTCATTAAAAATGGTACCGATTTTCTGTCAGAATCGTACCGCTTGCTGATTGGTTAAAAATGTTTTCTTAACTTTTCTTTACCTTTCTTAACTTTTCACGAAAATCTAATTGGAACCAGTTATATAGGAGGGTGTCCGCCTACCAAATATGTTTTCGATTAAGGTGATTTTTTTCGAGATATTAAACCTTAGATGCCTTTCGCCATACTGATTTTCCGAAAGTTAACTCCTAGTGTGCCGCTGCGCCTGTAAGCACGCTCAAAGTAGGCGATTCATTGTCACATCCTATCTTAGTACGGCCCCACAGTGGTATGACATAAACGTCAAAATGATCAGGCCTACTGCGTTGTGTTTGCCGCAGAGATGATTCTTCGAGATGTATCGTGTTCAAATAGTCATTTTAACATTCGATTCATATCATGAATCTACAGGGGTTGAAGGATGCGTGGACAATGAATCGCCCACTTTGAGCGTGCTTACAGCGGCACACTAGGAGTTAACTTTCTAAAATCAGTATGGCAAAAGGCATCTAAGGTTCGATTTTTCAAAATTAAGCACCTTCACCGAAAAAATATTTGGTAGGCGTAATAGCGGACACCTTCCTACATCACCGGTACCAAATAGTTTTTCATGAAAAGTTCCTAATTTCAAGAAAACCCACGTTAGATGTCTTTCGCCATACAGATTTCTGGCGGTTAACTCATGCTGGCTATTTTGCGCCTAAACTATAGCGCCTGGATGTGACAGTGGCGGGTAGAAAATCAGCCACTGCCAATAATTCATTTATTTCAAAATTAAAATTATTAGACATAAAAAACAGATGGATGTCTACTAGACACAACCGCAAAGTAAAGATTGAAGAACGTAAGGCCATCCCTGCGAATGATCTTTCCTGGGCGTGACCAGGAGTAGTAATCCTCATGCTTTTGTGATTTTCATCCTAGATTGAAATCAAGGACCACATCCACCTTGATTTCTGATAGCAATCTGAATAAAGATTTCAAAAGAAAAACATGATTATCACTAGTGTATAATCTACGAAGTACACCGTAACTATGCTATGCTATGCGCATTGTTTCTGTATAAAAAGTGGTCCTGAAAGGATCCTTTTTTTTATAATGCGTGTCATATTGACTGGAATAGCAAGAAGTCCAAAGTCTAAATTTTGAGAGGAAATTTCGTTTTAATGCCGCGAATCTATGACAAAAGGTCAAAAGGACAAAAGGTCGAAAGACAAAAGGTCGAAAAGACAAAAGGTCGAAAAGACAAAACGTCAAAAGGGACAGAAGGTCGAAAGGACAAAAGGTCGAAAGGCGCAGAAGGTCGAAAGGACAAAAGGTCGAAAAGGACAAAAGGTCGAAAGGGACAAAAGGTCGAAAAGGACAAAAGGTCGAAAGGGACGAAAGGTCGATCAAGAATAAGTTGATAACAAGTTGGGTGTATTCCAAAAGAATTTATGAAATGCATTTAACTTCAAGCAGAAATAACACACTTATCACATAAATCAAAGTTGAAGAATGAGCAATTTTCAAAGAAGGAGTAACTACTATGAAACAATATTATTAATATACCATGGAGCACCTAAACGACTCCGAATTGGCTGATGATGTTGCACTCCTCGCGCAACGGCGCTCTGATATGCAGAGTAAGCTCAACGACCTTGCCGAACGCTCCTCTTCGGCAGGTTTAGTCATCAACGTCAACAAAACCAAATCGTTGGATGTAAACACGGTGACTCCTTCCAGTTTCACAGTAGCCGGGCAACCAGTGGAGAATGTTGAAAGCTTCCAATATCTTGGTAGCCAAATGGCGTCTGACGGCGGTACAAAGATCGACATAGGCGCACGGATCAAGAAAGCAAGGGCTGCCTTTGCGAGTTTGAGAAATATCTGGAAAAACAGGCAGATAAGTGAATGCACCAAAATACGAATTTTCAACTCTAACGTGAAATCTGTGTTGTTATACGCTAGCGAAACACTCAACGGCTCACATTGGAACAACTTAGGAAAAAGACGGTCAAAACCTCATTGTGGCGTTTAATACAGATTTAGAACCATGATTTTTTTATAGAATGTGTTCAAAAAGCTGCCCGACAAAATCTAGAGCGTGAAATCCACTATTATGTTTTAATGCGATACCCGAGCAAAAAAAAAATTTTCCAAAATTTTTTTTTTTTCGGTTTTTTGACAATGCTTTAGAATATTGTGTTTTGAGAAATTTTGCTAAAGATACTATATGTTTTCTTCCCAATTTTAAAGGTTGAATCGTTGTTTTTCGATACTGCTCTCTAAAACTCATATAAAAACCGATTTTCAATATTTTTAAAATAAATATACAACATATCAACACGTTTTATATCACAAAATAAAAAATGGCACTAATATACGATCGTTTCCGGATAATAGGGTAACGGCTGTATTTTGGACCGGGCTCATATTTTGGACCACCTAGATGATTTTTGCATTTATATCACACAAAACTAAATAAAACATGCAACATTTAAATTTTATTGCAAAAAGAAACTATCCTTGAGGTATCTCCTTTATTTGTTTCTTAAAAAATATAGCAATTTTCAAGAATATTTTCACGCATTTACCCATTCCGGCTGAATTGGACCAAAACCAAGAAGTCATTGTAAAATTGAAGTCAACTTTCAAAAGCTGTAAATTTATTTGTACATAGATTTAAAACATGTGAATTATGTTGTTGAGTTATTAAAACCTAATTGAACCAGTTTCATATCTCGAGCAAAACATTGTAGGTTTAAAAACAGTATTATGAGGCATGTCCAAAATAGGTTCATTTTTCATTGAACCGAACATATTTTCGACATATCTTCTTTTAAAGTTCTAGATCTCTTAAACTTTTGCATTTACCACCCATTTGTTTCTCTAGTATCAAACCATTAATAAATTACTGTTCGTACTGCATTTATGAATTACCGTTCATTGATGTAAGCCTTAGAAAAATGTCTATTAAACCAACATGTAACTGTTTTCATTATTTCCATACGAAAATAGTTAAGAAAACTACATGACAAGAACCAATCTTTGCTAGAGCTTTCCGTCCATGCTGCTTGGCAATGCAACAGAGTTCCGCGTTCTACGATTATGTTTCGTTTGGTAAAAGAATGTGCAAAGAGTAAGAAAGATTTTTTTAGTATCTTTATTAAGGAGACTTTCAGCATAAGGCTTGCTCGTCTCCGGCGAGTAAGGAAGAACCGGGCAACCCACTAATATCAATGTCGCAAATGGAACAGATCTTGCAAACTACATAAAAAATATGGCGTGGTAGGAGTGACAGGTGCATGCATCATGGCCATGGACCGCACGTTTGTTTTGCTTTGATGATGCAGTACCGAGTGATACTGACATTGATATTAGTTTCAATACCCTTAGCTGGTAGATATTGTTCTAAGCTTTTAGTGCTTATAAAAATATATTGCTTAACAAGGATTTTAAGAATGAAACGCCGAAAATGCTGGAGATCACTAATTTAATCTAATAGTAACATAATTTTGCAAGCAATACAAAATTATTCGAGTGGTCCAAAATATGTTCAATTGGCGATTCAAAATAAAAACAGGTGGTCCAAAATTAAATCTAACATATCTTCAGAGTTTATGATAGTTTGGCTCTTTCGGTGGGATTTACAACATTTTTATCTACAAATCCTACCTAGCATTCACCACTTTTTAGTTGCTTAGGGAAATCATCTAGCATTATTACAAAATCTAACTTTTATTCGAAAAATTGTTCAGCCATCTCCTAAAGTGGTCCAAAATACCTCCCTTACCCTATGGTCTTTCTGATTGGAATTTCAGTCAAATAGAAAGGTTTTATTGAAAAAATAGGCTAATTTCTTGATTAAATGTCAGCCTTATAGGCACATTTTGGCAGCTAGATTTCCGTTATTCTAAAAGCTGATTTTGTATAAAAGAAGCCAGTGGCTAAAGCTGATGAGGCTCATTGGTTTTTGTTCCAATTTTTTAAAGTGTTATTTTCGAAAAAAAATAGGTTGTGTTTCACCTGTATCCAGTTTGTACTAAAAATAGTACTAAAAAATGTTATAGCTCCCGCTCACAAAGAGCATTCCCCTTCCCTTAAGATATAGAAGATAGAAATATGCGCTCAAACATGATAAGTAAGTATAATATAAGTATACTGATTTTCTTGTTTCAATTTGATTTGCCTTTAATTGATTATAAGGCAGTTGTTTCCGCATTATCGATTAACTGTAAGGTGCAGATATCTTAACCAATAAGGTATTATACGGGTACAGTACCGAGTTTTGGCCATATCCCCATATTCGAGCATTTATTTAAAATATTTTAGAAGTTCTAGTGATGTTTTAGCTCTCATAAAGATACACTTATTATTTAGTCAAATTTACTTCTAAAACCAATCGATTTTGTTAGAAAACAATGTTTTTTAAAAGTTGGCTAAATTAGGCACTGAATTATAAGCAAAGGGTACGCTCACTCTACTTATAGAAATAATAAATAGATCCACAGTTAGGCCGATGAAATGAGTATATGATGAGAAAGAGAAATATTTATCGAAAACTACACTATAAAAATTGGAACAAAAATCAGTGAGCCTCATCAGACCCAACTGAGCTTAAGCCACTGGCTTCTTTTATACAAAATCAGCTTTTAGAATAACGGAACTCTAGCGGCCAAAAGGTGCCTATAAGGCTGCGATTTAATCACGCACATAGCCTAGTTGTTTTTCAATAAAACCGTTCGCTTTGACTGAAATTCCAATCAGAAAGACCATATTATCTGAAAACGATCGTATATTAGTGCCATTTTTTATTTTGTGATATAAAACGTGTTGATATGTTGTATATTTATTTTAAAAATATTGAAAATCGATTTTTATATGAGTTTTAGACAACAGTATTGAAAAACAACGATTCAACCTTTAAAATTAGGAAGAAAACATACAGTATCTTTAGCAAAATTTCTCAAAACACAATATTCTAAAACATTGTCAAAAACCCGAAAAAAAAAAATTTTGAAAAAAAATTTTTTTTTGATCGGGTATCGCATTAAAACATAATAGTGGATTTCACGCTCTACATTTTTTTGGGCAGCTTTTTGAACACATTCTATAAAAAAAATCATGGTTCTAAATCTGTATTAAACGCCACAATGAGGTTTTGACCGTCTTTTTTCTAAGTTGTTCCAATGTGCGGCTGCAGGTGTTCATTAACAGATGCCTGCGGTATATAATTCGGGCCTAGTGGCCTCACAAGTGGATCTCAAACAACGAGCTCCATCGTCGTTGTCACCAGAGGCCGATAGCAACAGAAATTCGGGATCGGAAGTGGGGCTGGGTCGGCCACACTCTACGTAGGGGCGGAAACGAAATCTGTAAACAAGCATTAGACTGGAACCCAGCGGGACATCGCAGCAGAGCCAGACCCAGAGGCTCATGTCGGCGAAGCCTCAATAAAGAAATAAAAGAAGTCGACCGAAATCTAACCTGGCAACAGGTTAAAGCGATAGCCGGGCAACGCTCAGGATGGAGATCTTTCAAGTCGGCCCTTTGCACCACCGGAGGTGTACAGGATCCATAAGTAAGTAAGTAATATTAATAATATCTAGATAGTTCTGTTAGAGATAAAATAGATTGTTGATTTAGGAAATGAATAAAACTTGTATTGCGCGAGACAGAGTTGTCCTACATAGTTGGCAAAAAAATTGCTCTTTATTTTAAATTATTTTGAGCAAATAAATAAAATTCCTTCAATGAGTGCAAATAATAGATGCATATCTAGGTTTTCTGAATGTCACTTCGATTTATCAAAATAGTGCACGCCGCAGCCACGCAGGCGCACGCATTGAGGTGCGGCGTGCGCCATTTTGACAAATCGAAGTGACATTTAGAAAACTCAAACATCCATCTATTAGCTGTACTCACTGAATGAATTTTATTTAATTGTTAAAAATTGTTAAAAATAAAAGAGCAGAGATTTTGCTAACTGTGTAGGGCAACTCTGGAGCTAGATTGACTCTTTCCGTTTCAGTTCCTTGTCCATTTCGACCTTTTGTCCCTTTCGATCTTTTGATCTTATTGATCTTCAGTTTCTTTCGACCTTTTGTCCCGTTCGACGTTCTGTCCTTTTCGACCTTTTGTCCCGTTCAACGTTTTGTCCTTTCGACCTTTTGTCCCTTTCGACCTTTTGTCCTTTTCGACCATTTGTCCCTTCGCCCTTTTGTCGTTCGACGTTTTGTCTTTCGACCTTTTGTCCTTTCGACCTTTTGTCTTTCGACCTTTTGTCCCTAACCCGAGTGCCGCTGGCGCATAGGCAGCGACTCGATTTTTTACCGTAAAATCGCTGAGGGCGCCATCCTAGCGAATAAATTTCGGGTTCAACCTTTCGATGGCAGTCGGCTACTGACGCCATTGAGCTTTCTACAATCACCATAGGGTTATGTTTTGCATAATGTTTGCAGGAGAAAACGGAAGCTACGAGCTTGAGCTTGAGCTTGATTGTTGCTACTCCATCATGACCAGATCAGCTGTTCTTGCACAGAGAACCAACAGATGTTTGCTTGGGACTAGCACTCATCCTCAATGTACAATGGTGATCTTATTTGTTAGGTCACACTGGCGCCTGCCACGTCAGAATGCGGCAGTCAATGTAGGGAAGGGGTCCCAAGAAACATTTTAATTTATGAAACACTCTTGAAGACCATTATTCACTCTACAAGAGTGTTATAAAACCAGCATAAAACCAAAATTTTACTAGGGGTAGGAATTGATGTTGCAATCACTTGCCCACTGAAGCCGAACATACCTCTGCACTTGCCACTAGTTCATGCGGAATGTGTTGGATTTTTTCTGTTAGGTTCGAGGGGCTGAGGTTCGTCTTGGCTAACGAGTTGCCAATGTGACAGATAGAAGAAAGCAGCTGATAGAATTTTCTTGTTGGATGTAGGGGAAACGATCTTTTTTTTTCGATAATTTCCAATTCTAGCAGTTTCTACTAGAATAGTCAAATTGAAGGTATAGTAGAAATGGAAACGGTATGGATGTCCATCATTTCCAGTTCTAGCGATTGCTAGAACATGAGAAATACAGAGAAAGATACAAAGTAGGAGAATGGGACGGACCTGGGAATGAACCCACGACCTCCTGCGTATGAGGCAGCAGCAGTAGCCATATGACTGCCAAGCCCGTCGTGAAGTACAACTATCTTTTTTTATTTCACGCATGCAGCGATGCATCAACGCTGGAATAATAAATATGACAGTTGTCATTTTTTCGCCCTTGACAACGCGAGTGACCGAGTCGAGTCCTCAAACCTCAAACCATTTGGTTTTCCTACCCATGTTTCGGAGCGTAGACGAGCCTCTGATTGTAGGGGGTAATCAATTAAGTGAATAATCAGTTAAAACATTGTCAGGCAATTGCAAATATTATGGAACTTTGATTGTATTTTTTTTTGCTTAGTATTTTTAATGAAAAAATCTCTAAGAATTCCTTGAAATGTTTCTCTAAAAAACTTCCAATTCATGGAATTCCTGAGAATATCAGATGTGGATCGATTGTTCTTTCGATATTTTGTGTGGTTTTCTTGGCATGCAGCCCATCATGGCCAACCAAAAAGGGTTTAACCACAGTCCAACAGTATTGAACCATTTCATGATTCTGGAATAAAAACTGCATTGTTATGAAATAATTCCAAAATATCGGGATTCAATTCGATCCACTTTTTCGGATGTTCTCAAGAATAATTCCTTGTGAATTTACTCCAGGAGTTCCGCCCGGGATTCCTACAGAAATTTCATGCAATATTTATCCAGGAGCTATTTCATAAATTTATCCGAAAATTCTTTTGGAGAATCTTTCAGACATTTTTTCGTAAATACCTTTCTGGAAGAATTCTTATAACAAAATTCCTAGAATAGTTTTTGCATGAATTCGGATAGAATTCCCTAAGGATTTTTTCCTACAATTTCTTCCTCGAATTCTCGAAGGATTCCATGACGGCGGAAGTTCTTTTTCTAGAATATCTGGATAAAGACGTTTACAGAGGAATTTCCAAAGAAATTTCTGGCTAATTTCCAAAAGAAATTGCTGGGTCGAATTCCTGATGGAAGTACCAAAAGAATCTCTAGACGATTTTCTTAATAAATTTATGAATAAATTCCTCGTGGAATGTCCAAATGAATTTCCGTATAAATTGATTTTTTCCGTACCTATTTTTGTCTCGTTATATTCTCGTTCCACTTCTCAAAGAATCCATGTTTCTGAAGTCTAAGCTATTTGATGAAATGAAAACAAAATAGTGAAAAACTACTGCACGGCAAATGTTGTGCCAAGCCTAAAAAACAATACTTTCTCCATTTTTTGTTCTGATTTTTAAATAGTTTGAAAATTATGGGTTCTTTGGCAAAGTGTGAAATAATCTAATGAGCGATGACAGGGAAGGTCAATTTCTGAAGGAATTTCCAAAAGAGAATCAGAAGATATGGCGAATAAAAATTAATCTAAAGGAATATCTGAAGATCCTTGATTTCTCCAGGAATTTCTTCGAAAATTTCATGAAGAATTGTTTCGGAAAGGCTGACCTCCAGCAGTAATTATAAAAATTGGCGAAAAGTTCAATTTTCTCGTCAAAACAATTTCGGTGTAAATCCTTAAATTTCTGGGAAAATATTTAATTCGATGGGTCACGTGCCCAACCCCACTTCGCCAGTGCTAATGGTATATCCTGAAAACTGAAACAGATGTGATCCTTGCAGTTATCGTTTGTGTCCCGAACAATTCGAATCTAGGTGGCATGCTTGGCATTAACTATAATGCTATTGCGTCCACTCTTTCAATAATATTTTGTTCGTTTACTGTTTCTGAAGGACTGCATTTCCACAACGAATGGTCATTAGGCCAAAAGGTCATTAGGCCGAACGGTTATTAGTCCGAATGAGAACTGGGGAGTGAGAAGTGAAGAAGAAGTAGAACGGAAGAAGAAAAAGAAAAAAGAATTAGAAGAAAAAAGTAGAAAGAAGGAACAAGGAAGAAAAAAGAAGGAAGAAGAACGAAGAAGGAAGAATAAGGAAAAAGTATGAAGAAAGAAGAAAGAAGAATGAAGAAAGAAGAAGGAATAAGGAAGAAGGAAGAAGGAAGAAGGAAGAAGGAATAAGGAAGCAGGAAGAAGGAAGAAAAAAGAAGGAAGAAGGAAGAAGGAAGAAAAAAGAAGAAAGAAGGAAGAAGGAAGAAGGAAGAAGTAAGAGGTAAGAAGGAAGAAGGTAGACGGAAGAAGGAGAAGGAAGAAGCCTGAGGGAAGGAGCAAGAAAGAAGAAGGACGAAAGAAAAAGGAAGAAGGAAAAAGAAGAAAGAATAAGGAAGATGGAAGAAAGAAGAAAGAAGACGGAAGATAGAAGAAGGAAGAATGAAGAAGGAATAAAAAATAGGAATAAGAAAAGGAAGGTAGAAAAGGAAAAAAAATAAGAAGAAAGAAGGAATAATTGAGAAAGAAACAGAAAAGAGGAAGAAGCGAGAAGAAAGAAAGAAGCAACAAGAAAAAAAAAGAAAGAAGGATAAGAAGGAAGAAAAAAGAAGGAAAAAAGAACAAGAAAGAACAAGAAGAAGAAAGGTGGGAAAAAGGAAAAAAGAAGAATGCAGAAGGAAGAAGGGAGAAGAGAGAAGAAATAAGTAACGAAGAAGAAGAAAGAAAAACGAAGTAAGAAAAATAGGAAGAAGAACGAAAAAGAAGGAAGAAGGTGTAAGGTGAAGAATTAACTTCTCATTTTTCACTTTTTGCTTATTTTTGCTAATTCGGCCTAATGGCCATTCGGCCTAATGACCGTTCGGCCTGATGACCATTCGGCCTGATGGCCTGACACCGTTTCAAACTAATATTCAATGCACTATCAGTTTGACTCTGCCCATTATTTTACCATATGAAAGAATTCGTTGTACTGATTCATTCAAGTGCTCTGCAAGTCCCGGATACGTAGGGTAATGGGAGGTAATCTGGATGTAACGTTTGCGCATCACGCAAATTAATCAATAATTCAGCGATTTTACATCGTTTTGTTGAGAGATATGTACCAATAAGCAATACACCTGTGTGAATAATCACCTTGACTAGTTTTTTTCAGCAGCCACTTAAGCAGGCGTGCAAGAGTTTTTTTTTCTTATGTTCAATAAGTCTTCAATAACTCTCAGCTGCATGTAGGTATTGTGCGGTTTTCCTTCTTCAACAAGTAGTATGTACAACGTCCATCGACACCAATCGTCAATAATTGGATTCCACATGAAAAGAAATCGTCTGTTCTGAATGCGGTTTACTTCAGTTGTCCACATTATACAATGCACGAACTCTTGCTTCTTTCAGTGACCTCGACCTTGTTATCCTCAAGATTATATTTTTTTTCGCTTGTTATGATTATATAACCCAGTGTGGTGATTACACACGTTCTTCAGGGCGAAGGGGGCCAAACCAAATAGATCCATTTCCATAATACGGTGATTGCAAAACGGATCTGGGTGAAACGAAAGCGTTACCTTGTGTAAAGTGTAAATATCTCATCTATTAGAGGAATAAACCAAAGAGAAGGCGCGAGGCAACCATTTTTACAGCGAAAAGCTGTAACTGATTGATAAATGCTTGCAATTTATCAAACGAAACCGATGGAAACCAATTTCATTACCGCCCGTAAACACACCTGATGGTCGTTGTTGGCCGTGGCTTTGGATTCGCTATCGAACCCCATTCCTACCGTGTTGCGTTGTTGCTGCTGCTGACTGGATCAGTAGTCGGACGACTAAACGAGCGTGCTCGGTCCTGGTTCTAGAAAGCATTAACAAGCATAAAGAAACGCTTTTTCTGCATTATCATTCATCTTGTTTGCGCTGCTGATTAGATTGGGTTCACGAGAACGACGAACCCACAAATTGAATTGGGAATTGTTTTGCGAAAAAGGTGCCATTGAACAGAGTTGTCGCGTGTCAGAAAAGTGTGAACGATTGTCGTGGTGGTAACACCTGGCCTGATCAAGTGTAAATTGAAATATTTTTTACTGTAATTGAGTCAATTATTTTTCCTTAGTTATAACCTCCTCTGCTAGGAGAAGTCTTGTTGATATCTCACCATTTTTGCCTTTCTCGTACAACTAAGTTGTACCGAAAGGCTATCATTTCACTCCAAATTCGAACTTTTGATAGAAGTCCCGGAGACCCATAGTGTTATATATCATTCGACTCAGCTCGATGAGCTGAGCAAATGTCTGTCTGTCCGTGTGTGCGTGTGTGTATGTGTGTGTGCACAAAATGCCATAAAAAACATTAGCCAAATTTTCACATAGAAACTTTGAACCGATTTTCTTGCAACAAGTTGCATCCGACAGGGACTAAAACGCTCTTGATCACTATTGAATTTCATAATAACTGCGAATTGCAAAAATAGATAATATTAAAATAGTGATGAGACATAGTCACATAGAACAATAATGTGTTATGAAAAATGCCTTGCATCTATGAATATTTTATCCGTGGCTTCCCATTAAGAGTTTCATCGCACTATAAAGATGCTCGTGTTGCACGCATTTAGGCGTAAGTATGCTCTTCGTTCAGTCTCATAGTACTATGAAATTGTCCGAAAGTCAAAATTCGAACATAGGAAATTCGAGAAACTTTTGGCAGCGCCATCTGTCGTCTAGTAGTGTAAATTTTCTATCATAACATTAGACGGCGTAACTGTTTTGCCTTTCTTGTACATCATCGAGGTGTAAGCGTAAAGGCTACATTTATTACCTTTTTGCGCGAGAAAGGCGCCATCACCGTTAGGTGGATTAATCTGGGTTTTGTTATGAACTATCACTTATCAGCAAACGTATTTTTGTCGAGATCAACTCAATTTGTTCGAGATATAAAAGATAAACTTAATCGCTAATTTTTTTTATGTTCCTGCTGGAATATGTTTGATTTGAAATCAACAACATTTTTTTTACTTAAACTGGGCATATGCGAAATTGCTAGATTTTTATACAAGTATTATATGCCTAGTTCTTATAAGGTACACTGGGGGAAGTGGAAAAGGAAAAATCCATAGCTCATGTAAAACTTATTGTAAAAACAGTTTAAATAATCTAAATGTATTCAATCATTATGGGCTCTCAAAAACAGTCCATCTTGCACCAACTGTGCTGTAATTCATCCCATTTTAGTCGCTTGATATTTATTAAAATAGATTGGAAATTTAGGAGTTATTTTTCCACTTAACCCAGTGAAATGGGGTAAGTGGAAAACCCAAGTTATCTTGACCTTCAATTGTGATCAGTAGTGATAGGTATATGATTAAAATCAAGACGGTAATTGCTATGAGTATCTTTTGTTGAATAATTTCGTTGGATTAAAGGAATAGGTCCCCAAGAAATTATTGTAATAGCTAGGGGAGGGGTGGTCGTGCCTTCTCAAACACTAAGTGTACGTAAAATCTGTATGTTCACCCCAAAGATGAACTATTTTGAGGAAGAATGAGACTTACAGTGTTAAATATAAACTTTTCGACTCAGTTTAACATCTGTTGGTTCCCTGTGCAAGAACAGCTGATCTGGTCATAATGGATTAGCAACTACGAGCAGTCAATCAAGCTCAAGCTCAAGCTTGAGATGATGTCTGTGTGTGCGTGTTTGTATGTATATGTGTGCACAATACACGTACACAATAATCACCTATTTTCATGCATTTGTCCTTCACCGATTTGTTCGCAACAAATTGCATTCAACGGCGAAACTTGTTATGAATATAAAGAATATGTATTATGGAATATATTTACTTATCAGTGCTATTTCTATCTTTCTCATAATTTTTTTTCATTTGTAAAACATGTGAAAGGCATCAACACCGATAGGTGGATTAATCAGGCGTTTTCTTATGTATATTAGTCCAATCACCAATGAAATCACAATGATAACAAAGAAGAAACATATTAAGATTCACAGTTATCGAAATAAACCATGGAGGGAAGGAAAAATTTGCGTGATCGGAACATTATCCACTAGTAAGTGTAAAATCTTCAAATTATTTGCTTTCATCGTACAAACCACTACAAACTGAACGTGATTGAGGGTTGCTACAAAAAGCGTAACGAAGAGGGTTGAAAATCGCCAAATTTTGAGTGACGTACTTTATGGATCTTCCCTTTTAGTTGGCAGCTCTCAGGGAACAACACAACATGTGTCGGCAAATCAGAATTCTCGTATGGACAGTGCGTGGAGGAGACGCGTAGTACATTGTAGGTTATTCCCGCTAGGGAATTATGCCTCATTAAAATGTTAAATGTTTCATCAAAATGAGGAAAATTTCAGTTTTTCCTACCTACTTATTTATTATTTTGACATTATTTTCGCCTAACCTACATAATGTTAGGTCTAGCTTTGTTAGAGATGAGCCATCCTAGGACAAAGACAAAAAAGGTCTAGTTTTGTTACGTCCACCTCAAACACGGTAAATATGAGGGAATATCCAAAAGGTGGTTTGCTTCGAGGGGGGTTTTGGGGCCTCTCCCAAAAAGACGAGAGAAAATTGTGGAAAGAATCTAATTGAACAATGTGAGCTTTATTGTACACGTAGAATGCGATAAGGGAGGAAGCCTGTTCAGCTAAGCCGTTTAGCCGTATAAATGTTCAGCGGTAGAATTGAATATGTTTGTATATAATGTGTAGGGGAGAAGCGGGTGATAAATAGACACCCTACGGTATATCACAAAGCAATGGTATATGTAATACAGGGATGGAAAACATGTTCAAAAATAATTCAAACATTCATTAATGATTAAACGTTTGGCGCCAAAAAAGAAAAATTACGTTAGAAAAAAAATTCAAATGCTCGTTGGCCGTGTCAAATGCTTTCTTGGTTTGAGCTTCTGTTCAAATTATCAAAACCTAATGATAAGGATACATCAAATTCACCGAGCAGTGTCATATATTCCACGTATTTCATGTCATGTTGACCAGTGTTGCATTAACCCCAATTGTTTATAAATAGTATAGTTAATTAGTGTTTCTTGATAAACATAAGATGATGCTAAACTGTGACTCATACCCGAATAAAATACCGAAAAATAAACTCAGATAGTTTCAAAGATTTGCTTCGAGTGATCATTGGGAAATAGAATAAAATAATCATCGAATTTTGTAAATGGTGTTTTGGAAACGCAAGATCTGTTCTTGAATTTTATAAAACGCTTTCTTTATGTAGATAAATGTTATTTTGCTGAAATCATAAATTTAGTTATGGTAAAAAGTGCGGCTTGATGGTAATAGTGAAACCTGATATTTCAAAATGTGTCGGTTTCACTCGCATGTCCTGTTGTACCCACACCTCCCCTTCGATTGTTGATTGATTGTTTGTCCTGTTACGCTTTTGCATTTTGCAAGAGGATTAACAGTCGCGACAATGTGATACTAGTTGGACCTGTTGTAACATAAACTGGCGGCAGATGAAAAATATCGAATTACAACCAGGGGACGATATTTTACAGTAGGACTGCGGGTATGATAATAATCTGGTAAGTGTACTGATGTATGTATGCTACCAGTCGCCTAGCATGGTGTATGGTGCTTGCACGGCACGGCAAATGCTGGGTAAAGCGTTCCATTGGTACTTCGCGTACTTGAAGGAATAAAATAGACCCCATTCCTTAGCATCTTACCCAGAAACTCCTATCACTACTTCCTCGTGGTCCTGGCCAGGATACGAGCAACCTTAGGGAAGATCGGGTAACCAACGTATGGTGACAGGGAAGGTGGGATTTGCTTCTCTCCGGATGTGCAAATCAGATCGAGCGTCTGTTCTCCATGTTAGGGGCGGCTGATCATCGTCCGAGTGCTAGCGTGGGATTCTAATCTAAACTGTGCACATTATGCTGCATCGTGTCAGCATCGAGAAGGCAGCCCCATCAACGCGATGTAGGTAGCGCAACCCTGGTAAGGTAGCCTACCGAAGATTCTACAATTACCAAGAAAGGGAAAAGTAGAACAAACGGATTGATTCAACGGCAACAGACCCGGCAACGAATAAAGGACAACGATTGGAAAGTCGAATCTTGGAACGCGAGAACTTTGAATGAATCCGCACGTGTTGGGCTCGTGAGCTGCAGAAGGTCGGCATGAGTGTTGCAGCAATCCAGGAAATACGGTGGCCCAGAACTGGAGAACGTGAATTCCGGGCGGTGGATCCCATAGCGAGCACTTCATTCAAGTACCACATCTAATATTGCGGCGGTGACAGAGCAGAACGAGAAGTTGGCTTCACAGTGATCGGGAAGCAGATGAAGCGTGTTATCTGGTGGAAGCCGATAAGCGACCGCATCGGGGATGCAAATGCGCAGATCGGAAAAAAATATTTCGTCCTGTCACTAGTATGGAAAGCCTTCATTCCGCTACCAACGATAATGGTCTGCGACTTGTAACCTCTGCTGCTGCTAGAGGTATGGCAATCAGCAGTACCTACTTTGTACGTAAGAATATCCGCAAACACACCTGGCAAGGGGCCGTACACTTATTACGTAAGCCTTTTTCATAGGTTTTTCGACCTCCCTCCTTTTTCCATAAAAAAGATTTCTTATTTATATGGCGCGTAAGATATTGACAGACCCTCCCTCCCCCCATAAGTGCTTACGTAATATGTGTACGGCCCCCAACATTCGAGTGGAGACACTCGCTCACAGATAGACCACGTGCTGATAGACGGATGGCATTTCTCGGATGTAATAGATGTAAGGTCCTTCAGAGGTCCGAAAATTGACTCGGATCACTACCTTGTAGTTGCAAAAATTCGGGCGCGACTTTCCAGCGTTACGAATTCACGAAACAACAGAATGATGCGTTCCAATATCCAAAGCCACCGGATCTGGCGACGTCAACAGATTGTTGGAAAATATCCATGAAGCTGTGACTACAACAGTTCAACGACGCCAACGAAATAGTTGGTTTTATGAGGAGTGCCAGCGAGTGACGGATGAGCAAAAAGTTGTTAGTTGCAACAGAGAGCGGTACAGTAAAGCAATGGCCGAAGAGAAACAAATCCACCGCAGAAAAAAAGCCAACACGAAGAGAGTGTGATCGCTGAAGCGCAGGAGAATATGAATAGAAACGATATGCGGAGGTTTTACGCAACTGTCAATGGCGCGCGGCATAAGCCTGCACCAGTGCCCTCCATGTGCAATGACCGAGAGGGGAATTTGCTGACAGACAAAATTATGGTGGCAGCCAAGTGGAAGGAGCACTTCGAAGATTTATTGAACGATGAAAATGAAGGTATTAAGGAGCAGGATGGACATAGTCGGCGACGGTCAAACTGTGGAACCACCAACGCTGGACGAGGTGAAGAAGGCTCTAAACGAGCTGAAAAACAGTAAAGCTGCTGAGAAGGACAAGATCCCGGTCGAGCTTCTCAAACACGGAAGTGAGCAGCTGCATTAATCAATCCACCACATTATCCAGAAAATATGGGAGGATGAAGACCTACCTGTCGGCTGGTTAGTTTATAAGAAATTCTGTCGCGTATCCTGTTTAACAGACTGGGACAGCTTGAGGAGTCCTTCGTCGGCAAATACCAGGCAAGTTTTCGTGATGACCGATCAACGACGGATCAAAAGTTTAGCGTGCGGATGATCCTTGATAAATTCCGGGAGTACAAAGCAGCGTACGATTCAGTTAAAAGAAATGATTTATGGTAGATAATATCCGAACATGGTTTTCCGGTGAAACTGATTAGACTGATACGTGCAACGCTGGATGGCTCGAAATCGAGTATTCTGATTACAGACAAAATGTCAACCTCGTTTGTGACCTTAGGCGGATTGAAAACAGGGTGATGCACTTTCGAATTTATTGTTCAACATCACTCGAAGGCACTTTTAGGAGATCTGGCGTGCTGAGGAACGGCACCATCATCATACGATCGCATATGCTCCTGGGCTTTGCGGATGACATCGACCTCATAGGAATTGATCGCAGAGTAGTAGTGGAGGCTTTTGTCCCATCGAAGAGGAAGGCGAGGATAGGCTCAACTATACCATATCAAGACAAAGTACATGGTGGCAGGTAGTGATAGAGGAAGACGGGGATGTGTTTGAAGTTGTTGAAGAATTTGTTTACCTTGGAACGCTTGTGACAATTCCCGTGAAGTTAAAAGACGTATTGCTGCTGCGAATAGGACCTTTTACGGATTCCGTAACCAGCTTAGGTCCCGCAACATGCATACGGAAACAAAATTTGCTCTATACAAAACTCTGATTCTACCAGTGCCAGTGGCGCTTTATGGACATGAAGCATGGACTGGAGAGTTTTCGGGGCTTTCGAACGAAAAGTGCTGCGTACAATACTCGGGGAGCAACTAGAAAATCTAAACTAACATTTGAAAAGGGCGTATCAGCCAAAATTTATTTCTTCTGATTCTTTGTCCACATATATAGCTTTATATGTAGACGAAGAATCAAAAGGAATAAATTTTGGCTGTTACGCCCTTTTCAAATGTTGGTCTAGAAATGATCAGTGGCGCAGACGTAGGGTTTCTTACCCCATTCCCGGCCTAACATGCATACGACTGCATTATTTAATTGATATTAATGACAGGAAGCAACTTTTCCTGAATTTCGTGGGCTCATTTCAGTCATAGCGATTGCATATCCGACCCACTTCCAAACCAGTTCCCGGCCTAAGCAAAATTTCGCTCAATGTCTCAACATCTTACTCTCATTATCTCCCGGGACGGTAGAAAATGCGACGTAAACAAAAATATGAAAGTTCAACGCCGACATGATGTCAGATGGTATTATTTAGAATAATTTTTATTTGGTTGAAAAGATATATTCACTCATCCAAATTACTTCCAAACGCTTAAAAACTACTTTTTTTTCACTTTTTGAAATCGAGAGAATTATAAATAACATGATAGCGTCAACTAATTAGATAGTTTTCCTATGAACGATGAAGGATTTTTTGCACACTAAAACTCCTCCTGGCCTTCTGGCAGCACGGTGCGGCTAAAAGTTCTTAGGCTGAGGTGAATTTTTGTTCGGTTTGAGGATACATTTTTAAATGTATTCTTATATGTTTATATTAGTTCTAGTGAAACGAACAAATGAAAAAGATTAAAGTGCGTGAGTTTAGAATTATTGTGTGGTGATTAACAGCTTGAATAAATGATTGTATCGAGATTTGTGACGATTTTCAGGTAGGTGTTTATATGAAAATACCGTTTTGTAAAAGTGGAAAGATTCACTCCGGCTCAGTGGTATAGCAACGGATACCGAATATTCGGAATCTACAATTTTATTATCTATAATTAGACCAATTAGGAGTGAAATAAATTGTTGAATAATATTGAGTATTGTGCTAAATAAATGGGAGACTTTTAATTATCAATCATAAACCTACGGCTTCCAAAAAGTATAAATCCTCAGTTTTCTGTGCAGTGAGCCGGGAATCGGGTCCATAGGCCCAAGTAGTGATTTACCCTATGCATCATACAAAGAAGAAAATATTGTGAATCGTATAAAATACGGCAGACTTCAGTGGGCTGGTCACTTAGTGCGAATGTCGGAAGGAAGAATAGCGAAAACAATATTCAACAGAGAACCAGATAGAGGCCGGCGACTTTGTGGAAGGCCACGAACACGCTGGCTGCACTCGGTGGAATCGGACCTGGGGACCACGAACGTTCGGGGAAACTGGAGGAACATCGCCCAAGACCGACGATTATGGAGCTCTACAATACGCCAGGCATATGTGTATCGACGCTGTAGCCATCCAGGTATCCAGGTATTTTCTGCTAAAACTCACATAAAAAATTGATTATTTTTACATTAACAAAATCAGTCAGTCATTTCCAAAGTTATTGCATTTTTGCCATTCAATATTAAAGAATAGAATTTGACTTCTTCATTGGGATCGATAAGAGTTGAAAAGTTTAAAATCATTGGTTTTTGGTTGGCATCAGACGATTGGAGAAGAATGTCCTTAATGTCCTCAGTGTTCATTATGGATCTTTCCTAAAAATACCAGATAGGTATTGGTCCAAAGTTATATTTTTTGCTATTCCTGCTGCTTCTGATAGCGACACCGACCATGAACCAACTCACTTTAGAGCAGAGCCTAGTAGGGGACGATGGGGAGACTTGATCCTCTCATGTTTTACTGCGAACCAAAGTAGTTTTGTTGCATTAGTATATATCATCTAGACAAATGATCGTTATGTGGTGAGTCATATTTTGGATTGGCAACCGTATTGATTTTTCAGGACGGTTTGTTTGTTTTGACCTTCCTAAACATTTTTTTAATGACCACCAAAATTTGAACAACTTCTACTAACAATGACCAAATGCTATATTTTTTCACAGTGTAAGACTCTAATGTTTTGGCCCCGGAATCGCTCAGTTCCAGAAGAGAACTGGCCTAAACCCCTAGCTGCTGGTCTAGCCACGGCATCCGTTTGGGGTGGGCTCAAAAGGCCTCTTTTGTTCCGGGTCTCAGGGTGTCAGGTGTGGGGAGGCTTTCGGGAGCGTGAAGACAACCGAATAATTTAATTTCAATTGAGAGGCGTTTATTCATGCAAATTGCAAACATACACTTACGGGTGATTAGTTGGCTTCCAAATTATCGATGGCTGGCGGCTGGTCGCACGATGAGTCAGCCAAAGCGGTGGCTAGGTATCGAGGTGGCCAACGGATTGCCGAGCGGAAGGGCAAATCGGCGGGAGATCGATCGATGAAGCGGTGCAGGGTGCGGTCGATGGAGATGCCGATGTAGCCAACGAGCGAGTGGCTAGGTGGCCGACGGGCGGTCGGACGATGCGGCAGCCGATGAGTGGCTTGGCGGTGATGCGGCTGGCGATCAAGATATCGTCAGGTGGCCGGACGACGATGTAGTCGACACTTTTCCGGATAGTGATGTCGCTAACGAACTGCGAGGCGACAACGTGGCTCGCGGTAGGCTTGAAACAATGGGCCGACCGATGGTAAAACAATCGTGCGGCCGAAGAGGGGTCAGGCGATAACGCAGCGCACTAGTGGCCGTTAGGTGTGGGGCCGGACGATGATGCGGTCTACAAATCCCCCGTCGGGTGGCCAGGTGTCACGACAATGCCTACGGGCTGCCGTTTAACCGCGTGATGGGTGGGATGCCGGGTGGTAGGGTTACCACCAGGTGGATCCACAATCGAATTGTTCGATGATCCAGACGGGTGATGTCGGTTGGATGGAGTAGTTTCCACGGGCGTCTACCCAAGATGGCACCTCTGTGTTGCTGAATATAAAAACCACACGATTCACACCGAACAAGCTCCTTACACCGAGCCACAAATCCAACTGCCTCTTTATCTCATCGGCTTCGTTCACCCACCGTCTGACTTGGTCACTCATCTCCCCAAGGAAAGCGCGCGTTCTATACTTCCTGCTTTCAATCAAACCTTCGCTGTGGTCGAGATCGCTCATTGTCGGGTATGCGTTTAATCCACCCACCGTGTAAATTTGAAATCGCCGTTAAAACTTTGGCAATTTGTCTTCACACTTGAGTGGATTTAATATATATCTAATTAAATGTTATCCGCCGGTAACAACAGCTTAGAGCCATACTGGTCAAAATGTCAACATTCCCCCCTCCCCCCCTCCAACGACTATTTTGAAATAAGTTTTTTGACAGCAGTTCAACAAATTGATCGTGTATCAATTGCGACAACAATTTACAGACTTGTCGCACATCAGTAAAGTTAAATTATATATTTCTTAGAGAGTCTGTGCGAATTTTTGGCTGTGACACATTGGAAATGAGAAAAGGAGATCAAGTCTCCCCAGTCTTCCCTAGTGCCTCCAATTTATCGACAGACTCACTCCATTTTTCTTAATCCGAATAGGTCAATCAATTCACTTTTCTTGATGCGACTAGGTTCAATAGCGGTTCCGATCATCGAACAACCCACTTCATAGCTGAATTTCATTGATTTAACTAGGTTTAAAGGTGTCTTAAAAACATTGACATACTCCATAGTTGGATTTTTCTTGATTTTAATTCCAATAAATTGCTAGATTTTAGATTGAATAAGTCTATTGTTAACTAAATTTTTAAGCTCTTTACCAGCTTCCAATGTTTAGCGGGCAGCAGGGACTATGTCCAAGGGCTTGACGATCCCTCCCCAGGCCATCTGCGAGTTGTGGGGCTTGCCTAGGATGTGGTGGGGTTTGACAGTGGGCCCTGTTAAACCTCTATAAAAAGCTGCATGTATCCGCAAGTAGGCCCCACCAAAGCGACCGTGTGCCGCTCAAAGCGCACAAGCCCAAGTCCTGGTGTTAGGTGAGACGCTAAACAGCCCTGACACGACGGCCCTCCGACGAGACAGGAGGTTTGCGCAGGCCCAATAAGCCGCCTAGAAAACCAATCATTACGAACAATATAAGAGATAATGCGACTCGATATAATCGGCAAAGACCTAGGCGACGAATACAGGATCACGATTGGAAGCTTGGAACATGGAATTGCAAGTCGCTAGGTTTCGCAGGTTGCGACAGGATGATCTACGATGAATTACATCCCCGCAACTTCGACGTCGTGGCGCTGCAGGAGATTTGCTGGACAGGACAGAAAGTGTGGAAAAGCGGGCATCGAGCGGCTACCTTCTACCAAAGCTGTGGCACCACCAACGAGCTGGGAACCGGCTTCATAGTGCTGGGTAAGATGCGCCAACGCGTGATTGGGTGGCAGCCAATCAACGCAAGGATGTGCAAGCTGAGGATTAAAGGCCGTTTCTTCAACTATAGCATCATCAACGTGCACTGCCCACACGAAGGGAGACCCGACGACGAGAAAGAAGCGTTCTACGCACAGCTGGAGCAGACATACGATGGATGCCCACTGCGGGACGTTAAAATCGTCATCGGTGACATGAACGCACAGGTAGGAAGGGAGGAAATGTATAGACCGGTCATCGGACCGGATAGTCTGCACACCGTATCGAATGACAACGGCCAACGATGCATAAACTTCGCAGCCTCCCGCGGAATGGTAGTCCGAAGCACCTTCTTTCCCCGCAAAAATATCCACAAGGCCACATGGAGATCACCTAACCAAGAGACGGAAAACCAAATCGATCACGTTCTAATCGACGGTAAATTCTTCTCCGACATCACGAATGTCCGCACTTACCGCAGTGCGAATATTGAATCCGACCACTACCTCGTTGCAGTATGCCTGCGCTCAAAACTCTCGACGGTGTACAACACGCGTCGAAGTCGGACGCCGCGGCTTAACATTGGGCGGCTACAAGACGGTAGACTAGCCCAAGAATACGCGCAGCAGCTGGAAGTGGCACTTCCAACGGAAGAGCAGCTAGGCGCAGCGTCTCTTGAAGATGGCTGGAGAGATATTCGATCCGCCATTGGTAGCACCGCAACCGCTGCACTAGGCACGGTGCCCCGGATCAGAGAAACGACTGGTATGACGGCGAATGTGAGCAGTTAGTGGAAGAGAAGAATGCAGCATGGGCGAGATTGCTGCAACACCGCACGAGGGCGAACGAGGCACGATATAAACAGGCGCGGAACAGACAAAACTCGATTTTCCGGAGGAAAAGCGCCAGCAGGAAGATCGAGACCGTGAAGAAACGGAGCAACTGTACCGCGCTAATAACACACGAAAGTTCTATGAGAAGTTAAACCGTTCACGTAAGGGCCACGTGCCACAGCCTGATATGTGTAAGGACATAAACGGGAACCTTCTTACGAACGAGCGTGAGGTGATCCAAAGGTGGCGGCAGCACTACGAAGAACACCTGAATGGCGATGTGGCAGACGAAGATGGCGGTATGGTGATGGACCTGGGAGAACGCGCGCAGGACATAATTCTACCGGCTCCGGATCTCCAGGAAATCCAGGAGGAGATTGGCCGGCTGAAGAACAACAAAGCCCCTGGGGTTGACCAACTACCAGGAGAGCTATTTAAACACGGTGGTGAGGCACTGGCTAGAGCGCTGCACTGGGTCATTACCAAGATTTGGGAGGAGGAAGTTTTGCCGCAGGAGTGGATGGAAGGTGTCGTGTCCCATCTACAAAAGGGCGATAAGCTGGATTGTAGCAACTACCGCGCAATCACATTGCTGAACGCCGCCTACAAGGTACTCTCCCAAATTTTATGCCGTCGACTAGCACCAACTGCAAGGGAGTTCGTGGGGCAGTACCAGGCGGTTTATGGGCGAACGCTCCACCACGGACCAGGTGTTCGCCATTCGCCAAGTACTGCAGAAATGCCGCGAATACAACGTGCCCACACATCATCTATTCATCGACTTCAAAGCCGCATATGATACAATCGATCGGGACCAGCTATGGCAGCTAATGCACGAACACGGTTTTCCGGATAAACTGACACGGTTGATCAAAGCGACGATGGATCGGGTGATGTGCGTAGTTCGAGTTTCAGGGGCATTCTCGAGTCCCTTCGAAACCCGCAGAGGGTTACGGCAAGGTGATGGTCTTTCGTGTTTGCTATTCAACATCGCTTTGGAAGGGTAATACGAAGAGCAGGGATTAACACGAGTGGTACAATTTTCAATAAGTCCGTCCAGCTATTTGGTTTCGCTGACGACATAGATATTATGGCACGTAACTTTGAGAAGATGGAGGAAGCCTACATCAGACTGAAGAGGGAAGCTAAGCGGATCGGACTAGTCATCAACACGTCGAAGACGAAGTACATGATAGGCAGAGGTTCAAGAGAAGACAATGTGAGCCACCCACCGCGAGTTTGCATCGGTGGTGACGAAATCGAGGTGGTAGAAGAATTTGTGTACTTGGGCTCACTGGTGACTGCCGAAAATGACACCAGCAGAGACATTCGGAGACGCATAGTGGCTGGAAATCGTACGTACTTTGGACTCCGCAAGACGCTCCGATCGAATAGAGTTCGCCGCCGTACCAAACTGACAATCTACAAAACGCTAATTAGACCGGTAGTCCTCTACGGACACGAGACCTGGACGATGCTCGTGGAGGACCAACGCGCACTTGAGTTTTCGAAAGGAAAGTGCTGCGTACCATCTATGGTGGGGTGCAGATGGCGGACGGTACGTGGAGGAGGCGAATGAACCACGAATTGCATCAGCTGTTGGGAGAACCATCCATCGTTCACACCGCGAAAATCGGACGACTGCGATGGGCAGGGCACGTAGCCAGAATGTCGGACAGTAACCCGGTGAAAATGGTTCTCGACAACGATCCGACGGGCACAAGAAGGCGAGGTGCGCAGCGGGCAAGGTGGATCGATCAGGTGGAAGATGACTTGCGGACCCTCCGTAGACTGCGTGGTTGGCGACGTGTAGCCATGGACCGAGCCGAATGGAGAAGACTCTTATATACCGCACAGGCCACTTCGGCCTTAGTCTGAATAAATAAATAAATAAGCTTCCAATGTTTGTTGGGGTTGATTCGACTGCGATTTGGGCCATTAACGAATCCATTCCAGAGACGGGTAACACATAGGGTTATGGTAAACTGACCAGATTTTTCTTTGTTCAATCCGGGACACCTTAAGCATTGTCTATTTTAAAAGCGTATCAAATCGTAACAAAAGCGATTTTTCTTTTATAAACACTCAGTAAGTTAACTACTCGATCGCTTAGAAATAAATAAAACTATAAAATCTTTGCATTTAGCAAATATGTTTGAAATAAGAAGACCTTGTGGTTGCGGCACCGATTGTTTGAGTGTATTGTGTAGTAAGGGTAGGTGAAGGTGGGGAGACTTGATCCCCCTGTTTTACCAAGAACCAAAGTAGTTTTGTTCTTGCGTATTTTTAGTATAGATCCTCTAGACAAATGATCATTATGCAGTGATTAATGTTTTTAACGGCAATTACTAGGTAATTAGTTCTGTGTAATTTCTCCCAACATCGATGTTATAATTTTGAAACAGCACAAAGCCATAAACATAAAAAATGGCCTGAACTAATAAAAATATAAACATTTCTTCACCATTTTAGTATGTTTTAGATTTTAAGTTGTTAACTTAATATGAGGGCATTAGGGATCATTGAGGATACAAAAAATTTGAATTTGTTTTATCCCCATATAAAAAAATATTGACAAAATTTAAAACATTATACTTTATTCTCAGGTGTCTGATTTGATGTAGGTAGATTGAAGAAATTTGACGGAGCGTAGGCTCGAAAAAATATTGTTTGACTAGATATCATAAAAGGGGGATCAAGCCTACCTAAACTTAGATTAGATTAGATTAGATTAGATATCATAAAAGGCCTAAACTACCTAAACTCTAAGATTGCAAGCACTGATGACTTCCTTATCAAAACTCGTTAATAAATACGCACAAAAAATCTATGTATTTTGCAAGAGAAGTATTCTAAGAATCAGAAAGCAATTTCTATTTTTCTTTCTATTTTTATCAAACCAAGTTCATGGAGAGGTATCAATTCTCCCGATAGAGAAAAGATGCAGATTTTACACATTTTTGTTTATTCTATTTTTTTCAGATTCTGTAGCTGATTCAGATCCATCGTTCATTATTATGACCTAAACTTTACAGAATATCTTCAGGAATTTTTGATTTCGTAAATTCCGATAAATCCTTAATTCCCACATTCTCTAGACTCTCCAACTATTCAAAAGCTTCAGATTTCTGCCATATCCAGAATATGCCAAAATCACACTCCTATTTACCCAGTCTTTCATTCCTATACCCGCATGTTACATTCGTCAATCTGCTCATCGACGTTTGTGCTTTCATTCTTGCGCTGTTGAAAATTGAAAGCTCTAAGTTGAAGGCTAAGTAAAGATGCATAAAGCTTTTCGTTGACATCTATACACTGAAGGAATTGTACATGCCCTAAATTTATTTTAATTTATCAGATGCTCAATCGTATTCACTACAAAGCCCACTGCTAAAAATATAGTGGTATAAACCATTCTAAATTGCTCTCCGTTTCTTGATTTTTGATAAGACGAAGCTATATGATATTAGAACCGGAACAGTAAACTCTATATGTAATTAAATTATATTTAGGCATTGCTGTGGTAGGAAAAGGGTATCGATATCAGAAAAGCTTGGAACACCATCAACAGAGATTAAATGGATTAAACAAATTTGATTCCTAATTGTACGATATCCAGCCTGCTTATACAATATACACGCTATTACTTACGTTGAAAATGTGAGACTTGTAATGGTCCACTCACAAATCCGACCGCGATTTCTGTTACCCTCTCAAGTATAATTCTTTTCATGAAAATATAGATTTAGCCGGATTATTCGCTTTCTCACCCCATTCATAGCGAAAGCACGAAATGCCTCTTGGGGTTGGGCCGCTTTCTTCCGAACTCGTAAACCCTTAAACTTATTCAACCACAATTTGGTTTCTGTTGGTTACTGGCGCACAATCCCCGTACAAATGACGTCCCAGATTGCTTCCTAAACCACTGCCAAACAGCATATTTTATGTATCTATATCTTTCCTCCGACACCATCAGGGGGCAGGCAGTGAGGAAACTCAATAAACTTTGCTTTGCTCCATCAAGAAGCATCCTTTCGTAGTGCGTGTTGTTGTTGTTGTTGCTACTGCTGTGGAGTCCGAGCAGCCAAATCATTAGAGACGTTACGCACTCCCTTATTGGGTTTGGTGAGTATATCACACAGCTACTCGAGTTTCGCCTAGGTGTCTAATATATAATCCCTTCGGGATATCATCTAAGTTTGGTCGCTTTTCCAAGTTTTTTTTCACTGATGTTGTTTTTGGTTCATCTTCCTCTGGTGTCATTGCTGATTTTATCACTTTTAGTTTGCTGTTCCTTCGAACCGCTTTTTCCGCATTCTCGGGGGAATGAGTTAGGATCACAGGCTTCCTATTTCGAGTGTATGGCAATGGATGATGGATAAATTTCGAAACCATGAGCACCGCAAACTAAAGTAGATTCTACCGTTCAATAAAGCTGAACGTGTTTGTTCATAGCAAAGGCATACCTTGGTTACGTGATGCTGGTACAGTTTCAATTATATTTTTGCTTTTCTCCCACACTCAATGTACGTAAAAGTTAAAAGACCACTTCTGATAGAAGGCCCGGAGACCCATTACATATTGGGAAAAAAATTGTCCATAACGCGAATAAACTCAATATTTCGGTTCGGTACGGGCGGATTGCGCTGAAATTTTGACACAAATCGTAGAACTTTCTGAGGAATTAAGTTCTTTGCACGAAGCTAATTTAAGAACAAACAACGCAGATTTAAAGCATTTTGAATAGCATCGAGTTTTGAATAGCTTTTACGTCGTCTATGAGATTATGGGCACGAATGGTCTTTACCGGTCCTTACTCATGTGATTTTGTTTTCAGCGCTGAGCACGCAGTTATCAAAAACAGTGGTTATTTTCTGGTGAGTTAAGATGAATGGACGACCGTTGCGTCGTATGAGTACGGAGCAGTCATTCTTTGTACATGAAATTAAGGCAAACCAATATAATCAACTATTCTGCTTAAAAATGATAATTGGCGTCCCAATAGAACACAAGGCTGTATTATCCATAGTTTGTTTATTTCAAATTATACTAACTTTGTCATAGTGACTATAAGGCTCATGTCTGTTGACCTTATGAGTGCTTATGAGCTTCATCCGTCGCGTCAATCGACCGATTAGTCTATATTTGAATCGATTTCGACCAACGCTATTCATTAATACTTCACGAAATATCACTGTTTCAAAAATAGATACACTCTCCATACACTTGTCACAAATAGCCGTGTGCTATTCAAACAGTTATTATTTTTATTATCTACCAACACGCCAACGAAGCACCATCCATTTGACTTATGTTAGATCGTTCGGTGAATGAACGCTGACAGAATGACGACGACGAGATGGCCTGCGGTATTTTGGTGAGTGGACACATCACCGCCGGTTTGTATTCTTCGCAGTGAACGAGATATAGCTACCTTTCTTAATAAATGTTCTCCGGTGACAATCGAGCACCCAGGTCAGATAGTCACGTCCGGTAAGGTCCTTGCTGCCGTCATAATTTCGTGTTCGCCCCTTGTTTATCATCGGTGAGATGCTACCGTTTGGGAACGGTGCAGTGGTTTTGTTCCAGTAGTCGGCACCGTAAAATATTGAAACCTATAATCTTTGACAACGAATAAAATAGAATTTTATGATTCGTGGTTCCATTTTAGTCACAATTGGAAGACCAGTGTTTTTCAAGTCATCACTTGGTCATTTGCCTAAACAATTACAAATTTCCAGAGCGACAAGAGCGGCGAGTTGAGCATGAATATTGATCAACGCTAAGTTGGTGCGGTCAAAAGTTGAAATAATAATATAGGCAAATAAACATGAGATCAAATTTTCAAAAATCATTTCAAATTCATAATAAATTGGGATGGCATTATATAATGAAATCGTTTTACCACTTAAGTCCAGACATAAAATAATGTTATCCTTCACAGAATTGAGAAACACTAAGCACCACAAGAAAGGACTCTCTTTTGTTGTGACCGAACGAAGACATATTTTGTCAAAAGATGATGGGCTTTTGGAGATTTCATTTCATCGTAAAGAAATGTTGAGAGCATAAAATGTTAACCACAATGTTTTATCATGGAAGGGACAAATAATTTCGGCATCTAGTCGGAAATTTCCGTACCACTTCCATCTTCACTCTGGCTAAGCTAACCACTCAAGAAAACCTGTAGAGCGATATGCCTTTAACGTTCTGACCGCGACCGTCATCTTCTCGAAGAACATCACTCTGTCGTTCTTCTCGCCAAGGTTGCCGTCGCTGGGCTGGGCTGTGCTTTTTCCCGGGGAAACAAGTTCCACTTCAGTAAACACCCCGGAATGCCGCTGAAGGAGGTAAGGTGAATAAAACAACAACCTAAATGGCAGAGGCGGTCGGTGGCACATTCGTATATTTATGGGACGATTACTTCTGAACAACAACGGTATTCCCCATGCTTACGAGGAAGTACTCGCAGATATTTTGGGTCTCTGTTGTATGTAGTAAAATCCTTTGGAAGAGTATATTTGCGTGACAAATAGCAAAAGAAAGCTTTGCTTGTTATCCGTTTTATGTCTGTTGGGCAATTCAAGTCTCATTTGAATAAAACCTTAAAAATGCTATGCTTTTGATACATCACGGTTGGGGAAGATTGTTAAAAATGTGAACATTAGCAAAGTGACATTGGAATAATTGTAACGAGTGATAAATGTTTCTATGCTCTCAACAAATAATAGTTTGATTGTGTGTAGAGCTTTAACTCGAACGAAACGTTTAAACGAAAGACATATAAGAACATAAGAACATAAGAACATAAGAACATAAGAACATAAGAACATAAGAACATAAGAACATAAGAACATAAGAACATAAGAACATAAGAACATAAGAACATAAGAACATAAGAACATAAGAACATAAGAACATAAGAACATAAGAACATAAGAACATAAGAACATAAGAACATAAGAACATAAGAACATAAGAAGAACATAAGAACATAAGAACATAAGAACATAAGAACATAAGAACATAAGAACATAAGAACATAAGAACATAAGAACATAAGAACATAAGAACATAAGAACATAAGAACATAAGAACATAAGAACATAAGAACATAAGAACATAAGAACATAAGAACATAAGAACATAAGAACATAAGAACATAAGAACATAAGAACATAAGAACATAAGAACATAAGAACATAAGAACATAAGAACATAAGAACATAAGAACATAAGAACATAAGAACATAAGAACATAAGAACATAAGAACATAAGAACATAAGAACATAAGAACATAAGAACATAAGAACATAAGAACATGAGAGAACATAATAACATTAGAACTGTCGTAATCTGACAAAGTGACGTATACGCTATTTTCCAAAAATGGTTTTAACGAGTAGTACTCATCGAGCTCTATAACAGAAAAAATGAACAATTAATTGCATAGTATTCGCCAACTCGTCCGAAAATCATTTTTCAAACTGCTTGACCGTACGCTGCATAAGTTATCGATTTTTCATGGTTTTGTACTGTGTCAATATTATCACACTCAAAGTTATGTTATGTACATAACATATCAGAGGGGAGTGTAGGGGAGGGGTATTGCTAAGCTATGGATCAACTCAGTGTACCTTTTGAACCCCTTGGCCGATTTCAACCAAATTTGGAACACACATTTTTAATCTTAAGGAGACGACGATGGGAGCGGGTTAGGGATGTTTTTTTTGGAAAAGGGGGAGGGTGTAGGAGGAGGAGTATTGCTAAGCTATCGATCAGCTCAGGATACCTTCTGAACTCCTTGGTTAATTTCAACCAAATTTTGAACACACATTCTTTATCTTAAGGGAACTTTGATAGGAGGGTTAGGGATGTTCCTTGAAAAAGGGGGAGGGTGTGAAACAAATTTGTATCAAATATTGTATGTCCTAAGGAAACGATTTCAATGGATGTGGGTAGGTCATTTTAAAAGGGGTAAAAGGTGTGAGAGGGGGTATTGTTTAGTTATCGATTAATTCAGTATAACTTCTTAACCCATTTACCGATGTCCATCGATTTTGAACGAACATCGGGTGAATTTTTCAGGCCGGTTCACACGTGCAACACTTTTTCGGTTTTTGTTTTCGATTTTAAAAATAGTTAGAGGCTTAAAAAATATGAGTTCTTTAGGAAAGTTGACCAATAGGGTGGCTCAAAAACACTTTCAAATTTTTGATGGGCCGCCCTCTTATTCGGTTCTATTTGGTGCCCTGATGCTTTGGAAAAATTTCAGCCAAATCGGTCAACGTTTGGGCGGTGCTAAACTCGTTGGAAGTTTATATGCAAAAATGTATGCAGAAATATCCAAAAACAGTGAATTGCGGTTGGACGGCACAATTTACGATCAAGTACCATGATACTCATTCAGTTCTTGTTGATTTAAATACAAAATGTTATGCTGAAAACCGCGAGAAGATTAGAGTTTATTAGGCAAATATATTAGCAATTTACTGGAGTGTTGTAGGGGTGAATTTATTTTTTTTTTCAAAGGTAAAAGAAACGAAATTTACTCAAACCCCACTTCAGAGAAATGCTAATAACTTAGCCGGGCAAACTCTAATCTTCTCGCGGTTTTCTGCATAACATTCTGTATTAAATTCTCCAATATCTGAATGAGTATCATAGTTCTTCATCGTAAGTTGTGCCGTCCATCTGCAATTCACTGTTTTTGGATGTTTCTGCATACATTTTTGCATATAAACTTCCAACGAGTTTAGCACCGCCCAAACGTTGACCGATTTGGCTGAAATTTTGTCCAAAGCATCAGGGCATCAAATAGAACCGAAAAAGAGGTCGGCCCATCAAAAAAAATTGAATAAAGTTTTTCCCATACTAATTTGAGCCACCCTATTGCCCATAAATTAGTCAAAGAAATAAGACAATAAAACGAGATTCAATTTTTGACGGGAAAGGTTTCATAGTTTGCCCAAAGAAAAGCAATGATTAATGTGCTTCCTTCTGGATGATGGATGTGATTGCTTCTTTAAAAGTAGGCATTCGCCCGGAATAAGGCAATGGTGGTTGTGATCCCTTCTTCTAAAATATGAGTTTGCCCGGAATAAAGCATCGGTGGATGTTCTTCCTTTTATGGAAAACAATTACACGAGAAAAGTCTAAAATTGAACTTTTGGTAAATGGATTTCATTATTTCTATTGACTGTATATATCAATATATATATACAGCGATTCCACGGGAAAAGAATAGAGTTGAAAAAAAAAAAGTTGTCCAATTTTGCTCAAAATCGCTTGGTATGTTCTTCATCGAAAATAATTAGACCCGTATTTTTTTATTTTTTATTAGGGTGACCATGTTCGATATAGGGTTACCAGAAAAATAGCTATTTTTCGAAATTTTTTATTTTTAAAAAATCATAACTTTTGAACCACTGGATCGATTTGCAATATTTTTTTATGGATAGAAAGCTTATTACTTCTAGTTCTTACTAAAATTTTTGGTTTGATGTATTGGTGTACTCAAATTTGCTAAAATGGTCAGAATATTTGTTTTTAGGATTTTTAAATGTTGGACCGCAACGACTATATATTTTTATATTTTTTATGAAAATTCAAATACTTTTACATAACATATCAAAAATTAGAAATGTTCATCGAGCCGTTTTGAGTTACATTTTTTTGAAAGTTTTCTGCCCATACACACATGGAATGAACGTTATTCTCCACTATTTCAAATAGCTCAAATTAAATCAAAAGTATTAAAATGTTATTCAAGAGTGTTTGTTTGGTCTTGTTTATTGGAAGAATTTACGAATCGCAATAGTTGAAAATAATTCAATCGGAATAGTCTGGTGTTGTTATTGATGACTTCATTCTCCAAAATCGGCAAAGCAATATGTCGTTTTTCAAAAAGGTTGGTTTTCAGCGATCCATACAATAGATTACCTGCTTTGTTTATATGTTTTCAATATTTTTGATGCAGGTAATTCATTGTATTTTCCTTTTTGATTATGATTCATCTGTCTCCTTTTCCTTGTTCACTCTACCTAAATGATACCCAAAGGGACTATTTAAAGTGGTCTATAAGATAAAATATATGTCAGTTAAGAAAATCAGTGAAATTGTCCAGTTGCCTTACTGAAGAAACGTTTAATACAATGAAGCACGAATGCTCAAATTGCCTTGTTTGGAGTAATTGTTACAGGAAACTTACTCCTAAACTGTATGATTATGCAGCGGAAAGGAGAATAAAATTGGATAAAAGCTGTTACTACATTTGTAATACCCGCTATTGCCGACTTTATCGCATTATCAAGAAAGGAAACAAGCCAGCAGCTCCAAGTGCAGTTAATATAGAATGTGAAAATCAAGAACTCACCGTTTCTGAACCATCGAAACTTGATGATCTCGCCGTGGCGGGACCATCTAGAGTGAACAATTTCGCCGCACCAGCAAACATCAATAATGGTGGTTTCGAAATAATCGATCCCAATGCCGCTGGATCATCGGAAATTGACGCTGTTCCTAGTGTTGGTAAGTAGAATAATCTCTTCTTTTTGTTCATTCAGATATCATGATTTGCTACGTTATACTAGTTGTACTCGATTATTCAGAAAATTGAAAAACATCAGTTCCGTATAATCTTACCTAATCCGACCTAGTAGCTCAATTTGTAGAGCAGTTGCCTATCATGCAACAAAATAGAATAATCGAATACAATATGTATTACATTATATGAAGCAACATGCTACTAACTAATAGTTATTTTTCCATCTTGTTTTCAGAATCTTTGTTTTTTTGGAATCAACGAGTGCTGAATCAATTGGTAGCGCTGCTGCCCAGAAACCCGGAGACGGTCAGGAAATTCTTCAACAAATGAAGGCAAAATTTGAATATCTGACAGAAACGATCGATATAGGATTCTAACTTCCCTTCCCAAATCCTGGACTGCATACAAAATTATGCAAGAATTCGGTGTTTCGTAACGAACTGCTCAACGTGCAAAGGAATTACAGATTGAAAAAGGTTTTATGAGCACACCGGAGACCAGAGTAAATATGTTGTCTTTGAGCGATGATACTCTAACTGTAGTTGTGGACTTTTATAATAGTGACGAGATAAGCAGAGCATGTCCTGGGAAAAGGGATTTCGTTATTGAAAATATGGCAGGAGAAAAGTGTATGTACAGCGCAGGTTACTTTTATGTAACCTTCGTGAAATTTATTTAATTTTCAAAGAGCAATATTTTACTTTTAAAATTGGATTTTCAATGTTTTCCAGCAGCCGCCCAAAAAATTGTATTCTAGCTGGTTCAAGTGGAACGCATACTGTCTGCGTATGCATTTATCATCAGAATGTTAAATTAATGTTTAAAACCCTTAAGGACAAGAAACTTATTCATAACCATTTAAAAACGTATCATGACTTGTTTTTAAAAATACTTTGTGAAAATCCTACAGAGAAATGTTGGTTGAAAACCTGTGATCATTGCCCGGGTACGCAGACACTGGAGAATGACCTGATGAATTTTCTTGAAAATGTCGATTCCTTAGAATTTAAACAATGGAAGCAAACAGATCGTTGTCATTTAAATTCAATGCGAATGGATGCAGAAGAGTATGTGGAAACATTTTTAGAAAAATTAAGCGAATTATCTCCACATAATTTTAATGCAGAGCAACAAGGAAACTACTTAAAACAACTTAAAATTAACTTTGAAGCAACTGATTGCATTATAATTGCTGACTTCTCTGAAAATTACTCTTTTGTTATTCGGGACGCTATACAAGGTTTTCATTGGGCAAACGCTCAATGCACAATCCATCCTTTTGCCATATATTATAAGGATGAAGCACAAAATTTAAAGTTTACAAGCTTCATAGCAATCGCAGAATTTACTAAACATAACCATGTTGCCGTTCGGCTGTTTATAACAAATTGTATGAATTTCATTTAAAAAAGCTACCTTACCTGAAAAATATCCATTTTTCTGATGGATCAGGCAGTCAATACAAAATAAGATGACTGCTTTCAATTTGTGCCACATGTAAAAGACTTCGGTCTTAAAGCAGAGTAGAACTTTTTGCCACTTGCCATGGAAAAGGGCCTTGTGACGCTTTAGGAGGTGTTCTAAAGCGAAACGCTTCAAAAGCAAGTTTACAAGGCCATCATATTACAACTGCATACGAACTTTACTCTTGAGCTGTTTCTAAAGTAGATTCCAAAATATATTACGAGTTTTTCTCGGAAAAAGATTACAATGCAATGGAAAAGAAAATAAAGAACCGTTATACTCGTGTAAAACAAATCTCTGGGACACAATCGTTTCATTACTTTAAGCCACAAAATGAAAATTACATTATCGTGAAACGGTTTTCGTTTTCAGATGAAGAAAAGTGTGTTAAATTGTAAGAATTTTGCTATGTAATATTTTTTTTTTGATGAATTATGAAAAATAAAAATAATCAAATTAAATGCTGAGTTTTAATTGAACATTGAACATCGAACATGGTCACCCTAATAAAAAATAAATAAAAAAATTCGAGTCTAATTATTTTCGATGAAGAACATATACCAAGCTATTTTGTGCAAAATTGGACAACTTTTTTTTTCAACTCTATTCTTTTTCCGTGGAATCGCTGAACGTTCATTCCATGTGTGTATGGGCAGAAAACTTGAAATTTTCAAAAAATGTGGCTCAAAACGGCTCGATGAACATTTCTAATTTTGATATGTTATGTAAAAGTATTTGAATTTTCATAAAAAATATAAAATATATAGTCGTTAAGGTCCAACATTTAAAAATCTTAAAAACGAATGATTTGACCATTTTAGCAAATTTGAGTACACCAATACATCAAACCAAAAATTTTAGTAAGAACTAGAAGTAATAAGCTTTCTATCCATAAAAACATTGCAAATCGATCCAGTGGTTCAAAAGTTATAATTTTTTATAAATAAAAAATTTCGAAAAATAGCGATTTTTCTGGTAACCCTATATCGAACATGGTCACCCTAATAAAAAATAAAAAAAATACGGGTCTAATTATTTTTGATGAAGAACATACCAAGCGATTTTGAGCAAAATTGGACAACTTTTTTTTCAACTCTATTCTTTTCCCGTGGAATCGCTGATATATATATATATATATATATATATATATATATATATATATATATATATATATATAGATCATTCTGAAGAACCAATTAATTTTCTAGATAAGTTGTGGACGCAAAAAATAGTATCGAAAAATTGATCTATTTTTGGCGCGACAAAGTTCACCGGGTTTACTATAAAAAAAATATCATGGCCATAAATTTTGATCCCATACTCTTATCTGATCAAGATTTATTAGAAAACAATGAGATGCAACTTGTTGCAAGCAAATCAGTCATCGCTTAGTTCCAAAAAGTGTACACTTTATTGTGCACTAAATAGACATGGCCAAAAAAACTGATATATAAATTAAACTCATTATTTCTAAATAATTATAAAAAATGCATAAAAACGTCATTAAAAATAAGTTCGGGGACAACTTCAACGATATTGATTGATTTGTCAATAAAATGAGGGTGCCCATAACCGAATTTCGCAGCCTTTTTGGAATGTGAAGAAAAATAATTGCACCAAAATTTTGATGTCAATCGTCATTGAATCTCAAAATAGATTAAATTTACTGTATAAATACGAATTGGAAATCACTTTCATAATTAGGGGACTATTCCGTTTTCCATCATACTGAATATATATTCATCTCATCGGGAAAAAGTTATACAGCACTAATTTCCTCGCTTCTTTTTGTTAACATGCAACCTCACTGCTGAAAAAATCACAGAAACAAACAAACAAATGAAATACCTTTTAATTGCTTTGTTTTTCGTAGGATGAATATCAAAGCTATAAGATGAAGTCCAGGAGCAGTATTTATGACACTTTGAAAGAGGTAAAAAAAACTTTCGTGTTGTTTTTCTTGTGAAAAATATTTTTTTTCTTTGTTTAAAGTAGAGATGTCAATTTGGTTAGATATTGGGCACAAAACATCATCTTCATCTTCTTCTTCTTCTATATACATAAAAATGAATTTCTGTCTGTCTGACCCTTATAGACTCGGAAACTACTGAACCGATCGACGTGAAAATTTACATGCAGAGGTTTTTAGGGTCGGGGAAGGTTCTTAAGATGGTTTGAGACTCCTCCCCCTTTTGGAAAGGGGGGCTCCCATACAAATGGAACACACATTTCTGCTTAACTCGAGAACTAATCAGAGAATGAATCAATTTTAGGCGAAACAAAGTTCGTCGGGTCTGCTAGTGTTAAATATAGCAAACAAATGACGGTTGATATGCATTTTTCAACTAAAATTCATATTCGTCCCTGGATACTTCTGAAAATCGACAGAACTTTCACCCCCGTGGCTCGCGAACTGTTGGGTGTGAACGGCACAAATATATTGATTGATACGATGTGGGTTCGAATTTTTATTCATCTATTCATGAGCTCCAACAGGAGTGGGTGACCCAATAATAAATGTCCTGTGGTGCGATCAATTGGGCGACTAAACGTGAAAACATTCGATCAAAGTTTAAAACGGCATGGCATCTCGCGAGCGTTTTTTCGTCATTCGAAAATCCTCCACTTTTATTATTTAATTTAAATTCTATTCAAGAAAGGCACACCGGCGGCGTCCCGAGCAACTGACAGCGATGAAATTGTATTGGAATTTTAATTGAAGGGATCAAATAAACGGGACCGCATTGCCTTCGGGATTGGAATGGTTTCCGTCCAATTGAATGCGGGCTCCTCGTCCGCGTGGAAGCAGCTTCCCAGCGTGTATGTACTACATCAAGGTAAATTTTCCGATAATTTAAACATCGTTACACTTGAATTCTCCGGAAATTAAATTAAATTTCATAAATGGTGCACCGCCCACTGGCAACGGCGTTGGTTAATTGATTCCGTGCTGTTTGCAGTATATATAATCAAAATTCATATTTGCCACTAGGAGCAATGCCGAAGATTTGTGAAATATGCTGATGGGCGGGCACAGCGCGGGATCAATTTGCATACGCATGAACAGTTATAATTTGACTTTTCAAAATATGCTTCGGTCAAGTAGAGTAAATAAAATAATAATTTGATGCAATCATGAATATTAATTCTCAAATATTATTGAAGCGATAGCTAATAACGCAGAGCCTTTGATTCCCTTTTTACGCAGAGTGTAATGAAAAATTGAATATTGATTAAGCGTTGGTTGATGTATTTTTAAATGGAATATGATGACAGTGCTTCGTGGCTTACCGCCTCTGTCATATTTGCAAACGTTACAACATCTGTTACCATGAAACCAGAACTGATCGCATGCGTGACAATAGTGTTTAAAATAATATAACCAGCACAGCACTTATCTCGCATTTTAAGGCACAAATCTCAAAAATCTGTCCCGACACAATCGGTTCAGAGGGGTGTGGAGAATATAGTTATCCTGAAAAAATCATCGAAAATGTAAAAGCAACGTATTGATGATGAATTAATTAAATAAAAAATTTCAAATCAAAATTATAAACGATGTTAAAATATTTAAAATTCAATCGCAGTTGGTAAGTGAAGTGTTAGAAAGTAAACGTGCACAAATAAGAAAATCAATCGCAGTGGGCTGAGATGGGATGCCAGCATTGATGTCACGGTGAAAAAGGCGGAAACACGCAGTTTGTTTGCAAGTGTCCAACGCTTATTTTTGACAAAAAAAAAGAAAATTGAATGACGGATTGGCTTGGCTACGACAAGGGGATCTTCGAATTTTCAACGAAACCATACGCCAACGAAGGACGGAATTTGATCATACAAGGATGGGACATCGTTGTCGATGTATCCGATTGATGGACAGGCAGCTAGGGTAACCAATGTTTTTCAATCTCATTGGCAGTGATGAGAGAGAAACACAAAATAAAAGAAAATCCATAACGGTTTCTCCAACTTCTCACTTTGCCCATTTACATGAGAACCCCTGATCAGCGCAATGAAATCTAGGCAACAAAATCATTCGGTTTAATACATGTTTGACATGGCTTTTAGCTCATATCCCGTGATAAACAAAAATGAATTAAACACTCATGGTATTTCTGTTAGCAAGCTATTATTATTTCTAAATGATTTCTTACAAATCGTTTAGGAAAATGAGATCATTATTGCGGTGCGGTATTCGGCATAATTATTCTCCAGAGGCAAAATAATTTTCCGATTCAATGAAAAACACCAATCAAGAAAACATTCCATGCGGCATATTTTCGCAATTACCGCAATCTAGCAGCTGTCGTCAGCAAGTTACTCATTCGGTTTTTGGTTTTGTCACTCTTTCCAACAAATTCCTTTGCTTACCCTTTACATCAAAGCCGCGAGAAGAAAATTGGGTTATCTTGAAAAAATTGCGTTATTCCGATCCCCTCGCCGGTTCTCTCTGTGGGAATCTACAAAGTGGAAACGTGTGTGTTGCTGGGAGAGTTCATAATTTTGGTTCTACAAGGTTCCGAGCGAAATTTTAACCACGTTCGTCGCACACCGCATTGGTGTATATGGATTCGATCCACGTGCCAACGAGCTCTGCAAATGAGGGGGGAAGGAAAACGTTCATAAATCATCCACCAGACTTTCCCGTGCGCGACTGATATATCAACATCTTCCGCTGCTGGTGCTGGAAGAGGATCGTTGATGATGGGGCCGCTATAATGGCAATAGTAATTCGTAGGCTACCCAAAAAGACACTTTGAATTTGCCGTCGTCGTCTACGAAGAATTTGCCGACAAACATCGGTTTCGTAGATTAAAGAAGATACGCATTCGACGAAGTGAAGATTAAGTGCGTAGCTTAGCGAGATCCAAGATATAATGCACTAATGCTTCGCTTTCGTCATTATCTGCTGGTGCTTACGAGGCTGAGGAAATCTCCGGGGTTTAGTGTCTCAACGAGGTTACACAACACCTGCTATGATATTCTCCAATGAAAAAAAATCGCTCCAAGCGGCTTCGTTAGAAATCTCATTGATGAAGAGGCATCGATTCTTTTCACCCTGAATTGACGTGGGAATCTTCAATCCTCATCACTCATCAGTGTAGCGAACGTATGCAGAACTGCGCCATCTAACAACCGGGCCAGAGTGTGGGTAGATGAAATCCGAGACATCAAACATCAAAGGGAACATCACAATTGCCACGTTGCTTAGCGGCCGTATGTCACATGTCTGGATTTGAAAACACAGTCGGTTCAAAGATACGTTCCATACTTTTAACCCCGCGGACGGGATGCAGAACGAAATGGGAAGTGAAGTGATGTGCGCAATACATTTCACCGACAACGATGAAGGGTACACGAAAATCAAGTGTGGTGTTTCTCAATTTTAAATTCGTATTAGCTGAGCCGCAGTCTCTTTCCATAGTCACTTGACATGAAAAAAATCGACTTACTTCATTGAATTATTGAAAATATTTTAGATTTCGCTCGCAAACCATACTCTTAGTAGAAGCACCAATATGTGGTGGTTGAGAACTACTGGGCGGTTTAAACCAAGACATAAGTCAAATTAAATGTTGTTTGCCCCGGAACAGTGATACTCTACGTATACATCGGATATGTCGGGATTGACTAGCTGGAAGATGCCGCTACTTGGTTTCTCGTTACAAGCAAGCCGCCTTCGGTTGTCATACGGTGACTCGGCGCAACTGTCGCCGTCAGCAGTTCTGGCCGGTCAGAAGGGACCTTACCAACGCAGTTGTTCCTGTCCGTTTGACAGGATGATTTGGAGCGTGCTTGTTTGCTGTTATATGAATGGTGCGTAGGTTTTAGCAGCGTACAAACATCAGCAGCAAGATGAGCCTGCTGTTTGTCAAAGGATTTGGCTTTTCCGGGGTGCGTGCTAATGAGCGGCTTTCGTTTTTTGTATGGTATGCATTCCTCATTGAATATGTGCTATAAGCCATGAGAGAAAGTGGTTTGGTTTATTTCGGTGCCTGGTGACGTGTGTGTTGTATCTGTCGACTTTCTCGACTGTAGAAGGCACAGCGGGTTTGTTGAGGAATCCTGTCCTATTGAAATTTGAAATTGGCCCAAATGGGCTCAAAAGGTTTAGCGAAAATATTATTTCTTATAATACACACGTGCACTGCACAAAGTACTAGTATGAAATGGAATCAGCTTAAAAACAAACAGTACTACTGAAAATTACGAGTATTTAAATTCGAAATTAAAAAAAAATCCTCGCATATTCTTGTGCTCCTGACGATCTTCTATTCCGGGAAACGATTTCCCGGGATGAATACATAAGCGAATTTCTCGGAATATTAATATACTAAAATATTTTGATATCATTTTCTTATATTCCAAATTTGCTGAAGAATGATTTTGGGGTATCCATTTAATCAACATTGTTTCACCCTTTTCTTTGAGAAGCTACTATTCAAAAGGATATTGATCATGAGCATGATTGACCACTCGCGGTTGCTACTCCATTATTGCCGGATCAGCTGTAATTGCACAAGTAACCAACAGATGACATTCGATCCAATTAACATTGTCCACGCTTCTTGGATTTATTTATAAAGGATATTAAGGATTTATGACAGCAATCATTATAGCTAGTTGCTCAGTCTTATTAGCGCTCTTATTGCTATCAATGAACCTCTCATAAATATGCTGAAAAGCTTCAAACGTCAAATGCCTATCCAATTCATAAGCAGATACATGGTTGTGCTGAGGAGCGTAATAAATTAAATTTTCAACGCTCGAATAAAGCTACAATTTTTGGTCATAATGTGGTCAAATATATTACCCCAATAAGAATATTTGCATTGCAAAGAGTTTATAATGGTGTTCAATAAGAGCAACATTTTTCTCATCGAAATTAATGATAGCCATATTGGAAACGGAGTAGAGTTTCCAAATCAGTGAAATTTATCACTGAAGTTCCTTTTTGGAATATATTTTCGACGTTTACCACACCTTTTCGGATACCATAAAAAAAATCATAAACAATTTGGGCTAAGGTCTAATCGATTTAGTGGACATTCAAGATACTGTGGCTATAACTATTTCCAATGTGTTTCCCAGAAGTACTTTGTTTTGCCAGCGCATGTTTTTAATCTTAGTTTATCACTAACTTTTACCACAAAATCCAACGCGCACCTCATTTCGATGGCAGTACATCGAAAAAAAAAACACCTAAAAAATATAATATTTTCATATGTCACCCTCATCGTAATTCTAATGAACAATCCATTTTGTTATAATTTGCTTGCAAGGTATTTTCTCTTTTTCATCAAAGCAACAACTGTCAATGCCGCAGCCAGCCTAAATACTCTTATTATAGCTGTATAGTAGTTTTCGAGAATGGGCCACTTGGTCAAATTTTATTCTTATAGCAGTCATCAAAAGGCTGTCATATAATAGTGGGATTTATTGATTATTCTTATAATTTAATCTTGAAAACCAAATCTAGAGTGGAATAAAACTTGAAATGTTACTTGGGAGCTCAGTAAACATCCTCAGTGTGTAAATTCTGGTGATCCAAATTATATGCAAGGCAATACCGACGCCAGCCGCGTCCGAGTCCAGGTCAAATGAGGATTGGGAAGGATTTGGTTGTAATGAAACTCGATATGATGAAAGCCGAGGAATTCTCTGCACTCCACAATAGGAAAAATGAGGTATTTTTGGCCAAAATTATGAATCCTGGACCAATTTTCGGCATAGTATCGATTTTTGTCAAATTTTACAAAATCAGCGGAATTTGGTCACTTTTCGACTTGCAATAAGCCTGTTTGATGCTGAATAAAACACTAATGGTCATATAAAGGCTTAACGGTATGTTCGTGTCACAGACAAATGGATGCAACACAGATTTCCTTAAATATGCTCAAAAAAGCACTATTATCTTCTGGTGCGGAAAATTCTCTGGGTAGAACTTTTTAAACTAGCAAAGGAAGGTAGAACAGATTCAATTAGCGTCATATTGTGACATCAACGAAATAGAATTTCATTTATTTGATTTTTCATTAAGATTTCTTCCATATTAAAAAAATGTTATGCAGCAAGGAGTAATCCAACACACTATTCATCCAACACGTTACACTATAATTCGCTTCTATTATGTAGTAATGACAAAATTGTAAACTTTGAACCCCTTCCCTTCTCACTGCATAATGATTTTTATGTGATAGATTTTTTTTCTTGAATTAGGCTCAACGTTAATGTAAATTGTGTTCGTCGCCAAATTCAATTAAAGTTCGGGTTTTCTTTTAAATGCGTTTCGAGCGACCATATAGCTTCTATGTATACTTAGTACGCGAGAACGGCACAAATTCATGTATCTTATCAAATGGCTAATTTGGGCAGAATTTTATTCATGGTCCACAAAGATTAATAGTGCAACAGTGTAGTGCATGTTGTTTTACTGCGGGGCTCCAAACTGTTTTGCTTGTTAAATATTGCGTAAAATATGCTTTTACAAAACTACTAAATACTTAATTCTGGACGGAGCTATTGTTACATTATCAAGTTTATTTCATAGGTCTGTTTAAGAGCTTCTTAACGATATATAAATATGTTACTTTTGAGACAAAAATGTGGCAAAGCTGCCCGTTTTCCTAAAAATGTAAAAATGTAATTTCTAGTAGGGGGCAGTTGAACGTCCTCACCACCCCCTAAAAAATCCAAAAAATAAAACCGTTCTGATTATAAAAATATATGTTATAAGCTGTGTATTCATCACATTTTATGCGGCCAAATCGAAAATTGGCCTTTTAATAGTTTTGGCTACTCCTTTATATGAGGTTGTCCTATTGTGCACTCTCACGAGTAATCATTGGGAGTTAGGAATTGGTGCTGGTTTATTGTAGGGATCGTCTTGGTGAACGATTTGCAAAACTACATGTATGAGTAGAATTATTTATAATTGTTCGATTGTTGAATCCATCGCTCAAAGTGAAGGAATGTTCTTTTAAATTTTGACTAGAGCTAACTGCCGGTACTTTCATATCAGCCCCATATTGATTTTTCGCATACTGAGATAAAAGCCGAGGAAGTTTCAAGTCGCATTTTCTATGAAAAAGCTTTAAAAATCTAATAAATTCAAACATTCTGCGATCTTCTTGAAATTTTGCCGAGTTATTCTTCCTGCAATGACGATTTAAAGCAATGGAAAAATAATTCAATTTTAAGCAATTAGCTTATGTAGATTCCTAATGGGCCTTATATGCGGGTACATTCAATATTGAACAAGGTTGGTTTAATATTTTTTTACATTTCTCCCGTCTCATTTTTCATCATGTTTGTGAAAGTATAATAAAATTGAATGCTATTCACGGAGTTCACTCGAAAGTGACGATAACCGAAATGGGATTAATATGCGAGTAGTAGATATTCTCCCATTAAGGTACACTGGGGAAGTGGAAAAAGGGGTAAGTGTAAAATCGACTCGAAAAATTGGAATTGTACATACTTTACAGTTTTTACCACATCATAGCATCATGCAATGTTATACTTTGATGCTCACACTAATACTATGTTGAAATTTGTATAACACATACACTAACACGGTTATCGCTTGAACTGTAATTTTAGGTTTTGCGAAAAATTGATATTTGCATTCATAAAATTAATTCTTATTTGCACCAATTGTTCTTTTTTCAAGTGAATTTATATCACAGGTGACCATTACAATACAATTGAACTAATCCCATTCAATTGGTAGTGGTTTGTACCAAGAAAGCAAATAATTCAAAGATTTTACACTTACCCCAGGTATCAAACACTGCGGGGGAAGTGGATAATGTACTAATTACGCTTTTTTTTTCTTCCCTCCAGGGTTTATTTCGATAGCTGTTAATCTTTATATGTTCCTTCTTTGTTATCATTGTGATTCCAGTGGTGATTGGACTCATATAACTGAGAAAATGCCTGAATAATCCACCTATCGGTACTGATGCCTTTCACATGTTTTACATATGAAAAAAAATGTATAAGAAAGTTAAAAATAGCACTGATAGTTAAATATATTGTATAATTCACATAAATTTTTATTCCTAACAAGTTTCGCCGTTGAATGCAATTTTTTGCGAACAAATCGGTTAAGGACAAGTGCTTAAGAATAGCTGATAATTTTGTACGTGTTTTGCGCACACACATACATACAAATACGCACATACAGACATCATCTCAGTTCGTTAAACCAAGTTGATTAGTTTATAACCCTGTGAGTCCCATTTTTCCTTTGAAATGTTCATCTTTGGGGCGAACATATAGACTTTACGTACACTTAGTGTCCGAGAAGGCAAAACCAGCCCTCCCCTAGCTATTACGAGAATTCCTTGATGATCTATTCCGTTAAGGTAATGAAATTATTCCACAAAAGATACTCAGAGCAATTATCGTATTGATTTTAGTTATATGTAACTACTCATCACTATTGAAGGTCAAGGCAATATGGGTTTTCCACTTACCCCATCCCACTAGGGTAAGTAGAAAATCAAATCCTAATTTTTAAATCTATTTCCATAAATTTCAAGCGACCAAATGGTATGAATTACTGCACAGTTGGTGCAAAATTGAAAATTTTTGATAGCCCATTTTGATTAAACGCATTTAAATCATTTAAACTGGTTTTTACACTAATTCAAACATGCACTATCGATTTTTCCTTTTCCACTTCCCTAGTGTACCTTATCCCATTTTTAATGTAATCTGTACGATATCATTCTTGTCTTCATGGTCAGAATGTATGGGGTATGCGTTCGTCGAATTACTTTGTTTGTTTAGCCAGACCGCATCGTGCTTTCGTGCTGTGCGGTTCTTTCTGTCTTTGCGGAAGGAAGTTTTAATACTATCCGAAGCTATTTTAATTTCAACAGTGCTTCTCAGCGCTATTTGTACCCACTGATCCTGTTACGATCTTTTGCAAGGACCCGCGCCTTCGTTTTACGTTGGACCCGTTTGCGGAAGTAAAATTCCGACAAGCGGTGGTAATCCTGCAGGGACACCGTTCTGGGAAAAAACCTCTTAGAAGGTCACGTCTCCACGCTCAGCAATGAGCATTAATAAAAACAAGAAGAAGGGGGAGTCTCTGAATTCTCCACTTCCTTCAAAGAAACAAGGTTTCAAGACCGTCCTGCCCAAGCGCGGAAAAAATAGAAGGAAGTTGGAGACTTCAGATATTCCTTCTAAATCTAATGTTGACATTGGTTCTTCTCCTATCGAACTGAGCAATCAGTTCGATTTGATTAATGATGATATTGAGCAAATCGAATCTACCTCTAGCCCAGGTGATTCGATTCATGCGAAAAAGCAAAAGATTTCCGCCAATTGTGGTATCTGTTGCCGAGTTTTCTGGTTTTAGGAATGAGATTTTGAGTAACCTTCAGGGGATCAAGGTTTCATTTCAGATTGCTAGGAAGGGTGACTGCCGCGTTTTGCCGGGATCCTTTGACGATCGCAAACGTCTTCTTCAGTATTTAACTGAGAAGCGCCATAAATTCTTCACTTACGACGACAAAACTGAGCGATTGTTCAAAGTCGTCTTGAAAGGTCTCCCCAGTGATGACAAATCACTGGATGAGATTAAAATTGAAATTTCTCAATTACTTGGATTTTCACCAGTCCAAGTAATTAAGATGAAAAAGAAATCCCACTCTAGTACTTCCTAGGGGGCCATTTCTCAAGAATTTTATTTAGTTCATTTTAACAAAAGTGAACTAAATAATATGAAAAGTTTGGAAAAGGCCTGTATTATGTCCCATGTCCGTGTTACATGGGAACATTTCCGCAGGCCTGGGGGAAATTTCCAAAACCCCACCCAGTGCCGTAAGTGCCAAAAGTGGGGTCATGGAACCAAACATTGTCACATGGATGCTAAATGCATGATTTGTGGTGGAACCAAGGACGCATGTCCTGTGAGAGAAGATTCCAATAAATTTAAGTGTGCAAATTGTGGGGGCAATCATAAATCCAATTTCTGGGAATGCCCTTCACGCAAAAAAGTTTTGAATTCCCGTGCAAAATTTATGACGGGAAATTCCAATCGGATCCCTGTAGATCCATTTATAATGATTGGATTATATTGGCTCTACTTTTAATTATCATAGAGCAGATTGGGATTTATATAAAACGTATATCGATAGGAATTTTGATGTTGATATTCCTCTCGATACGAAAAGTGATATTGATAATCTCGTATCTTTGACAAATTTAATTGTCGAAGCCAGAGGCGTTGCAATTCCTAAATGTGAAATTAAATTCAACTCCATTATTATTGACGACGATCTTCTGCTACTGATCCGTTTTAAAAATGTGAGGCGAAGGCAATATTAAAGAACTCGCGATGCCGCGTTGAAAGATATTTGGCGAGATTCGCAATATGAAATTAAAAAACGTTTCGCTATTCTGAGAAATACCAACTTTGAGAATAATGTCACGAAGTTGGATCCAAGTTCGAAACCCTATTGGCAATTAAAGAAAATTCTTAAAAAACCTCAAAAGCCAATTCCAGCGCTTAAAGAGGGGAATAAAATTTTATTAACAAATGGCGAAAAGGCTCAAAAACTTGCTCAGCAGTTCGAGAGTGCCCATAATTTTAGTCTAGGTCTAGGTCTAGCTTATAATTTTCCCACATAAGCCGAGAGCTTCTTATTTGATACCTTCTAGAAGACATATTGTTACTAAGAATGGGGTTCCAATTAATTGGTCTAGCGAAGCAAAATATTTAGGACTTCTGCTAGATCAAAAATTAACATTTAAAAATCACATTGAAGGCCTTCAAGCCAAATGTAACAAATATATTAAGTGTTTATATCCACTTATAAACAGAAAATCAATACTTTGTCTTAGGAGTAAACTTTTGATTTACAAACAAATTCTTAGACCTGTCATGTTGTATGCTGTACCAATATGGACTAGTTGCTGCAATACCATGATTCCAATACCATGATTGAAAATGATTCTGAAGTTGCCTCCGTGGTATAGTACCAATAAACTTCATAGAATTTCTAATATTGAGACATTGCAAACAAATGTCCAACAAAATAATCTCCTATTTTAGATAAAAATCGTTGCAATCTTCTATTGCAACGATTAGCTCCTTGTACCCTTATTATAAATTAGGTTAAGTTTAGTTTAAGTTGAAAACATTGTAATTCCTACATGGTTCAATTCAACCAGAGGAAAAATTCTAACTGCCAGAGACAATTGAAATGTATTGATAATATCTTAAAATATGACATAGCAAATAAGGATGATAGTGTTAAGATACCACGGAACGCCTAGTCTAAGAGATGAATGCATGTAATAGATAATTAGCAAATAAAATTAGTTAAAAAAACTTTGTTTGACTAAGTTATTGATTCTTCGTGGTTTTTGTTCTGTGTCAGTACTATCATTAAACTCGATTTAAGTTATGTCTCGTAAAAAGTGAAAACTGTTCGTGCATTTGGTCTATTTTATTTATTGTGATTTGTTTATTAAGGTAGTCTAAAACTATTATTATGTTCTAACAAATAGCTTAATCGTTTCCAAACTAACTATAATTATTATCTATAATGTACTAAAGATTAGTTGTGAGTCAGCTATAGGATTTACTTTTCGGTGACAAAGTGAAGATTCATCACGTCTATTCCGTAGCTTTTAGTAAACATTATCATGAATGAAGCCATTAAAAAATTGATAAAATTTTTCATATACCTACATTATAATATGTAGTATTTTTTATTATGTTCCTTCAAATTGAAACGTAACAAAATAAGACTGGCGCTACGCCATCAAAACTAGGAATTTGATAAAACTTCTATTCAGTGAATCCAACAGTCCATTCCCTACGAATGTCGATAAATTTGAACTCATTTTTAATCAACCTATCTAGCTAGCTAAATTTTACGCGTAGCTACGACTCTTTGTCACAGGGAACGCATCAAAAAAATATTGCCGAAAAGAAGAATATCTTACATTATTATCACTGGAAAAAAAGGCTTCCGCCTGACTGCACTACCATTCGAGGCTCCAAGACACGATGAATTTTGTTACAATTTTATCATTAGAGACAAAATATATTGTATCTGTGCAGTTGTAATTTTTTACAGGTCGTGATAGGTTTTCAGATTGTGATCAACAATCAGAAATTTTTGTTTTTGTCTGAACAAGAATATTTTTCAAGAACATGAAACTAACAACATTAGGCAACCTTTTTCAATCTATAACAGAGTTGTGATAGACTTGGCTGGGAGACTTTGCTACATTTATTTTAAATGCCTACTGTTGGGTAATTCGGTGTTAAGTATTTTATTTTAAATCATATTATGATAGAATCCTGTTATAACATTTGAATTGTATCAAAATAAGTTGTTGATATCACAATATGTTAAAATTGTGTTCAGTTTCTGTTATGCGCTTCAAGTCGGGATGTGCTAATGGCGTAAGCCCACCCATTGCAATTTCTTGGGATGTATTCTGAACATCCTCCACCTTCTCTCGAAAAAATATTTGGTAGGCGTAGTAGCGGAAACCTTCCTACATAACCGGTACCAAATAGTTTTGCATGAAAAGTTCATAATTTTGAGAAAACCCGCGTTAGATGTCTTTCGCCATACACATTTCTGGCGGTTAAGCCAGTATGAGGGCTATTTGTGCATATACTATAGCGCCTAGATGTTGCGGCGGCGGGTAGAAAATCAGCCACAGCAAATAATTCATTACGGATATTGTTTTATGATTACCTCTGGAAATTTCTTCGGAAAATATTTTAAGAATTCGACCTTTCTCAAGAAATTCTCTAGGAAACTATAAAAAGAAATTCTTGAAATTTCTTCAGTACTTACTCCAGGAAATCTTTCGAAAATTCTTTTGGTATTCCTTCGGACATTCCTTCAGATTTTGTTTAGCAATTCTTTCAGAAAATCCTTTAGATCTTCGGAAATTCCTTTCAAAATTCATTCGAAATTTTCTTTGCGCATTCTTCCGGGAATTTCCTTTTTCATTATTCCATGATTTTTCGGATGAATTTTTTCAACAAAATTTCCGGAATAATTCCTGCCTGATTTTTGGAAGAAAATTACAAAGGCCTTTAGGAAAGTTTAACGAAAGAATCCTTGTAGGAATATCCAAATGAACTACAGGATAAATTTAATAAACTATTCTTGGAAGAGTTCCCGATTGAATAAAGAGTAGTTCCCGTTGAATTTCTGAAGAATTTACGGGAGAAATTTTATAAGAAATTCCTTAAGTAATTTACAAATGTATTTTAGAAAGAATTTCCGACGAACAACCTGAATAGATTTGGGACAAGAATTTCTAAATGAATTTCTGCAGGAATTGTAGAAGGAATTATTAAAAGAATCCTCAAAAGAATATCCAAACAAATTTTGATTGGAATTTTCATATAAATTTTTAAATTTCTACGAGAAATCCATCAGGAACATCCTTAAAAATTCTTTTGAAAATTTGTCTAAAAATGCTTTTAGAAACCCTTTCCAGAATTTCTTTCAGGAATTCCTATAGCAATACTTTCAGAAATACTCCCAGGTATTCCATCGGGAATTCCATACCATCGGCGCCCGTAATTCCATTGGAATTTCCGATCGTATTCCTAAAAGAAATTTCTGAAAGAACTCCTGAAGGAATCTCCAATCTGAATCTCCAAGAATTTCTTCTGAATTTGCGCCAGGGATTCTGTCGGCAAAGTTTTAGGAAATTACTTTGGAGATAGATCCAGAAACTCTTTCGGAAATACATACTTCAAAAATTCCTTTAGGAAAACCTTAAAAAATCCTCAGGAAATACTTGCGTCTTGAGAATTTCTTCAGAAATTCCTCCTGAGATTTGTTCGTAAATTCCTTAACGCATTATTTTATGTAATTCTTTAAAAAGTTCCATCAAAATTCATTGTAAATTTTGTCGAAATATTTCGAAAAACTCTTCGGAAATACCTACGAAAAAGGCTTCAGGAAATTCTTCAGAAATTTCCTCAGAGGAGTTCCTTCGGAAATTTCTTTATGATTTCTTTTAGAAATCATAGGCTTTAGGAATGTCTGCGGAAATTGGTTTATGAATTCCTTCGTCTTTTTTAATTGCTTCAGCAATTATTTCAGGAATTTCTTGAATAAATTCTTCTAATAATCCTTAGAAATACATCGATTTCTTTTCCGGGAAACACTTCTGAAATGCTTTCAGAAATTCTTTTAGGATCTGTGGAAATTACTTTAAGCGTTCCACAGATCCTAAAAGAATTTCCAAATGAATTTCAGAACTGATTCCCGAAAAAACGAAGTCTTTCTAAGGATTACTGTAAAAATTTATTTTAGAAATTCCTTTGAAATTTCCTTTAGAAACTCTTTTCGAAATTTCTTTAGTATTTTCTATTTCATTCTTTCTTGAACGGTCGGAAAACGAGGTAGGAAAATGTTCTTCCCCATTTTCATTACATTCTTGTTTCACACAAATTTACTTCTACACTATTTATTCAACCTGACTTTTTCTTATTGAATATATTTAATTCCACCAGTTATTGAAACACGAATTGTCATCATACGACTTCAAATCCTCCATCTTAGATAAATTTCCAATTAGAAACGAGTTCAATCGATCAATCACACGTAATTTTCTTCAGATACATATCCAAAGCGTGTAATCTTCCCCACGCACGTATTACATCATGACAAAATTCCTTCCTCGAAAAAAGCTTCCAATCTGGTTTCTGGGATTCATGTTTAATGGTGCACACCACATCAATTCTGGTCTGTTAGCTCGCCGTATGAAACCCCCCTCTGGAAAGAGGCTACCGAGACCAGCATCGTCCTCGTTGGGCGTTTTTTCTCTTCAATTATTCGGATTAAACAGCTTTCTCAAGAAAAAAAACCGAACGAGATGAATACGAGGAAAAGCTGACTGCTGGCAGAAACCAACAGACCAAGGCAAGCTGCGTCCAATCCGAAGTCAGGAGGAAAAACCGCAAACGCTTATCTTCAAGAGCTTATTCGTTCAACGAATGGTGGGTTGTGCTTTCTTTTGGAAAATCTTTACCTTGTCGTTTGCCTAACTGACTAACCACTACCCGTCCGTCCAAGATGGGTTTGTGCATACGTAACTCAATTAATTTTCCCGGACTTCTTGAAGATCAATGTTCTGAAAAATCTGCTCCTCTACGTCACGAATTACAAATGTTGGGAAGTTATTTCTTCTTCTTTGTGGATAGTGTTCTCCTTCATCTAGAGCTGAAACCGCAAAAGTTCTGTCTTCTTGGAACTACTCGGCATACTGGGGGGCAAAAAGTCAGACACAGTCGAGCGAGGTGTGAAACTTTCTCCAACTTCCTGGCCGGCGGCAGTAAAATTCATGCATCGGTTCAGAGTTTTGTAGGGGCCCTATGGAGCCAACATTAATGGGAGAAAAATTGGTGAATAATTCTTGAACCGTTGGCTGTGCCATGCCAGCGTGAGCAAAACGGAAATTCGTTAGAAAAAAAAATTATTGAAATTGTTATCCGGAAAAGTACAGAAGTTAAAAACCAATTGAATTGAATATTACATCGCCAGATCCCCGTTTAAGCTTCCGTGCTTACGCGAGATTATTTTGAGGGAGTGTTGAGGCTTTGGGTCGATATTTGAAATTTGTATGGTTTAAGAATGGAATAATGGATGATGAATTGATGGCAAGAAACAGAACATGCAATCAACGAAAATTTCAGTTATTCCAAAGAAGTAGGAGTAATAGGTCAATTGACCTTAAGGCATGCCATTATAACATAACATATAATGATTAATGATTCTAAAAAATGGATAATAATATTTAAGATTTATGCTGTTGAAAATCCTGTAAGGAAACCTTTTATTTTTTTTAATTCTACATATATTTTTTGAGGAGTGTGGGTATTTGTGGGTGTGGGATTGAGAAGAATCTTTTGCGATTTGGTAGAATTTTGAAGGGTTTGTTTTTGTTTTTCATACTAACTGATCGAATTAATCGATTCTTGATTTCTGTTGGATTTGTGATCAACAAGTTTGAATGCAATTTGTTGCATTAAAATCAGTTGACAATTAATATATGGAAAGTAGCTTTATTTTAATGTTCTGGTGATTATTCAAAAGACCTTTACTCAGTTCATCGACTTGAGTGCGGGAGAGTTCTATTCAAAAAAGTTTTTGGATTGAAATAATAATAAAGCAAATTTGTCAAGCCGAACCGCATTTGTCAAGCCGTAATTCCATGTTTCAAAGCAAGCATTTAGAATATAATTAATTGCATATTATTCGGCAACTCGGCCGTACGAAAACCATTTTTCTGTTAAATATCTTGGCTGTGCATATGCACAGCATATGTTTTGAAATGGACAATAGTAGGAGGTTGAGGGTTCTGAGTCCCTCCAAGACACGTGGATTCTTTTTCGCAAATTTCATATCAATTTGTCCATTTCGAAACATATGCTGTGCATATGCACAGCCAAGATATTTAACAGAAAAAAACATTTAGAATATGTTTGCTCACATATACTGTGTACTGTATTTGCTAAGTGGGCTTTAACCGTTCAATGTTAGCCCACCCCACATGATTCCGATTTGGTTTGATAACTTGTTTCAAGAAATTTTCACAGCTTGTTGGTTTATTTCGACGTCAAATTAATTTCAAACATCCTGCAGCATCATGCAACTCCAAACTTAATTCAATTTCCCTTGTCGCTTCATGATGTTTATTCACTTAATTTTCATTTGAATTTAGATTTATGCTGATGCTCGAAAATACCAACGCCACCGCTCTGCTTCGCTTGCAGCAATGCACCACACCATAAAATTTACGCTCATGCAAAACTTTTTCCCACGATGAAAAAAAAACGAATCCCACCAGGCATTCAGCAACCCGTCTCTGGAGGCGGCCGGCGACGGAAGTGGGCTTCATGGGGTGCGCTCATGTTTGTTTTATTTCATTGTTCTCACTGAAATTGGAGAGTTTAGCATCGTCAGCGTAGCTTTTTCCTGTTATCGCATATGACTATGACGGTTTGAGTTCATTGTGAGCTGGTATGCAGAAAGAAATTTATGAACTCTAAATCGAGTGGAATTTTACTAATCTTATGGATTAGCACAGCACTTTAACGAACAATTTTTGGACTTAAAAAATCAACATAAGTATTGTTATTATAACATATAATTTGAAAGATTGAATTCTTTCGACGATAACAGTCTTAATAAACAGCAAATACCTACTTGTTTTGGCTCAAATCCCGAACATGACTCATATTCCGACCACTGGCGTTTTGGGGCCGTACACTAATTACGTAAGCAGCTTTTCTGAGTTTTTCGATCCTCCCCCCTCCCCCCATGTAAGAATTTATTAAAACGATTTAATTTTGATTTATATGGAGCGTAAGAAAATGACAGACCCCCCTTCCCCCATAAGTGTTTTCGTAATATGTGTACGACCCCTTGGCACCCTAAAACTAAAAATTCCATCGGGTTTCAGCTCTGATGATCAAGATTACAAATGAATTCAAGATTCCATTTATTTATTTATTTATTCGAACTAAGGCCGAAGTGGCCTGTGGGGTATATAAGTATTCTCCATTCGGCTCGGTCCATGGCTACACGTCGCCAACCACGCAGTCTACGGATGGTCCACAAGTCATCTTCCACCCGATCGATCCACCTTGCCCGCTGCGCACCTCGCCCGTCTTGTGCCCGTCGGATCGTTGTCGAGAACTATTTTCACCGGATTGTTGTCCTACATTCTGGCTACGTTCCTGGTCCACTGCAGTCGTCCGATTTTCGCGGTGTAAGCGATGGATGGTTCTCCCAACAGCTTATGCAACTCGTGGTTCATTCGCCTCCTCCACGTGCTGCCCGTCATTTGCATTCCACTAAAGATGGTACGCAGCACTTTCCTTTCGAAAAATCCAAGTGCCCGTTAATCCTCCACGAGCATCGCCCAGGTCTCGTGTCCGTAGAGAAATACCGGTCTAATGAACGTTTTGTAGATTGTCAGTTTGGTACGGCGGCGAACTCTATTCGCTCGGAGCGTCTTGTGGAGTCCAAAGTACGTACGATTTCCAGCCACTATGTGTCTCCGAATATCTCTGCTGGTATCATTTTCGGCAGTCACCAAGACTAAGTACACAAATTCTTCAACCACCTCGATTTCGTCACCACCCGGGCAGAAGCCATGAACAGAATAACAAAACTTGATATTGACTTGATTGATATAAGACATAAAGATCAGGCAACAATAGCAAAATTTTGCACCGACATATCATTTAAATATCAAGATATGCTATGGTTAAGAACAAACTAATGGCACATGATATTGATCACTTATTACAAATAACATAACCTGATTTCATAATGATATTTTAGTGCAAAATATTGATATTGTCGTCTGATCTTTTATCTCTTATATCAATCATGTCCATATCTCATTTTGCTATCTTATCAACATTTGATATTATTGAGCTATTTTCGTCTACTGGGCACCGATGCAAACTCGCGGTGGATGGCTCATATTATCTTCTCTTGAACCTCTTCCTATCATGTAATTCGTCTTCAACATGTTGATGACTAGTTGGTTCCGCTTAGCTTCCCTTCTCAGTCTGATGTAGGCTTCCTCCATCTTCTCAAAGTTACGTGCCATAATGTCTATGTAGTCGGCGAAGCCAAATAGCTGGACAGACTTATTGAAAATTGTACCACTCGTGTTAATCCCTGCTCTTCGTATTACACCTTCCAAAGCGACGTTGAATAGCAGACACGAAAGACCATCACCTTGCCGTAACCCTCTGCGCGTTTCGAAGGGGCCTCGAGAATGTCCCTCAAACTCGAACTACGCACATCACCCGATCAATCGTCGCTTTGATCAACCGTATCAGTTTATCCGGAAATCCGTGTTCATGCATTAGCTGCCATAGCTGGTCCCAATCGATTGTATCATATGCAGCTTTGAAGTCGATAAATAGATGATGTGTGGACACGTTGTATTCGCGGCATTTCTGCAGCACTTGGTGAATGGCGAACACCTGGTCCATGGTGGAGCGTTCGCCCATAAAACCCGCCTGATACTGTCCCACGAACTCCCTTGCAATTGGTGCTTGTCGACGGCATAAAATTTGGGAGAGTACATTGTAGGCGGCGTTCAACAATGTGATTGCGCAGTAGTTGCTACAATCCAGCTTATCGCCCTTTTTGTAGATGGGACACACGACACCTTCCATCCACTCCTGCGGCAAAACTTCCTCCTCCCAAATATTGGTAATGACCCAGTGCAGTGCTCTAGCCAGTGTCTCACCACCGTGTTTAAATAGCTCTCCTGGTAGTTGTTCAACTCCAGGGGCTTTGTTGTTCTTCAGCCGGCCAATCTCCTCCTGGATTTCCGCCATCTTTGTCTGCCACATCGCCATTCAGGTGTTCTTCGTAGTGCTGCCGCCACTTTTGGATCGCCTCGCGCTCGTTTGTAAGAAGGTTCCCGTTTATGTCCTTAAACATATAAGGCTGTGGCTCGTGGCCCTTACGTGAACGGTTCAACTTCTCATAGAACTTTTGTATGTTATTAGAGCGGTACAGTTGCTCCGTCTCTTCACGGTCTCGATCTTCCTGCTGGCACTTTTTCCTCCGGAAAATCGAGTTTTGTCTGTTGCGTGCCCGTTAATATTGTGCCTCGTTCGCAGTCATGCGGTGTTGCAGCAATCTCGCCCATGCTGCATTTTTCCCTTCCACTAACTGCACACATTTGCCGTCATACCAGTCGCTTCTCTGATCCGAGGGCACCGTGCCACTTCCAGTTACTGCGCGTAGTCTTGGGCTAGTCTACCGTCTTGTAACCGCCCAATGTTTAGCCGGGGCGGACGACTCCGACGCGTATTGTACACCGTCGAGAGTTTTGAGCGCAGACATACTGCAACGAGGTAGTGGTTGGATTCAATATTCGCACTGCGGTAAGTGCGGACGTTCGTGATGTCGGAGAAAAATTTACCGATTAGAACGTGGTCGATTTGGTTTTCCGTTTCTTGGTTAGGTGATCTCCATGTGGCCTTGTGGATATTTTTCCGAGGAAAAAAAGGTGCTTCGGACTACCATTCTGCGGGAGGCTGCGAAAATTATGCATCGTTGGCCGTTATCATTCGATTCCCACTAAAAAAATCAAAATAGCGAAGATCTTTTTTCAACAAGATATTTACAGTCATTAAAGGCTTTTACTGGCATATGCATTTTTACGTCGTCGTCGGCATAGATCAACAGTATCGCGTTAGTCATAAATGACGAAAGTTTATTCATAACCATGACAAAAAGCAGCGGGCCCAAATGGCTACCCTGTGGAACTCCTTAATTAACATCGAAGGAAGCCGTTGTATTGTTGCAAACTCTCACATACTGAATTCTACTCAACAGATATGTTTTAATCCATTCGAACAACATTCCTCCGATGTCAAAATCGGCTACCGAGAGCATTATACTGTCTATCCCAACAACATCGAATGCCTTACTCAAATCCGTATAGACACAGTCAAGTTGATTTGATAGCATTTAGATATATAGTCCATAACCATGGAGCTGAATTCATACAGGTTTGTCACAACAGATCCTACCATTCAAGAATCCATGCTGAGCTGTCGACACCTCTTCGTTGATTCGTTCGTAGAGATGGGAGTAAACTAGTCGTTCAAACAATTTCGGCATCGCGGATTGAATTGCGACACCACGGTAGTTTTCCGCATTACAACGATCCTTTCTTATTCCTATCCATAATGCGTTATGTGCGAGATTTTCCATAGTTGCGGGAAGTAACCAGATGACAGCGAAGAATTCAAGGAAAAAGACAGGGGTCCTGAGACTTCATCCTTCAGTTCCTTCAAGGGCTTAGCTGGGATTTTTTTCGGGCCCCGCCAACTTCCACTTCATCGCGTGATAAATCCATGGAGTCCGTGGCAGCGGCGCGGCGTCTGGAGAATTCATTTCATTCCTGGGATCGCTTCGATAAACACTCTTGAAGTAGCCAGAAAAAAGTTTTGCGGGGTCCTGTCCTTTTCATACTTCATTTCCTCTGGAATGCCGGTATTCTTCCGCCTACTATTGGCAAACTTTCAGACAGATTTAGGATTCTCTTTAATTCCATTTTGAATGCTAGCAATGTACACCTGGTACGCTTCTCTGTACAATACTTTTAAAGTAGCTAGAAGCTGTTTATAGGAGGCAATATTCTCTGGAGTAGGGTTTCTCCGCTTTTTCCTACATGCTTTTCGTTTATATTTGAGGACTTGGATAAGAGTAGGAGATAAATAAAGCAGATATTGGTCACTTTCATGCCCTGTCACGGAAAAATTTTTTTTTTTTAGATTTTTGTAGCATGCATCTCATCCTTCGCGTTTCTATAGAGATTGAAAGGGGCAGATATGTAAACAACGCGTGACATCTCTCATTAAAAATGAGAAATTGCAGTAAGTTATTCCCCAATGTAAAAGTCTCTAGACAATACGAATTAAATGCAAATGAAACGTTCGTCGTTGATACAGGTGCATGAGGACCTCGAATTTTTGAAGTGTTCCATTTTTACGTTTTAAAACCAGCGGAAAACATAATAAAATAATAAACTAGAGGCCGATATGTACATCTCCGCTTATTGCTTAAACCAGGTTTAACCGTATATGAATTAGAGGTGTGCGCCGCCGCCGCCGACAGTTTTTGGCACGCCGCCGCCGCCGACATTTTTGCATCGGCGCGCCGCCGTTTAAAATTTGTCACGCCGCTGATCTATAATTTTCCACGCCGATTCAAATTTTCAGTGGGAACTCCAAAAGTTCAGTGCAATTTCCATATAATTTCCTGATAGATCTTTACAACATCACGTTGAAACTCCAGAGAATTTGTCGTTAAGATACCAATTATTTCCATGAAAATTCCATACAATATCTTGTTAAAATTTTGAAGAGCACTCCGTAAAAACCAAGCGTGAAATTGCGAAAAAGTTCCAGTTGAAATCCAAAAAAATCTAATTGAAATTGAATTGTTGAACAGAAAAGAATCGTTCGGCAGAAAGTCACAAGGCTGAAAATTCTTAGGCCGAATATGTCGTTTAACCGAAAAGACTATTTGGTAGAAGCCTACCCGAGCAAAGCTTAACAGCAAATCGATAACTTCTTTCAATGTTGTGAATTCATCGATTATTTTTACCTTATTTGATTTTTTTTGTCGTTTTAACGGTTAAAACAACAAAACATAATAGCAGAAATATCTTACTGTGACTTCCAATCAAAAACTATTCCTACTGTCGATGATAGCAAATCGAAAACTAATTTTTGATATTGGTTTCTGATAACAAAATAAGTACACAGTTTGATGTCATATCATTCGATTTAGTAATCTACAGCAAAATGAGATCAAAATATGTAATCAGTCATGATGATTTATACATATTTGAAAATAAATTATGAATCAATTTGATGTCAAAATCAAAATATGTTTTCTATATGATCTCATTATGCTTTCAGACTTTGCTAGGATATCTAGTCTAAAAGTATTTGGCCGGGAATGTAATTTGGTCGAACAGTTCCTTTGGCTGAAATGGCCGAAATAGTCGTTTTGTCGAAAGGGCCATTTGGCCGAAATGGACATTCGGTCGAAAGTGTCGTTCGGCTGAATTGGTCATTTTGAATATTTTCAAGACAATAACGGGAGAATCTTTTGAATTTCGCCTCAAAATTTTGATGATAGATTTTCAGTTTTTCCAGAATATTCATTTGAAAATTGTTTTCAGATTTTCCATGGAAATTAATTTCAAGTTTCGAGAACTCTTTGGAATCACCAATAGAAGCTCTTCGGACTTACCAAGGAAAATTGTTTAAGATTTACATGAGAATCTCTTCAGAGTTTTCACGGGTAGTTGTTCCGAATTTCAACAGGAAAATATTCGGAATATCCACGGAAAGTTCCTATTGAGTTTCTGTTGCGTATTCTTTGAAATTCACACAGCAAATTGTGACTGGTATAAGAGATGCTTTAACGTTGACTTTCCCAATCTAGATTAATTAGAACGGCTAGTTTTTTCAATCTTTATTAAAGTGTTTTTTTTTTCGCAGGGAGAAGTTCATCACTAAACGTTTAGTGTGGCATAGCCAACTTAAAAACATCGGAAAAATGCTCGGAATTTTTGATAATTTTATGGATTTTTTCAGAAATTTCTTTCTATTTTCGAATAGAAATTCTTGGTAAGTTTCATTGACCGAAAGGGACAGACGGCCGAATGGGTAATTTGGTCGAAAAAGCCGTTTCCCGGGTAGAAACCGTGATATTGATAACAAAACATGATATTAACTTGTTTGAAATAAGAGTAAAAATAACTAGCGAAAATAACAAAAAATTGCACCGAAATATCATAAAAATATCGGGGTTTGCTATTAAGAAATACAAACTAATAGCTCAAGATATTGATAAGTTCTTGTTAATGGCAAAACCTGATATTTTTATGATATTTCGGTGAAATTTTTTGTTATTTTCGCTTGTTATTTTTACTCTTATTTCAAACAAGTTAATATCATGTTTTGTTATCAATATCAGATTTTACTGTTAATGAGCCATTATCGTATACCCGGGATTGCCCTAACAGAATGTCCGGCGATCCTAACGATTGTTGGCCAAAAATGCCGTTTAGCAGAAATAGTTTGTTGACAGAATGGGCCATTTGTCCGAAAATGTCATTGGTCCAACGGGTATACGGCCAAATTTCAATGAATCGCCTGCTTTGAGCGTGCTTACAGCGGCACACTAGGAGTTAACTTTTGGAAATCAGTATGGCGAAAAGCATCTAATGTTTAATATCTCGAAAATATTTGGTAGGCATGGTAGCGGACACCTTTCTACATAACTGGTACCAAATAGTTTTTCGTTGAAAGTTCCAACTGTTGAGAAAACCCGCGTTAGATGCCTTTCGCCATACAAACTTCGGATGGCTATTTTCACATATACGTTAGCGCCTGGTGCTGGCAGCGGCGGGTAGGAAACCAGCCACTGTATTTGATTCATTGAACTAAATTCTGTGGCCTCTCTATTTTCAAGTCGATACTAGCCTTAAGGCCAAAAGACATCTAACCAGGTACCATTTAGCAAAACTGAACTTTTCACGGAAACTGTTATCAGGTCAAACAGGTTTGACCGAAAATGTAGTTTGCTCGAAAGCAATATACAGTTAAAAGAAAAATGTGGCTGGACTTGTAAAATGTTGTTTACCCTAACAGGTCATTTGGCTGAATATGCTGTTCGGATTAAAAAGTCGATTGACCGAATATGAATTATTTGACCAAAAATGCCCTTTGGTAAAAAATGTTATTTTGCAGAAAAAGCCATTTGGCCCAAAAATGTACTTTCTCCAACCTTCTTTGAAAAGTGTCGTTCGGCTGAATCGCCCACTTTGAGCGTGCTTACAGCAGCACACTAGGAGTTAACTTTCTGAAATCAGTATGGCGAATGGCATCTAAGGATCGATGTCTCAAAATTAAGCACCTTCATTGAAAAAATATTTGGTAGGCGTAGTAGCGGATACCTTCCTACATAACCGGTACCAAATAGTTTTTCATGAAAAGTTTATAATTTTGAGAAAACCCGCGTCATCTTTCGCCATACAAATTTGTGGCGGTTAACTCATGCTGCTTATTTGAAAAGAAATCAGCCACTGCCAATAATTCATTAATCATTTTGCCAAAAATACGTTTATCCAAATAAGTCATTTGACAGAAAATGCCTTCCGGCCAGAAGGGTTGTTTTGCAGAAAGGACTTTCGGGCAAAATTACCATTTCTACCAAACGGCATTTTCGGTCAAATGATCTTTTCGGTTAAACGATTTTTTTTTCGGCCAAATTACCAGTTCGGCTGTATGTCGTTTTCGGTCAAACTATCAACATTTATGGTCAAACCATTTTGACCTAATAACAGTTTCGGATAAACGTTCAATTCGGCTTAATAAGATTTTGTTAGATGGCTTTTGGCTTAAAGGCCAGTATCGACTTAAAAAGTAGAGAGGTTACGAAATTTCAACTGTCGTTCGAGAATAGGCCTTTTCAACGTAAATGCCATGAGGTCAAACGGATGGATATTTTGGATTAAATTACCCGTTCAGTTATTGTCATTTGGGCGTATAATCTGTTGGCCTAAACGATATTTTCGGACAAATGTTCCATTCTGTCAAACGACTATTTCGGCCAAACAGCATTTTTGGGCTGATGACCCATTCGGCCAAACGACCTGTTAGGGCAAACGACTTTTTCGGCCAAATTACCAGTTCGGCCGTATGTCGCTTTCGGCCAATACAATTTCCCAAGAATTTCTTATTGACAATACACTGGTCGTTCAATAACTGCAACATGTTTTCGTTTCAGTTAGCGAATGGCGTTCGATAACTGCGACGCATTCTAGACAGCAAACAACTGTCAGACGACGTCAGAATAGAGTGCACCTGATTGTTTAGCGCTATGCAGCTATCATCGACTTTGACATCGTTTTGAAGCTCAGCTGTCCGATAACTCCAAAACTGATGTAACTATCGAAATGCAGTTAAAAGCATTGCAGTTAAATGACTTTCAGTTATCGGACGTCTACTGTAGAACGAATTTCGAACAATCTTTCGTTGAGACATTTTGAACAATCCTTCGCGGAAATTCTAAAGTAGTTTCCGTAAAACTTATAGACAATTTCTCGTGAACATTGCAGATATTTTTTTTGAAAACTCCTTAGAGTCTTCCGCCAAAATTCTTCAACCCTTTCCTTCCCATGGTAGCTGTAGAGCTCCATCAAATTTTGCAAATTCCGACGTTCATCGAATTATTTCAACAACAAAAAGCAGTATTTGGCACAACTTTATTATTTCATTAGACTGCAAATATAATCAATTTTGAGTAAAAATAGTGAAACTATTGAAAACAATCAAGTAACTATTAATTTACAACCAAAAAAATTTTTTTTTCGTTTTCCACTAATTATAGCTATGCCAAATAACTTTTGTTCTAGCATTTTTGCATGGATGATTCCTTCCTATTGAAATCTTTGAAAAAAGTCGTGGGAAAGAGAGGGTTAAAATTTACTGTATTCTAGACTGAGAAAGCTAACGATAAAACACTCTTTCTACCAGCCGCACTCTCCTGCAATTCTAGACCAACATTTGAAAAGGGCGTAACTGCCAACATTTATTCCTTCTGATTCTTTGTCTACATACAAAGCTGTATATGTGGAAAACAAATCAGAAGGAATAAATTTTGGCTGTTACGCCCTTTTCAAATGTTGGTCTAGAATTATCATGAATTTTCTGTGCGAATTTCGAAGAATACTCAACAGAAACTCAACAGGAACTTTTCAAACAATTTTATTTGGGAAGAGCTTCTATAGGTAATTCTTAAATTTTCTTGAAAATGTTTTCCAAATTTAGAAAAACTTGTAGATTTTTCTGGATGCGAAATTCAAAAGATTCTTTTTTAAATGTTATGAAAATATCCCAAAAAAATGCAAAAAAAATCTTTGAAGATCGTAAAAAATCGCCACGCCGATTCACGCCGCCGCCGCCGCCGGCTAAAATGGCTTTCGGCGTGACGCCGAAAACGCCGCCGCCGCCGACCAAAATTCTGACAAACGCCGCTGCCGACGAATATCGGACCGGCGCACACCTCTAATATAAATAAGCGCCGCTTAAGAGTTAAGCGGAGGTGAAGAAATTGGTCCAAAATAAATATCTCCTGAACCAAAGGATCAAAATCCGTACAGCTATTTTTGACTTATTTTAATTAAAGCAGACTACACTACCACTGTAAATAGTTCAACACGCACCTTAAGAAGAGATCCCTTTGGTTTATATTCCGCTTAGCTTACTTACTTTATTCATTGCGAACTGCAATTTAAACACAAGCACTTTATGGTACAATCATGGTCAACACGCGAACAAATGGCGCCTAAAACTCTGCGTCTGCAGGGTGGCGATTTGTTTTTGATTTTCTGTTATTTCAATTCCAAAGCCTACTTTCCATTTCAGTGGCCAGTAATGTTACTGACAAGTATACTGCCTATGATCGCATATTAGTACCGTTTGAAAAAAACATCAAATGGTGAAACTGAGGAACAAACATCAAGCCTACTTGTTCCATCTTAAAAATGACCTCACCTGAGTCCCATTATCAAGGAAAACGTGAAAACTAGGACAAACTGGCTTGATTTTTTTTTCGACTTTCCATGAACAAGCATTCTTATAACTTCTAACTCGATAACGACGACTGATATGCAATCATGGCAGTATATGAACAGAGTTAGATAAATTATTTATAAACCATCTTTTAATTATTGATATCTCATTATTACAGATTCTTGACATCATCAATTCTTGATATAAATTAGTAAAAATTTAAATACATATATCTGGAAATATGACATCCCTCACATAATAGTTCAAGAATGCCTTCTTCTTATTATTGGCATTACATCCCCACACTGGGACAGAGCCGCCTCGCAGCTTAGTGTTCATTATGCACTTCCACAGTTATTAACTGCGAGGTTTCTAAGCAGTTACCATTTTTGCATTCGTATTTCATGAGGCTAACACGATGATACTTTTTATGCCCAGGGAAGTCGAGACAATTTCCAAGCCGAAAATTGCCTACACTACTGGCACCGGGAATCGAACCCAGCCACACTCAGCATGGTCTTGCTTTGTAGCCGCGCATCTTACCGCACGGCTAAGGAGGGCGCAAGAATGCCTATATTTCGTTTTAAATGTGACCTATCTTGAAAATAGCTTTATATAGCTTTCGTGACTTTCGTTAGCGAAGGATAAAACGGAATGATCCACCTTCCCTGTAATACAGTGTTTGTATCACACAGCATGTTGCAAACCAAAAATCCCTAAATCAGAGCTTCCCAAACCTTTGGGTATGCGACCCACCTAGCAAAATTCTATATGTCTCGCGTCCCACCTATGAAAATATGCATTTTGACAAGTAGTATTAAGCATTAATTGAATCAGAATCTCATCTGTTTCGGCTTCCTCCACATACAAAATATTCACGTTACCTGACATGTACAAATGCAAAAAATGACGAACATGGTATTGTTTGTCAAAATTTCAAGCGTTTTTCATTAAGGGGACTTTTAGGCATGAATGTTTAAATGAAATAACGTGGTGATGGATATTTAAAATAAAATGCGGTGTGAACCTGAAATAATGTTCCTGAAAAAAAATGATCAAAAGGTTCGGCATTCGAGCTGCAATTAATATTGGTTCTGCGCGACCCACTAACAATCCGCTCGCGACCCCCCTGGGGGTCGGGACCCACAGTTTGGGAAACCATGCCCTAAATGAACTCTTCGAGTAATTTTTAACTTGAAATTTCCAACATCATCATCACTGTTTCCCTCAGCAGAGGCTTTCACCGCAACAGGGAACAAGCTACACTGCTGGATATTTAATACCTCTACTATGGGTGGGTGCATATTTTGGTGCATCCTCAATGAAAGAAAACGCTCGAAGTGCAATGAATCCTGGCGGCGCGGGTTGGTTTTCGGTTTTACAACGGGCTATTCACACCGGTTCCACCACGATGGAAGTCCTTCAACGATCGGATGGGTGATTGTGGGAGCTGCTCCACAGCATAACGAAGCGTGAAACTGGATGTTTTGCTTGGTTCACGCTTTATTCAAGGGCTTCCTTTTGTTGCCTCCCATTGCGGGCCGGGCATTTACCAGACAATACCGGTTCATCTGTTGGGGATTTGGGAGCCGGAATTTACTGCGAATGAAATACAGATTGTGCAGAAAAGTGTTTGTATTTTACATTTCCTTTTCTTATGGCTCGTTGGGTTGTGAAACGGTGGGATGACAATACGGAAGACGCGTGTAATATAGTTCGCAGCTCTTACCAAATCACACCTCATTGTGGTGACCGCAATGTCTGTATCGCTTGATCGATATTTATCAATGAAAACAAATTTCTTTTGAACAGTGCTTTATTTAAAGTTTCAACTTAATCTTCTAAAGCCCGTGTCTTAGTATGGCGCTGAAAAATGTCGAATAAAAATTTTCCTTATGGTGGTCTTCTCTGCTTTTTTATTGGCATTAAATCCTCAACTGGACATTTTAGCCTCTCAGATTAATGTTCATTAAGAACTTCCAAAGTTATTAACCAAGAAGTTTTATTACCCAAACTACCATTCGGGCATTCGTATATAAGGCGGGTAACATGATGCCACTGTTCAACTCGAAAAATCCCAGTTAGTGATATGTAGTTTTGGGCTCTTCCCATTTTGTTGATAACTATTCGTAAGAAATTGCCCAAGATATTTTATATACGAAAAAAAGCTACATTTTGATATCTGGTTGTATGTGGTTTTCATTTGTTATAGGTGGTCTACGTAGATAAAAATATGTTGTGATTTTGAATGTACCTATTTGCATGCACATTACATATTTGAAGCATACAATAAAACGCAACAGATAGGGTTGGTGTACCAATTGTCGCCGTACATAAGAAGAACTATTTTTTTAAAAAATAAGTAAAAGGCATGTGGGTGGACTTTATATATCAAGCGAAAGGTTTTACTTTCTGCTCCTTAGAACAGCTGTGAAAACCACAATAAAATTTGTTATAATCCTCAAAATTGATTAATCCATAATAGGAACGCATGCACCAGTTGGCACTATTCTTAATTTGGGTTCCTTATTTGGCAAATCCCATTGTTTTCTTATGGGATTGGCCAAATTGGGACACCTAGTGCGACAACTGGTGCAGAGGACGTCGAAAATTAAGCAAAACCAATTTTTACAATTATGCTTTGCTTGTTTTGGAGGAGATCAAAGGTTTTATCGTATCATATGAATTTGCTTTATCGATATGAACTTGGTTTGCGGTGATTTGATTGGCCAATTGGTGTATAAAGCACTAGTGCGACAACTGGTGCTTTAGCCACGACTGGTACATCTAGCCTAATCGATCTTACTATTCTTTCAAATCGAAATAAATTGAAACTATGCTTGTTTGTTAATTTCAGTCAAATTCAATTAAATATCGCAAAAGTGCTCAGTGCGTGTGAAAAATCGCTAACATATTTTGAGCCCGAGTGGTGCTCGCAAAAGTTCTCAGTGCGTGTGAAAAAAATCTCTAGAACATTTTGAGCGCGAGTGGTGCTCGCAAAAGTGCTCAGTGCGTGTCAAAATCGCTAAAACATTTTGAGCGCGAGTGGTGCTCGCAAAAGTGCGCAGTGCATATCGCAAGTGCTAAACATTTCGAGCGAGAGTGGTGCTCGCACAAGTGCTCAGTGCGTTTTCAAAATTGCTGAACGAGTTCAAAAGTGCTGAGTGAGTATTAAATAGCTGAAATATTATGAGCGAGAGAAGTTAACAGGATGATGATACCTCGTTAAAAAGCAATTCTGTGGATAATGTCACGAACAAAAGAAATTTACGGAAACGAAAGTTTACTCAAAATTGAGTTGTTCTCACTAGGTAGTTTGGCTTAAGCCACGGGACAAGCGAGCATGCGGAGGACTCTTTCGCCGATGAAGGAGAGACAGCCGCAGCAACCAGGGACATTCGCCCCCTCTACGATATCTCACGACGCTTAAACGGGCGAAAACGAATGCAACGATGCCTGTGAAAGACTCGAATGGTCAGCTACTGACCGACCATTTTGATCAGCGAGAACTTCCAACTGCTTATTCAAGTACCAGCTAAGTCTCTACCCCTCGGCATGATCTGCCTAGGATCCGACGTATACCACGTGTATCAATACTGAATCTCCATCACTGATATCCAAAGCATGAAACCGAACAAAGCCCCTGAGGTCGATCGCATATCAACCGAGATGCTCATAGCTGACCCTACGACATCCGCTCAACTACTGCATCGTTTATTTCGCAATATATGGGACACCGCAACATTCGCTGTCGATTGAATGCAGGGTATCCTACAGACTGTTCATGATGATCATGATCAAGTTTTCTTCATATTCCTCATCAATTTATTTATTATCAGACTAAGGCCGGAGTGGCTTGTGCTGCACATGAAAGACTTCTCCATTCAGCTCGGTCCATGGCTGCACTTCGCCAACCACGCAGTCTGCGGAGGGTCCGCAAATCGTCCTCCACCTGATCGATCCACCTTGCCCGCTGTGCACCTCGCCTTCTTGTTCCTTCTTGTCGAGAACCATTTTCACCGGATTACTGTCCGACATTCTGGCGATTTTCGTGGTGTGAACGATGGATGGTTCTCCCAACAGCTGATGCAACTCGTGGTTCATTCGCCTCCTCCACGTACCGTCCGCCATCTGCACCCCACCATAGATGGTACGCAACACTTTCCTTTCAAAAACTCCCAGTGCGCGTTGGTCCTCCACGAGCATCGTCCAGGTCTCGTGCCCGTAGAGACACCGGTCTTATAATTCCTCATCAATATCCACACTAAATCAATTGCATTTAGTCATTATAGGGTAAAATGCCCAATAGTAGCGAAATTTCGCTCTTCCTGTCATAAGGATTAGAAATTTTCAACATATCAATTCTGCTTGATATCTGATAACAAGTTATGCATCTCCTCTTCACGATACATACATTAAATACTCAAATATATGACATTATTAGTTGAAATTATTATTTTAAACTCTGACTGAATTCGCCCTATAGTAGACCCCCTGGGGGTCTATAATAGGAAATTGCTTCCCTTTAGTCGACACATCATTTTATTTTTATGTTTCGTTTCGGGACGTTCTTCTTTCCTATTATGGGCCCCCAAAAATATTCCTATAATGGACACTCTCGTGTTTATTTTCTATAAAATTGTAAAAAATCATCTAGTTTTACTTTCCATAGCATTTCCAATGCATGTAATCAAATCGTAAGACTGTAAGGTAGGTTCTCCCGATGGAATTTCATAGCAAAATGTATACATTGTGCTGTAATAATATAAACATGGCTGGAGGGTCCACTATTGGGCACCTTACCCTACTTATTTACCAAGCATTACTAAACTAAAAATATTGTTTTAATGTGATATTGTGATTGTGAATGTGATATAATTATAAATATTTTACCGTTTCTTATTTTAAATTGAGAGCCAATTCGTTATTCCCTAATAGTGTTCCATAATTTTCTTGCTTGTAGTAACATTTATGGAGCTATTTTGTTAATATAAGAAACATGGGTGATACTATCTCTCCATGTACACCTTTCATTCAAAAGTTCTATTTTGCAAGTTCCTAGATAATTCCACGGTGATTCACGATTTGCATCCTTACAAAAAGTTTATCAATGTCATTTTTGTTGCAGTTTACTGGGTGCTTTGTCAAGCTTCTGTGATTTTTCCATGCACTCATCGCTGTATGACGAGATTGCATATTTTATTCCTTCACACGTAGGGCTCGGTAACATGCAAGCATAAAACATAACCAACCATGGTATGGCATCCCGTTTACAACGTGTTACTTATCTCGTCATTTTGCGATTGATTACGAAGATAAGCGAATATAACGCATGTTGCGCACATTTTATATCTTGTTCGATTGGGGTAGTTGATGCAAAATGCATAAAGTGATCACGTTTCGTTTTTTTCGCTCACAATTTCAATCGCTCCGAACCTGAAAATAATTTCGATTACCGTAATCCGGGAGAACATTGATCTTTTTTTTATTGTTATGTAAATATATCCTCCGTTCACATACGCTCATGGCTTTTTCATATCTTTAAAACAAGTACTGCTACATGTAGAACGTATAAGAAAGTTATTCTTAATTTTTGATACTTAATTTTAAACTTGTTTTGAAAATCTTTTTAGCTGAGTGTTTGATTTTTCAATTTGGGGTAACATCAAACGTTTCACTTATGCACAAAATGAACTACGTGTCAGATCATTCAATACGTATTAGGGGCAAGCCTGAGTAAAGGCTTCCCCAGACCTAAGCGATTTCATCGCCGCGACCGCTTCAACTAGTCGCCACGATTCTATCGTTGGGTCGTTGCAGGCATTGTTCCATTTACCCTTCCATACTAACGGCGACATAATCGCAGTCTCCAAGCTATAGAATCGCGTCGCGATTGTCGCATCGCGTGTGTTTGGGGGAACCTTAGATGATACCTTCAATGATAGCGTTTCTTACCCCATTCCCGGCCTAACATGCATACGACTGCAGTTGATATTTATGACAGGAAGCAACTTTTCCTAAATTATATAAAAAATATACACGATACACAATTCCTAAATTATATAAAATATACATATATAGGGCCCTCCTTAGCCGTGGTAAGATGCGCGGCTACAAAGCAAGACCATGCTGAGGGTGGCTGGGTTCGATTCCGGTGCCGGTCTAGACAATTTTCGGATTGGAAATTGTCTCGACTTCCCTGGGCATAAAAGTATCATCGTGTTAGCCTCATGATATACGAATGCAGAAATGGTAACCTTGGCTTAGAAACCTCGCAGTTAATAACTGTGGAAGTGCTTAATGAACACTACGCTGCAAGGCGGCTATGTCCCAGATTTAATGCCAATGAGGAAGAAGAAGATACACGTATATATTGAATGAGTTAAATAAGAATCTCGCGCGTTCGAACATCACATACAAATAGCATAGCATAGCATATGTGATTGTACAAATCATGGGTGGCTATACAATGCTCAATTGAGCAATCTACTGTATATTGTCACAAATTGGTACTTGGGATTAGTACCTTTTCTTATACAGTAGCAGTTGTATACCGGTCCACGTCCTTACAATCACGGAAGGATGGAAAGGAATGTTAGTTCAACATCTACTAGTGAAGATGCACGGAACCCATACTACCTTCATGTCTCAGTAAGGAAATTTGTGTTAGTGTTTAAGGTGAATAATAGGAGCTCTATTCGACAATATAGAGCGTTTGTCAATAACAGTATATGCTGGAAAATATAATAAAATATATTCATCAATTTACTTACGAATTGTCCAAAGGAGGACAAAGTAAAGTGGATTTTACAAATGTTTCGCTGGATTTTACAAAATTTCGACAAAGCGCGCGATCCTTCTACCGTCCGAAACAAGAACACACTCAAACTGCACCAGTTTGAACATCACATACAAATGAACACTAATGGATCGGATTTGATATTTTTAAAGCTGCCCATCTGGCAACGTGATAACTTGATGTGTATTTTGAATAACAATCCCCTATATTCATTCAGTTAGGTAGACTGTGCTCCATCAAGGACAAACAAAAATGCAAGAAAGTGTGCCCGAGGCAGGTTCGATGTACCGAGTTCCACATAAACATAGCACTTAGTGAAAAAATATAAACTTTCGTTGCTGCAAAGTGTGAAAAATGGTATGAGCTCGAGGATGGTTATTTTTGCATGCCAAAACCTGCACATGTGTGAGATTCTGTGTTAACGTCGTGGATTGTGGAGAAGTTTTTAAAAGAAACGGAACTACTAAGTGGCAATACCATTAGCTATATAAGTTGTTGAACTACGTTGAAAAGCATCAGTTCATGTCACACGTGCTTGCAAAAGGTGTAAAAAAGCTGAGTAGTTTAAGAAAGTCTGATAATAATAGAAATATAATAATCGTGAGCATCTCGGGAAATTATTAACAAATATTATTTTAAAAACTAACGTTGTTCAACAGTCATAAAATCAAATAGGTGAACTGTTCCGTTTTCCATCTCACTGAACATATATTCATCTCATTACGAAACAAAGAAATACGGCACCAATTTCGTCGCTTCTTTTTGCTAACATGCGTGCTCATTGCTGAATAAAATCACAAGAATAAGAAACAAATCAAATTCCTTTTCATTGCTATGTTTTTCGTGGGATGTGAATATCGGAGCTATGAGATTAAGTCCAGGAGCAGAAACCCTACTACAGTTTTTAGCTTAATATTGAAGATTTCTCATATGTAGGTTGAAAATGCTCAAAAAATTTTTGGAAACTTCACGAGGATTCTAAATATAATCAAAGTTTAAAACAATGTAAAAAAAAACTTTTCATAATGGGATTCCAATAGACAATTGTAAAGAGATCAAATTGCGTATTAAATGCGATAAGTGGATAATTGAGCATGATTGACCGCTCACGGTTTCTACTCCATTATTGTCAGATCAGCAGTAATTACACAAAGAACCAGCAGATGATGTTTGGGTGAAATTTGATAAATGGATATATGTATATAAAAGGCCAAAAAACTGAACCGGTGCTATTACATTTGATTCCTTTTTCGAACGAGAATCGCGCAGTTCGAGCTCAACAGTTGCTAAAGTGAACATCAGTAAAAAGAACAATATCGATACTGTGGAAAACGACCAACTATTGCAATCGATGGAATTATGCTCTCTTTTCAGCACGTAGCGATTAAAGCACATTGTAAGTATGCAGATATAGCATAGTAGGCGCCAAAGCTTGTTGGACTGGACTGGAGCCTGCTTGGATCGATCCGAGGAGGAGCGAGCAAAATTAATTTCCATGCATGTTTACCAATGGTTTCGTGCATTGTGTAATGCCGTTTTGGGTCGTGATGAATGCTCCTCCTGGGAAAATCGACAGACGAGGCAACATGTACGACATATATTGCACTGAGAGCAAAGCAGGGATAGGGCCTTGTCCTCTATTGGTTGTTAGGCGCATAAATCCACAGTTTGGTGCTTGGTTGGTTATACGTGCAGGGTAAAATGATCAACAGTGTTCCGCCAACATTAATCCAATTTCCCTGCAGATTAACGCATGTTTTACGTGGTTTTAATTTAAGCGGTACGCATCCCACGCGTAAATTATTTATATCGTAAACAATGAAAATGATATGTATGATCTATGACTTCAAGATTCTCTTTAATAAGTGGTAAAGCTTGTAGTTAGAATAGGCTAGTAGTTAGCTTTTACCAATGTTTTTTTTTTCAAATGTTGTTAATATATACATAGGGATGCCAAGTAAAGGCTAATCGACCCTAATTTAACAACCGTACCACGTGCTGTTGCTGTTGGAACGTCGAAGTATTGTGCGGAACGCCGACAATTTGGAAAACCCTTCTCGGACTTGGAATGTTTGTGTTTGCATGCTTGGGGAAGTATGGTTAGAGGGCAAGATACATCCGTACTGGGAGCAATGCAATAACAGCGGATGTTGCAGCAAAGTACTACATCAGACCGCAAGCACACTGATGATGGTGGTTTATGCGTTACACTACTATCGTTTTTTCTTTCTTATTGCTATGTATGGAATTTCTTGGGCTATATTTATGGATCCTGGGATGCTTGTGTAAGCCGTTAGTATAATCCACAAGGATATTGTGGCCCTTGTTGCACCCTAATTATTATCATATTTGGTTATTTTTGTGTTGCGTGGTGCTTTCCGAGTGATTCCGTAATCTAATATTGTATGTAGACCACTTAAGATGCTCAATATCTTATATAGGTTTACATGACAGTAAACTCGTAACCTTCAACTACATGCCCTGAAATAATTATAACTCCAGTACTGATTTTCATACAAAATGATCCTGTCTGAGAATCTAAATTTCAATTCCTAACGATTTGAACGAGTGCTTGTTTTGCCTTCCAGCTCAAAATGACGTACCTTTTCAATCAATAAATGTTATTTGTATGCACGATAATTGGTAGTGCACATTTCAGATGTAAATTATTATTATTTAGCAACCACTTTCATGGGGGTTTGATAAATTGGAGTTGCTTTACACATGTAGTGCTGTGCTTAACCCAACTGCAAAAAAATTGAGATTATTATTCTCAAACATGACTATTTTGTATGAAAATCTGTGCTTGCGTTAGAAAAGTATCTTGATATTTGTATCGCATACTATAAAACAAAATTTAAAAAAAGTGCGTCAAAAAATGGGAAAGCTTCTTTTGGCCGATACCCATTCGGCCGAAAGCCATTTGGCCTAACGAGTCATCCGGCCGAATAGGACATTTGGCAAATAGGATATTCTGCCGAATAAGACACTTGGCCAAACAGGATATACTGCCGTATATGGCATTTGACCTAATAGGAAAATTGGCCGAATAGAACATTTGGCCGAATAGGAATTTTTGGCAAAATGTCCTTTTCGACCAAATGACCTTTTCCGTCAAATGGCCTATTCGGCCAAATAACTAACGACCTAATGGTCTGTTCGACTAAATGGTATATTCGGCCAAACAGCTTTCGGCCTAGCGGCCAAATGGCATCCGACCATCAGTGTATATGAACAACAATTTAAAGGTAGAATTCTCCAATGACTCCAATGGTGTCAATGGGCCCGTTGGAACGCCTTGAAACAGCTGGACTGAGCTTCCAGCATTTGAGAACAACATGGGGATATTCATTTCCCTATAATTTGGTACAAAATCCAACGTCCAAAACAGCCACGGTACAGCCTTATAGGTACAGCCCTCATAACTTGCATTTGAATTTTTCGAAACAGGGGAAAATACCAAATGTGGTATACATTTGTATGTTCTTCTTTGATGGTTGGTGACCAATAAAAATTAAAGCTATTACTACAAATTTAGCAATTTTATTATTGAAGTAACATGTCAACCATTCTTTTATCGGCATAGCAACTTCTATTGTTGGTAATGAAATTGTTTCATTTGCCAACCAGACATACAAGTAAGAAAATATTAAGGTGTTGGTGCCGTTTTCTGTTTGTTTAAAGCTTTCAGTAGAAAAATGTACTCATCTTGAAGGGACACACTCATTAGGCTCAACAGAAATTAAGGGTTCAAAATAATAAAAACTGGCTTGAGACAAAAAATTAGGCAACAACTTGACATCATCTTTGAGTCATGTAGGCATATAGACATAAATATTTTAACACATTGTAAAACAAATCCAAAATGCATGTCAGGCTAAATGCATAAGGCTGCCCTTCCAAAAATATTACTCCAAAACCGGAAAACTGTTGCCATGAACAGTTTCATATTCCAATCCGATTAAATCTTTGTGGGTTTTTGAACGGTGGAGAGGATTCCGTGAGTGGACTAATGCATGCTATTATAAGTTTTCTTTTTACGTACATGCCTGGTAGATGTAGAAATATAAAATGAAACCAAAAAATGATTAATCCATCTAGCGGTGTTAATGCCTTTCTCATGCATATTGAAAATAGTATTTTGACCATAACTTGTGAATCCATATTGTGATCTGGCCAATAGGAAACAATGGGACAGGATTCCTCGCTGAACGCAACTTGTTGCGAGCAAATCGATTAAGGATAAGTGCCTTAAAAAATAGTGATTTTTTTGCGCACATATTTACATACACATACGTACAGACAGACATCATCTTACTTCGTCGAGCTGAGTCGATTTGTATATAACATTATGAAAAGCTTGGTTTTGGAGCGAACTTATAGTCTTTAATACATATAAGTTATGCTTCGTTCACAACGAATGGCATAAAAAATAAATTTATTATCGATTTAATCTTAAGGTGAATCGCGTTGGAGCCCAATTTCAAATCTACATAGCACTTTTGAGGGCACATAACTTGAAAAGTAAACGACAGACAAAAGCAAAAAGTAGTTTTTCACTTTTGCTCACTTGCAGCATACATGAAAAATGGTTTCCAGATGTGCTAACTGCCTAAATATTCACATTTGTGCGAGCAAAAACGCGAGGTGAGAGATAGCACGGCCATTGTGGCTGCCATTTTGGACGCCGCCGTAACTCACCTTAAGTCAAACATATCACACTTAGAACTAACTCACTTTTTGCGTTTCACTTGCTTTTATAATATAAAATTGCTGCAACTGCGAATTCCTGGGTGGCATGACTCTGGCTTGACATCGTTACTATGGCGGGTGAATATTGCGAACCTCATCGGTTTCGTCTTCGCGCGTGTAACAGGCTGGATGGATGTTGGCGTTGTTGCTATGGGCCTGGGTGGCGGGGACCAACATAACGTCTCCCCTCTTAGTGTCGAGCGTCCTCGGTTGACCTATTTGATCCTTTCGTAAGGATGAATCTGGGTTCTGGAATGATCGATTTTGCCAGAAAGGTGACTTCATCTGTCAGAGGGTTGATTGGTGTTATTTTCTGACTGCTTTCCAATGGGCTGGTTTTGCTTTTCCTGTCGGAGATCTGTAAGGTGACTATGTTTTCCTTCTGGTTTTGATGAGGCTGGTTATTAACCTTGGTTTTGTATCTATGAATACAGAAAATGATTAGTGGTAAAAGGATGATGGAGGCAATTGCTGTTCCACCAAGTGTCTGGGAGCTGATCATGTGTAGTCTTAGTCGTTGAATTTCTTGTAAGTTATTGAAGTTTAACTGCTGTATTTCTTCAATGTCTACTTTCTGTTTGATGACTTCGATCTCCTTACCGAAGATGGGTGTGAGATACTCATGTTGGTTTATCATGTTCATATGGCTTTTTGAACGTGAGATTCTGCACCGTGACTGTACAATTACCTGTTTCAATAACAGTAGGTACCGAGATAATTCGTGATGCTCCACATGAATCGAATACGTGTATTGCTTTATAGGTGTCGACAAGAATGGTTCCAGTGTTGACCTCTTTGATAATTGGTTCATCTGGTTGTTTACTCATTGGACATTTAGCTTTCTGGTTGGTTAGGATGTTGAAGATACACTCATCATTGACCGGAATGTTATTGTTGCAAATGAAGCACCTCTCTTTCTGTTCATAAAATGTTCGTTGGTAGTTAGCCACATAGCGGATACTTGTGTTGATTCTAGTTCCGTTTACGTTGACGGGTTCTAGTTGCATCAAGCCATACTCTCTCGATTCGACGATTGGAAGTTTTACAATTATAATAACATGATTGTTTTGCAAAGATACAATGGATTGCACAAACTTATAAATTTCATCCTCAAATTTTACAGTTATCTGTTGTTCTACGAGAAAATTCCAAATATAATCTTTTTCATCTGTGCTGAGAATATTTTTGTTTAGGTGATTTGATTTAGAGAAGGCAATCTGTTCTTCAAGGTCTTCTAAGGTTTTATCAGAATGTCTATGTTCAGAATTAGGTTTATGAACTCGAGGTCTTTTCTAAATTCAATATTTTGAAGCTGTATTTGCTCTTTGATTAATCTGAGGGTTTTCGAAACTTTGTTAATGGTTGATTGTAAAAGATTATTAATCTTGACTTGTTTTATTTGGTTATCTAGAATTTTGTTGCTATTTCCTTCCATGGTTTCTAAGTTTTGATTAATAAGATCTAAATCTTCCTGGTCGGGGTTTCCTGCTATAAATTTTATAACTTTTCCTAATGCGTTGACAAGCCAGATCGTTTTGGATAAAATCCTGCCAGTTTTCCGTAAGCTTTCCTAATTTTAAATTGTAAAGTTTGTTCTAAGTGATCGGTTATGTTTAAAGTATTTGCTAAGCTTTCTATATAGTGGATATTTTGTCTTATTTCCTCTAGATTTACCTTATGCATAAGGCGTTCGTACCCTGTTTTAATCCGAACCGTGTCCAATTTCATAGTCAAGAGTCCATTTTTTGTAGATACGTCATGGTCATACGTCATACGTCGCCGAAATCAGGTGTATGAGTCTGAAACAAATCAAAAGTTTATTTTTTAATTCTGTTCTTGTGTATTTTTACGCCGTGTGAATCTTTAAAGGTCATCTCGTTGTTTTCCCTAATCTTGGAAATTTTGAATGGATCTTTATCCTTGGTGATTCTCTGATTGATTTTCACATAAACGTTTTCTCCTGGTTTTAACTCTTTTGGCGGGCTTTTTGATTTATTTTCATTTTCTACCTGTTTCCTACGCTTTTCTATCTGAACTTTAATGGCTGACTGAATTTTATTGTAATTTTCCAAAATCTCCTCTGTATTTATTTTATTACGGTGGTTGAAAACAATATTTCTAGGTTTGAATCCAGTTGCTGAATGAATTGTGTCGTTGTAAATGTCTACTAAAACGTTAATTTTGTCATAAAACTCAAGATCTCTATATTTTGCGTTTAGGGTTCTGTAAAGCTCAATCAACGTCGAATGGAATCTTTCGACGATCCCGTTTGAATTGCTTGAACTAGCATGGTGAATTTCAATATCTAAATCTTGCATGAATCCGATAAATTCGATCGATGTCAGGGCCGGTTCCTGATCGCAAGTTATAGTTTCAGGTCTGCCAAATATTCTAATGTGCTCCGTGATGGCTCTTTAAGATCTATGATTGTTCTTGTTTCAAGAGCGATTACGTTTGCGAATTTGGAAAATGCATCAACGATCGTTAACATTTTCTTCCCGTTCATGAAGAAGATGTCAACGTGTATATTTTCAAAAGGTTTTCCTGAAGGGTTGGTTTTTGGATCAATTTAGGCGGTTTTCTGTCGTATTTGCTTTTCTTGCAAATAGGACAGTTACCTATGAAAATTTTGACTTTCTTGTCAATTTCTGGGAAAAGTAGTCCGAAAGTATTTGGGCCTTGTTTTCTTTCATGCCTCTGTGGGCGTATTCGTGTATTCTACGCACTATTGCATCCTGTTCCTCTGGTAACCTCACATCTTGAAGCAAAACCTGTGAAATAAAGAGCTTGAACATATTGTTATGAGATAAGTGTTTACGATAAGTTTCTTGAATTAGCTGTGTTAGTAGTAAAGGGCAATAGATACAATTCACAACATTTGGGTTCAGCTTTTCCTTGAATATTCTAAGTATGTCCTGTTCTGTGTAACTTGGTTTCGAAATTGTAAATCGATGGAATTTTGGAAATATCTGCTCGTGTGCGTCTATGTCTATTGGAGAAATTTTGAAAATTACTTGGTTTCTAAAAGAATTTATAGGCTTTTCTGTTGTCCAAATATAGTAGTCATCACTTGTGTCGGCTGAGTGTACTGTATTCTCGTCATTTTCATTTTCGTCTTCTGCATTTTGTGTGTCCTCTTGTTCGTTGGCGTTCATTTCAAGTGTTCTAATTCTTGAGAGAGCATCTGCCACGACATTCTCTCTACCTGGCTTATAGACTATTTCAAAGTCGAATTCGCACAAGTCTAATTTCCATCTAATAATTTTCTGATTCGCGCTTGTCATTGAATAAATTAGTGGTTGGTGGTCAGTGACAAGCTTAAATCGTCTTCCATAAAAGATATGGCCGAAAGTGCTTCACAGCCCAAATTATGGCCAATAGTTCTTTTCTGTGGTGCAATAATTTTCCTCTGATTTGTTTAGCGTCCTCGAAGCGTAAGCGATCGGTCGATCTTTTCCTAACTGTCCTTGCGATAACACTGCTCCTACCGCGAAATCACTAGCATCTGTTGTGAGGATAAATTCCTTTGTGAAATCAGGATACGCCAGTATTGGGTCCATTGTTAAAAGAGATTTACATTTTTCAAAGCATTTGATTTTATCATGAGTAAATTGAAGTTTGTTTCGCTTCGCAACAATTGTGTCAAAGGTTTAACCATTTTTGCGAAGTCTTTTATGAATCGGCGGTAATAACCAAGGGTTCCAAGAAATTGTTTAAGTTCTTTTCGTTCTTTGGTTGGGGCCAGTTTTGATAACGTCTATTTTGTCGCTATTTGGCTTAACGCCATCTTTGGTTACGGTATGTCCAAGAAATTGAACCTCCCGTCTAAAAAATAGCATTTGTCCAATTGGATTTTTAAGCAAGCTTCTTTCAGTTTGCGAAGAACTTTGCGTAAATCTTTTACATGTTCTTCGAATGAACTTGAAAAGACTATGATGTCGTCCATGTAGACAAGACAACATACACCAATTAGATCTCTGAGAACGGCATCCATTACCCTTTGAAAAGTTGCCGGGGCGTTCTTCAGACCAAACGGCATTCTGGTGAATTCGTATTTGCCAGAACTTACGGAGAAGGCCGTTTTCTCGATATCGTTTTCATCTAGTTGTATCTGATGGAAACCAGATACAAGATCTATTGTTGAAAAGTAAGTAGTTCTACCCAACTTGTCAAGTGTTTCCGTGATATCCGGAATAGGATATTTGTCTGAAATTGTTTTTTCATTGAGTTTTCGGTAGTCTATGACAAGCCGAAATTTTTAATCCTGATGCATCTGCCTTTTGGGCACAATCCATACAGGGGATGTGTAGGGCGATATGGACTCTGAATAATCCCGTCCTTTAACATCTTTTTATTTGTGTTTGTACCTCGTCTTCAAAAATTTGAGGATATCGGTACGACTTTGAATGAATTGGAATATTGTCCACAGTCCTTATTTTATGTTTAATTTTATGAGTGAATGTTAATTTTTCGTTGCCTGTGTACAAAATTTCTGAGCTTTCGTCAATGATTTTTTCTAATGCTGATTTTTCTAGTTTGTTTAATGAATCGTCCAAAATATTAAATTTGTTTCTGCTACCTTGAGGTTTTTCTGTGGCAATAAATTCATCCTTATCAACATAGATCTCATGTGAATTGATTTCTATTTGTGATTTCGTATGGTTTCTTATTGCAACTATAGCGGTATTACGATCGCTATGGTAGATTCCTGGTAGAATTGAAAATTTTCCCATGTTCTTTTCATTAGATATAATGAAGTCTCCCTGGTTTGCTACTTTTATTTGGATAAATTGTTCCTCCTGCTCTGTAAGGTTTATTACTTGTTTCTCCGGGAATTTTTCTTCAGATCGAAAATTTTCCTGCCAATTCTCAGTTTGTTCTTCCCAATGTCTAAATGAGATTTGAGGTCTCTAAGAGTCTCATAACCCACTAGCCCATCGAAAAATTGTGGAATTTGAAAATATAAAATTTCAGTTTTTCTTAATCTCGAAAAGATCAAATGATACTGATCTATCGATTTCATGTGTGCCACTAATGTTTGAGACTTTAATCCCTTTTTCCGTTTTGCTGTTTTCTAAATTGACATGGTCGGGGGAAATGTAATTCTTATTTGCTCCTGTGTCAATTAAGAATTTCAATTCTCCTTTTGTCGTCATGATCGTTATGTACGGTATGAAGTTGTTATTCATTTCTTTGGTGCGTTTCCTTCGACTATTTGAAAATTTAGTTCGTCGTCAATAAAATATTCGTCATCGTCGGATTGCAATATTGAAGTGTCTACTTTATTTTCCAAGGGTTCTTGTTTCAATTCTTCGTCCGTCGTCTGGTTATTGTTTATTTGTTGTCTGGATTGGGCTGTTCGCATTGAAACGTCTCCGTCGTTAATTTGTTTCTGAAATTTGACCCTTTCTGAAAAATTTTGAGTATTTTGTTGTGATTTGGTGGGTTTTGTGGTGGCGTTGGTTTCCTCTCGTATTGTTGTACGTGCTTATTGTCGTTCTTAAAAGTGTTCGGTTTTGTATTTTTGACGTCCATTGTCTGTCTATTTAGTTTTTGCCTGAACGCGGCGTTCGAGTATTGCATTGTGATAGCGTATGCGTCCTCTAAAGATTGGGGCCCGTAACTCCTTACGTGCATAGATAGTTCGTCATTTAACCCATCAATAAATCGCGTTAGTGACATAAGACTAATTAAACTGTTAATGGCCTTCGTGGACGTCTTGTAATCGTCCATTAAGGCTGCTGTTGCCTTAATCGCTGTATCTATTTTCTTAAGTTGGTTGTAATACTCGGCTAGCGTTTTCCTACCCTGGCTAACATAAAATAACGATTGTATATGAGACGTAAGGTCTCGTCGGTCTCCGTAGGAGTTTAAAATAACATCTTTAATCTGATCCCAGTCGTTGGGATTTCCTGCAGCGATCAATATTTCCTTAGCATCACCGATTATTTTGCATTTTATAGCCCTAACGATCTGGCCATACATGGGGTCATTCTTGTAAGTTTTAAATAGGTCAAGGGTATTTTCCGCATCCTCTATCCAGGCGTGCGTCTCCTTCTTGTTCCCAGAAAATGTGGATAGATTCTTAATAGGGTCAGGGGTCCTAAATAAAAGGAATGGGTCTTCTGACCTACTTTTCATTGCATTCATAGTGCTGATGAGTTGGTTTTGGTTATCCGTAAGTGTTTTTATATGCTGTAGAAGACTGTCGATTGTAATTTGTGGACGAGCTGGGTCTGGTTGAGCAAGTTCATCCAGATCCGATCCACGATTGGCAATGGTTCGGGAGAAATAAAATCACGATCCATATTGCCGAGATAGAAAAGAAATTTTCCTACTGTTAATTAGTGTTTTGTCTACTAACTGAGGTAATTTAACGCAAGAGATTCACTTCCTCACTGCACTCACTGTTTGTTGTAATATAACACTTGTTATTTAAATAAAATGTTTTGTACTTACGAGAGTATGATGAACATCTCCCGGAGCCTAATCGTGTTGATGGTTTGTTTTTGTTGAGGTTCGGTGAGTGGGCCTTCCTTCGCTCTGTTCCACACAAACTGCTGGATATTCCCTCCGCAGCGGTCTCCCGGTAGTACAGGTGTTCGCGATGAACGATGCTCCGTCAGCTTTCGTGCGGTCACTTCGAGAAAACTGATCTTATATCCGTTAAGTCGGTTTTGAACTTACGTTCGCTTCTCCACTACACTATTTTTATATTCCCTAAAGATAGGAAGTTTTGAAACAACACTGTTCCTTCTGAACTGACACTTAGACTTTTTAGTCCTGCACTTAATTCCACACACTTTTCCGCGACTGCGCCAGTTATGCTTCGTTCACAACGAATGGCATAAAAAATAAATTTATTATCGATTTAATCTTAAGTCAAACATATCACACTTAGAACTAACTCACTTTTTTCGTTTCACTTGCTTTTATAATAGAAAATTGCTGCAACTGCGAATTCCTGGGTGGCATGACTCTGGCTTGACATCGTTACTATGGCGGGTGAATATTGCGAACCTCATCGGTTTCGTCTTCGCGCGTGTAACAGGCTGGATGGATGTTGGCGTTGTTGCTATGGGCCTAGGTGGCGGGGACCAACATAACGTATATACTCAGTATACGGCAAAACATAATTCAAAGTAGTTTGTATTTCTCAGTCTGAAGAATCAGGGCGATAGTTTTTTACTTGCCCAACGTTTCGGCTGATGGATTGTAGCCTTTTTTCCTGGATAAAGCCATGGCTTATACGACCCTTGAAAAAAGCTACAACCCATTGGCCGAAAAGTCGGGCAAAAAAAATATTCAGATTCTTCAGACAGAGAAAGACAACTTCCACGTGTAAAAATAGTTCATCTGATGATTTTGAAACAGCTTAAAACCACAACGATAGGACGATATCAGAGCATGCTTTAGGCTAATCAAGCTTATCTTCATTTTTCAGTGAAATAAGGTTTTATCAGAATTTGAATCCACATAGGGAAAATCACACACTTTCAATTATCGTTAATTATCGTTAAGAAGCGCTTCGTTGGAGGCATTTATCATGAACAGTTTTGAGGCAGGTTCCGCGGACGATGGAAGCTAACCAGCCCCCACCTTGAGGGAAGTTAAGGATGCCATTCAACAGCTAAAGACCAATAAAGCAGCTGGTAATGAAGGTATCGGAGCTGAGCTCATCAAGATGGACCCGGAAAAGCAAGCCACTTGCCTGCACAAACTGATAGTCATAATCTGGGAAACTTAACAGCTACTAGAGGAGTGGAAAGAAGGACTTATATGCCCCATCTACAAGAAAGGCGACAAGCTGGAGTGTGAGAACTTTCGAGCGATCACCAACCTTAATGCTGCGTACAAAGTGATATCCCAGATATGCTTCCGTCGTCTGTCATCATGTGAGTGAGTTGGTGGGAAGTTATCAAACCTGCTTCTTTGACGGCCGCTCGACAACGGACGAGATCTACTGTACGGCAAATCCTTCAAAAATACCGTGAATACCAGGTCCCAACGCACCATCTGTTCATTGATTTCAAGGCTGTATACGACAGTATAGACCGCGTAGAGCTATGGAAAATTATGGTCGAGAACAGCTTATCTGGGAAGCTTACCAGCCTGATCAAAGCAACGGTGGATGGTATGCAAAACTGTGTGAACATTTCGGGCGAACATTCCGGTTCGTTCAAATCGCGCCGGGGACTAAGACAAGGTAATAGACTTTCGTGCCTGTTGTTCAACATTTCGCTAGAAGGTGTCATGCGGAGAACCGGGTGTACGATTTTCAACAGATCCAGTCAATTTCTTTGTTTCGCGGATGACATGGAGATTGTCGGTCGAACATTTGCAAAGGTGGCAGAACTGTTCACCCGCCTGTAACGTGAAGCAACAAAAATTGGACTGGTGGTGAATGCATCTAAGATAAAGTACATGCTTGTGGGCGGAACCGAGTGCGTCAAGACCCGACTGGGAAGCAGTGTTACGATAGACGGGGATACCTTCGAGGTGGTCGAGGAATTCGTCTACCTTGGATCCTTGTTAACGGCTGATAACAATGTTAGTCGTGAAATACGAAGGCGTATCATCTGTGGAAGTCGGGCGTACTACGGGCTCCAGAAGAAACCGCGGTCAAAAATGATTTACCACCGCACCAAATGTGTCATGTACAAGACGCTAATAAGACCGGTAGTCCTCTACGGACATTTAACATGGACAATGCTCGAGGAGGACTTGCAAGCACTCGGAGTTTTCGAGAGACGGGTGCTCAGGACCATCTTTGGCGGTGTGCAACAAGACGGTGTGTGGCGGCGAAGAATGAACCACGAGCTCGCCCAGATCTACGGCGAATCCAGTATCCAGAAGGTAGCTAAAGCCGGAAGGGTACGATGGGCAGGGCATGTTGCAGAATGCCGGACAGCATCCCTGAAAAAATGGTGTTCGCTTCCGATCTGGCAGACACGAGACGGCGTGTAGTGCAGCGAACGAGGTGGGCTGACCAGGTACAAATCGACTTGGCGAGCTTGGGGCGCATTTGAGGATGGGAATATACGGCCTCGAACCGTGTATTGTGGCGTCAAATTGTTGATTCAGTGTTATCTGTTTAGATGTAAACTAAATAAATGAAATGAATAAATTAGCCAGGATTTGTTTTACTTTTCGCGACGAAATCGCATGAGTCCTTTTTGGAAGCACATGGGAACAAGATCAATGGACAAGTTTCCAGAGGTGTGAGGTTACTTTAGGCTTCATTTGAATCAATTTCGATCAAAAAAGATTGTGAATTGATTAAATTTGACATTTATTCACATGCGCCAACCATATTCATGGAAATATCTATAGTCAAACCTCCATGAGTCGATGTTTTATGAATCGATATCGACTCATGGACGAAAATTATGTCTTATTAAAAAATATTTTCTGGGGTACTGTGATGGTCCCTTCAAACAGCTTTCCAATGATTTTCTCTTCCAAATCTCGATATTTCCATGAGTCGATGGTCCCTTCAATTTCGACTCATGGAGTTTTGACTGTAACACATTAAATTTTAAATGTTCTTTCCTTGTGGAAATTCTTATTATTCTTATATTCATGAAAAAGGGTTTTAGCACGGAAAATCATTACTTTAGGCTTTAGGCAGGGTATTTTTACTATTTTTTGTAACTTTCAATTGTTCAGAATTGTAAAAAAATTTGATATTGGTCAGTAATAAAATCCTTAAAACGTTTTTAAGAGTGGAATATTATTTTTTTTTTCAATATTATGAAAAATGCGAAATTGGTTGTTTCTTTGTAATTTTGTCCGCGCTTCTTTGGAGAGTGGAATACAGTCAACTCTCTACACCTCGGTGATCTATATTTCGATATCTCTCCCTATGTCGATGGTTTTCTCGGTCCCTTCAATCTACATACATCAAATACAATAAATACAAATTATATAATAATTAAATAAAAGTTAAATACCATAAATTTAAATAAATTTTGGACTTTCTTCATCTCTATAAACTATTTTGATGTTCTGGTCGAATTTTGCTCAGGATTATCTCTCCCTATGTCGATATATTCATATTTTATGCCTACTAGACTGTCTTTGGATGATAACAAACACATAAAAAACAAGAGATGACATTTGTTTTGTTGTCGTTTTTCACAGCAACGAGATTTTTTCGATTTAATTCTTCCTTTCATTCCTGGATCTCTCATTTCCTCGATGGTCCCTTCAATATCTAGAAGGGGAGAGGCGACTGTATTTGTAGTTTAGTTTTTTTCCACAACTAACTTAATACAAAACAGGATGACAAATCCTTCGGGGTTAATACATGGGTGAAGGTGAAGAAATCGGCCCTTGGTATAAAAGGCGTACGGATCCCTTGTGGGAAAAACACCTTCTGGCTCAATACAATAGAAGGTTATGATGGTGAGTGATTCTCTTTAAAAATGCTCTCTAACTTCTTACACTTCTTACATAAATAATTAAGTCCATACATTTTGAAATTTCCACAGCTCTTGAATGTTCCGTTTTGCAATTCCTTTTTCCCGTTTTACCTTTCTCGCATACTAAGTATACGTAAAGGCTATATGATCACTCCAAAACCAAACTTTTGATAGAAGGCTCGGACACCCATATACATAGTTTGGTTTTGTTTTTTTTTTTTTTTTTTTTTAAACAAAACCAAACTTTTGATAGAAGGCTCGGACACCCATATTGTTATATACAAATCGACTCAGCTAGACGAATTGAGGTGATGTCTGTTTGTGTGTATGTGTGTATGTGAACAAAATTTTGTAGACACGCTTTTTGGAACTTAGCATTGGCCGAATCACTCGCAACAAGTTCCATAGGACTGAGAATCCTGTCCCATTGCTTGCTATTGAAAATTTGCTAGGTTGGACTATGGGATCGGAAGTTATGGTCAAAATACTATTTTCTATGCGCAAAACACGCTAAAATCAATCACTCATATTTTTTAGTTTTTTTTTGCACGAGAAAGGCACCAACACCGCTAGGTGGATTAGTTAAGGTTTTTTTTTTCGGAATGATCTGGTCAGCCTAGGTTTGGCAGAACCCTGACCAATTGTAATTCCTTTGCGTGAGTCGCGTCGCATCGCGTTTATTTTATCCGGTACCTTCCCGAGCAAAGCTTGAGAGCAAATCGATAACTAATTTTGTTGTTGTGAAATCGTCTAGTTTTGATAACTCAGGTTGATATCCTTTTGGTCGTTTTAACGGTTAAAGATCAAAATCTACAGCAGAAAAATCTTACTGTGACATCAAATCGAAAACTATTCCTGCTATCGATGAGAGCAAATCGAAAACTAACTTTGATATTGGTTTCGATAACAAAATAAGTACGCAGTTTGATGTCAGCTCATACAATTTAGAAATCAACAGCAAAGAGAGATCAAAATATGTAATCAGTCATGATGATTCATATTTGAAAACAAATTATGATTTTAATTTGATATCTATATGAAAATATGTTTTCTATATGCTCTCTTTATGTTTTCAGACTTTGCTCGGGTTATTATTCAAAGCTTCAAATTGAACAATTGTTTCTACTCTACTAATACAAAAGCATAGATTAAATGTTTCCATTCATATTTGTGTTTTCACATAATAAAGCTGCCCCTGATGAAACCATTATCTGAATACCGAAGAAGACAGCTCCCTTTTTTCCGACTTCCGACGCCAATAAGTGCTTCGCTAAAGCATCGAATAACAGAAAAATATTGATGAAAGCTTTCCTTGAGCCATTCAGATGCTCCTGGAATGCGTCCGAATGAGCAAGAAACCCCTGAAGAAATCAAATCACAAACAACTGCGTGGTTGCTTGGTTGCAGTATCGACTCTACAGAATCAAAGAATCAAATACGTAATCTTTGTCAGCATGCCTCGCTTGAATATGTAAATATTATTTGTACGGGAATGAAAGGGGAGAATCTTCTCCATAGTGGCTTTTGTGGCAGCCGAAGACGGCGGTGTATTCGAATGGTGTGTCGATAAGCGAAACGGACGAATAAACAGGTCACACCACTGGGAAAAGCCGGAAGTCTACGAAATGGAGCCAACACGTAACTAAGTGTTGAATCAGTTTTCAGTCGATAACAAAACACTGAAGAAGTTTTCAAGTAGAAACCGATATACGTATCTGTTGATACAAAGTGATTATAGTGAAAAAAAAGGAATAGTGAAGGCTTTTAACTGTGTAACATTTCCCCTATTATTGAGCGTCTAATAATAATTAATCATAAAAATTAATCAGTTTTTTGATAGAAATCAATATGTAATGGGTTTTAAAATCTTCTACTTCTTCTTTAATGGCTCTACATTCCAACAGGAACTTGGCCTGTTTTTCAACTTAGTATTCTATTAGCATTTCCTCAGTTATTATTTGAAAGCTGTTCTTTGCCCGCCATTGCACTATGGGGCGGCTCCATACAAGTAGGTGGCCGAAAATATTTTCAATTCATTTCTGCAATATTTCACACTTATATCGTAGATTATTGTCTAAAAGATGTGAAATACTTGTTTTGCAGGTCGTTATTACTTCTAAGGTCTCCAAACTCCCTGGAATACAGACTTTTGATCTCTATGGAATATATCCCTTTTATCTACGAATGTCTCATGTACACAGCAGTCTATAGATGTGTATTTTATTGCAGCGCAGACCTGTAGAGTTCAAACTAGAAAATTGTATACTGTGTTTATGTGAATTGAGTTGTACAGATGTTTTAAGTTGCACAAGGACTCCGTCAAATACAGGCCATTGCATCTACATACGTAACAGGTTGTCTTTGTAGGAATTTTCAGATTGGTTCAGGCTCTTTACCCGTAAAACAAGTAAAGGGAATACAATATAAAGCTCTATTAAAGCTAAACGAACTCCATGCAATAAAAGCTTCAAGATATATAAGTATACTGCAACAACATTTATTTATTCATTATGTACATGAACATCCTCAACAAAATCATCATTTATTTCTTCAAGATCGATTAAAATATCTGCTATGGTATATTTTTCTGTACTCGAATCTGTTGTATTGCAAGAAGTTTCAGTCACTAAAAACTTTGAACATCTTCTGGATATTCCAGATTAGATTTATTTTGAAGTCGCTTACCTAAGTTGAGGGAGCTTATCAAAGGATCCGACGAGTTCATAGCACAAAAGGAAAACGTTATGTAAATTTTCTTCTCTTGAGGCTTTCCTGGCATGATGAGTCCGACTTTTTTAAGTGCTTGTGTTGACACTCAGCTGCTTCTTCAGCCAACATTCCAAGTGGTGCTGGTGAATGAATAATTATATCCCCAGCATGGGCAAGGACTTTCTGCACCGTAGCAGGAATTTTATACCAATCATACAGCTGCAAATATTACCGGTAGGTTGCTTTACAATAACTGTCTAGCTTTTCAGGATTGATTGGCTCTTGGCAGTTTATCGCGATCAGAATGTTCCAGAACCGGTGAATTAGCTCTTCGTTGACATTTAATGCTTCACTTAACAGATTTGGATTCGAAAACGCTCGTCGACAAATGTTTCCAGTTGTACTTGATCCTGCTCCACCTTGCCTTGGCTGGTCGACTCTCACACCAAAGCTATCATAAAGCCTTTTCTGTATAAGTTGTTTTCTCTTCAAGTACGCTTCCTTTAATATCTTTGATACCTGCCACTTTTTAAAATCCATTCGGTAAGATATGTGAAGAAGGCACTCGAAAAATCGCATCCATGCATGTAATGGAGATATTCCATAAATAAGTGTCCCTATCTCTGGTGTATATCTTTTTTCAAACTCCTAGAATATTTGAAAAACAAAACAGTTTTTAAAAATGTACAAGTATTTCTTTAATAAAAATAATACCTCTAGGCTTGTCATTACATTTGGAGTGGCTTTACAAATTGGGCAATTTTGCATAGATGACGTACCAGTTATGTAATTTAGAACTTTACCATCCACCATGCTCATGACAAAATCGAAGTCAACCAAAACATATTTCTCCTGCTCCAAATCGATCCTAACTGGAACTAATTCACTTAGTTCTCTCTCTATGGTGTTTTTGCAATCGATCACAACTTGCTTCGATTCCTTCACAAACTCTAGCATAATTGGTCTGCAATAACGAATACTTTGTGGGGTCAAGTTGTACCAGAAAATATGTTTACGATTACTTAGTAAATACAAATGTATTGGAGTCGTTGTCACTGAAAATACATCTGAATCATCTTGTTGATTCGTACCTGGGAATGATTGATGGTATTGCGAGTATCCCGTAGATCCGTCCATACCCCAACTACTTAACCTTCTGTCTGTGCTCAAAAAAACTTACGTTGTCTGTGCTCTGGGGTCAAATTGACCCCAAATTGAAGTTGCTATAACTTTTTAAATATTTGGCCAATTTTAGATATTTGGGGCTGTTTCGAAAGATAATTTAATCATCTTTCAGGTCGTTACCAAAGATTGACTATTGATGGGCGGGTACATCGCGGGGAGGGGTTTTAGTGAACAAGGGTACAAAAACAGTATTTTTTCATGATTATTTTACTTATATCCGAAAATCCTACCCATTTTGAACTGCACCTTTTTTAAAAAGGTTATGCAGGAAGGCATGTGCTTTGGCATGAGGCGTTGATAAGTTCAGAACTCGGCCGCCAGGCTGTGGTATATTTGAATTCATTATTTTAGACTACTCAAGATATTCCGATATATAGAATTCTTCTCAGTGTAAATATTCTTATCGCACAAATTTAAAAATTGGAAGAAGTGCTCATTATATTGAGCACCGCTTTGTAGTGCTAGACATCCTGAACAGTGTTGCCGAATACAACTTGGGTGTAGGTATGAGGGATCTCAAGCTAAAGCAATATTTCATACATGCAAGAATATTGCAAGTACACTACCGCCGCCTATTTGTAAATTTTCTAATTATTTATTCCGTCACATGACAGTCCATTCCTACCAGACGAACTTTGTTAAAGACGTCATCTTTACAAATTTCAAATTTGTGCGATAAGAATATTTACAATGAGGAAAATTCCATATACATATCGGAATTACTTGAGTAGTCTAAAACAATGAATTCAAATATACCGATACCTAGCGACCAAGCTCTAAACTAATCAATGCCTCATGTCAAAGGGCACGCCTTCCTGCATAACCTTTTCGAAAAGATGCAGTTCAATTTGGGTAGTATTTTCAGATATAAGAAAAATAAGAATAAAAAATCACTGTTTTGTACCCTTTTTTACGAAAACTCCTCCCCGCGATGTACCCGCCTACCTATAGTCAATCTTTGGTAACAACCTGAAAGATGATTAAATTATCTTTCGAAACAGACCCAAAAATCCAAAATTGGCCAAACATTAAAAAAGTTATAAAAATTTCAATTTGGGGTCAATTTGACCCCAGAGCACAGACAACGTAAGTTTTTTGAAAAAAGTACACTGTAGCGCATATTTTCAAGATTTTTCAAGCGAATTTGCACCTAGGAGACAGATCTCGGCGAGTTTTACCAAACTACCAAAAATTAGGAGAATCGGTTGAAAACTAAAAAAATGGCAGTCACTCAAAGTGGCCTGGGGTCATATTGACCCCAGAGCACAAGGACCATTTCGACGAAGTCCTGGTTATTTTCATCCATATAATGATTGATTTCGTGTTTCAATGATTTCACTATTCGTTCTACAGTATGTTGCATTAGCGATTGTCATTCATTTCATTTATTTAGTCTACATCTATACAGATAACACTGAATCAACAATTTGACGCCACAATACACGGTTCGAGGCCGCATCTCTCCATCCTCGGATACGCCCCACGCTCGCCAAGTCGTTCTGCACCTGGTCTGCCCATCTCGCTCGCTGCGCTCCACGTCGTCTCGTACCTGCCGGATCGGAAGCGAACACCATCTTTGCAGGGTTGCTGTCCGGCATTCTTGCAACATGCCCTGCCCATCGTACCCTTCCGGCTTTAGCTACCTTCTGGATACTGGGTTCGCCGTAGAGCTGAGCGAGCTCATGGTTCATTCTTCGCCGCCACACACCGTCTTCTTGTACACCGCCAAAGATGGTCCTAAGCACCCGTCTCCTCGAATACTCTGAGTGCTTGCAAGTCCTCCTCGAGCATTGTCCATGTTTCTGGCGTCCGTAGAGGACTACCGGTCTTATTAACGTCTTGTACATGACACATTTGGTGCGGTGGCGAATCTTTTTCGACCGCAGTTTCTTCTGGAGCCCATAGTAGGCCCGACTTCCACAGATGATGCGCCTTCGTATTTCACGACTAACGTTGTTGTCAGCCGTTAGCAAGGATTCGAGGTAGACGAATTCCTCGACCACCTCGAAGGTATCCCCGTCTATCGTAACACTGCTTCCCAGGCGGACCCTGTCGCGCTCGGTTCCACCCACAAGCATGTACTTTGTCTTTGACGCATTCACCACCAGTCCAACTTTTGTTGCTTCACGTTTCAGGCGGGTGTACAGTTCTGCCACCTTTGCAAATGTTCGGCCGACAATGTCCATGTCATCCGCGAAGCAAATAAATTGACTGGATCTGTTGAAAATCGTACCCCGGCTGTTACACCCGGCTCTCCGCATGACACCTTCTAGCGCAATGTTGAACAACAGGCACGAAAGTCCATCACCTTGTCTTAGTCCCCGGCGCGATTCGAACGAACTGGAGTGTTCGCCCGAGATCTTCACACAGTTTTGCACACCATCCACCGTTGCTTTGATCAGTCTGGTAAGCTTTCCAGGAAGCTGTTCTCGTCCATAATTATCCATAGCTCGACGCGGTCTATACTATGCCGGGTTTAAATCAACGAACAGATGGTACGTCGGGACCGGGTATTCACGTTTGCCGTACAGTAAAGATCTGGTCCGTTGTCGAGCGGCCGTCAACGACGCCGGCTTGATAACTTCCCACGAACTCGTTCACTAATGGTGACAGACGACGGAAGATGATCTGGGATATCACTTTGTAGGCGGCATTAAGGATGGTGATCGCTCGAAAGTTCTCACACTCCAGTTTGTCGCCTTTCTTGTAGATGGGGCATATAACCCCTTCCTTCCACTCCTCCGGTAGCTGTTCGTTTTCCCAGATTCTGACTATCAGTTTGTGCAGGCAAGTGGCTAGCTTTTCCGGGCCCATCTTGATGAGCTCAGCTCCGATACCATCCTTACCAGCTGCTTTATTGGTCTTTAGCTGTTGAATGGCATCCTTAACTTCCCTCAAGGTGGGGGCTGGTTGGCTTCCATCGTCCGCTGAACTGACGTAGTCATCTCCTCCGCTGCCTTGACTTTCATTGCCTGTACTCTCAGCGCCATTCAGATGTTCCTCGTAGTGCTGCTTCCACCTTTCGATCACCACACGTTCGTCCGTCAAGATGCTCCCATCCTTATCCCGGCACATTTCGGCTCGCGGCACGAAGCCTTTGCGGGATGCGTTGAGCTTCTGATAGAACTTGCGTGTATCTTGAGAACGGCACAGCTGTTCCATCTCATCGCACTCCGCTTCTTCCAGGCGGCGTTTCTTCTCCTGAAAAGGCGGGTCTGCTGTCTCCGCTTCCGTCTATAACGTTCCACGTTCTGCCGGGTACCTTGCTGCAGCGCGACCGCCCGCGCTGCGTCCTTCTCCTCCAGAATCTGTCTGCACTCTTCGTCGAACCAATCGTTCCGTCGACTTCGACCCATATACCCGACGTTGTTCTCCGCTGCGTCGTTAATGGCTGCTTTGACTGTATTCCAGCAGTCCTCAAGAGCTCACCCTCTTCCGGCAACGCTGCCTCGAGATGCTGCGCGTATGCAGTGGCGACATCAGGTTGCTTCAGTCGCTCTAGGTCGTACCGCGGCGGTCGTCGGTACCGAACATTGTTGATGACGGATAGTTTTGGGCGCAGTTTAACCATCACCAGATAGTGGTCAGAGTCGATGTTAGCGCCACGATATGTCCTGACGTCGATAATGTCGGAGAAGTGCCGTCCATCAATCAGAACGTGGTCGATTTGTGATTCTGTCTGCAGTGGCGATCTCCAGGTGTACCGATACGGGAGGCTGTGTTGAAAGTAGGTGCTGCGAATGGCCATATTCTTGGAGGCGGCGAAATCAATTAGTCGTAGGCCGTTTTCGTTCGTCAGCCGGTGAGCGCTGAACTTTCCAATAGTCGGTCTAAACTCCTCCTCTTGGCCAACCTGAGCGTTCAAATCTCCTATGATGATTTTGACGTCGTGGCTTGGGCAGCTGTCGTACTCACGTTCCAGCTGCGCGTAGAATGCGTCCTTATCATCATCAGTGCTTCCGGAGTGTGGGCTATGGACGTTGATTATGCTGAAGTTGAAGAACCGGCCTTTGATCCTCAACCTGCACATTCTCTCGTTAATCGGCCACCACCCGATCACGCGCCTTTGCATGTCGCCCATCACTATGAAAGCTGTTCCCAGCTCGTGTGTGTTGCCGCAGCTCTGGTAGATGGTATGATTACCTCTAAACGTTCGCACCATTGATCCCTTCCAACAAACCTCCTGCAGCGCTACGATGCCGAATCCACGGTCCTTGAGCACATCGGCGAGTATGCGTGTGATCCCGATGAAGTTGAGAGATTTGCAGTTCCACGAACCAATCGCTAGTCGTTTCCAATCGCTAGTCCCTTTTCGTCGCAGTGGTCTTCGCCGATGGTTCCGGTCCGTACTCTCTTGTTGATTGTTCGTTGCTTATGATTTTTTAAAGGCTGGCTTGCAGGGCCTGACACCAAACCCCCTAAATTTCCGGAGGACCATTTTAGTAATTAGCGATTGTATTCTAACCTAAAAGAAAAATATGAATACATATATTATTCCATTTCAAGGGAGATGATCTATCTTTCATTACCTGTATTTTTGTTGCCGTTTTTTCGATGGAATCCAGCGGAGGAGAACATATCGCTTTCATTTTTTGTATCACTTTGTAAGTAGGAAATCTTGCAGAATTTTTTCTTATGTGTTTGTTCGTACACATATTTACTCATATCACAATCGAGAAAATATTCAAAAGTTTCTTCATCGGACATCATTCCATGAGAATCACTAAAGTAGTGTACATTCTGGAAGCGTGATCTCGGTTTTTTAAAATATGGCCTATCACTTTCACCATACTCGTATCACTTCTGTTGTAGGCAGTTCTTCTTGCTCCCAGTAGCGCTTTTTCTATTGGCGATTAAAGGTTGCATGAAGAAGAAGAAGTCGAAGGATGATATTAGAAAAATATTGCACGAGGAAGCATACGGAAAAAAATTTAAAACTCTTCTCAAAAATTCTAGAAGCGATTTAATTAAAAACGGAAAGCAGTACGGGGTTGGACTTTTCTTATACTGTGTATCAAGTATGATATTATAAAATAAAATTTGAAATCGAAAAATTGCGTTTATTATGCAGTAGAAGGAAAGTCCAACCCCGTACTGCTAACCGTTTTTAATTTAATTGTTCTAGAATTTTGAGAAGAGTTTTAAAAACTTTCCGTATGCTTCCCCGTGCAATATTTTTTAGATATCATCCTTCGACTTCTTCTTCTTCATGCAACCTTTAATCGTCAATGGTATCCTCTCTTGGATCCATTAGCTCGTCATTAATTCTTCTGCGCTTCGTACGCTCACTTAAATCCTCAAAACTTTTTGATGGCCTTCCACGAGATGTTGAAGCCACTGGCTCTGGCTCAGCATGATAAAATTCTTCTAATTCAAATTCTGTGTCAAGCCATTCCTCATTATACACACTTAAAATTTTCCACCGATCTCGGCTGTGCAAATCTCGGTTAAAGTTCATTAGCTGAAATATCGGCTGAATGGACGTATGATTACGGCGGCTCCTTTGAGAGCCGCAGTAAACAAATTGCTTTTCAGCTGAGATGTCAGCAGAATATCACGAACCGAGCGCTCGGCTGTGCGGAACTCGGTAATAGAATCAAAAATGCCGAGCTGAACTAAGTGTGTATGAGTCAAAGTAAGTTTTGGACCGGGATGGGGCCTGCCATTTTTTTTTCAAATTTCAAATGCAGAATTTTCAATTTTGTATGGAGTTGGCTTTTTTTTGTTTATCCACAGCGAAGCTTTGGCAGATATATTCCAAAGCTTTTTCAACGCAATCTACCTGACGTCCCTCGTGAGCTCTAAATACTTCAATGAGTTGCCTATAATTCATGATTCACCAAATAATAAGTATTTAGGATTTACCTTCGCAATCACAGCTCACTATGCACTCAGATAGACATTCATAAATGTTCTGTTTATTTATTTCACCTAGGTACATACCAATAATTATCGAAAGATGTCCTTAGGTACAGACATTTTTGCTTCTTGTATTCACATATTGGATTTTAATTAATATCAAAATTTTACTTTTTATGAAATAATTTCAAATGAAGCCTAGAGTATTTTCGTAACCCTCAAGAGTATATTGTTTTTTTTTATATTTATTTGCTTGATACTTGATAGATAATGAGTTGCCTCCTCTTGGTGAGCCTACGCCAAATGGAGTATCATATAGCTGCATAAGCTATCGTGTACACGACCTACCACGAAGCCTACGACACTTTTCGTGTTATCTACTATCTCTATTTTAACTGTTCTTGATGCTCTTTTGTCATACGCATGGGATTTGTATCCAGCCCATCACAGTCTGCCGTGTATTATGAGAATAACTAGTTGACCCGGCAGACGTTGTCCTGCATAGTAGGCTAGAATGCCCATGCATAGGCGAGAACTGCCCATGCAAAGTTCGCATAGGAATCACAATTTTAGTTTTTCACGATTTGCTCAACTTTACTTGTAATTTTCGCATTCGGAAATATCATATAAACTCGTCGGAAACTATTACGAATGTTTCTGCTGAAGAAATGAAAAATCCATCCAGCCGTTTTCGAGTTATGCGGATACGAACACAGACCATTTCATTTTTATATATAAGATTACAATTAATGTTTCAAAATTAATGACTTTTTTTCGAAAAAGTGATCGGAATCGCAGATTTGCAGCCATAAGCAGCTGGAATTTGTTTTAATGCCTTCTGGGAGGTCCAAAGAAAGTCGTAGTGGTAGTCGCTGAGCGAAACTTTGAGAAACTTTTTTTGTATGGAACTTTTTGTATGACAAAACATTTTTTTTTCTTCGGGTCATTTTCGGATGTTTCACTACCTATTTTCCCATAACTACCCCGTTCTTCGCAAGTCCATGAAACAAGCTTTCAGAAACTTTTTAAAGAGTTGGAAAAGAGCTACTGTAGCCGAAGATATTGACAGTTGAATAATGCATTGATTTTTCAAGAACTAAAAAGTGTCTGGCTCTAATGCCTATATCTTGATAACCATATGGCTTAGAGTGCTGATATGCTGGGGTTTAATGCTCCAAAGCATTAGCATTTAGTAGGTCAACTTGAATTACGAATAAGAGAAAGTCGATTTTTTTATTTTCGGCCACCTGTTTCCCCATAGTGCATTGCATGAGTATGTATCTTGTGTGGCAAGTACAATGGATACACTATTCCCAGGGTGTCAAGAATGTTTCCAACCCGGAAACAGACAGCAAATAATACCATAGGCGAATTGTCTTTTGAATACATGCAGGCCAAATGGATTATTTGTTGCTTTATTGTAATCATGTATGCTCAATTACTCACCTCACTACTGGATATAAACATATATGAAACATTGACAGGCATATTGTAATATTGATTCCGATCCAGCTCAAAATGAAAATGCATTGAATTTATGTTTCTTCATTGTTTGCTCTTTGGCCAACAGTTTTTAAATATCGATACGGAGAAATCCCCAAAACAAATTCGCAGCCAACTAAATATGTTCCGCATGGTATTGTTTTATTGCGTTTCATTGGGAAAGTCACAGAAATAAAGTTTAAAAAATATCTTATTGACGAGTTATAGTTTCATTTAGAAAAAAATATTCTATGGAAAATGAATATGCATACCACTGCTGAGCTGAAGAGAAATGCACCCTGGACTTCCACTTATAAAAAGTACGCCCTTGACTATTTCTGTTCTAACAAGCACGGGTAACAGTTTCTGCCAAATCCACATGTACGTTCGTTAACCAACGATATGACTTTATACAATATGTACATTCCGGCTACCCCAAGTCAAAGAGCACTCCTCCCCAGGAACAAGGATAATTGCAATTACATAACAAAGAAATACCGAATTCATGTTGGTTGACTATTTTCCTCGTCCTGAGTCTCGTCGGATGTGGATAATGGTCGTCTAATGGTCTGATAGTCGGATGGTGGTGATAACAGAAGCCATGAGATGGAAGGAAATGGTGACACCAGAAACCGCAATGAATTCCTTGTTGAACTAGAAGTCTCTATTGTTTCCTGAAGCATGTTAGTTGAGGTTGGTATGAGAGATCACTGAAATCACAAGCTCCGAGACCGAAGAGGATGGCATGGTTTGAGGATAAAACGATATTTTATGCTTCTACCAAATTGTGTCAGATTAATCAACCAATAGGGTCTTTTTGTGTTATCGGCCGTTTTATTATTTATTATTTCTATTTCGATTGTTTATTTTTGACTTCATGGTAACTAATCTTGTAACGTATTATGGTAAGTCACAATGTAGACATGCAAACGTGATGAAAACGTGGATCTATCATCTTAACAGTGATATGTTTGCCCTTTTAACTGCATTTACTTTTTCACGAAAAAGTCACCATCACTGCTAGGTGGTTTGTATTGGAATGCTACAAGGTTTGCCAATATGCATCGCCTCTAGAAAAGGCAGGTGTAGAAATCATTCGGCTAATAATTATGCTAACCGAAATCCTATAGGTACAACTTGCAATAAGAGATAAAAAAAATAGTCGCAATCGCATCCAAACAAGCACCCAACAACAACTATCTGACATTCCAACAATTGCATTTCGAGTTTCAATTAATTCAACAATCTCCATCAGTGCCAACATTCAGTCACGCTACTCGCACTTTTTTGCCGCTCACGTATTTTTCTTTTAAGTAACATTTTTCCCTTCATCGTCGTATTTATCTCTGATCTGACCCGTCAGCGCGTGAAAATAAAATTGTCGACTGTTCAATTAATTTGACACCATGGTGTCATCGTCGACGCGTCAGCAGATTTGGGTGGCACTGGAAATTTAGTCATTCATATCATTCGCATTCCGGGGTCCGGAATACGCCCTAGCAAACACACAAGACCGGAGGAATGCAATCAAATGGGTGGAAAAGTAATTATGAAATTCAATTTTGAGTGACACGTGTTCAAATTTGGAAATCAATTTACAGCCATTGGCTGTAGACGAATTATTATTGAAATATAACACGAACTTTGCATGGGAATCAAGTGTCATGGGGGCGGTTTCTATTTTTTTTTTTTTTTTGGAAATATGTTGTGTATTGAGCTTCATATAGACGTGAGCACATCTAACGTTAAATGTTTTACATTCTGTACACTGCACGCAGAGATATCATAGATTACCATGAAACTACGATATATAAGAATATTATACATGTTGTCAAGTCTTATGTAGGTACGCTAATTCATTCCAATATTATCAATCTGTCTGCGGTAGATATGCAAATCAATGATGACTTGTAAGTGAGCGATTCTATTTGAATTCATTGGTCATTATTTTTTTGTACTTTTTAATTTGCCTAAAAGATGCCGCAGCTCTACAAGACGTGAAGCGATAGATGAACTTTCCTTTCGAAAATGTTGACGCCATGTCCATCAATCAATTTCACTTATTATTAGACTCAGAATACACTATTTGAACACTCACCCAAGCTAATTATGCAAAATGTAGTCATGTAATTACTCTCCTAATGTTGGTTTTTCATTATAGTACCCAAATGAATCCTATAATGAATTTTATGCAACTTATTTGAGTTGCCTAATGGTAAAAAAGCACCTATTCCGTTGGTATGGAAAAGTAGGCCGCTTTATCATTCACAGACGAACTATAAAGCAGATACTATGATCAAAAATTGCAAAAAAAATCCATTGTAGCTCTCATTTGGGTGCTATAATAAAAAACCAACATCAGAACAGTAGTTAAATTACTACATTTTGAAGGAACCCCATGGGACATCATTACACCAGTATATTCAACTCACAACATTCCCAGAGTTCCTCCGGTACTCGAAATCATTCTTGAGTTCAGATATTGGAGATCTTCAAGACCAACAGAGTGATTTATAGGTTTTCGAGCTTGTGTGTTAGTTGGAGAAATCCCATGGGACATCATTACATCAGTATATAAGAAATTCAAAATTCCCAGAATAGCTACGGTACTCCAAACCATTCTTGAGTTCAACAGTTCAACAGAGTGATTCATAGAGTCCTGAGCTTGTGTGATATTTGTAGCAACCCAATGGGACATCATTACACCAGTATACACAAATCACAACATTCTCAGAGTTCCTGCGGTACTCCAAATCATTCTTGAGTTCAGATATTGGAGGTCTACTAGACCAACAGAGTGATTCATAGGTTTCTGAGCTTGTGTGTTAGTTGGTGAAGCCTCATGGGACATCATTACACCAGTATATACAAAATACAATTTTCCCAGAATATTTACGGTACTCCAAACCATTCTTGAATTCAGATCTTGGGGGTATATAAGACCAACAGATTAATTCATCGACTACTTAGCTTATGTATCAGTTGCAAAAACCCCATGAGACATTATTACACCAGTATATGAAAATTATAATATTCTCAGAACATCTACGGTACACCAAAGCATTTTTGAGATCATATATTGGATGTCTGAAAGATCAACAGAATAATCCATAGGTTCCCGAGAATGTGAGTTTGAGAAGCTCAAGGACTCATTAAGAGTTTCGTAGATATTGAACGAATTCTGTAGTTTGTCTGCAATGGTGTATTGAAGTCCCGTGGAGCTATTCCAACTAATTAAACTAGTAGGGACATCGAGGATCTTCATGTTGATCGATTTGAATATTAAAATCTGTACTCAAGGATTGTTTGGCGAGTCGTAGATGTCGAACGAAGTATCTAGTGTGTCTGTAATGGTGTTACGAGGTACAGCGGAGCTATTCCAACTCATAAAAATAGAGGGGACATCGTAGATCTTCTTGTTGATCCATTTGAATATTAGGATCTGTGTTCAAAGACAGTTTGGAGTATCGTAGAAGTTCAACGAATTCTGTATTGTGTCTGAAATTGTGCTACGAGGTACCTTGGAGCTATTCCAACTCATAGAAATAGTTGAGACATCAAAGATCTTCGTGTTGATCGTTTTGAATATTCAGTTCTGTGCTCAAGAACAATTTGGCGTGTCGTTGATATTAACCGAATTCTGTAATGTGTCTGTAATGGTGTATTGAAGTCCCGTGGAGCTATTCCAACTAATGAAACTAGTAGGGACATCGAGGATTTTCATGTTAATCGATTTGAGAACTAAGATATGTACTCAAGAATAGTTTGGAGAGTCGTAGATGTTGAACGAAGTATGTAGTGTGTTTGTAATGGTGCTACGAGGTACCGTGGAGCTCATAAAAATATATATTTTCCTGGATAGAGCAGTTAATTTTGAACATTTTTGCTGAAGAAAGCAATACTCTATCTCTTAAAATGATTTTTGACAGCTGATTTTCGTCTTGGATCATATATGACCCATCCATATTCTATCGGTAGCTCATTTTTCGTCATTGCAAAAAAATAGCGTATGCAACACATTGCAACACTCGATTTTGTCAGCACTCGTAGTATCTATCCAACTCGACAAGCCTCGTTGGATAAACGTACAACTCGTGCTAAAAAAATCATCTTTATGAAACTAGTTGCACAAACTACTAATACTCATTTGAGCAGCGTAATGTTCATAAAAGCACCCATTTCTTGGTATGGAAGAATCATTTATACGAGTCTATTTATTTATTTTACAGTCTTCGACTATGAATTTATTCGTGTAGACTAAAAACTAATACGCGAGTTGAACATTTTACTTCAATTAAAATCATACAAATGTCTGATGACATTAAAACTTTTACAACAAACGTCAAACGTTTTTTTTGCCCATATAATATACGGTATGCAGGGCGTCGGGCGCATTAAAACGGAGTTTTGCCAGGAGATCAGGGCTGTCGATGTTGTTCTGCAGTAGGTCAAATACGAAGAGCCTCTGAAGAAGCATTCTCCTACTACTCAAAGTAAGAAGACTCACAAGTTCGCAGCGGTGATCTTACCGGGCAGCTTACGTCGATTACGCCAGGGAACCCTTCAAAGCGCAAATCCGATAAAAGCTTTCTGCACATGTTTGATTCTTGCTATTTGCGTTACGTGGTACGGAGCCCATACGACTACGCCATAATCTAGAATGCTGCGATGCAACGATGTATACAACGTCTCGAGGCAGTAAATATCGCTGAAGGAGTTGCGCTTCAGAAGTCCAAAATGCAGAAAGCAGCAAAAGCTTTAGCCACAGACAAACAGACGTAGCATTAGAGAAATTACCATCGACTTCAACGATCAATTTGAATTCGATTGGTTGCGCATTTCACAATTTCATTTCACAGAGACGTTAGTGTCCCCGAGTATACGAAAATAGCTCAATAATATCAAATGTTGATTAAATGAGATATGGACATGATTGATATAAGAGATAAAAGATCTGACGACAATATCAATATTTTGCACTAAAATATCATAAGGATATCACGTTATGCTATTTGTAATAAGTGATCAATATCATGTGCCATTAGTTTGTTCTTACCCATAACATATCTTAATATGTAAATGATATTTCGGTGCAAATTTTTGATACTGATGCTTGTTATTTTATCTCTTATATCAATCTAGTCCATATCATGTATTGTTATTCTGTTTATGGCTTTTGCCCGGGTCGTAATCCTTCGAGTTTGACATTTCACTTCAGCGCCTTCTGGTGACAATGTCATACGAAACATCGTTTCGTGTAACATCAGGCTATAGACATCCCTATCTAACTCCCTTAGCCTAAAAATAGCCACCATGTCCCGGGCACAGTGTGCAGATAGACCGCTGTCAGTTGCATGAGATGTCAACAATCGTCAACAACACCAATGATTGTAGCTTGATAATTAAAAATATCCACAACAATAAAAGAGCAGAATTTATTTTTAAATTCTGCTCAAGCTTTTCACTTTGAAATAAAAGACAAATTGTTGTTCTCCATGTAAGTAAAATCAAAATTGATCATGTAGATAAGTTTTGAATCAATTAAACTCATTAGTCATATTTAATGAATATTCCCGTTAAAAGTTGCATATTGAAGAAAGCTGAATTTGGATGTTTTATGATGTTAAGCTTTTTAGATTTGATGTACGTTGCTCGGCGTTGGTGTTGGTGTTGGCTACGCTAAACATGAGCTCATAGCATAGGCCTGTGTAACATGGTCACAAGATGGTGGTAGAGGAGTTGAGCGATTGATTTTTCAGAAAAATGTTGAGGCTGTTACGTCTGTTTGTCTGTGCTTTATCTGTCGTGGTTGAAAGGTATTCACTAAAACTAAGGGTCTGTCTCAATTGGATAATTAAACTGAAATTAAACTTAAAAGTGACATTTCAATAATTACCAAATAACCCTGCTCGCAGAGCAAGATTACTTTTGACAGATATCGAATCATTTTCCATCGATGTCCTATTGGAATTGCTGGGTAGCACCAGCCATTCCTTTAACGGGGTGATTTTTTAATTTTCGAACTGTCACTTTTAAGTTTAATTCTCCAAATGAGACAGACCCTAAGTTTACTGTCCAGTGAAACACCTAAATCTTTGACGAGCGAGAATCGGTTCAAAGTTAGGTCGTGCATAGTGTTTTCGAAAATTATTGGAGAGAGCAGACTTGTGAACGTGATTATGTTACATTTGTTTATATTCACTGCCATTTCATTTCTGTCACACCAGCCCAAAAGCCTATCTGCTTGAAACGCGCAATAATCCACCAAAATCGAAATATTTTCAAGACGTCGGCAAACATCAATTTTGCAGCATTCAATTCGCTACAGAAATCATTCACCAAAAGCACAGAAAAGTAGAAGCCCTATGTAGCTTCCTTGTGGCACCCCAGACGTTATAAGGAAAGGAACCGACCAAACTGTCCCGAGTTTCACAGATGATCAACGGTTGTCGAGGTATGAAGCGATCCAAGAGGCTTACCAGTCAGGGCAGCCGATTCTTCTCCGCCGCAAATTGATGACAAATTCAATTGAAACCCTTCGGAAAGTCCACATACACAGAATCGATTTGTTGTCGACATATGACTTATCCAGTATTTTACATGCGGTAATGGCCGCCACAATTTAACCACAAATTAATTTTTGGTAGGATGCATTCGATTTGACGTTTGTCGTATGACACAGCAGCGATCATCATCATCATGAATTCATCATTATGATGATGAAAACTTATCGTTTATGTGTCATACGAGCCAGACTTCAAACTGTTTCCACCCTACCAAAAACTGAGTTGGATTTCGGCGGCCATTAGCGCTCGTAAAATGCTGGATAAGATTCGTGGTAGCCGACCGTTTCTCAAAAAATCCATGTTGATCAGTAACTATGATGTGTTGAACTGCTGCGTGAATAACATGCAGCATCATACTTTCGAAAACTTTGACAAGGCAGCTGAGAATAGATATTCTCCTGTAGTTCTGACTTCTGAACGTCGTGAACATATCCGGATTTATGAATAGGAGTTATTGAGGATCTTTTCCTCGCTGAAGGGAAGGCTTTCTCGACGAGTGAGCGATTGGAAAGCAGGGGTGGCATTGTGCTTCTCGAATCGAATCACTCGATTCGTATGTTTTTGCATTCGTTTCGAAAAAAATGCGACATTATGTATTTCGTTCGACTTCATTCAGTCACAGTACAAGATTTCGAATGGTGTTTTACTAGCTCAATCGAGTATGTTCTGTCAAACGAAATGTAAACAGAGAGAATAAGAGATAGCTGTCTCCGTGTTTAGTATGCCGCCCGCTGGAGAGACAACTTTCAGCGCATGGCGAATGTGAGTAAACAGAGAGAATAAGAGTAATTTCATCTGCGTGTAGCATGTTGCCTGTTGGAAAGGCATCCTTCAGGGCATGAATTGGCAGTTAATTTATAAACAAGCAAATTGTGCTCAATGACTATAAAAAGCAATATTATTTATTGAGCAGTTGCAACCGATTAAAACATTATGCCGATACAATATGTTTTGTAAATTGAGATATTGTTGCGACACAAATTATAAGTTTTATGTTTATTCGAATTTTGAGCTAAATAATTTAAAGCTAAAGAAGGATTCGATAATAAATTACTTTGATGTATCCATGTGTTTTAGTTAAATGCACTTGGGTTATCTCTTGCGCGTTTTACCCTTCTTATTTTTTTTTGACTCAACTATCGACTCAACTATCGAAATCATCAAGAAATACGTGAAAACTGCAGACACAAAAAAGATTTTAGTTGAAGTCGTTTTTACGCGGATTTCTAGATAAATAGAGATAATTGCATATTGTCTGGAAACTATAAAAGTAGGTATACTAATAACATTCTTTCCTTCAAGATACAATAATGAAACATTTATTCTCTTCCCGTAGAGGAATAATAACAAATATAATTAAAAACTTTCAGCAAGAAATGGCTCTCGTACAACATTCGAAAGCTATAAAGGTGACGAGTGTTTTTCATTCGATTTGAGTCGTTTTCCAGTGTGCTATCGAGTATCTATTATGCCAAAACATCTCGTTATTCTTGTACCTCCTCGAGCTTACTCGAACGATGAGTCGTTTTCGAGATCGAATCGAAAACCGCAATGCCAAACGATAGAATTACGTTCGAATCGAGATGCGCAATGCCACCCCAATGCAGCTGGTAGAGCAAGCAAATCGGAGCAATCCTTGATGAAGAATGGTGAGAGTCCACCTTCATCAAGTCCTTTGAAATTGTCGACATAACGGAGTATCTTCCGGACATCCAATTCCGTGGAAGCTATAGCAGGTTGAGATTGTTAGTGAGTTATTAGAAGAAAAAAAAACCAGAATAGATTTACTGACTCGATCAACGTTGAAGTCGTTTCACCAAAATAGTTCACTGAGGGTTCTCGCTACATACGAATGGATACGCATATTGTATTAAAACGAATACGAATTAAACATTGGATCAGGAGGATTATGATAGTGATTATAAAATTTGATGGCCGATTTGAGGCCGATACAAATATCAGAAAACAATTACGACCACACGGCCGCACCCCCCCCCCGTCGAGTTTTTTTGTCTAAAAATAGTATTTTGAGTGCACAACAAAAAAAACGATGTTTTTGAGGATGTTCCACACATTATTTTTCGAAATTGCGAAATTACTACTTACGCTGTCTTCAAGCAAAACACGCGTCTTGAAAAGCCACAAAATACTTCTGAGGGTGACATCCGTGAAAAAAAAAATCTACAGTTCAAAACATTTTATTCTTTTTCTCATTATCACTAAATTGTAAGATTAACGAGAAAAGATGCATTTTCGTCAAAACTGTACTTTTAAGAAAATAAAACTTATTCTACAAAGTTGTTCCGGATAATGGGGCCCTTGTTAAAGAGTTATAAAAAAATAGCGTGGCCCATTTTATGAAAATGAAAAAATATTTTGCGGAATATTGACTAAAAATGTTCTACAAAATTGTAGTGCAGCTTACTCCAATCAGCTTTGCCATATAAACTTTTTTCTGTAGCTCTTAAGTTCACTTATTTAGAGCCATTTTACTTACTAAAATTAGGGTGTCCCTCAAAAAACAATATTTTTAATCTGCTTATTTTATTTTTTATTTTTCACAAATGTCACCTTCTGAAATCTTTTAAGGCTTTTCAAGATGCGTGTTTTGTTTGATAAAATATGACATTAGTAAAATTGGTAAAACTTAAGATAAAAAATAACATATATCCAATGTTTTGAATATGAGGTCTCTTTGAATATTAGGTCTCTCTCAAATGCCGTGTAAACATATTTTTTTGGTTTGCCCCAATCAGAGATATCAACTGTTGAAAAAAACCTAATTTGACAGAAAAACAATTATAACTTTTGATCGGCAAAAGGTATTGGGCATATTTATACATCAAACGTTGCATTTTTTGAACTCTAAAAGTCACCCACTTCACTTTTATGAACCGTAAAATTTTGCACCAATAATCAAAATGTATCGCCGAATCATAAACTATCAAATTTTGCAACATATCCAGATAGTTTCAGAATGTTTCGGCACTGGGGGAGATCCCCAGAGATTGAAATATATGGCGTATTGTACAAATCTTCTTTCTGTAGGCCCTCCTTAGCCGTGCGGTAAGACGCGCGGCTACAAAGCAAGACCATGCTGAGGGTGGCTGGGTTCGATTCCCGGTGCCGGTCTAGGTAATTTTCGGCTTGGAAATTGTCTCGACTTCCCTGGGCATAAAAGTATCATCGTGTTAGCCTTGGAAGTGCTTAATGAACACTAAGCTGCGAGGCGGCTCTGTCCCAGTGTGGAGATGTAAGCCAATAAGAAGAAGAAGATTGTACAAATCTTCACTTTAATACACCGCAACAGACGGTCAACGGCTACGATCGATAAATTTCACCATAGAACATTCAATGCCCTGCGTCCGCGATATATTTATCAATCAGTCACTTATACAAATATTGCCAGAAGAGAAAATACAGCACCGTCAAGGGCGTCGCAAATCGGTTTTATTGATTGATTTATTGAGCACCATTCCATTCGGACGGAAACGATTCAACAGGAAGCTTGTTAAAACGCTCGACAGACGGGTGGCCGCTGTCCTCGTTAGTATTACCACAGTACAAGGTCGGTCGGTGATCGATGAAGCAGCATCAGCAGCAGACGGGACGGGACAGAAGAATGTTAAATGCTGAATAAGCGCAACAATCGTGATGAATGGCCAATCCAATAAGCCGTTTCCAGTGAATGGTCGTGTCGATACGCGTGATTCGATGGCTTCTGATGATGATGGATTTTACAGTTGATTATCTGAATCAGCTCTTTTGGAATTTAATATGTTTTTTTTTGTTATTCGTTTTGGGATTGGTCATACTGGAAGGACTGTAATTAAAGGTGAAGAATATTTTATTCATGCGAAAATCGGAATCTGAAATAATGGTAATGATTAACAGTATACTTTGAAACTGCTCATTTTTATTGAGACCAATGAATTATTGGCAGTGGCTGATTTTCTACCCGCCGCTGTCACATCCAGGCGCTATAGTATATGCGCAAAATGGCCAGCAAGAGTTAACCGGCAGAAATGTGTATGGTGAAAGTCATCTAACGCGGGTTTTCTCAAAATAAGAAACTTTTCATGAAAAACTATTTCGTACCGATTATGTAGGAAGGTGTCCGCTACCATGCCTACCAAATATTTTTTTGATGAAATTGCTTAATTTTGAGAAATCGAACCTTAGATGCCTTTCGCCATACTGATTTCAGAAAGTTAACTCCTAGTGTGCCGCTGTAAGCACGCTCAAAGCAGTCGATTTATTATGGCTTTTTGGCCAACGGATGATGGCATTTAATGAATCGCCTGCTTTGAGCGTGAAATCAGGATACCTAAACAATAAATAAATATAAAATTTTCCCTGAATAATGCAAAATTTCCATAAACATTTAAGAATTTCCCCCAAATCAAAATACATTTGCACTTTTAAAAGCAAAAATTATATTATATGAAAAAAAATCATTCCGTGGAAAATTTTGTAATTGTTTATCACTAATATAAATTTATTTTTGGAAATTTTATGTTTTTTCAATGAAGCATTTTAATGTTTTTGTTATTTTTTTTTATAATTGCAATTTTTGCTTTTAAACGTGCTTATTTATTTTTGTTTATGGAAATTTTGCATTATTTGTGGATACTTTATATTTATTTATTGCTTGTACCCTGATGTCTTTACTAGAAATTCCCTAATTTTTATGGAAAAAATTTAATTCTCTATGAAAATTTTATGTTGCTGCCATTTTAAATCGATTCCTTCCACCCGAATCTCGTGCCAGCTGCTTCGATTGTCGATCGCCGGTTTCCTACGCGATGGAGTGCAAAATTCCATTTGCAAATTTGAACGAAACAGCCTCGCATCAAATATGCAAATTGTGACCTGGCTGCCTCGGCATGGTTTTGCTATTTTTTCGCTTTTGGTGACCCTTTGGAAATGCTTGCGAAGCAGCGGACAAAAAACGCATCCTCTTCAAACGGAATCCTTTTAAATTATTTATGACAATTTGGAAACAAATGGATCCTTCGGCACACTCGTGGCCCGAGCAAGGCACGCGGGTGGAAGAAAGCTATTGTAAAGAAGCAATTTGGGTGGATGTCTGTTGGAGTTCAATTTTTCCGATCACAGTTGAGAGGTGGAAGCTGTAGCTTTCCATGACCTTTCTAACATCCTCAGCATCATTATTATGGCGTGAAAATATAATTGAATTATTTTGTGTGTCCTGCAAGGAACATAAATTTCATGCTTTCAACTTTGCCAACACACTTGTTCTTAATGTGTGATTGTTATTCTCTCAATGTCATCCGTTTTATTTGAAAGTCATCAACATACATCAGAACAACGTTCGCCAACTAATGAACAATTCTTTCGCATCTCATCTCGTTTTCAGACCTGATCCGCGACAATAGCACTTCCGGAACATGCCAGCCCACATCCGCCGTATGCCAGCGGCAGAAATAACATCGTCGCCTTCAACCAGAACAGTGCTCGCAGTCCAACAGGTGCTTGGAAAAATTGTGTCATCTTTTGTAACGGCAGCGGCGTGCGACAACAGCAAGCGCATAAAAAATCATAAAGTAGCAATCTGCTGAGCATTAACTGTATTCAAAGCCGCACCCCTCCCCCCACACGGGCATAAAAAATTCCACCCGACCGGATTATGTAAACAGGAAAATGACAGCCCCAGCAATGTCACGTGGATATGTTTCGCTGCCATTGCACAATGCGGCGCCAGTTGGGTGAACATCGACAACTGCAACATTTCCGGTGGTGGCGCAGCTGTCTTCTGGGTGACTCGACAGTGAGGACGAGCGATAGGGTAAATGAACCTGTTTGGAAATATCCTAGGTAGAATTTCGTTTCTTTCTTTCATAACGATTAGTACTGTCTTCAAGATACAGCTCAACTGGCCTTTTCTAATTTTGAATACTTTGTGTAAAATGTTGGAAAAATTCCATCTGTATTAATTTCACAGTCAAATATATAATAGTCAACATTTAACGACTTATATCTTGAAACACGTTAAAACTAAAATCTTTTCCTTCCAAAGCTAATATTAGGAATGCAAGAAACAAATTTTTAAAAAAATAGTCATTTTTAAACTCGCAGGAATTTCTATAACTTTGTTAGTATCCCACCCAAATAGTTTAAAACAGAAATAGCTGAACGTCCATACTGTCACCAAATGCTAAGGCCTACCCAAACATTTACCCCATCACCGTCGCCAGTAAAACAAAGCTCAACTTCCATTTTTATCCTTCTTCCCGGTTGCAATTTAGCTCTTGTTCTGGACTAATAATAAATGCACATGCAACGACGCAACAGCAAATGTTCCAGGTGTAATACCCGCTAGCCTGGAGCTACCGACGCGGTAAACTTGCGAATAAACACAACCAGAGCGCGTGGGAAACTTTTCTGCATAAAATAAAAAAGTGAAACAAGAAAAACTAGCGTACAGGAAACTCCGAACTCTTCGTGATATATGGGACGGAAGGCTGCTGCCAGAACTGGGGCATAACAGTACCGAGAGGATAAAATAAATAGATGACTAGCCTAAGGCAGGACAGTTAGAGCACGGTCCACTCTGCAGCGCCAACAGAGTTCTGTAATATGGCTCGACGAAACTTTAGCAGTGACGGATGCAACTGCTGCTGTAATCAGAAACAACTAGTGGCTGTGCTGGTCTTTTTCACCATTGCTCTGGGAGCTCCACATTCAGGTACGTACGACACCCGCAAAGCGACGGTTGGCGCGGATGGGTCAATTGTTATTTAATCCTATTTTTGGATATGTTACTGAGGTAGGGATGAAAGTTTTTGCACGAGATGAAAACCATTTTATTTGCACGGGAACACACTTGAATAAAACAAGCGTTTCACGTTATTCTGCTAGATCCTAGTAACTAGAACATGTTTACAAAGATGATTTCGCTCAAAATAACTATCAACAAGTTTAATTACCATCAAAGTGAATCACTGTTTAGATTATGCGGGCTTATCAACCTTCTTACAGTGCACAATAGGAAAAAAGGAAGTATTTTTGGCCAAAATTATGAATCCTGCAATAAATGGTGGAATTCATCATAAAAACATAGATAGGAAAGAAAAATATTTTTTTGAGGCTTCAATGGGGTATGGGACCAATTTTCGGCATAGTATCGATTTTTGCCATATTCTACAAAACCAACGGAATTTGGTCACTTTTTGGCTAGCAATAAGCCTGTTTGATGCTAGATAAAATACTAATGGTCATATAAAGCTATTAACTATATATTTGTGCCACAGACAAATGGACGCAACACACATTTGATAAAATGATCAAAAAAGCACTATTAGCTTCTGGTGTTGAAAATTCACTGAATAGAACTTATTAAACTAACAAAGAGGGGTAGAACAGATTCAATTATCGTCAAATTGTGACATCAACGAAATAAAGTTTTATTTATTTTCATTTATTTTTCATATAGGGTAAATCACTACTTGGGCCTATGGACCCGGTTCCCGGCTCACTACACAGAAAACTAATGATTTATACTGTTTGGAAGCCGTAGGTTTATGATTGATAATTTTCAAAAAGTCTCCCATTTATTTTTCACAATATTCAATATCTTTCAATCACTTGTTTTACTCCTAATTGATCCAATTGTAGAAAATAAAAATGTAGATTTCAAAATCTCACTCTCCGATGCCACACCACTGAGCCGGAGTGATTCTTTCCACTTTTACAAAACGGTATCATCAAATAAACACCTACCTGAAAATCGTCCTAGTGCTCGTTACAATCATTGCTTCAAGCTTTTAATCACCACACCATAATGCTCCACACACGCACTTCAATCTAATCACTAGAACGTATCACTAGAACTTATATAAACATAATTAGAATACATTTAAAAATGTATTCTCAAACCGAACAAAAAATCACCTCGGCCCAAAAGCTTCTAGCCGCACCGTGCTGCCAAAAGGCCAGGAGAATGAAAATGATCCTTCATCGTTGATAGGAAAACTGTTTAATATGTTGACACTATCATGTTATTTATAATTTTCTCGATTTCAAAAGGTGAAAAAAATATTGTTTTTAAGTATTTGGAACAAAAATTGGATGAGTAAATATATCTTCTCAACCAAATAAAAATGATTATGAATGATACCATCTGGCATCTTGTTGTCGTGGAACGTGCATATTTTTGTTTACGTCGCATTTTCTATCATCCCGAGAGAGAATAATAGAGAAATGTTTAGAGATTGAGTGAAATTTTTCTTAGGCCGGGAACTGGTTTTGTGATATGCCGAATGGAAATCGCTATGCCTGAAATGAGTGCTGCACCTCGTTAATTTAAATCAAATAAAAGCTTTCTTGAACGATATTTAGCACGAATAGCTATTTTTAAGCAGAAGTGAACCCCAATGCAGTATTATACAGCCCACAAAATTCAGGAAAAGTTGCTTCCTGTCATAAATATCAATTGAATAATGCAGTCGTACGCATGTTAGGCCGGGAATGGGGTAAGAAACCCTATTTTTCATATATTTGATATTTCATTAAGATTTCTTTCATAATTTTAAAAAGTTATTTTGTCAAGAGTTATTCATCACACTATTCATCCAACACTTTATGGTGAAATCTATAATTCGCTTCTATAATCAAGTAATGTCAAATTTGTAAATTTTGAACCCTTCCCTTCTCACTGCGTAACGTTTTTTATATGATAGATGATTTTTTCTTGAATTAGGCGCAACGTTAAGACATAACCCTTCCCCTTAAAATGTTATGTAATTTGTGTTCGGCGCCAAATTCAATTAAAGGAGCATTATTGAGTAACTCAAATAAAAATTGGAAATGAAGAAGTTTACCAAAACACCTGATTAATCCCCCTAGCGGTAATGTTGTCTTTCTCGTGCATTATAAGAAAATGTATTTTGGCCATAACTTTTGAGCCCATAGTCCAATCCAGCCTTTTTTAATAGGGAACAATGGAACAATATTCTCTGACGAATGAAACTTGTTGCGAGTAAATCGGTTTAAAGTAAGTAAGTCATTTTTGCTCACACACATACAGACATTTACACACACGTACACACAGACATCACCTCAATTCGTCGAACTGAGTCGATCGGTATACAACACTATGAGTGTTTGGACTTTTTTATGCTTTTGGAGCGATCATATAGCTACTACATATAATTAGTACACGAAAAAGACAAAAATGGGCAATTTTTTTCAAATTCATGCATCTCACAAAATGGTACATTTGGGCAGAATTTTATTCATGGTCCTCAAAGCTTAAAAGTTCAATAGTGTAGTGCATGATGTTTTACTGCGGGGTACCAAACTGTTTTGTTCGTTAAATATTGCGTAAAATATGCCTTTACAAAACTACTAAAAACTAAAATCCGGATGAAGCTATTATTACATCATCAAGCCTATTACATAGATCTGTTTAAGAGTTTTGTAACGATATATAAATATGTTACTTTTGAGACAAAAATATGGCAAAGATGACCGTTTTCCCAAAAAACGTAAAAATATCATTTCTAGTATGAACGCCCTCACCCCTCCCTAAAAAATCTAAAAAATAAGAACCGTCCTGATTATAAAAATATAGGTTATAAGCTATGTATTCATCACATTCTACTCGCCCAAATCAAAAATTGGCCTTTTGGTAGTTTTGGCCATTCCTTTGTAAGGGGCTGTCCTATTGTGCAGTGCTCAAAAAACTTACACTTACGATGTTCGCGTCATATTGACACGGATTTGAGTTATCTCCGACATTTCTCGGCCAAATTTACATGTTTATATACCCAAAAAATCGACAGCTCATTTCCGAAACTGACCTAAGATTGATGATCAGCCACACCCACATTCCGTAACCGCCGGTGGAAGGATCGACAGTTAGCCACTTATATGGACGAAAATTTCATAATAATACAGCGCAAATCGATTTTATAATTGTTTTTTTTTGTTAACGAAAATATCTTAAAAACTATTTCAACGATGGGGAGCATGATGCTGTCAATATTCTGGCAGATGTTCTAGGTTCTCCAAATCATTCTGGAGTTCAGACTTAAAGAGTCTTTGATGTCGACGTCAAAACCAATAGCACCGAATTGTGTCCGCATAGACCCTAAGAGGTTTTGAATATGGTTTGCGAGTCTAAGTTCTCCAAATCATTCTGGATTTTAGCCATAAAGTGTTAACCACATCAACTACCCTCGGTACAAACCCAATAGCACCACATTGTGTCCGCATAGGTCTTTAGAAGCTTTGCGTATGATTTACGATTTAGATATATCCAAATCGGATGTTCTAAGTTCTTCAAATCTTTCTGGAGCTCAGACCTAAAGTTATTTACCCTCGGTACATAACCAATAGCCCCACATCGTGTCCGCATAGCTCCTTAGAGGCTTTGCGTATAACTTATGGTTTGGATGTCAATATTAGATGTTTTATGTTCTCCAAATCATTCTGGAGTTCAGACCTGTTGAAAATCGTACCCCGGCTGTTACACCCGGCACTCCACATGACACCTACTAGCGCAATGTTGAACAACAGGTACGAAAGTACATCACCTTGTCTGGAGTGGAGTGTTCGCCCGAAATCTTCACAGAGTTTTGCACACCATCCACCGTTGCTTTGATCAAACTGGCTTCGTTGACAACGTTCCAGATTTTTACTGTACGGCAAATTCTTCAAATATGTCGTGAATACCAGGTCCCAACGCACCATCTGTTCAATGATTTCAAGGCGGCATACGACAGTATAGACCATGTAGAGCTATGGAAAAATATGGACGAGAACAGCAGTCTGATAAGCTTTCCAGGAAGCTGTTCTCGTCCTCCTACGAACTCATTCACTATTGGTGTCAGACAACGGCAGATGATCTGAGATATCACTTTGTAAGCGGCATTAAGGATGGTGATCGCTCGAAAGTTCTCACACTCCAGCTTGTCGCCTTTCTTGTAGATGGGGCATATAATCCCTTCCTTCCACTCCTCCGGTAGCTGTTCAGTTTCCCAGATTCTGACTATCAGTTTGTGCAGGCAAGTGGCTAGCTTTTCCGGACCCATCTTGATGAGCTCAGCTCCGATACCATCCTTACCAGCTGCTTTATTGGTCTTTAGATGTTGGATGGCATCCTTAATTTCCCTCAAGGTGGGGGCTGGTTGGCTTCCATCGTCCGCTGAGCTGACGTAGTCATCCCCTCCGCTGCCTTGACTTGGCCATTCAACCACGGTATGTGAATATCTGGAGATTACCTTAAAAAATCACAAAAATCCAAAGATTCTGATGGCGCCGACCCCTTTGCCGTTAGAATACTGGAAGCGTCCTATTTTGTCCCATTTCCTCTACAAATAGACAAATTTGCTAATGCATATGTTCGCATCAATCAAAAGACAGGGAAAACCTTGACTTGTATTATCATGTAATATCATAATAGGCCTCCCATATATTTTTGAACACGGATAAGTGTCTCATTTTGTCTAATACCCCCTATAAAATGCTTCAGACGATACACATTTAAGATTCGAGGAGATCATCAAATGAGTTACTGTCAGTTATGGAATTCAGGACGATGAAGTAGTATTATCCTCGGACAATTCACTGGGAATCTGTTTAGTGTCTGTTTTTGTTTGATGCCCCTATAATTTGAAAATATTTTCAAAAGTATAACATCAAATCAATTTTCATTTTAGGAAAATGTACTAAGATCCTTGAAGACTATTGTAGGCATATCAAAAGGCTATTCCTTTTTGCAGGGTCCCTTCAGTGTCTCATTTTGTCCAATATCCCTTATACGTTGAACCTTTTTTATCAATTTATCAGAACACACAAATTGAAAGCTCAAGAAAATTTTGTGAAAATTGGCGAATTATCTGGACAAAAAAATGTGACTTTTCCTAGGGGGTTGAATAGTGTCTGATTTTGCCAAATATCCCCTATAGTTAAATGAAATTTTAAAATCAGATAGAGCAAATCAATTAATAACTATGAAAATTATATTAGCATCCTTGCTTACTTAGTGGACATATTAAAGAGAGGTTTTTTTTTATTTTTTTTTGAGTGCATCGTTCAGTGTCTCATTCTGTCTAATACCCCACATACATTGAAATTCTTTTAATGCACAAAAACACCAATTAAAGTTCGATTTCTCTAATTTGGGTCAATATCCCCTATATTTAAATGAAGTTCCAATATAGTAGAGCAAATCAATAAATAACTTAGAAAACTATATCAAGACCCTTGCGTATTATAGTGGACATATTAAAGAAAAGTTGTTTTTCTTCTCTTTCTTATTTATTGATTTGCTCTACTATATATTGGAACTTCATTTAAATATAGGGGATATTGACCAAAAATGGGCCCTCCTTAGCCGTGCGGTAAGACGCGCGGCTACAAAGCAAGACCATGCTGAGGGTGGCTGGGTTCGATTCCCAGTGCCGGTCTAGGCAATTTTCGGATTGAAATTGTCTCGACTTCCTGGGCATAAAAAGTATCATCGTGCTAGCCTCATGATCTACGAATGCAAAAATGGTAACCTGGCTTAGAAATCTCGCGGTTAATAACTGTGTAAGTGCTTAAAGAACACTAAGCTGCGAGGCGGCTCTGTCCCAGTGTGGGGATGTAATGCCAATAAGAAGAAGAAGAAGAAGAATTGACCAAAATCAGACATTACCCAGCTCCTCGTTAATTAGCTAAGGCCTTATTTTATTATTCAAGTGATTTGCTAAAATTAGCACAATTCACAAAATTCTCTCGAACTTTAATTGATGTTTTTGTGCATTAAAAGAATTTCAATGTATAGGGGGTATTAGACAGAATGAGACACTGGACGATGCACTCTAAAAAAGAAAAAAACTCTCTTTAATATGTCCACTAAGTAAGCAAGGATGCTAATATAATTTTCAGAGTTATTAATTGATTTGCTCTATCTGATTTTAAAATTTCATTTAACTATAGGGGATATTTGGCAAAATCAGACACTATTCAACCCCCTAGGAAAAGTCACATTTCTTTGTCCAGATAATTCGCCGATTTTCACAAAATTTTCTCGAGCTTTCAATTTGTGTGTTCTGATAAATTGATAAAAAAAGGTTCAACGTATAAGGGATATTGGACAAAATGAGACACTGAAGGGACCCTGCAAAAAAGGAATAGCCTTTTGATATGCCTACAATAGTCTTCAAGAATCTTAGTACATTTTCCTAAAATGAAAATTGATTTGATGTTATACTTTTGAAAATATTTTCAAATTATAGGGGGCATCAGACAAAAACAGACACTAAACAGATTCCCAGTGAATTATCCGAGGATAATACTACTTCATCGTCCTGAATTCCATAACTGACAGTAACTCATTTGATGATCTCCTCGAATCTTAAATGGTCTGGGTTCAGCCAAAACGCACCAAGCGGCTTTTTGACTGACTTGTGATATTTTGTTCGTACAAGGACAACGGAAATCGTTTCATATCAATTCAAGCGTACATCTGCAATAGGATATCCTAATTTGTTGAGCTACACTACTGGTCACAGTTTTTTTTTTATTAAATAACCCTCATTATTAAGTATGTTGTAAAAATTCGGATAAACTTTCCGTGAAAACTTGAATGAAATTCCCGGAGAAATTCGAAAATAATTCCCAAGGATGTTCGACTGAATTTCTTGCGAAGCTTTAAATAATTCCCCGTTCTTGTTAAAATCCGAATGCATTTCCTGTGAAAAATGGAATGAATATCCGCGAAAACTCGAATTTTGTATACACTTTCTTTGGAAAATCAAATGCATTTCCTTTCGAAAATCAAATAAATTTTTCGTGATAGCTTGAATGATATTTCAGTGAAAAATTCCAATATAATTTCGGTTGGATTTCTCGTAAGAACTCGAATGCAGAATTTCGTATTAATTTTTTGCGTAAATTTGAATGATCTTTTGTGGAAACTTGGAAAAACTTTAAAGAAGAATTATTTCAATCTACCGCGGGAATTTATTACTGACTTTCACGGGAAATTTATTTGAATTATCACGAGTAGTTCATTTTGCATGGGTTTCCAATTCTGCTTCAAATTCATTTAAATCTTACAAAAAAAAATCATTTGAATTTTCAGTTGAACTCCGATTGGTTTTTGCCTTTCTCGTACAACTAAGTTGTACCGAAAGGCTATCATTTCACTCCAAATTCTAACTTTTGATAGAAGTCCCGGAGACCCATAGTGTTATATACCATTCGACTCAGCTCGATGAGCTGAACAAATGTCTGTCTGTCCGTGTGTGCATGTGTGTGTGTATGTGTGTGCGTGTGTGTGTGCACAAAATGCCATAAAAAACATTAGCCAAATTTTCACATTGAAACTCTTAACCGATTTTCTTGCAACAAGTTGCATCCGACAGAGACTGAAACGCTGTTGATCACTATTGAATTTCACAATAATTGCAAATTGCAAAAAATAGATAATATTAAAATAGTGATGAGACATAGTCACATAGAACAATAATGTGTTATGAAAAATGCCTTGCATCTATGAATATTTTTAAAGTTTATCCGTGGCTTGCTTCCAGTAAGAGTTTCATCGTACTATAAAGATGCTCGTGTTGCACGCATTTAGGCGTAAGTATGCTCTTCGTTGAGTTTCATAGTACACAGGATTTTGTTTTTACACGATTTTTTTTCGCTCGTATTTTTGATCGTGTGACTTCAATTTGCCACCAATCTCTTCGCAACATGTTTCAAAAAATCCAGAATAAATCAAAGAAAAATCACATAACAATTAATATACGTTAAACATTTAGGATGAGTGGAAAATTGAGAAAATGTAAATCGTGTAAAAACAAAATCCAGTGTACTATGAAATTGTCCGAAAGTCAAAATTCGAACATAGGAAATTAGAGAATATTTTGGCAGCGCCATCTGTCGTCTACTAGTGTAAATTTTCTATCATAACATTAGACGGTGTAACTGTTTTGCCTTTCTTGTACATCATCGAGGTGTAAGCGTAAAGGCTACATTTATTACCTTTTTCCGCGAGAAAGGCGCCATCACCGCTAGGTGGATTAATCTGGGTTTTTTTTCTAGAAATTCAAATGAATTTCTTATTGAAATTGGGATGAATTCGTCGTAAAAAAATCAAATGAATTTTGTATAGAAATTCAATTGACTGAAAAGTGTTGATCAGAGCAAACAATTATCTACCAAAAGTGTTACAAACACAAAAATTGCCCAATTGAGAATTGATTCTATTTTACTTCTTGTTGACTGTTCAGGTCGGTTGTGTCATTTCCCTGCATCAACAATGTAACGTTTTCCATTATGTCTTTCCAGATCCCAGCTCTCTGTCGGACAACTATCTGGCACCGGCAATGTCACAGGCATATTTTGCAACCCGAAACAATACCAAAGTCACGGCACAAAAGGGCGGCACTGCACTGCTGCCATGCACCGTACTGACACAAACTTCCGCCCTGGTAAGCATTTGAGCTCGCGACTACTCCTCTTTCAGTAGCAGAAAACAAACAAAACCCCTGCTACTGCGACCCCTCCTTCCGCTGCCATACATTTCGGTTTGATTTTCTGACTTCGCAACTCTTCCCACTTTCGTAGGTATCCTGGGTGAGACGAAGGGACTTCCAACTGTTAACCGTAGGACTATCGACATACAGCAGTGACGAGCGCTTCCTGGTGCACCACATCCGACATATGGGTCATTGGGCGCTGCGGATCAAGGCCGTTCGGGACGAAGACCAGGGCCTGTACGAATGCCAACTGTCCGTGCACCCGGTGCAGTCGGTGTTTGTCGAGCTGAAAGTTGTAGGTGAGTAGACAGAGCACGAGCAGAACCGTCAACATTCGATTTCAATTAAATAACATCGTACGGCTATCGTAAATCAGTTTTGCTGACTGGCTCGGGAACGAGAGAAAAAAAACTTTAAAAAATCCACATTGCGCCGATGAAAAAGTTATGGATGATCTTCTATCTGTGATACGTTAAATAACGAATGTTATAACTCGTGACAAGGTTTTCAACCACTGCAGGATTTTTTAATGCTTCAATCGATCCGAATAAAGTTCGCACCACATAAGATTGCTGATGTCTACATTTAGCCAAAGCTGCTAACTTCTTCTTCTTCTTATTGGCATTACATCCCCACACTGGGACAGAGCCGCCTCGCAACTTAGTGTTCATTGAGCACTTCCACAGTTATTAACTGCGAGGTTTCTAAGCCAGGTTACCATTTTTGCATTCGTATATCTTGAGGCTAACACGATGATACTTTTATGCCCAGGGAAGTAAAGATAATTTCCTATCCGAGAATTGCCTAGACCGGCACCAGGAATCGAACCCAGCCACCCTCAGCATGGTCTTGTAGTAACCGCGCGTCTTACCGCACGGCTAACTATATATCAAATTAAACGATTTCCCGATTTTCAATATTTGGAATCTTGCCTTTTTTAGACGTGCACACATTATCAAACTGATTGGTTGATCAGCAGAGATTACATAATTCCATAGACACATTTCTTCGAACGTGGGATTGTGAGTTGTGACGCAAATGATTGAATTGAAAGTAAAATTGCACTATTTTAAATACTGAATTACACAGGTGCACAACAGACCATATCGTTTGGCAAAGATATACAAACAACCCAGAAATTATTTGCAGACATAACAGATTTGATTCTGCGTATATGGATAGATACCTAACCCAAGTCACACCTGTTTAAACACACCAATCAGTGGATATAAATTGTAGCTTCCTCATCATTACAATCCACATTCAGTTCTCATTCGTGACAACCAACTAAAATCTCAACTAAAATGAAATTCGTCATTGTTCTCGCTATGCTGGTGGCTGTGGCTTTCGCCATGCCCAAGGCTGAGCAGGAACTGCCAAAGCAATTAGTCCAGGAGTTGCAAGAGGTTTTGGTGGAGAATGGAGTCGATCCGGTCGTGGCCAATGGATGGTTGAGCAACGCCTGGAAGTGGGTCAAGAAGAACGCTGGAAACGTTGCGAAGATTGCTGGAACCGTTGCCGAAGTCACTGGTGGAAAGTAATGATCGCACTCCCTCACTCACTTTCTAATTAAGGTCCAACCACGATAATGGAATATTGCACTATTTAAAGCACTTGCGAGCTTCCTTTAGTCTTCACATGATATGTATATCAATAAATACCAATTTATTACAAGTAAATGAAAAAATGGATTTTTATTATTATCCTATTTACCATCCGGATTCCGGAGTTGGAGCAATTCTCCAAACAATCAATCGATTTCTTATGGCTTGGAAAATCTTGACTTTTCGCGTATTGAATCTGGTCACGTTTCGATGTTGTAGAGTTAAGAAGTAATGGATGGACCACATGTCCCGATCGACTACTGTATTTCTGCACGCCAAACCTCGCTATCACAATCTCGAGTGCAACGGAAGAACATCGCCATTGTAAACGAGGTTGACAATTTCGTTTTCTTGATCTCTAGTTTATCAAGCGTTGCACGACTTATCAGCATTGCCGACGAACCATGTTCAAACAATATCTGCCACAGACGGCAATTCTGCAAGTTAAACTTCATTTCATATATTTAGCTTACATCTAAACAGATGACGCTGAATCAACCATGTGACACCACAATACACGGTTCGAGGCTACATCTCCATCTCTATCCTCGATTGCGCCCCATGTTCACCAAGTCGTTCTGTTCCTGGTCAGCTAACTTTGCTCACTTCGCTCCACGCCTTCTTGTACCTTCCGGGAAGCGAACACCATTTTTGTACGGTTGCTGTACAACATTTGTTTCAAGTTCGTTTATTTGGTAGGCTCAGGCGTGTATAACACTTTACGGAGCCATGGTTTTTTGTGATATATACAATCAATATCATTTTAGAATACAATTAGTAAGAGAGAGGTAGAAGCCAGCGTACTCGTGGTTAGCTTACAATGTTCAAGGATGGACGGGGCTTAGAATTTGGGATCAGGTAATTACAGGTTCTCATCCGGGCATTTGGCGTCAGGGACGATGTGGCGTGTCGTCGTGCTCGAGGAGTGTTCCGACTGGGAGCATCTTCCGGATGGCAAGAGCTAAGGAGCTCTACGGAACAAAAAGTCAGAGATTAAACAAAAAAAAACTTTGAACAAAATATTAGATTTTGATGTCAGAAGTACAAAGAAAGCTATAAATGGCCTGCATATAGACAACATCACGATCCCCCAAAATACCTCGAACTTCCCTGAAGGGTTGTTTACCTCGGGCCACAAGGGTATCCAATAATTGCTCTCTGGAGGCGTCATTTTTCGAGCAGGACCAAACTACGTGATCGATGTCATCATAACCGGCTCCGCACCTACATAAGTTGCTATCGACAAGGTTCATTCTGTACAGATGTGCGTCTAGTGAATAGTTATTAGACATATGTCTCGACATCACGCGAATGAAGCCTCGACTTAAGTCCTCACCTCTGAACCACGCTCGCCCAGAAACTTTTGGAACTATGGAAAATAGCCACCGTCCAAGTTCATTGTGTGTCCAATTTCTTTGCCAACTTTGAAGAGTACTCTGACTAACTAATAGGAAAAACTCGTTGCTCGAGTATTGTCTATCATAAACCTCACCCTCCTGTGCGCCCACCTTTGCCAGCGAGTCTGCCCTCTCATTGCCGTAGATTGAGCAGTGAGATGGGACCCAAACAAAGGTAATCTTGAATGATCTTTCGACCAAAACACGCATCTGCTCTCTTATGTTTGTAAGAAAGTAAGATGCGTGCTTAACAGGTTTCATCGACCGGAGTGCCTCGATGGTCTACGGGCTGATTTGAAATTATCCCCAAAGCGAAGTTAATTTCTGCCAGCTCAGCAACATAAACCGAACACGGTTCCTGAAGCTTTCGGAAGGTGGTTTATGTTACCAGGCTTCGGAATTCTCACTCATATGAATAAAAACCTGCGATTAATCCATTTAGCGGAGTGTGATTTTTCATGGTCCCCCTGTGAGGAAGTATTCTCACACAACATTTTTATCCGGATAGAATGGCGGGTGATAAATTCGTGAGCGCCAGATCGCCGGATAATTTAATTTTAATCCACAAATTTTCCTTCTCGTCGCCTCATCGGATAAATTTTACAAGCATATTTACAAAAATTTAGGACCGCAACGGGATTCGAACCCAAAACAATTTTAAAATGTTCAGAGTGCCCACTAAAACCACACCACCATGAATTGATTGAAAGCGAACGGAAAAACTCCTGTATTAAACCTTTTGCTTATCGTGGCGCATCGTTAGATTCAATCAGCTTGGAGTGGCAAAGCAAGCGGCATTTGATTTTCATGAAGCATGGGAAGAAGGATAACAATTTTTTCGCACCATCGCTTGTGCCGGAGTTTATCGCACTGTAATTTATCCGAATAAAATGCATGGTGGAGTGATCAGTTGTCGCGTGCGTGAGTGAGAAATCCGAACCCTGGAAGTTACATTCAAAACACCGAAGCCAGTGGATCCATTGATGCGAGAACTATGAGTGAAATATCTGTTGTTGCAATTGATATGTTCAAATTTTTCTGAAAAAAGAGAGGGAATAGATATTTGTCGAAGATGATCTGGTATTCCTTGAATAGCGTGTTTCATGGACAGATCGTATTCAATTGAGGAACTGACGTTGGTGATGTGAACTCGAGGTAGATTATAACACGGAAGACAAAGATCTGAAGATACACACTAACTTTTTCTATTTCGAGCTCAGCAAAATTGGGCACCGCTGTAGCTTAGTAAATTCCCAAACTGAACTTCGGCAGAAAATTTCGTTTATTACTGATTCTCAGCAAAATATGAAATGTCACTTTTACTGAAATCTCGGCAAAAATCATGTTTGATGAAACTCGGCGGTGCCCACCTCGGAAAAATAAACAAACAATGCTGAGATCTCGGCGAAAAAAATTAAGTGTGTATGTAGTTGAGATAGACTCTAAGGAATCTAAGGAAACGACAAGTCAGTTCAAGCATTTTATCGAGGTTATCCTTTACTGTACCGACCTATTTTTTTTTCAGTAACTTTTTTTTCCTTCAATCTACTCTAACTTTGTCAAATATCCACCGATTATTATGTTTCTGGTATTGTTGGATCCAAAAACTCATATAGTTTTCGTTCCCGGAATCTGGAGACGGTCCGTAACATGGTTCCGGAGATATTCAAGATTCCGTTGGGGTTATAGATTATTTTGGCATGGAAAAAACTCTTTTCTCAGCAATTTAATGATTGTAAAATATAAATTCATCGACAGATGTTATAATACGTAATGCAGAATGACCTCATAGATTCACTGTGATTGTTAGGCCGCTTTGAAAGTATCTGGTGCCTGGTTCCCTGGGAGGAGTGGCCACTTACCGACCCAATCGAAACAAGGTCTTGGGACGTCTCAAACTTCACGATTTTGCAATGCCAGTGCATTCCTGGTCTTTCCAGGCATTGTATTTCTGTCTGTATCCATTTGGCCATGTCTCCGGACCAGGTACCCTTAGGGAAGTGGCCATTTATCGGTTCGAATAAAACAATGTCATGCGACGTATCAAACTTCATAATTTTTAAATACCTGTGCATTTCTGGCAATTCCGTATATTTTCTGTCTGTGTCCATTCGGCCATGTCTTCGGACCAGGTGCCTTGGGGGAAGAGGCCACTTATGGATCCGAACCAAACAACGTCATGCGACGTATTAAACTTCATGATTTTACACAACCAGTTCACTGCTGGCAATTTTGTATATTTTCTGTCTGTGTCCATCTGGCCATGTCCTCGGACCAGGTGCCTTGGGGGAAGAGGCCACTTATGGATTCGAATCAAACAACGTCATGCGACGTATCATTCTTCATGATTTTACAATACCATTTCTTTGCACGCAATTTCGTGTATTTTCTGTCTGTGCTCATCTGGCAATGCCCCGGATCAGATGCCCTAGGGGAATTGACTACTTATCGATTCGAATCAAACAATGTCATGCAAAGTACCAAACTTCATGATTTTGCAATACCAGTTCCCTGCTGATTTTTTTTATATTAATTTCATTATGTGTGTATTTGGTTGTGCCTTGGACCAGGTGCTCTGGTGGTCACTCACTTATCATTTTCCGTGGAAGTTCCAATGAATTTACCGACCAAATATTCCAATAATTTCTCAAGGGACATGCATAGAATTTCCTGAGGAATTTCCAAAGAAAATTCTGTATTTCCCGTAGATATTCCAATGCATTCCCGGGGAAATTCTCACAAAACTCGCGAGTGAGTTCCCAATGAAAGTTCTGAAAAACTTCCTGATAAAATTCCCAAGATTTCCCGAGAAAATTGCGAAGAATTGTTCAAAATAGTTTCGCAAAATGTCTGGAGGAAATTCCTTAGTATTTCGCGAGAGATTTCCTTAAAATAACTCGAAAAAATCCTTAGAATAATGAGAAACCAATTAAAAACTAATTATTTATTCACTAGTTCAGTTTATTCACTCATGCTAGTCAATCACGGAGTAGCATCTACGAAATGTACTGTCACCAAGCTCAAGTTGAGTTTATTCATTCATTTATTTAGACTGCCCTTCCAGCTTTCGCTACCTTCAGGATACTGAGGCTCCATTGCGCATCTTCTTTCGATAACTCTTGACAGTGACAGTTTGCATGGTTTGCTCGTTTCGAGTCTAGGTGCGCAATGCCACCCCTGGGTTCGCCGTAGAGTTGAGCGAGCTCGTGGTTCATCCTTTGCCGCCATACACCGTCCTCTTGCACACCGCTAAAGATGGTCCTAAGCACTCTACTCTCAAATAGTCCAAATTACCTACCAAATTACCTCAAAGTGCTTTCCGAGCGTGGTTCAATTTTAATGTCCGTATGAGCGTTCTGTACATGGTACATTTGGAACGGGCGTGAATCTTTTTTTCCGCCCACTAGCATGTACTTTGTCACCAACAGTCCAACTTTTGTTGCTTCACGTTTGAGGCGGGTGTACAATTCTGAAACCTTTGTAAATGTTTGTCCAACAATGTCCATATCATCCGCAAAACAAATAAAGTGACTGGATTTGTTGAAAACCGTACCCCAGCTGCTACACCCGGCCCTCCGCGATGTTGATCAACAGGCACAAAGCTTCATCGTTTTGTCATCGTCCCCGGCGGGATTCGAACGAACTGGAGTTTCCACCCGAAACATTACACAGCTTTTGAAACCATCCACCGTTGCTTTGATCAGTCTTGTAAGCTTCCCAAGAAAGATGTTCTCGTCCATAATTTTCTATAGCTCTACTGTCGTATGCCGCCTTGAAATCGATAAACAGATGGTGCGTTGGGACCTGGTTTAGTTTATACAGGTACTAGAAGTTTGAACTGGGATTTTATTTTTTATTTTTTTATTTTTGTGATTGAAATTGGGATTGTAAAATTCCTTGAATATTTGCCAGGACTCCTTGAATGTCAAAAAGATGCTAATACAGATATGGGACCTGGGATTATCGAACATTTTCGAGTTTGAACTGCCCAAGTGATCACTTTCCCCAGGGCAACTAGTCCGGATCACAGGCCTGGTAGCGAGTCACTTTTTAGTGACTTGGTCACTTTTTTCGGGTCAGTCACTAAAAAGTCCTTTTTTTCGACCTCAAGTCACTAAAGTCACTTTTTCTCGGAAAAAGTCACTATTTTCAACTATTTTGAAACATTCAATTCGGTTTCGTTAAGAACATCGTCGCGTAATGTAAAAAAAATGAAAAATTTGAAACTTTATTCGTCGGAAGCTGCTTTATTCAAGACGGACATGAAATGGTGGATTTAGAAAAAAATGACCACTACACTGACCACACAGGGAATTAAGATTCTAAATATATTCACAAGGCTAATAACAGACCCTGCTTTTTCTAAAATTTCTTTTAAAAACTAATAAACTCTACACCTTATCAATTGAACTGTTGAGTATTCCGATTCATCTTTTTAATAAATTCTGATATTTTCATCTTAATCCTACACAATTTCAGATAGTTCCCTGTTGTGTCGGGCAAATCATTAGTGAACGATGGCTTGATCTAATGCCAATTAGTGCATAACCAAAACCAAAAAACTTTTTTTATAACATAAGGGAACAGTTCCGATCTCCATCTCACTGAACATATATTCATTTCATCGCTAAACAAGGAAATACGGCAATTTCTTTGCTTCTTTTTGTCAATATGCGTGCTCACTGCTGAAAAAACCTCCCCAAAATAATAAACAAATCAAATTTCTTTTCATTGCTCAGTTTGTGATGGGATGGCAATGGTAGCTATGAAATGAAGTGCCAAACCTTTCCCCTATATGTTTTACTTTTTATATTTTGAAACAAAAGATTCTTTTTAAACAAAATGGGAAAAAATAAAATACTGCTTGATTCTGCAAAGGACTTAGGAGGTGAACATTTTTTACGAAAGGGATCTCTCATAGAACGGTTTATTTCATTTTTTCCGTAAGGAGCAAAATGAATGGTCTCTCGACATATGCTCCGATAAAGACTTGAACATTTTCCAAAATATTTTGTGATGACAATTCAATTTAGACATTCGAGACATTCGAAGAAATTTTTTTTAAAGATTTTTACTATTTTGGTAACTCGAACTTCTTGTTTAGGCTTTTCGGAATTTTGAACAAATTCAAGTTTCGAGATGATTCTTGGGTTTCAGATTTATGAACTTTGTGATTCAAATTGTATCTATGTCGAAAAATTATTCAAATAAATTTCTATCATAAAAAAGTGCCATTTTCACTCTCAAGCGAAAATTTTCCGTTTTCGAAGTTTGAACCCATATTAAACATTAGTGCACCTTATTTTGTATGACTTGCCCTAAATTGGCTTTTTCCAGTGGTGAAAAGGGCGAAAATACAAAAAGAAATATATGAAAAGGAATAAAATATAACAAACTCATCAGATTTCATTTGTCATAAGACGAACTATTCCATTTAATACCAATACATTCCACTAAATAAGCACACAATTTTCTTTTCATCGTATCTATTGAATAATGTTTTGGCGATTCATATTTTTTGCGGAATTTATGCGCCTTAAAATTGATATTTTCGGCCAAAAGAGGGAGACATAATAAAAAATTATTTTAAAATTATTTGTATCGGCCTAGGGTGGTCTAACCGGTAGTACCGAAACCGGTAAAACCGGTATTACCGGCCAATTTTGAGTACCAAAAATACCGGTATTAGAGATGGAAAATACCGGTATTTTCGGTATTTCAAATTTTGCTGTCAGTATAAAAAATCTCGAATTGTTTTCACCTACATATGTCAGCTAAACAGCACATCAGCATAGTAAACGCATATCTGTCCCATATAGACAGGAAATCCAGCAAAAAAAGTACAAATATGCGGTTACAGACAGTAAAGACTCACCGTATACAACAGACACTTACATCAATTAGCCTTCAGTCGAATGTTCTTTTCTCTTCAATTAACATTGTTTACATCGTCGAAAAATTTCTCGCAATATATGAAATTGTGAAAAAGGTATACCTATACGCGTGAAAAAGGTATACGTATACGTGCCGTAGTAGTTCTTTTCCGGAGATCACTTATGAGAAATGATTCGTTGTAAAAATAAGTCCGTTCTGAATTCGGAAAAGAACTTTCTGATCGTTTTGAAGCTTCAATCGAAATTCAACCCCAGTGATGGTGATATTTAGACGGTAGGTAAAATAATTCATGCCCTTGAACCTGTTCAAGCTGCTGTGGAACTACTCTGCCGTGAGTTCTGCAGTCTGCACTTGATATGAAGCAGACGTGGCGCTCCAATTAATGTTGGAGCAATTATTATTTGAACAATCTGCCGTAAAGCAATTGATCAGAAACGATTTTGGCATTTTGGCCATGAATCGCATAATGGGCTTCGTGACCGTGCGGTCATCGTCTAGACGCATGTGCTAGTAAGTGTGGATTCGATTCCCGCCCCGGCAATGAGGAAACTTTTCGTGATCGAAAAATTCTCCACTGGTTTACTGGGTGTCATGTGGCCTGTCCGTTGTCTCATGCTAGATGTTAAGTGTTCAGCCTGCTGTGTACGACTTCTGGTCGAAGACGGTGTTCCTATCTTTTTTCTTCAAGACAGCCAGAGCTATTTTGATTAAGCCAGCGGACGAGATCTTGAAGCGTTGTATCATTCCCGATGCGACCGTTGAAGCTGAGACAACGACCGACAACAACTACCATACCTGACGATTGGTACAAAGAAGATGCCTCAATAAATGATTTTTCTGGTTTATTGGTTGAAGAACAATTCGTGAGACTGCATCAGAGCAAAACACTTGGATTGCCGGTGGCAACTACGTTGACGCCAGAATCCTTGCAAGCAATCCTTAAAGAATTCTCCTACTATGAACCTGAAGGGATTAAGAGCAAGTACTTGATAATGATTTTAGACGCACTTGAAATCATTCGTCCAACTGCAGTTGTACCAGAGAGGGCATTTTGAGCAGCTAGCAACATTGCCAACAAAATCCGATGCTGATTGGGATATGAATCACTTAGTATGTTATGTCTACTTAAGTTTCACTTTTCCCAGCTGAACACGCAATGATTTCCACATTTAAAGTTTGTCAACAAATATTGTTTTTTCACAAACACCGGTATTTTACCGGTTTTACCGGTATTGACTCCACCAAATACCGAATACCGGTATTCGTCGAAAATGGTCAATACCGACCACCCTATATCGGCCTTATTAACTTCATATAAAAGTCAATTTTTGTCACTGCAAATTAAATTCAAAGTCACTATTTGGTCACTTTTTCTGCAGCTGAAAGTCACTATTTGGTCCCTTTTTTCGCCAGTGTTGGTCACTAAAGTCACTATTTTGAGCGGCATTGACCGCTACCAGCCCTGGGATCACATCAAGATAAACACTGATGGAAAATATACCAAATTGCCAGCAACAATTACACCATTATGAAGTTTGATATGTCGCATGGAATTGTTTGACTCGGATCAATAAGTGGCCACATTTCCCAGGTAACCTAAACCGGAACATGTACAATCGGACACAGATAAATAATATTCTACAAAATTGTAAGCAAAGATTTGGATTCAAAAATTCACGAAGATTGATACGTCGCATGACACTGTTTGATTTGGATCGATAAGTGGCAACTTCCCCCAAGGCACCTGGTCCGGGGACATGGCCAGATGGAGACAGACAGAAAATACGTGGAATTGCCAGCAAGGAACTGTTATTGTAAAATCATGCAGTTTGATACGTCGAATGGCGTTGTTTGATTCGGATCGATAAGTGGCCAGTTCCCCCAGGGTACCTGATCCGGGAACATGGCCAGAAGGACACAGACATAAAATATACGAAATTGCCAGAAATGAACTGATATTGTAAAATTATGAAGTTTGATACGTCGCATGACATTGTTTGATTAGGATCGATAAGTGTCCACTTCCCCCAAGGCACCTGGTCCGAGGACATGGCCAGATGGACACAGACAGAAAATATACGAAATGGCCAGCAAGGAACTTTTTTTTTATGTCTTCATTCGTGTGTTTTTTTTTTATTTTACATTAAGTTCAACACAAAAAGCCAGCAAGAAACTGTTTGATACGTCGCAGGACGCTGATTGATTCGGATCGATAAGGGGCCACTTCCCCGAGGGCACCTGGTCCGAGGCATGACCGAATGGACACAGACAGAAATTATACGAAATTGTCAGCAGTGAACTGGTTTTATAAAACCATGAAGTTTGATACGTCGCATGACGCTGTTTGATTCGGATCGATAAGTGGCCACTTCCCCCAGGGCACCTGGTCCGGGGTATGGCCTAATGGACACAGACAGAAATTATACGAAATTGCCAGCAGTGAACTGGTTTTGGAAAATCATGAAGTTTGATACGTCGCGTGACGTTGTTTGATTCGGATCGATAAGTGGCCACTTCCCCCAGGGCACCTGATCCGGGGATATGGCCAGAAAGACACAGACATAAATTATTCGAAATTGCCAGCAATGAACTGGAATTGTAAAATCATGAAGTTTGATACGTCACATGACGTTGTTCGATTCGGATTGATAAGTGGCCACTTCCCCGAGGGTACCTGGTCCGGAGACATGGCCAGATGGACAGAGACAGAAATATAATGCCTGGAATGACCAGGAATGCACTTGCATTGCAAAATCGTGAAGTTTGAAACGTCACAAGGCCTGTTTCGATTGGGTTGGTAAGTGGCCACTTCCCCCAGGGTACCAGGCACCAGGTACTTCCAAAGTGGTATAATATTCATAGGGAATCTATGAGGTCATTCTGCTTTAAGTATTATAACATCTGTCGATGAATTTATATTTTACAATCATTAAATTGCTGAGAAAAGGATTTTTTCCATGCCAAAATCTATTACCTCAACGGAATCCGGAATATCTCCGGAAATATATTACGGACCGTCTCCAAATTCCGGGAACGAAAACTATATGAATTTCTGGATCCAACAATACCAGAAGCATGAAAATCGGTGGGTTTTTGACCAAGTTAGAGAAGATTGAAGGAAAAAAAGTTACTGAAAAAAATAGGTCGGTACAGTAAAGGTTATCTAAGACAAGTGTGTTACTTGTTCCACATTTGACGAGTATTGTAAGTGAGAGCTCCCAGTAACGGTGCTTTAAAGGAGTGACTCCAGCAAGCACCTCCATGCTCATGTTAAGGTTCCCCCAAACACACGCGATGCGACAGTTGCGACGCGATTCTATCGCTTGGCGACAGCGATTCTGTCGTCGGTAATATGGAAGCGTAAATACCAAATTGCTTGCAGCGACCCAACGATAGAATCGCGGCGACTAGTTGTCGCCGTCGCGGCGATGCAATCGCTTAGGTCTGGGGGAGCCTTTATGCGTTGAATGCATGCAGCCAAGGGCAATACGCGAACAACGATACTGAATTCGTTCCATTTTGATCAGGTGGCAGTCAGCTGCTGCGAGGAAGCAGAAGGACTTATACTCTAAAACATAGATAATAGTCGTTCTATAGAGTTTGATGAGGTCTTCTGGGTGAGCACCCCACCATGTTCCGGAGATAGAACGTAGAAAATTGATTCTTTTCCGGCATTTTTGTATCATCATTCAACAGTTTTAGTTTCAGTTGAGCTGGGTACCGCTTCCTAATAAACACAACCAACTGAGTTTTTTTGCGGTGAAAACTCGATCCCTAAATGTCTGGCCCAAAGAGTCAGATTATATAGGGTACTTTGCAATGGTACTTGCAAGACAGCTGCACATGGACCTCTTAGATCATAAGCACCGATCCGTTTTGTGCATGACGCATTTGGTACGGGTGTAAATTTGTTTATGACCACAGTTGTCTTCGATGCACTCCCCACCAGTCTAACTTTCGTTGCTTCAAGTTGCAAGCGGGTGTACAGTAAGAGTACGAACGGGAATAAATGTACAACAACTAGTTGAGTAGCTTTAGAAGGTTTACTATTTCCTATTCACTGGGTAAGTCGACCTGATATCGGCTCTTGACCATTTTCGAATCGAAAGCAGCTAGATCGTCAGCCAGTTAGGTACTTTATCAAGTTCTAAAAAGCTAAACCCATTCCTCTGAATGGTCTCAGGCCCGAAAAACCTACAAACTGCTGACAGTGGCGCTCAAGCCACCCATCTACAAACGGGAAACTTGGAAGGCTGGTGGCTTATAACTTTTGGAAATTCTTGAAAATTTTCTGGATGTGGAGGAACTTCTAGAGGGGTTTCTAGAAGAATTTCCGCAAGACTACCAGGAGTAACATCCGGAAGAATGCCTTGAGCTACTGCATCTTTCCCCTTTTGTCCCCTGTGATGCCAAAGCACAAATAATCCTGTGCGAATCGCCAAATTGTCAAATTGCATAAAGAAAGAAGTAACTCAGAATAGTAGTAGCTCAGAGACGCGAGGGATATTTTGATAATTTCCATATTACAAGTGAAATGAAACTGTTTCAAATTGTTTTCAAAATAGTTTTATTCAAATATTAAGGATTATTGTTTCGCATTATTTATTTCCCTCCAGTTACTTCAGCAACGGTTCCAGCAATCTTCGCGACGTTTCCAGCGTTCTTCTTAACCCATTTCCAGGCGTTGCTCAACCATCCGTTGGCCACTTCGGGATCGACTCCATTCTCCACCAGAACTCCGTGCAGCTCCTGGACCAGGTTTTCGGGCAGCTCCTGTTCGGCCTTTGGCATGGCGAAGGCCACGGCTACCAACATAGCAAGCACAATGACGAACTTCATTTTGATAGATATCTTTTCGATGGGTTGACTCTCGCAGTTCAGAACTGAATGTAGCTAAACTGCAAAATGGCTCAGTTTTTATAGCTATTGCGCTTTATTTGAACAACTGCGACTATGAAATTCGGATGAGAAATGGTCGAATAGTGTCTTCTGATGTTTTCAAACATTGCATACAATCGTGACCACAGACAAACATACATAACACATCGAATATTCATCGTCGTACAAGCACTAACGACATATGGTGTTTTAACTAAGTGAGGCAAATCACGAACCAGATTGCGGTAGTGAGCAAACGTCAACGATGAAATTTTCATAAGTGTTATGTATGTTTGTTACGAGTACTGTTGCATTATAAGTTCTACTCAAACGACAAATTACATCAAATATCTATTTGTTTGTATTTAGGTGTCAATCATTTTAACTGGATTTCTAAAAACACTCTTTATTATTAAAATGGAAATACAAGTTAAAACTCCATAAGTACTGTAAGCTTTTAATGAGCTTTTATTCAATCAAATCGAAATTTATTGTACCTATCCAACGTTCCTGAAACCGAAAAACAAACAATAGATATTACCCTAAACCTTTTAATGGATATTTTAATTAAATTACTCACACGCCCCCATATAGCCCGGATTATGTGGCTCGTTGCGGTTGCATACGGTCGAAAACTTTGGTCGATTCGAGAAAATTTATTCGTCCTGATGAATCCCCTCTTTCCACTAAATGTTTCGTTCCGTAGGTAGGTAGGTATTTAAATGTCGGCCACAGTTTCACTATGCTTGCAGCAGACATAGTATTAGCAACGATACCGGTCGTAGCCAGTTTGGTCCATCTGCCAAAGGAGATTATGCTGATTGGTTTCTCTATTGAATATTGGTGGTACCAGAGGTTCTCAACATTGATTGAATGAGCATGTATTCTTGTATTCGTAACATTTACAGTCGATAACGAATGCCCATGAAAACCAATGCCCAGATTTGCTGAAACTTTTGAGTGTGTCGGTCGAATAATTAAAGTTATTGGATAGCTAACTTTCCGGGACTATAATCAATTTTAATAACACGAGAGTTAGATATTGTAAAAATTACAACAGTCCACTTATTCATACCCCAGAAACAGTAAGAATTTTATAGTTATCGTATCATACAAAGTTGTTCGTGGTTTCAAAGCAATATGTTGAAAAAATATTAATTAAACAATTTATTCGCAAAGTGCGCATGAAACTATCATATGAGTTATATACCTCAGGATATATAAAATTTCCAAATCTTTTACACAGTTTTACCTTTTATACAGTTGTACCGAAAGGCTCCAAAAAAGAACTTTTGAAAGAAGGACCGGAGACCCACAGTGTTATATACCTATCGATTCAGCTCGACGAACTGAGGTGATGTCTGTATGTATGTGTACACAATTTGTAGACACACTTAGCATTACCCGATTAACTCGCAACACGTTGCATTCGACGGGAAATGCGGTCCCATTGCACAATGTTTTATTTCGTCATTTTCACGATCGTAACTCAAAAACTCGAAAAGTATTGATTTTTGATACAAGGGTTTGTTAACAGAAGATTAAAGATATTTAGGAGAGCATCTTTCGATAAAAACAGTTTGATGATTAATCCCCCAAAAAGTAAGTTGAGAAAATTATTTTTCCACCAGAACGAGATCGACACGTAGAGTCTTCCGCAAAGTTGTAGCAAATTGTAATACGAGCAAATTTGCTGAAGATGCCAAGTCTCTATCTCTTATTATCTCTTACTGCTTAAGACGTTTTATGTAAAAACTCTTTCAGATTTTTTTAATATATTATATATAATAGCACATCCAAGTACATATACCCAAATCTTGCCTATCCCATTTATTTTGGCCATCCCCTGTATATAAAACTATGTATGTTGACGAGGAACCAAAAAAAAACAATTTTCAGCTGATAAGCCCTGGATTACCAGGAGGAACTTTCAAAGAAATTCATGAAAGATTTGCTGAAGAAATTTCAGGAGAAGAATTCCTGGTTTGAACTGCTGCACGAACATTATTTTAAGCTTTTAGTGGAATGTATTTACTTGTCATAAGACGAGTGGAAGTGTTGGCTTGAGAAATGGATTGCGAGTGATTTGACTATGCGTCCAATTTGGGAATCTCGAGCTCGTAGCCGCTAGGTTGCGAAGGCCGACGGAGGTCCTTCATAGCTTAGTTGGTTAAAGCACCAGTCTAGCGTACTGTAGGGTCATGGGTTCGAGTCCCATCGAAGGGAAAGTGGTTACCTCCAATACATTTTCCAAATCAATATCTTCCACATAACGTACATATTCACATATAAGTTTTCATAACATTGTCAATTAATGTCCAAGTCGGGTGGTTTAATCGCCAGAAATAGGCAATTAACTTGCTCCGGAGACGAGCCAGCCTCGGGCTGAAAGTCTCCTTAATAAAGACACAAAAAAAAAAAAAAGGCAATTAACTTTGATTGAACCAATTCCATTAGATTCCACTACTTTATTATACCTTTGACAGATATGTATTTCGACCTCAACAGTAAGGTCGTCTTCAGTGTCTCGTACTTGACTAGACTTCAGACTTGGCTGCAGAATTTTTTGGAGAAATTCTTGAAGGAGTTTTTCCCGGAGGAATAACCAAATGAAATACCAAAAAGTTATTTTCAAATAAATTCCAAAAATAGAATCTGTTGAAATTCTAGAAGTAAAAGTATTTTCAAATGAAGTTTAGAGCAAAATAAATTCTTGTTTAATTTCAAAACTAATTTCAAATACTAGTCTGAAATAATTTCGGTCTGGTTCTTCTCGTTATGTTATCACGGCATGAAAGTAATGCAAATGAAAAGTAGTGAGTAGAATTCATGCATTTTTTACATCTTACGGTCTTTTCTAAAAAAAGGTTGATAACTACAGACACAAATTGTCGTCGCTGCCCGGAACATATTTTGCTAGCTGGGAATCCCAGCCTGGGATAGGGAGGAAGAAAAATCCATACGATTTAACGGTTCTGTACCTAACATGTTTCGGACAGCACGACGACGACGGTTTCGTGCAATACAGGCACAACTCAAACGCTGCAAATTTTTAGAAAGGCTTATTAAATATTTGACTCAAAAAAAGAAACTCTTTTTGTGATTATTGCGAGTTTCACTGGTCTTTCTGCTACTGTTGATACAGTTTATGTGTTTTATGTGTTTCAGCAATAGAACTGAAAAATAGACAAATTTATCGATTTGCATGATTTTTCAAAAAAATCGTCGGATTTTAAAATACGAATATCTTTAAAATATATTGTGAATTTCAACCTGGGTATTTGTCAGGTGAAACTGCTTAAAAAAAGACAATCTTTCTCTGTAATTCATAAACCTCTTTTTCTTTTCTCAAAAACGAGTATTTTTGAGTTGACAGACTTTTACTGAAAATGAGTGGTTTTTCCATGGGCGTAGCCAAGGGGGGGCAGGGGGGGGGGCGTCGCCCCCCCCTAAATTGTGGAAAAATTGAACGGGTACTGAAATGAATTCCCTCAAACATGTGCACTTTACGATCCAATCATATACAGAAATAGGTGGTAGAAATTCAAAACATTCCCAAAACTTATTAGGGTATCCAGGATCCATAATATATGAAAGTTCAAAACAACTCGAAACATTTCGGGCTCAAAAATTCTCCATGAAATCCTTCTAGAAGCTCCCCTGGGAACTTCTAAATTCCTCCGGAAAGTATTTCCCAAATTCCTCTGAAAATCGTTCGAAAATCCTTCTCACGTAGGGTCATTCGCCAAATGTTGAACGGCCAATTTCTTCGCCTATTGTTGAACGCACGTGCATTTCTTATGGGAGTTCAACAATAGGCGACAATTAGCCGTTTAACATTTGGCGGTTTCCCCTAATTGTAATTCCTCCTTATCTAGAGACCCCCAACTATTTTTTTAGGAAATTTACGAGGAAATTTTTTGAAGATATCTTTTCTTCTCTCCAAGATTTACTTCTAGATATTTCTTCGGCTATTCTCTCTTCAGGAAGAATCTGGCATTTCCTTCAGGCATGCATTCGAGAGTTCCGTCAAGAATACATGTTACATTTCGCACCTCATTGCATAATACTCACCCCTAGCTATAAATCAACCAATTTAGATGTGTAAGGAATGACAACAAAACCTCTTGTTTAGCGAGTGTGGAGGTTCTGTTGGAAAGGAGGCAATCGGCTTCAGACAAATCACAGAAATTGTGAGTTATACATTATTTCTGATTATATAAATAACTATCAATAAATATATTATTTCAGCTTTTTAGCTAATGAATTACAAGTATGTATTTTATTTGCTGTAAGCATCGGTTCGAAGCCACCAGCCAATAGCTCCCGCAACAATACATGCGGAATTTCTTCTCAAAATTCTACCAGAAGTTTCTTCAAAAATTTCTGATGGAAATCCTCCGATTTAGCTCCATAATTTCCCTTGTAAATCTATAAGAAATTCCTTCGGAAATTCGTCTAGGAACTTCTCCGGGCATTTCTCTCGGAACTCTTCCTTTAATTCCTACGGGATCACTTCCAGGAAATTTTCCGGGAATACCTCCAAACATTCAATAGCAAAATCATCTAATCTAGCATTCCAATCTGGAATTCTTTTGGCAATTACTTCAGAATATCCTTCAAGAAATCCTCTAGAAATATCTTCATGAATTTCTCTTGGAATTCGTCCAAGTATTTCCCCAAAAATGCTTACAAGTATTTTTTTTCGGGAGTTTCTTCAGGTACTTCTCCAGGAATTCCTTCAGGAATTTCTCCGGGAGATTTTCCGCGGAAGTGTACTAGAATTCCTTCCGGACTTCACTCGGAATTTACTCGGATATCTGCCAAGAGTTCTTCCAGAAATTTCTTCGGAATAATCCGCAGAGATTTTCTTCAGCAATTAATCTGGGAATACTTTCAGGATTTCATCTGGGAATTTCTGCATTAATTGGAATTCCTTCAGATTTTTTTTTCGGAAATTCCTTTAGGAACTTCTCTAAGAATTATTTCAGGACTTCCATGTGAGAATTCTCCGGAAGTGCTTATGGGAGTTCCTCCGGGAGTTCTTCCAGGAGTTTTTCCAAGAAATTCTCCGGTAATACCTCCAGGAACTTTACAGGGAATTCCTGGACGATATTTGACAGGAATTGCACGGGAAATGGGATTTTGGAAGTTCCTTCAGACATATTTTTTCTCTTCCTCTAGGGTATTCCACCGGATGTTCCTCTGAAGTTCCACCAGTAGTTCCTTCGGGAATTCAATCAGGCTTTCTTCCAGGAATTCATTTAGCATTTCTTTGGGCATTTATCTACAAATTCCTCCAGAAGTTCCTCGGAGAATTTCTCTGGGAGTTCTTGCGGGAATTCCTCCGGGAGGTTCTTTTAAGAATTCTTCCAGGAGTTCCTCCTGGAATTCTTACGGAAGTTCCTTTGGGAGTTCATCCTAGAATTCTTACGAGAGTTCCTCCAGGATTTCCTACGGAAATTCTTCCTGTAGTTCTTCTAAATTCCTCCAAAAGTTCCAACGGCAGTTCCTCCGAGAATTCCTCTGATAATTTCTCCGGAGATTCCTATAGAAAATTCCCCGGGAATTCCTCCGGAAATTACTCTGGGAGTTCCTCCGGGAGTTCCTTTTCAGAGAAACACCCAGAGAAACTGCAGTTGAAACTCCCGGAGGGATTCTCGTAGAAACTGCTGGTGGATCTCCCGAAGGAACTGCCGGAGGAGCTCCCGTAAGATCTCCTGTAAGAACTTCCGGAGGAATTTCAGGAGGAACTCCTAGAAGAATTCCTAGAGGACCTCCCGGATGAGCTCTCAGAGAAACTATCGGAAGAACTTCGGGAGGAATTTCCAGCTTAATTTCTGAAGAAAGCCTAAATGATTTCCTGAAAAAAGCCTGAATAATTTCCTGGAATAGCTTCTGGTGGAACTCCCGGAGGAATTTCCGGAGAAACTCCCGGATGAATTGCTGGTAGAATTCCCGGAGGAACTCTCGAAGGAATTTTCTGGAAGAATTTCTGAAGAAACTCCCGGGAGAATTTTCAAAGGAACCCCGAGGAAACTACCAGAAGCATTCTCGGAAACAAGAGAATTCATCTTATAGACAAATCTCGTCTAGCTGAAACCTTTGTTGGGGTTTGTAGCTGGACCATCATCATCATCAGAGGACCTCCCGGAGAATTCCTGAGGAGCTCGCAGAGAAATTCTCGGAGGAGCTTCTGGTGGAAAATCTATATAAATTCCTGAAGAAGCCTAAATAAATTCCAATTCTGCCGAAATTCCCGGAAGAATTTTCAGAGGAACTGCCGATAGAACTACCGGAATAATTCTCGAAGGAAATCCTAGAGAAATTCTTGGTGGAAATGCCGGTGGAACTCCTGGAAGAATTCCAGGAGAAATTTTCGGAGAAACTCCTGGAGAATCTCCCAGTGGAAATCTTGAAGTTTCCACTGGAATTCTTTCAGGATTTCATTGCGAATTAATCTAGGAACTCCTCCGAAAATTCAATTGTTGATTTCATTCTCGATATATTTTCTGTATAAATTTCCGGTGGAATTTCTGGAGAAATTCTTTGAAATTTTCACAAGAAATTATTCGAAACAATTCACGGAAAATTTTATGGAATTTACACAAGAAATTCGAAGATTTTTCGTGAATTTCTTAGGAATGTTTTCTGCGGAATTTCCACGGAATATTCTTATTCTTAAAAATTATGGGAAACAGCACGAAATTATTTGAATTATTGCAGGGAATTCTGCAGAACTTATAAAGAAGTTCGTGAAGATTTTCTTGGAGTAAATAATGGTGGAATTTTCGGATCAATTCCCGGCAAAATTTATGGTGGAATTCCTGAAGACACTGCCGAAGAAGTTGCTGGAGGCATTCCTAAAGAATCCCTGATAGAATTTCGGATAGAATGCCAGGAGCAATTGTCGAAGGAATTCCTGGATAAAGCTTGCATATTGATTTTTCTGCCTATTTTATAATAAATATTATTTCAGAGATGATTTGTTTAGAAATTCAGATGTATGGTTCTAGTTTTCTTAAACTTATGGAAGAATGCAGGATTTTTATAATAATTGTTATAGCCGATTTAATATTCTTTCTGAATACTAAGTTCGTTAATATTTTTCTCACTTTATTTAAAAATATCTGATGAGCAATAAATCACGCATTTTTAAATCCATTATTGTTTTAATCATTATTGTTTCGATTTGGTTTGGATTTGGTTTCATGTGTTAATATTCATGTGTTTTTATAAAACTACTATAAAACTACGATTTGGAAGACCAAAAAAGTTGGCCCCCCCCTTCTTGAAATCCTGGCTACGCCCATGGGTTTTTCACTCAATTATGAGTGGTTTGAAATGAGTGTTCGTAGCCAGCCCCTTTTACATGGCCTTTATTTCCTAACCGCGTGTTTTCCATTGAACTCAGGGATGCCAGATATACAGACATGTCTGTATTTATACAGACTTTTGGACTTGCATACAGACATCATGCAGATTACAGACATTATACATACTTTTGATTGATGTTACAGACTTTTACAGACATTTGTTATCTTTGGAGAAAAATCGAGGCAGATAAAAATATGAAAACCTGAGAATCTCCGATGATGATTCCAGTATAAATTAAAACCTAATTGTGCTTCTGAAAACGTTACGTTGGGAATCCTGAGAGAACAACACCAAAGAAAATCGAATCAATTTTCCTGAGGACCCCGGAATTTTTCGTTCGGAATTCTTGAAGTTAGCCTGGAATATGCTTGAATGTATATTCTTTGGAATAATTGTACAAACTTCATAAAGATTTTATAATGGAAGAATGGAAGAATTTGATTTTACAAGCATCCGCCGACAAAATGCTCCACAGAGTTGCTAACGTCACAGACATTGCAGATAGTATAGAAAGGGCACATATATGTCCACACCGATATGGTGGAGATAGACGGATGTAGTTGTCCAGTTTTTCCCAGTTTTCTCAAATGATTTTCTTCATGCAGGTTTTGATATCACCAAACGGGACGAATGTCGAGAAATGTTGGCCCTGATGTCCGACTTCGGCAAGGATATCCGTCTTGTTGTTCCCAGGCACTCCGCAGTGCCCCAGGATCCAAGGGAAAGTCGTGTTCAAGAGAATGTTCGCTAAGATGCTTTGGATCCTGTTGTACTTAGGCTTATCACCCTGTAATGTGGAGATGGCGCTGGCAGAGTCTAAAAGTACGAGGATGGGTTCCCTGGACGGGTCAAATACGGCGCCGTGGCTGTTTAAGCCGAAAAAATCTGGGAGGCGGTCCGAGATAGTGAAACCAATCCTAGTGACCCCTAGTGAGCCACGGAATTGTCACCCCTGCGGAAATTTCAAACTATTTATATTCACCGCAGGCCGTAGTGTGTCGATTCCGGCTCCCTTCAGCTAGGATAGGGATCTTCTATTCTCCAGCAGTGGCTGCGGCGAACGAGCCGGCTAGCGGAAGATGGCTGCCAGCACACGGTGGCAAAAAGGCAGAATGCCAACCTCGGCACAGGCAGACTCGGCTGGTGTTGCGAAAATCCCCATTCTTGCCACTGTCAGAAGTCCTGATGAAGGCCTTGGAAATGTTCTAGATCCGCGTGCTTGCCGTCGTTGTAGGCGCTGTGCAGTACATCTTCCAGATATGCGAAGTATGTGTTTTGGGCGGAACGCTTGTTCGCGAAAGCCGTACCTATTACCGACTACTAACTTACAGCCGCTGATTTACAAACCTTTCCACGGCTTTTAAGACACCTCTTGTCAGAGAATTTCTCTGGCCGGTATATTGTGACATCTCGAGAAGAAATGTTGTTTTTGTGGGTGGGTAAAACGAGGCTTTTCCGCCATTCATCTGGAAAGATTCGATCAGACCATGCTTGGTTGATCAACCTCAGAACCAGATTTTGGCAGAGTTGGGAAAGTTTTTGATGATGAAATAACCAACCATATTGAGACCTGATGATTTTCCATTACTCATTAAAAGAGCGAAGGCAGTTCTGAGGCGGAAAACGCAGAATTGAAATTGGCGTTTTGTGCATCCGGAAGGACTTGAAAGGTGTACAGTGTGCGCTGAATCTCAGCTGGATAATCGCTAACGGAAACTAAATGAATTACAATTACTTTTATTATACATTATTAATTATTTCATGGAACGAAAACTTATTTGAATTTCAGATTATTGAAACCTTGATCAAAAATGTATGGTTTTGACTAATTTTCTATTTCCAGTATACCTCTGAAGCCCCATACAGACAAATACAGACATTTTACTGAGATTAACACAGACATTTAAAAATTGTATCTGGCATCCCTTGAACTACGGAATGTCCAGGTTTTAGTTTCGGTGTATGGTATATAAAATCTAACAAACTAATACACTATTATCTAGGAAGAACAATGCTTTTTTTCATCCGATTTTATGCAAACGGCAACTAAAATGGTATTAACGTAAATACGTGTTCAGTATGCGACAATTGGTAAGAAATTATTTTACTCTGTATTCTTATTATACTCTTCAAAATAATCTTTAACAAAAACACTAATAAGCATTTAAATTTTGAATCCGGCTGGACAACTAATACTGTAGACGTAAATTAATAAATTGAAAAAGCCGTGATAGATCAACATGGGATCCAATCAGGGCCTGATTTGGCCCCAAAACCAACATTTTTTGTACATTTTGGTAAGAAAAGCAACCCCTGCCCCCCCTACTGGTCGGCCCTAGGACCTCCGTTTGGCTAAATCCGGCCCCATATTCAATGAAATAGATTTTCATCTTAATTTAAATGAAATGAAAGCAAAACTCTTATGTGATCGAATAGTATCTGAAATGTAATACCATGCTATGCTGTAACGTTACGCTTTTATTTTCCTATGATTTTTATTTCTATTTCTGTTTTGCTTTTCGAATAATCATTTCATGCCAATTACATTACACCGCCATAAAGATCTTTATCTCACTTTCCTCCGGTGACCTCAGCAACGGTTCCAGCAACCTTCGCGACGTTTCCTGCGTTCTTCTTGACCCATTTCCAGGCGTTGCTCAACCATCCATTGGCCACCTCAGGATCAACTCCATTCTCCACCAGAACTCCATGCAGCTCCTTGACTAATTCTTTAGGCAGTTCCTGTTCGGCCTTGGGCATGGCGACGGCAACAGCCACCAGCATAGCGAGAACAATGACGAACTTCATTTTGGTAGATTTGTTTCACTGAGTTGATTGTCACAAGTGAGTACTGAATGGAGATTGCAATGCGGCGTCAATTTATAGCAGTAACAGGTGATAACATATTTGTTTGCACAAATGCGATTTATTTCGGATAGAGCGTTTCAACATGGCAAAGAACGCTTTGAACTTTTGAGTTACTGGAAATCTGTGTAAACAATTTCTAAAAAATCTCTCCGGCCTGACCTCGACGTTTACACACAGCAACAAGCTATCAGCAAGCTTAGAGACACTACATAACCTTAGATTTTCGCCTATTTTCATGGATAAGAATGCGTTGTGATGGTCAGTAAGCCTCGGCTCACGGCCAGTTCCGGGAGCAGTACCCGAGCAAAGTCTGAAAACATGATGACAGCATATAGAAAACATATTTTGATTTTGACATCAAACATAATTTGTTTTCAAATATATTTTGATCTCATTTTACAGTAGATTTCTAAATTGTCCAAATTAGTCTTTGTTTTGCAGGAATAGTTTTCGATTTGAAGTCACAGTAAACATTTTCTTTTCTTTGTTATTTTAACCGTTAAAATAACCAAAAGGATATAAAATTAAGTAATCACAATCGGCGATTTCACAACATCAAAACAAGTTATCTGATTTTGCATCACGTACTGTACCGACGAGCACGACAGATTACTAAAACCAGCTGTTTCAGGCAAGCTTCTGCCACAATTCTTGATTATTTTTCGTGTTATGTAAAGTAGGGTAAAGTGCCCAATAGTGGACCCCCAACCAATAGTGGACCCTCCAGCCATTTTTGCATTATTACTGCACAATGTCAACATTTTACTATGAAATTCTATCGGGAGAACCTACCTTACAGTCCTATGATTTGATTACATGCATTGGAAATGCTATGGAAAGTAAAATTAGATGATTTTTAACAATTCTATAAAAAATAAACACGAGAGTGTCCATTATAGGAATATTTTGGGGGGTCCATAATAGGAAAGAAGAACATCCCGAAACGGGACATGAAAATCAAATGAAGTGTCGACTATAGGGAAGCAATTTCCTATTATGGACCCCCAGGGGGTCTACTATAGGGCAAATTCAGTTAGACTTTAAAATGTTGATTTCAACGAATAACGTCGTGTGTTTGGGTGTTTTATGTATGTTTCGTGAAGAGGGGATGCAGAGCTTGTTGTTAGATATCAAGCGTTAGATATTTGGCGATTAAATTTGGATATAAGTTTATTATCAAGTGACGATTGATAGTATAATTGTAGTTGTTTTAGTACTGCTTCCTTGATAAAGCGCTTCTGCTGCTGTTGTTGTTGTTGTTGATGCTGCTGCTGAAAGATCTACTCTCTCATTGGCGGTCTCTTGGCGGAAAGTGATTAGGCTGAGTACAATCACGAAACTATTCTAGTACGTTATCTTGCACACACTTGTGGTACGGCTGTGGAAGGCAAGAGCTTATCTCACTGTATGCGGCTACGCTCAAATAGTCTGTATGCATTATAGAGTTGGCTTTGGTCGGAGAAGCACTGTTTTGGATTATACCGAACGAACGACTAATCGATCAGCTTGACGAAAGTAATATGATGGTATGAAATCTGATGAGTTTAATAGATATCGAAGTTATTCTAGTACGTCACTATTCACTCTCGTGTGTTTCGGTTGTGGAAGGCAAGGGCCAGTTTCTCTGTATGCGGCTATGCTCAAAAAGGTTGCATACAAGTAGAGGTGGCTGTGGTCAGAGAAGCAACTGATTCAGTAAAAAAACCGAATGAAAGTAAACGGATTATCAGCCTTGTTTCAAGTAGTATCGGGGGATCATTGAGATGTTGATTGCTTAGCAGTGGTTTTTGTTCTGCATGACAAATAGTACAAACTAAGTTTGCTATCAGTATTCCTTGATATTAAACTTGTACCAAACTAATAGCCTGTGATTTGAATCCACCAAGATCAATGTTTTGTATAGTCAATACTTTTCAATAAATTTTAGACCCTTTCTATTCATGTTATTGTTTTTATTCTGTTCTATTTTCACTAACAGCTGCTGATATGGATAACGATATCGTTTGCTGCGTCGTGTGCAAGAAGCAAGAGCAGGATTCTAATAAAATTATCTGTTGTATGTATTGTTTCTCCGCTGCTCACTTTAAGTGCAGGAACATCATAGGTAGCGCTATAGGCCGGGCAAAAGCTAACATGTACTTTTGCACACCAAATTGTTCCGAAATATATAAGCGGATCGTTGATATTCAGAATAGCAGATCGTCAATGATGAGCTTACTAGCTTCTGAATTGAAAGAAACTGTTGCTAGTGTGGTAGCTGATCAGCTGACCCACGTTAAATCTGAGGTTCGTTCGGTTACCACAGCGGTAGAAAAATCGCAAGAATTTTTATCTGCGAAGTTTGATGAAATCGTATCAGACTTCAAAGACCTCAAAGTTGAAAACGAAAACCTAAAACAGCAACTAAACGATTTATCTAAATCGCACTTGGAGCTTACTAGCTTTGTTCACCAGTTGGAAGCTAACGTCGATCAGTCGGATCGAAGAGCCATTTCAATTAACGCAGTGTTGTTAGGGCTTCCGAACATTATGAATGAAAATACCTTGACCCTGGTTGATAAAACATTTGCCCAAATTGGAATCAATTTGCCACCAAACTCGATCGTGTCAGCTTCACGATTGTATGTTACTAACAAACCGAATGTACCGATTCCAATTCAGATTGCCTTCAAGGTTAAAATATAAAGCAACTGGTTCTGAACCGCAAACGTGAAATGGGCACGATTCTTTCAACTAATGTAGATCAATCGTACGTTATTAACGGGAGAGCTTCACGTGTAACTATAAGAGATGAATTAACGTCGTTGTCAATGGAACTTCTGCGAAAAATGCGCGAATACCAAGAATCTTTCAAGATTAAGTTTGTATGGCCTGCAAGAGGAGGTGGTGTGTTGGTAAAAAGGATGAAAATTCTAAGCCAGATTTAATCAAAACTAGGGATGATCTGAAAACTTTAATTGACCGATATTCTGCAAATTCTAAGCAAACACCATCTCCGAAGCGTAAAAAGAATGATCAAAACTAACTTTTTTATGTTCAAATATTTTATTCCTAATTTATTATATTGTCAATTATGTTTGTGTGTTCTTAAATATATGTAATAATGTATCAAACACTAAATTATTTTCATAATCATATCGATGATTTTAACTTGTCGTGTAATAGAATATGTCCGAATCAACTACGTGTCATACAGTGGAATGTTCGAGGAATAAACGACCTTCACAAATTTGATAAATTATTAACTTCACTAGATCATTTTACTGCTCCGATTGACGTTATTATTGTCGGGGAAACCTGGTTAAAGGATGGAGATACGTGGTTGTATAACATCAAAGGCTATAATAGTATATTTTCTTGTAGAAACAGATCATTTGGCGGACTTGCTGTGTATATAAGAGATAATATGGAATTCAGAATAATTGAAAACGTGTGTATTGAGGGTTTCCATCATATTTATTTTGAACTAGTGCTGAAAGGAGAAGTTATTGACATTCATTGTGTATACCGTCCACCGTCTTATGATTTTAATGCGTTTCACGATTCTTTGGAAAGTTGGCTTAATAAAAACAATTCTACTCGTCCTTGTCTTATTTTTGGAGATATCAATGTGCCTGTTAATTTGTCAAATAATAACGTTGTGCTTAAATATAAGTATCTATTAGAGTCATACAGTTTTATGTGTACAAATACATGTGTTACGAGACCTGCTAGCGCAAACATATTGGATCATGTTTTATGTAAAATGTCTGATGTTCATCGACTAAGTAATCACACTGTATTTCATGACTTAAGTGACCATTGTTTAATTTTATCTGAATTTAGAATAAAGCTTGGCTCTCATCGCATAAAATTATCTAAAACGGTGGTGAATCATGATAGACTAGATAGAGAATTCGAAAGATACATTGATACCTTTGGGCCTGTTCGGGACGCGAACATGTGTTTGCAAAACATTTCATCTAAATATGATGCACTATTGAAGGATTGTACTAAAACGATGACAAAGTACGATAACATTAAAGGAACCCAATGTCCTTGGATGAGCTTGCATTTATGGACACTTATAAAAATTAAGAGCAATTATTTAAAGAAATCTCGTCGTGATCCTGGCAACATGCGTTTAGCGGAAATGTTTGAGCATGTATCTAAAAGCTTGATGTTGCTAAAAAGCAAGCAAAAAAAGATATTTTGAAGACTTGTTGATCAACACTTCTCATTCAAAATTATGGAAAAATATTAACTCGATAATCGGCAGATCAGACAAAAAGAAAATGGTAAAACTTAATGTCAATGGTGAATGTGTAGCTGACAGTAAACTTATATGTGAAGCCTTCAACGACCATTTTTCAACGATTGGCTCAAATTTGGCAGAAAATATTACCCCATCATGTTCAAACCCTGAAAGGCATATTGAACCGGTTTCGAATACTATTTTTTTACAGCCCGCATCAGCAAATGAGGTTGTTTCAATAATACATCAATTGAAAAATAATAAAAGTCCTGGTCCTGATTGTATCCCAGTAAAGGCAATCAAGAATAATGCAATATCCTTTTCCCGAATTCTGTCTGATATATTTAATCTTTTGATCCAAACGGGTGTTTATCCAGATTGCTTAAAAGTTGCCAAAGTAATTCCTGTTTTTAAGTCAGGGGATCCCCAGAATACAGACAATTATCGACCTATCTCGACTCTTTCTGTTTTTACTAAAATTCTCGAAAAATTATTAATAACTCGTATTGTTAACTTTCTTGATCGTAACAATATACTTTACAGCATGCAATATGGATTTCGAAATGGAAGCAGTACAACAATAGCAATAACTGAACTCGTTGATAAAGTACTGGAAGAAACAGATTCAAAAAAATATGTAGGAGCGTTATTTTTAGACTTGAAAAAAGCCTTCGATACCATAAACCATAACATTTTACTACGTAAGCTAGAATGCTATGGAATAAGAGGTGTGGCAATAACATAATTCAGAGTTACTTAGTAAACAGAACTCAATACGTGTCATATGATGGAGAGATAAGTTGTCGTAAACGAATCACCACTGGTGTTCCACAGGGAAGCAATATTGGACCCCTGCTATTTCTTGTATATATAAATGATATAACGAAAATTGGACTTATTGGCACTCCCAGGCTGTTTGCAGACGATACTGCTTTATTCTATCCTAATGTTGATCCAAGATCAGTTATTTCAAATATGAGTAATGACCTGCAAACCCTCCAGATATATTTTTCCGACAACCTACTTTCACTCAACCTGCAGAAAACAAAATACATGATTTTTCGATCCCCACGAAATTCTCTTCCAATTCTACCGGAACTCATGCTTGGGAATGTTATAATCGATAATGTACAGGCTTTTAAATACCTTGGTATCCTTTTAGATTGTACCTTATCCTGGGATCAACACATTAAAAAAATTGCTGGAAAAGTTTGGTCCATGTGCGGAGTCTTGAAACGTATTAGTAGTTTCGTCCCGCGAAAAGTTATGCTTTTGCTCTATTTCGCTCATATTCATTCTCATTTGAATTACATGATAATAGTCTGGGGTAGAGCCTGTAAATCCAAACTAAAAAAACTACAAACACTACAAAATCGTTGTATTAAGATAATTTTTAATCTACCTCTGTTGTATCCAACCATAGGGCTATACACTGATTTTCCACACAAAATACTGCCGTTACAAGGTATGTGTGAGGAGCAAACATTACTAATGGTTCATAATATATTACATAACCCAATCGGAATTCATAATATAACTTTTGAGGTTGTACCCCAAATACGTAACACAAGACAGAGTAATCATTTAGCTATGTCTCGTGCACATTCAAGTTTTGGTCAGAAAAGGTTTACTTTCGCAGGTCCTGCCAAGTATAATAATTTACCCAGAGATATTCAATTGATAACCAATCGTTTATCCTTCAAAGCCAACATATAACGTCTCTTAAGAACTAACTTACCTCAATTATTAATATAAACTCTTCATTTCCTCATCGTTATCTCTTTATTAACAGTCCGTCACCAACATTTACATAAACTAATTCGTAATTATTACTTTAAGTATATTATCTTGTTTAATTGTTTTTCATTTGTGCTTCTTTAAAGGGATGCTTAATCCACTAGAGGCACGATTTTTTTGTATAAATAGTAATTATTCTCTCATTTGTAGATTTGTATTTTGAATTAAATTATTCTCAGCCAAAATTGAATTAGTGTAGTTTTTTTTAAATTTTGTTGCCGCGTTTTGCTTTATGGCTGAGAATTGAGTGTCCATTACCAGGAGGCTCATCCAGAGCCTTTTGGTGTGGGGGAGAAAAAAAAAAAAGAGCAGGGTCAATATGTTGAAAATTTTTAAGCCTTATGACAGGAAGAGCAAAATTCCGATACTAGGGGTTCCACTATTGGGCATTTTACCCTATTCAGTGTACGGACAATTTCATGACGTCGGTCTTTTGACTTTCTTATGTAAATAATTTTAATGTATTGATTAGACGCACTTTTTGATATTTCGAGTATTGACAACCCAAAGGGGGGTTCAATCAAAGTTAATTGCCTATTTTCCGGGGATTAAATCATCCGACTAGGACATTAATTTACAATGTTCTGAAAACTCAGATGTGAATATGTAGGGACACGGCAGGTATTTTCGTCTGTTCGTCATAGTCTCGAAAACCAATAAAAGAGACGCTTTTTTGTAAAACTCATACATACCAAATCGTAAGCTCAGAAGAAACGTTCTGCTATAGTGGAGTTCTAGCAAATGTACGTTGCTTTCGTTGGTTTTAGCCCCTACGACGAAGGACGGAAATACCTGCCGTGTCCCTACATTATTTGGAAGATATTGATTTGAAAAATGTATTGAAGGTAACCACTTTCCCTTAGATGGGACTTGAACCCACGACCCTCAGTACGCTAGACTGGTGCTTTATCCAACCCGAACGGGGCTATCGCGAAACAAATAGGGAAAGGAGGGGCAATATGCCCTAGCTAAGCATAGACTGCTTTTATGCCTTAGCTATAACGACTTTCATGGGTGTTTCTACCTCACGCAACAGTTGAACAATATAGCTAGCTGATGCCATACTAAAATTAGAAAAAATCTCAATCATATTGATAATATTCACATTTAAAAAAAGTGGTGATATTTCGTTCCCGGAAAACTCATGAGGCAAAACGCCTTTTAGCCAGCAGCTCTTAGGGAACAACGTACCACGCGTCGGCGCATCAACATTGTGGTATGGACAGTGCGTGGAGACGCGAGTACATTGTAGGATAGTTCCTCTAGGGCGTTTTGCCTCGCCGAAATGATAGATGTTTCATCAAAATGTGGAAAATTTCAGTTTTTCCTACATTCCTATCTATTATTTTGACACATTTCCTTTGTATTCGTAAGAAATAGCTACGATATAAAGCACCGGCACAGTAATCCCAATTTATGGGTATAACAGATCAAAATGCACTACTTAAACATTTTCGATGTTTTCAACAATATAAACAAGAATTCCTAACCATTTCAACGTGTAGATGCAAATTTACAAAACTAGTTACATTTCACAATGATATCCTGTTCAAAACAACCAAGTGTTGATGACTTCTAACACATTTAGAATATGTTCAAAAATGAGCCTGGAACAAAACGTCCGAATGGTGGTGTACAATAAAACAAATGCATGTAAAACAACGGTGAACGCATGCATGGTTGTTTGTTTTGTTTTAACGGATAGAACGACAATCTTACGGGTCGGAGGAAAGTATCGCAAATCGTTAAATTTGTGAAAATAAAGGGATTTTGTTTATTTTTACATTGCAGTTCAAAAATTAATAACTTATATTGAATCCTAATGGAAATATTGTGAAGTGAAATTATAGCCTTCCAGATCTTGTTGTGCAAAATTTACCTTTAGAGAGATTTTTTGCAGAAATTGTTTACACAGATTTTTAATAAGCCGAATGTTCAAAGCATTCTTTGCAATTATGAAACTCCCTCAAATAAATCGCATTTGTGCAAACAAATATTTTATCACCTGTTACCGCTATAAATTGACGCCGCATTGCAATCTACATTCAGTACTCACTTGTGACAATCAACTCAGTGAAACAAATCTACCAAAATGAAGTTCGTCATTGTTCTCGCTATGCTGGTGGCTGTTGCCGTCGCCATGCCAAAGGCCGAACAGGAACTGCCTAAAGAATTAGTCAAGGAGCTGCACGGAGTTCTGGTGGAGAATGGAGTTGATCCGGAGGTGGCCAATGGATGGTTGAGCAATGCCTGGAAATGGGTCAAGAAGAACGCTGGAAACGTCGCGAAGATTGCTGGAACCGTTGCTGAGGTCACCGGGGGAAAGTAGAGAATGGTTTTAGTAACGATGTAACGTCACCGGCATACAATTATTATTAAAAAAAAGCAAAACAGATATATCAATAAAAATCATTCAAAAACGGAACAACTCTCCTATTACTTTCCAAATACTATCCGATCACATAAGAGTTTTGATTTTAGTTCACGTCATTTTTAATTGAATTATTTACGTCTTTAGTATTAATTTTGCAATATGATTTAAAACTCAATGCTCATTCAATATAGTTTTTTGTGCATTTTCTGTTTTTTGTGCTCTCTTCTGGTCAGCCGGTATTTTGTTCAAGATTACTTTGAAGAGTATAAGTAGAATACAAAGCAAAATTATTCCTTACCAATTAGCGAATTCAGTCGGTTAAAAGCATTCCAGATAATATTGTATTATTTTGTTGGATTTTATATGTCATACACCCAAACCAAAACCTGGACACTCCGTAGTTTAATGGAAACACGCGGCCATGAAATTAATGCTATACAAAAGGTGACTGGCTACGAATCTCTAGCAGCCGATCCTATTCGAATCTATAAATTCATTTGAAACCACTCATAATAACGGGAAAATATTTGAAGAAATTCCCTGGAAAAGCGGAGCAGAGGGGATTTTTAGAGAAATATTCTTTGAAGGTTGAAATTTCTGGAGAAATGCGAGGAAGATTTCATGGAGGAGTTTGCAATGGGATTTCTGGAGAAAACTACTGTGGAGAGCTTGAGAGGCTATCCTTAGCAGTGCGGTAACATAGTGTATTCCCCTCATGGTGTACGAAATCAAAAATGGTACCTTGGCTTAGAATCCTCGCAGTTAATAACTACAGAAGCTGAATGAAGACTAAGCTGCGAGGCGGAACTGCCCCAGCGGATAATGTAATGCATATAAGAAGAGGAAGAGGCTTGAGGAATTCCTTGTAAATTTATTTTAAAAAATCAGAGGAAATTTCTGAAGAGTTCTCGTGCTAGTTTTCAAGAGTTTAACCTTCCGGGACTCGCATGGTCCTGAATCACTCACGCAGACCCACCGCTGTTGTGAACGACAAGCGTGATTTTTTCGGAGGTATTGTACTTTTTTCAACGGTGTGAGTCCCGGAAGGTTAAGAGCTTAGAAAAATCCATGATTACTTTCCGGATGAATTGCTAGAAAATTACAGGAGAAATTTCTAAGTAAATAACCAGAGGAAATTCTAATAAAATTCTCAGGAAAATGTCTGTAAAAAAAGTTCCAGGTAATTTTTTAAAAATCCGATAAAATTCGTGGAAATCTTCCTGGAGTATTTCTAGAAGAATTCTCGGAAAAAAAATTCTGGAAGAATCAAATCCTAGTGGAATTATAACTTTTGGACGCATTGTCCGATCTCAACCAAATTTACATTTAATTTTTATCTTCAGGAGACGGTGATTATGAGGGGGCAGTTGATCTTTGGAAACAGAGGTATTGTGGAGAGAGCTCTGTTTGAAAATCAAACATTGCTGTTGAATTTCTGAACCCAAAGACCAACATACACCAAATTTAGTATACATACTATACTAATCTACTATCCTAAAAAGATGATTATAGTAAAGATAGGAGAGTTGTTGAAAAAGAGGGAGGGTGTAGGAAGAGGGGTATTGTTTAGTTATCGATCAACTCAACTTAGTGTAACTTCTAAACTCACTGACCGATTCAAACAAATTCCCGAAAACATTTTCGCGAATATTACATTTTCCCCGGAAATATCATTTTCTAGAAAATAACAAGAATTTATTTAGCGGGATTTTTTGTTTTTCCAAAAGTGAAGTCTGCCTTATTTAAAAAAAATAAAAATAATTATTCTGTTTATTAACTTGTAATTCCATTTTCTGTTTGGAACAAAAGCTGCGAATTAAAGTAGCAATACATACAGCTAATAAATAAATATTAACAATTTTAAACGTTAAAAATAAAACTTTATTTTACTAAATAAATATCTATATACATAAAAATGAATTTCTGCCTGTCTGACCCTTATAGACTCGGAAACTACTGAATCGATCATCGTGAAAATGTGTATGCAGAGATTTTTTGGAAAAACAAAAAAAAACAAATTTTGCATGTGCAGATTTTTGAAGACAAGAAATGTTCCAATATAAGGCGAGACGAAGTTCATCGGGTCTGCTCATTTTAAATAAAAATCAATAAAGAACAATAAACAATAAGAAAATTTCCAAGGAAAAAAATTGAAAATCATTAAAACTGTGCAAAATCATTCAATTTGATTGCTTTTTATATTTAAAAGCATTTTTTTTATTTATGTTACCAACCCCCCTTTGAAAACGAAGATAAAAAGCTTTTTGGTTGTAACTTTCTTTTCTTTCGACATTTTTTCTCGCAACTTTCACCAAAAAAGCGGAATTTATCCAAATTTCAAGGACCGTCTATATTTCCAGGATTGGCCACTTGGTTCTGGAGTTATTCCGGATTTAAAATGGATGTTAGCTTTTGGCCATTTTTCAGAACGCATACTTCGGAAATGATTATTTTGGATATTTTGATTGGAAACGACGCATAAACTATGCGAAATTTAATCAGGAATTTGATCGGTCCAAAAAATGGCCAAAATTGCGTGGCAGCCTTTTAGCGCAGGGGTGTCCGATGTTTTTTTCCGGATTTAAAATTGATGTCAGCTTTTGGTCATTTCTCAGAACGCATACTTCGGGGCACAACACGAACTATCAACGGTGCACAACACGCGATAAAGTCGAACGCCACCGCTTAACAATGGGCGGATACAAACGGTAGACTAGCCCACAGCTACGCGCAGCATTTGGAAATGGCACTCCCAACGGAAGAGCAGCTAGGCGCAGCTTCTCTGGAAGATGGCTGGAGAGATATTCGATCCGAAATTGGCGGCACCGCAACCGCTGCAGCTGGCACGGTACCTCCGGATCAGAGAAATGACTGGTATGACGACGAGTTTGATCAGTTAGTAGAGGAGAAGAATGCAATATGGGCGAGATTGCTGCAACACCGTACCAGAGCGAATAAGGCACGAATACAAACGGATGCGAAACAGAAAAAAAATCGATCTTCCGAAGGAAAAAGCACCAGCAGGAAGATCGACAACGTGAAGAGACGAAGCAACTGTACCACGCTAATAACACACAGACGTTGAATCGATTACGTAAGGGCCACGTCCCGCAGCCTGACATGTGTAAGGACATATACGGAAATCTTCTTACGAACGAGCGTAAGGTGATCCAAAGCCCCTAGGGTTGACCAACTACCAGGAGAGCTGCTTAAATACGGTGGTGAGCCACTGGCTAGAGCACTGCACTGGGTAATCGCCAATATTTGGGAGGAGGAGGTTCTGCCGCTGGAGTGGATGGAATTTATTTTGTGTCCCATCAACAAAAACGGAGGTAAAGTGGATTGTAGCAACTACCGCGCAATCACATTGCTGAACGCCGCTTACGAGGTACTCTCCCAAATATTATGCCGTCGACTAACACCAATTGCAAGAGAGTTTGTGGGACACTACAAGGCAGGATTCATGGGCGAACACTTCACCATAGACCAAGTGTTCGCCGTATGCCAGATATTGCAGATATGCCGCGAATACACTGTGCCCACACATCATCCATTCATCGACTTCGAAGCCGCATATGATACAATCGATCGAGATCAGGTATGGCAGCTAATGCACGAATACGGATTTCAAGGCGACGGTGGTGATGTGCGTAGTTCTAGTTTCAGGAGCATTCTCGATTCCCTTCGAAACGTGCAGAGGGTTACGGCAATGTGATGGTCTTCCGTGCCTGCTTTTCAACATAGCTTTGCAGGGAGTAATATGAAGGACAGGTATTGATACGAGTGGTAAGATTTTCACGAAGTCCGTTCAGCTATTTGGTTTCGCCGAAGACATTGATATTACGGCACGATGATAAACGATAATTGCAAAAACAACAAATAGAATACAGCTTGAAAATCATGATGAAATTCGAACTTGTTTATTCCAATGTATGACAGATGAAATTTCAGTAAAATCAAACACGCAAACAAATATTAGGAGAGAGTTTTTCGTAATATTGATATCTTAAATAAATCGCATTTGTGCAAACATATATGAAATCGCTATAAAATGTCACTGCATTGAGGCCGATCTACATTCAGTACTCGACTGTTATCAACCCAACAAACAATCTATCAAAATGAAGTTCGTCATTGTTCTCGCTATGTTGGTGGCTGTGGCCGTTGCCATGCCCAAGGCCGAAGAGGAACTGCCCAAAGAATTAGTCAAGGAGTTGCACGGAGTTCTGGTGGAGAATGGAGTTGATCCGGAGGTAGCCAATGGATGGTTGAGCAACGCCTGGAAATGGGTCAAGAAGAATGCCGGAAACGTCGCGAAGATTGCTGGAACCGTTGCTGAGGTTACTGGAGGAAAATGAGAGATCAATTCTCGATATTTTAAAAGCAAAATGACGTAATTGTCATCAATTCAATAAAGATCATATCCTTAAAAAAAAAAGTATATAAAAATATCCATATTTCCATATTCCCATGAATTCTTTTGAATTCGTATAACCAGTGATCCATGCGAATGTGAGCTTTGGTGCCTCATGGCACCGTGTTTAGTGTCGAATTGACGTAAATCAGAAACGTTTCATCTAAACCTAATACTTTCCTAATTTGGTGATGGGTTTTGAACGTCACTCACTATAGACCCGCCAGTCCTGTTTACGGAGGCAGAAACAGAAGCAGAAAATTACGACTATGTTAGCCAAACTATCTTAAAAAATCGAGCATCTCAAAATTCGCCTAAAAATAGTCGCTTAAATAACGAAACGTGTAGAAAGCGACCCCAGGCTTCTATGTTGTCAATTTTTTTTCATACGTACATACATAGTATCGTTACTCCACGCGTTCTCATTTTTACGATTTATTCATATCTAGTTTAAAATCATTCACAATTTCTTAAACGACCTATGAGTGACCCGCTGGTTGATAGCCACCGTTTGCTAAACGTCCCCCGAAAATAAGCCACGGAAGAAAATTGAACTTTCCCAAAACAGTTTAATATGAATAATAATAAAAATAGTCGCTTAAGTAATGAAACGTGTAGAAAGCGACCCCAGGCTTCTATGTTGTCAATTTTTTTTCTCCATACGTACATACATAGTATCGTTACTCCACCCGTTCTCATTTTTACGATTTATTCATATCTAGTTTAAAATCATTCACAATTTCTTAAACGACCTATGAGTGACCCGCTGGTTGATAGCCACCGTTTGCTAAACGTCCCCCGAAAATAAGCCACGGAAGAAAATTGAACTTTCCCAAAACAGTTTAATATGAATATACGTATGTGAATGTTTGTGCCAACGACGGCGCCCGAGCGGAACCGACAGTACGTACCAGACCGGGAAAATAATTTATACCTTTCTTCTTCCCTAAATTGCAGATGCCGTTGCGGACATCGTGGGAGCCCCAGATTTGCATATTGACGAAGGTTCAACGTTGCGGCTCGAGTGCAAACTGAGGCAAGCCACGGAATATCCCGATTACGTGTTCTGGTGAGTTATCGAAAGCCATGCTAATGCATCATAGGCTATGCGTTGAGTGTTTGTTTGTTAGTCAGTCTCTCGCAAAACTGTTAATTGATTTTGTTCAAATTATAAACTTTATGAGATGTAGATATAAACATCTGTAGAAATCAACAATGCGAACGCTGTAAAATATCATTGTAGCTACAGAAATGTGGCAAGCATTTCAGTAACTTTTTTTACCCACTCACTCTTCGTTAACACAGCTTTTATCTAACTAGACAATTCACTTTAAAACGAAATTCTCTCAATTTCTATCATAGGTACCACCAGCACAGCATGGTAAACTTCGACCAACAAAATGGCTTTTCGGTGACGCCATTCCAGCCGGTTGATAGCACAGTTCCGACGGACGAACTGGCGGATCAACCATTCCCACCGTCGTTAGATGAAACCCATTACGGGCAACTCAATCATGGGCACGGTCATCATCACCACCACCACCACCGCAACCATCCGCATCATCATCACCATCATCGGCAGCACCCGCACCGGTTGCCACCGCAAGGCCCAACAACGCAGGACGACACCGACGATGGTAGTTTCGGTCTAAACGCGCTGGACCTGATGAGTCCAGTCGCGGCAGCAGCCGGATCCATGAGCCTTCTGGATGCTCCACTGCTGGATTCCGGCGAGTTGATGGCCACCGATCTGACCGCCGGTTTTTCGGCCGTCGAAGAGCAGCTACACCTGTGGGCTCTAAACCAAAGTGGCTTTCTGCCCTACTCCCACCTCCTCTCGCCGGCCACCAGCGTCCTGACAATCAAGGAAGTGCACTCGAAGCATGCCGGCAATTATACTTGTGCACCGTCCAACATGCGTCCGGCCAGCATCACGGTGCACGTGCTGCAAGGTAAGCGAGTTTTGCTGCTTGTAGAACCACATTTACTCACACCTCTTTACCAGCAAACTGCACTTTCGCCAACACTGTAGTACACCAGGAGTTTGCTGCTACTGTCCGGATTTACGGCGAAATAATAGCATAATAACAATTTTGCTGCTACGTGCTCAGGGGAAACTTTTAGCAAGTTAATAAAATTACGATTGCAGTGTTTCCTTGTGCAACACGACTAGGTTGTACAAGGGATAGATCTGCAAGTCGAAATTTATAAATGCGAGATTGAATAAAGCTGAGCTGAGCTCCATGACGGATACAAAATTGCTGTTTGGGCTACATTTTTTAATCCTATAAACTTAACTCATTTCGCAGATTTCTGTGACTTCGTCGAATTCTCAACAATAAAGCCATAAGTATTATAATAGTTCCCCGATTCGAACGAACTCGGAATCTTCACACAGTTTTACACACCATCCATCGTTGCTTTGAAAAGTCTGATAAGCTTCCCAGGAAAGCTGTTCTCGTCCATAATTCTCCACAGCTCTACGCGGTCTATACTGTCGTATGCCGGCTTGAAATCAACGAACAGATGGTGCGTTGGGACCTGGTATTCACAGCATTTTTGAAGTATTTGCCGTACAGTAAAGATCTGGTCCTTTGTCGACCGGCCGCCAACGAAGCCGGCTTGATAACTTCCCACGAACTCATTCACTAATGGTGACAGACGTCGGAAGATGATCTGGGATATCACTTTGTAGGCGGCATTAAGGATGGTGATCGCTCGAATTTTCTCACACTCCAGCTTGTCGCCTTTCTTGTAGATGGGGCATATAACCCCTTCCTTACACTCCTCCGGTAGCTATTCAGTTTCCCAGATTCTGACTATCAGTTTGTGCAGGCAACTGGCTAGCTTTTCCGAGCCCATCTTGAAGAGCTCAGCTCCGATACCATCCTTACCAGCTGCTTTATTGGTCTTTAGCTGTTGGATGGCATCCTTAACTTCCCTCAAGGTGGGGGCTGGTTGGCTTCCATCGTTCGCTGAACTGACGTAGTCATCTCCTCCGCTGTCTTGACTTTCACTGCCTGTACTCTCTGCGCCATTCAAATGTTACTCGTAGTGCTTCCACCTTTCGATCACCACACGTTCGTCCGTCAAGATGTTCCCATCCTTATCTCTGCACATTTCGGCTCGTGGCACGAAGCCTTTGCGGCATGCGTTGAGCTTCTGATAGAACTTGTGTGTTTCTTGAGAACGGCAAAGCTGTTCCATCTCCACGCACTCCGCTTCTTCCAGGTGGCGGGTCTGCTGTCTCCGCTTCCGTCTATAACGTTCCACGTTCTGCCGGGTACCTTGCTGCAGCGCAACCGCCCATGCTGCGTCCTTCTCCTCCAGAAACTGTCTGCACTCTTCGTCAAACCAATCGTTCCGTCGACTTCGACTTCCGTCCCATATACCCGACGTTGTTCTCCGCTGCGTCGTTAATAGCTGCTTTGAATGTATTCCAGCAGTCCATAAGAGGGGCCCCATCGAGCTCACCCTCTTCCGGCAATGCTGCCTCGAGATGCTGCGCGTATGCAGTGGCGACATCAGGTTGCTTCAGTCGCTTTAGGTCGTACCGTGGTCGACATTGATATTATGGCACGTATTTTTGAGAGGATGGAGGAAGCCTACGTCAGACTGAAAAGCGAAGCTTAACGGATTGGACTAGTCATTCACACGTCGAAGACGAAGTACATGATAGAAAGAGGCTCAAGAGAGGACAACGTAAGCCACCCACCCCCATCTTTTGCACCTTTTGGATGGAGTCAATGGAGTAAATTATAAAAACGTAACTTAATCTTAAAATGGTTTCGAAGCCGACGACATGCATCTCCAAGCTCCAGAGCGCTGATTAATTAGGAAAGAAGCGGATATGAATTTGGTGGATCTGCTGAACCCTCTGACTGATCAGAACTCTGTGTAAAGGTGAGATTCCGAAATGCCAAATCAGCTCTCTGTACAAAGTTTGTCAAACACGAATTCATTACTCATTAGAAGAAGCAAAAATATGTTTGAACTTCAGTACCGATGCATGGTCAAAATCACTATTATCCCATTTATTGTTGAAGCCGAAACTGATTGAGGGGCGCACCTTTGAGAGTTGGTATAAGCCATTTCTCGAAGGGTATAAATAGCGGTACCTCAATCTAAAGAGGCCTCACATTAAGTTTGAGAAATCTCTGAATAAAAAACGACTACTTAAATTCTTCTCAATAGAAATGGAACAAAAAGACATGCACTAAACAAATGACGCGGATATACTACAAAACTTCAATTAAATGGACTCCCGAACAAAAAAACAATGATTTCTCTTAATCTATTATTTTGTTAATATCTTAATCGTTTTAAAAGCTACCGTGATTGTTGTTTTTGGTGCAAGAAGTATTCATCTTTTATCACACCAAACCATTAAATCTTCGGAAAACTACAATTCGCTACAATAATAAAAAGAAAACATCGAAACTGAAACATTGGGAGTAATAAATCTCTTATTTTACTTAATACGGAAGGGGCGCTCAAAAAGGTTTCGCCGTGAGCGCTGAAAACTTTTTTAAGGAGGCCCAGAAACCCACATACTGTATTCTATAAGGCATATTTATACCTTTCTTAGGGTATATACACTAGTTTTTTTATAAATAACTAGTTTATTCATGGACGCAGTAGCGCCCGTGGCAAGTGATTTTTTTTTTTCAATATTATCGGTTCATGTGCTATTCAACGTCTGTTGTCTGTGATTTTTTTTATCAAATGCTGTGTCAGGTTGTCTAAGGTTGTCACTGATTTTGTTTTCTGCATCTGATGATAAAATAGAATTGAGAAGTGTCAAATATTTTATTTTTGTGAGAGTTTACTCGCGTGCTGCGTCTGGTTGGCTAGTCACCGGACAGACAAACAGGGCTATTATATTTATGACTAGCTTTATGTACCCGGCCTTGCTCGGAATTGCCAGTTTGATTCGCAGTTTTTTCACAATCGGAAAATGAATAAACCAATTGGTCAACAGAATAATTGTGTTTTCTTATCGATACTTCATCGTTTGATCAAAAGAAGGCAGATTTCATTAGACCTGTGCGCCGCCGCCGCCGGTGGTTTTGAGGTTCCCCCAAACACACGCGATGCGACAGTCGCGATACGATTCTATCGCTTGGCGACAGCGATTCTGTCGTCGGTAATATAGAAGCGTAAATACCACATTGCCTGCAGCGACCCAACGATAGAATCGCGGCGACTAGTTGTCGCCGTCGCGGCGATGAAATCGCTCAGGTCTGAGGGAGCCTTTACTCACGCCGCCGCCGCCGCCGGCGATTTTGGGTCGGCGCGCGGCTGATCATAATTTTGCCACGCCGATGACTAATCGCAATGAAAAATTCAATTAACTTGAGTCGAGTCGAGAACGAAACACTGAAGATGGCCTAACAGTTGAGATCGAAATACGTATCGCTAAAGCAATACAAGTTGGTGGAATTAATTGGAATAGTATTAAACTCGTCTATTGACAATGATGTTGAGGTAAACTCGTCAGAATTCAATTTCAAATCTTCCTCAAGTGATGGTGTCTCGGTGTCTCTAAGTCGGTGTTGTGACATGCATTGTCTTGATTAATGAAAAAGTTGGTTGATTCGATTGAGAGTTTGAATGAAGCTTTATATAGTAAAATAATACATATGTTAATTGTTTAACTGGTTTTTGGAATTCGTCTAAGTCAGGGCCTCATTCAGTCGTGGAACCTAAACTTGTAGGAGACTCCTAAAATATGTTTGTTGTGGTACATAAGCTTTTGCTCAAAGCGCCCCCTCCCTTTCTTATAGGATGTGACTTTGCAATGGTGTAGGCAAATCATTACAGTTCAGGAATATCAAGTTAAGAAGCACATTCATTATCTTGACAATATTTTCTTTTTTATTTATCAAAATCAACCAGGCCAGTTTTCTTTGTTTTTAGATTCGCGCCATAAGGACAGTTGACTTACTTGGCAAAATTTAGCAAAATAATAAAATCTCTACTGTGAATGCTTCCCAGCTTCTTTTTTATTCCGTGTAACAAATTTTTATTTTGAAATCAGTTTTGAATATGATTGACAAAATCACTTGGTATATTGCGCAAATCAGTTGAAAACCCTTTTCTTTTCTTATTAACTGCCACTGTTGGGGATGTTGTCGCCTCGCCGCGTAGTATTTAGTAAAATTATTTAGATGAAACGCCAGGAGTTTCAAACATTACAAAATTTTATTTTATTGTGTAATAGTTTATTGTGAAAGCTCTAGGAAAAGTTTCTTCAAAAACTTCCAATTCCAGGAATTCCTGGGAATAATTGAAAAAGTATCGTTTCGACATTCATTTAAGATTTCCTTCGGAATTTCTTCCAGGGATTCCTTCGGAAAATATTCCAGAAATTGCTACGGAAATGAATCTAAAAGTTTCCTTTAAAAAAACTTAGAAAATTACTTCAGGAATTCTTCCGGAAATTTCTTTATATATTTCTTTGGAAATTCCTTACGAAATTTCATACGATTCCTTCAGAATTTCCATTATCGATTTCTGTAGATAATCCTTTGCGAATTTTATTCGGAATTCTTTAAGGAATACATACGGAAACGTGTGCAGGAGTTCCTACGAAAATTCCGTTGAGACTCCTTAAGGAATTCCTTCAGAAGTTTATTTAGCAATTCCTCCGGAAATTCCTTGAGAAATTCCGTTAAGAGTTTTTCCAAAAAATGCTTACATAATCCTTCATTTTTTAAAACGAATACTTTTACAAAATTCCTCGAGAACTCCTTCGGAAATTCATCTTTTGAAATTTCTTTGAATTCCTTAAATAAATTCTTCAAGATATTAAATAAGAAATTCCTTCGAATTTTCCCTGAGGTATTTCTTCACAATTACTTCAAGCAATTCCTTAAAAACATTCTCCGGGAACTTCCTGCAGGAATTCCTTCGAAAATGCCTTCATGAGTTCTTTCTGAAAATCTTTCAGTAGTTCACTGATTTTTTTTCAACAATTCTTTCTGAAAGTCTTTAAGGGTTTATCATTAAAAAAAATATAGCTAAGAAGTAATTTTTAGATTATTTAATCAAGTCAATTTTTGGAGGAGTTTTTGAAGAAAATCATGGAGGGTTTTGTACAAGAACTTCCAAATTAACTTTTCAAGGCATTTCCAAAAAAGAACCTGAAAGGATTTTCGAAAATAATTCCTTAAAGAACTGTAAAAAGAGTTTTTGAAGATATTTCTAAAAGACTTCCCAAAAATATTCCTAGAAGAATTTTCAGAGGGATCCATAAACAAATTTTTGAAGAATTTTTTGGAGGAGTTTCCAGAGGTATTTCTAATAGTGCCTACTGGCATTTCTGAAGTAAAATCTAGATTTCTCCAGGAATTTCTTTGGACTTTTTTTCAGTAATTTATTCGCAATTTCCTCCAGAAATTCCTTTTTTTCGATTCGTCCGGTAAGTCCCTCGGAAATTGCCTCAAAGAGCTCAACAAAAACTCCGGAAACGAATTCCAGAAAGTCTTTCAGAAATTATTTCGGAATTTTCTTCACGTATTGCTTCACAAATCTGTATACAAACCTTGGGAAATTCGTTGAGGTATTCTTCAAAAAGTACCTTCAGAAATTCTTCTGAGAACTCATTTGGAATTCTTCGCAAAGTTTTTGGGCGAATTTCTAGGAAATTCCTTAAGTATTCCTGAACAAGTTCCTGAAAGAATATCCTGAAGAAACTTCCGACAATCTTAGATTTCTCCAAGACATGGGACATTCCGTCAAGAGTTCGTTCAGAAATCCCTCTAAGGATCGCATTTATTTTTAGGTAATAAATATAGAAAAAAAATAAATGTTGAAATTTCCCAAGCTATTCCTCCAAAAATTCAAAAAAAGTTTTTTAAGAACTATTTCAAAACTTCCCTCAGGAATCCTTTAAGAACTTCTACCAGGATTTGTTTTAGGAAATTCCTTTGGACAAACTTCATGAATTCCTTACCAAATTCCATCTTCCATGCTTCACAAAATCCTCTCGAATATGCCTTCCGAAAATCCTTCACAAATTTCTTTTGAAATATCATCAGAAAATATTTAAGAAGGTCCTTCGAAAATCCGTTTTAGAATTCCTTCAAAAATTAACTAAAAATTCCTTCTAAAATTCATTTACGGATTCGTTCGCAAATTCCTTTAGGCTTTGAAAATTTGCTTAGAAATTTCCTTCGGATTTTTTTTAGAAATTACTTCGGAAATTTCTTAGAAATTCCTTAAAGGGTTCCTTATCAAGCTTCTTGACAATTTTTCCTGGAATTCCCATAGGAATTCTTTCAGAACAACCTTAAGCAATTCCTTCGAAAATTCTCAGGATAATCTTCAGAAAATTCATTCCATTTCCATCATGAATTCCTTTACAACATTCACCATTACTTTTGATTTTTATTTCGTCCTTAAAAAAATGAAATTTCTTTGATAATTGCAATTGAGATGCATTCGGAAATTCTGTTAGGATTTTTTTTTTAAATTGTCTGTCTTCCGGAAATTCCTTCAAAAAGTTTGCCGGAAACGCATTCACAAACTCTTTCGGGCCTTACATCAGGAATTCTCTCAGAAAGTCCTTTAGGAATTCTTTCGAAAATTCTTCACTTAATTCCTTCGGAAATACTTCTACGAATACCATCGGAAACTATTTCATTCCTTAATAAATTTCGAATGAATTCCAGCAGGAATATTGTATGATTTTACTAAAGAGAACGTGAATGGATTCTCGGAAGAATACCTATATGAGTTTCCGCAGAAATTCTCATAGGATTTTACCAAGACGAGCTCGGTGATCTAGTGGCTATCGCTTCTGTCTTATAAGCAAGTTATCGTGGTTCAATTATAGGCTCATCCCATTCCTACTTTGTATTTCTCTCTCAGTTTTTTTATCTGTATTTCACGTTCTACCAAAACGATTCCTATACCAATCGATTCCACACTAACAATTCCAAAACCCCCTGTGGCATCTATGAGTAGAGTTATCTGCATCTTTCTTAAGTAGGTGTTCAACTAAACGATGGTTTCTGGGGCCCTTCTTAGCCTAGCGGTAACACGCTCGGCTATAAAGCAAGAACAGTTAAGTTAATAACAGTTAATAGCAGTTAATAACTGTGGAAGCGCAAACACTAAGCAGCGAGGCGGCAATGTCACAGAGGGGGATGTAATGCCAATAAGAAGAAGAAGAAGAAGTCCAACTAAGAATCCTTCCTCTTTCTCAGCATTCGCAAGGACGTGGCCAGAACAGACCTCACCCGTTGAAGAGTGCCTTGCTTCCATCTAAAAGATAGTGAATAGTCTCTTACAAAAGACTATGTTTGTATCACCTACGAATTTGTGCGAATTGCTCAATGCCAACGCTAAATTCTCGAGGAATGAAATTTCCCAAGTAATTAGGAGTTTCAAAACAAAATCTCGTTTTCCTTCAGAAATTCTTTCAGAAACTCTGCCAAGAACTTTTTTGGCACATTAAACCACTTTCAAAAATCCACGGTGAAATTGACTTTTTTAGCCATTGATTTTTTTCATCCACGCCGGTTCACGCCGCCGCCGCCGATGAAAACCAACGGCGCGCCGCCGTGACGCCGCCACCGCCGAGGCACAAGTGACCACCACGCCGCCGCCGCCGATTATTTGACCGCCGCACAGGTCTAGATTTCATGTGAAAACATTGACTGATTTTGAAGAAGGGAGCAAACCCATAATCGCCATATTCCGGGCAAACGTCTATTTCTAAGGAAGGAAAAACATCCACCGATGCCTTATCCCGGGTAAACGTTTATTTTTAAAGGAAGGGATCACATTCACCATCCAGAAAGAAACACATTAAACACTGGGAAAACCATGATTTCGACAAAAGGGTTGAATTGATCGATAACTAAATAATACAATAATGGGTTCAGAAGTTATGCTGGAGCATACACACAAACATACAAACGTTGTGACTGAAAAGTAAATTATACAATGAAAATGTCCAATTCTATAGCACGAAACCCACAGAGGTAGATCTACCGCTCATAGAATTGTACCTTTGTATCAATATATTTTTATATATTTGTTTGGCCCTTCTACTTTTTGAATAAACATCTTCCAAAAATGGAGAATATGTGTACTAAATCTGGTTGGAATTTATCCTGAGGGTTGGGAGTTATACTGAATTGCTCATTTTTTAAAGACAACCCCTTCCCCCCTAACTTCCCCCTTTCCCCAATGACCCTTCTACCTCCTTTGTTATCTTCTCCTTGGGATAGAAAATGTGTGCTCCAAACAACACTGAACTGCTCGTTTTCTAGAGACAACCCTTCCCCCTTACCCTCCCCTTTTCCCAATGATCATCCCATTTTCTCCTTAGGATAGAGAATGTGTGTACCAAATTTGGTTGAAATCGGTCCAGGGGTTCAGAAGATACACTGAATTGCCCGTTTTCTGAACAATACCCTTCCCTCCAGACTCCTCCTCTCTTTCCCAAATTACCCGAAGAATCGACTACTCTTAGTGAATATGTGTACAAAATTTGGTTGAAATGGGTACTGGGGGTTGGGAGTTACACTGAATTGCTCGTTTTATAAAGACAACCCCTCCCCCATACCCTCCCTCTTTTACAATTACCGCCCCACCCCTTTGTTATCTTTTCTTTAGGATAGATAATGTATGTACCAAATTTGGTTGAAATCGGTCCAGGGGTTCAGAATTTACTCTGAATTACCCGTTTTCTGAACAATACCCCTCCCCACTTTTCCAAATTACACTCTCATATGATTGTCTTCTTATAGTGAATATGTGTACAATTTGGTTGAAATCGGTCCTGGGAGATGAAAGTTACACAGAATTTGTTTTCTAATTGTTTTCTAAACAAAACCCCTCCCCCTTTTTCAAATGACCCTCCCACCCCCTTTGTTAACTTGGGGATAGAGAACGTGTGTACCAAATTTTGTTGAAATCGGCCAAGTGGTTCAGAAGTAGTTAGCGAACATACATACATAGATTGGTTTTTATATATATAGAAGAAAGAAAGATAGATAGAAGATAAACCCTTTTAAAAAATGATGATCTGTTGAAAACGTGCTCAACTGTATTTCAATTTTATACTTTTCAAGGATTTTTTCCCTATCTTCTCTGTTTCTGTAAATCTTTGTTATTACAGGCTCATCAGTTTTATGGACTCTCTGATAATTTTACTTGAATAGCTATTGTGCCGTGGCCCTCATCATTGACCAACCAAACTTTTGTCCGCAAGTCCCCTAAATTATGAACCCTGCATAAACTTAAATTGAATTGTATTAAACTTTATTCCTATTCATTATGTATCCTAGTTGTTCCACTGCACTGCCATTGGGCAAAATGGTGTCAACTCAAAATACACCGGAAACAGAATAAATATTTAATAACCGCATTAGCCAACTATTAACGATGAGGGCGTTTTAATTTAGAAAAAAACCGCAACAATCACTCCTCCACGTTCTGAACTAACAGAATCATGTCCCCGTAATCACAAAAAAATATCCGCATGCTCTTTTCAGCGATATATATTTAACCGAACTAACCATGCAGCAGTACACAGGTCCTCGAAATTGTTTTTGTACAATAATTTAATTCACCCCCAAACAACACTAACAACGGTGCACTTATCGTTCTACTTCATCTCTTCTATTTTCATATTTTCTCTCGTCACATCCGGGTGGACCTGAAAATAGGAGAGAAGCCGGCCGCCATGCAGCACGCCAACCGGAGCCAGCTGGAAGATAGCAAACTGAAAGGCGCTTCGAGTGGCAGCAGCAGGTCCAGCAGCGCACTGCGCAGCCATCAACATCCGCTTATGGCACTTCCGGTGGCAGTGATGCTTCTACTCCTACTAGTCCAAATACAATTTCTTTCGCCACGTGGGCGAAACCATGGCCATCCGGCAAGCAGGTGAGAGCGGAATACCCCGATGCAGCGTCACTATGTTTTGGGTCCGATGCGAGGAACAATGGAGCGGCAAACAACAGCAGAATGAGACCGCTACTCTGGGGTCCGCTAAATTAGGTTAAACGAGAGCAAAAATGTAATATGTATCCCCTTCTACTAGTCCATTGCCGAGCGTTCGGCGGAGGCCACTTCCTACCGTATCGAGGCGCACTGGGGTAGATACATATTTTTCTCGCTCAAAATCTACGGATTTTGTTTCAGATGCATTTTAGAGATGTTCGGAAGACTTTTAATGACTTTTAATGAAATTATAAGAGTTAAGGTAAACAAGTGTTTGTGAAACTGTTAGGAGACTCTAATTGATCGTTGGTGAGGACTGTCACATACTCAAATTCCGAACTGCTTGTATGCACTTTTATTTTGCTTTTTTCAATGTCGATGTAATAACATTTCAAAGAAATTAACTAATAAAAGGAAGCTTGAACTAAATAAATATTTTTATAATCTGTAAAAATATTGTTCGTCGGTGCACGTACATAATGCGCCGACAAGTCACTGATCTGAGATCTAATTTTGAAAGTTCATCCGAGATTGTTTCCTGAATACTCTGAATCTCGAGAGAGTGTGTAATCTGACCCAGTGCGCATTAGTCGGTTAGTGGTCGACCGGAAAGCTGTTCTTTCCAGTTCAGCTAAGCTGAATCCCGGTTACCCCCAACAACAGCCCATGCCTCACTCATCTGGATCCGATCAACCGAGCAGCCACTTTGCTCTTTCAGCAATGCAAACTGGACGAGTCCAAATAAAATGAAATGTAAATTTAATTTCAGGTTTCCTCTTCCAGGGCGCGGATAATAGCGTTTATTTTTTGCCTTTGGAAATAAAAAGCTTTCTTCGAAAAAGTCTAAATCCAATTTTATGGCTACTTCACTGTTACAGTTTGAAACGGATAGAGGTAAACTTTGGGGGCTTATTGTCGGTCCCTGATCGACAAACCTTGTAAATATATAGTCTGTATCTATATAGTAGTAACTGTGGGTAGTACTTTTCTCCCTTTTCTATGTTTACTAAAAAGAGGCTACCCGAAATGTAATTTTATTATTGTTTGATGAGTGTTTATCGAGAGAATAAGAGTGCTGTCTCACCTATTTGATAGATAGTGCAAATGTTTCAACAATCGAAGTCAATAACAAAACATCTGTAACGATGAGAAGAATCTAATAAAATCGATACCGGAAAGTATTATTCATATACAAATTAAAGATTTTTGTTGATATTCTCAATCTATCCGAAATACCTTTAAAAAAAATTATAAGCTCTTCAATGTCTTCACTTGTCATAAGACTTGTTAGTAATATCCCATTTACTTCTAGAAGCTTCCACCACTTGACTGTAACTTCACAGATACGTATTTCGACCTCAACAGTGAAACCGTATTCAGTATCTAGTACTTAGTTCGAGTCGTCGTGGCACTTCTTGTTGTTGAGCTTATCCGGGGTAGAGTAAAAATACATTTCCTATAAAAAAAAATAAGGAGCTCAATTTTGAGTACAAAGTTTATATTTTTAACTCACTAGTAGATGGGCCCACGACGTTAAGCATAAGTACGTTAGGCATAAGGCGTTAGGCATAAGTACGATAGGCATAATGGACGTTAGGCATAACGGACAACAGGCATAATGTTCGTTAGGCATAATGGACGTTTGGCATAATTCTGCCTTCTTAATGTCATGGGCTGTTCTTTGGGTCATTTAATGCCCAACGTCCATTATGCCCAACGTACATTATGCCTAACGTCCGTTATGCCTAACGTCCATTATGCCTACGTACTTATGCTTATCGTCCTTATGACTAACGGGGTATACCCCTAGTAGATAGTTTTCTCTACTAGGAATGAAGCTGTCAGTGTCGCCAAAATTATTTCATCATTGTTCAGTTTATAATTGCTTCAGAATGGGCAGTAAACGGAGAACAAAAGGAACTGGCAACAATGGGGAGAAAACCATTACCCGTGCAGCAGCAATCATCGATTGAGGAGATCAAAAGAAACAAACTCCAGCTGGGTTAGGAATATGAAAACATGTGCGTTTTCTACAACAACATTGGAAAACACAATAAAAGATTTGACGAATTTCGCGCCAACTCTTCTATGGGGCTGGCAGCACCATCTCAGAATCGAATGAAACTTGGTAGGCATAAAGATATGGTATTTTTAAGCCACTCTGCATACTTAGTTTTTTAAAAATTGTCAAGAGTAACATTTGATGAGGGCCTAATTTTTTTTCATTGATTTTTTAAAAATCGATGCAACTCTAAAATGACAAGACCGGTTTCGGACAGCAGAACGATGGCGTGATCGGCCGAAATATTGTATTCTGCATTGCGTGGCCGGTAATAAAAATCAGTTCATTGCGAGATTTCTCTTGTTTCGGACAGCAGAACGATGGCGCGATCGGCTGAATTATTGTGTTCTGCTTTGCGCGGCCGGTAATAAAAATCAGTTCAGTGCGAGGTTTCTCTTGTTTCGGACAGCAGAACGATGGCGCGATCGGCCGAATTATTGTGTTCTGCTTTGCGCGGCGGATAATAAAAATCAGTTCAGTGCGAGATTTCTCTTGTTTCGGACAGCAGAACGATGGCGCGATCGGCCGAAATATTGTGTTCTGCATTGCGTGGCCGGTAATAAAAATCAGTTCAGTGCGAGATTTCTCGCTTAACTTTTCAAAAGGACCTAAGTAACATTTTTTCATGAATTAATTTAAATAGCGCAATCAACAGAACAACATGAAAGCTATTGATTGCAGTATTCAAATTAATTCATGAAAAAAATGTTACTTAGGTCCTTTTGAAAAGTTAAGCGAGATTTCTCTTGTTTCGGACAGCAGAACGATGGCGCGATCGGCCGAAATATTGTGTTCTGCATTGCGCGCCCGGTAGGCCGGTAGTTAGTTTGTGCTACTTTTCGCGCCAGATTCATGGCTAGGTAAAATCACTGTAATAAATAATGGCACGGTCGTATTGTTTATCAGAGTGAATCCAGATTCAACGATGCCTACCAATTAACTGATAATCCTTCCTGTGGTTTTTGTGGAGACGCAGAGGTAAACACGGTCTTCAAATAGCCAAAACCACCTACTAATATTCCTTCCTTCTTCCTAACTGACTACAAGGACGTGGCCGGCGCCGTTATTGATCATTTGAATTTTAGAGTTACTGAAACTTGCACACTGAGAATGCTTGAACAATCCCAGTCAATCATTCAGTTGATTCTTTGTGCAATTTCACTGATTCTGGTCAATCACGGAGTAGCAACCATAGATATGTGTAGTCAGTCAAAGCTAAGCTAAGCTAAGCTAAGTAACTCTAAAATGACAAGACCTACAAAAAGTGTTGTATGGCAGACTGTCGTGAAATTCCCTTAAGTTTTTTGGAAAAATATCCAAAAAATAATAAACCGATTTCTACACTGAAAAAAATTAGTTTTATAAATTAAAATCGATATTACAAAAAACCTCATCTCAGAAATCGATGAAATTTTTTCTACAGATAGGTATTTCAATTATCTAACTTTTCTGGGAATAATGTTCCTGTGACATATTTAAGGAAAAAAAGTTTTTCTAACAAAAACTTTTTCGTGTCCATATTGAGTAAAAATTTATCAGCGTGTTTTATGCCTACAGCGCCAAATATAGGTTCAGCAGCCTATCATAAACCAACGAGACATTTTGGACGTATAAAAATTTGTTTAGGGAGCAATTCAACATAATCTAACATATTTGTGGACCAACATTTGAAAAGGGTTTATATTTTCTTTGACTTTTTGTATCGAAGTTACTTAAAAACAACAGAGTTTACAAAAAAAAAACAAATAATTGCTTAGAAAACGGTCAAATGTTGCCGAAATGAAATTGAAGTGATATTTAATTGTAATACAGGTCGGACTCGATTATCTGGAGTATCGATTTTATTTTCACTCCGGATAATCGAATAACCACAAAAAAAATCAAATAACAAAAAACTTATGTTTTATTTTATTTGCAGTGGTGTAGTCAGAATTTATTGGAGAAAAACATTGATTAATCCACCTAGCGGTATCGGTGACTTTCTGGTGTAATATGGAAAAATAGTATTTTTGCAAAAACTTTTGAGTCTATAGTCCGATTCAGTCTTGATGCATTGCAGCTTGATGGTTGAGAATAGGTGCCAATAAAATAGCTAGACTATTTAAATGTAAAATAGTATGTTTGCCTTGAAATTATCAATACAAAACAATATGCTTCAATAGGAAACAGGATTTCCCACTAAATGTAACCAGTTGGAAGCAAATAAGGATAAGGATAAGTACCGCAAAATGGGTTAGATTTTGTGCACTCAAAAACACAGACATCACCTCAATTCGCCGATCATAGACTGTCGGTATGTAATACTATGGATCTCCGAGCCATCTAAAATAATGTTAACAATGTTAAAAATTTAAAATTATCTGAATGTTAAAAATTTAAAGTTAATTTGGTAGATTTCCTCTTAAAGCTAGAAGGGGACGCCGTGGTCACTACTAACAATTTGGTTTTGCTGAAGTTGTTAGCTAAATCTAAACTCTGCTTACCTAAATGAACATCCATGAATTACATAAGTGTGACAATCAATACACAATTTTTAAATGATTGATATGAGAAGTTTGAAGGAGGGTTGGAGGAGAGGGTTGAAAATGGTCGATTTTTGCGTTACGAAATTATTGTGTAATTTCAATTCAAAACATGGCTTAGAAGCAGAATGGCACTTTTTTGCAACATCGCACGGAAAAGGCCCTTGCGAAGCTATTGGTGGCTCTCTCAAACGAATGGCAAAACGAGCAAGTCTTGCCAAAGATTATGGAAATACTATTAAGACTCATCGGGAGTTGTACGAATGGGCAGTTACACAATCAGACAAAAATATCTCTATAAATTACATTTCTGTTATATCTCGAATGAGCAATACTCAACAATGGCAGAAGAGTTTGATGAACTATTCAAAAAAGTAAAAACTATAACTGGCACACAAAAGTTTCATTATGTGCCTTATTTGTCTTATTTGTTTTATTTGTCTTATTTGTCTTATTTGTCTTATTTTTCTTATTTGTCTTATTTGTCTTATTTGTCTTATTTGTCTTATTTGTCTTATTTGTCTTATTTGTCTTATTTGTCTTATTTGTCTTATTTGTCTTATTTGTCTTATTTGTCTTATTTGTCTTATTTGTCTTATTTGTCTTATTTGTCTTATTTGTCTTATTTGTCTTATTTGTCTTATTTGTCTTATTTGTGTTATTTGTCTTGTTTCTCTTATATGTCTTATTTGTCTTATTTGTCTTATTTGTCTTATTTGTCTTATTTGTCTCATTTGTCTTATTTGTCTTATTTGTCTTATTTGTCTTATTTGTCTTATTTGTCTTATTTGTCTTATTTGTCTCATTTGTCTTATTTGTCTTATTTGTCTTATTTGTCTTATTTGTCTTATTTGTCTTATTTGTCTTATTTGTCTTATTTGTCTTATTTGTCTTATTTGTCTTATTTGTCTTATTTGTCTATTTTTGTCTTATTTGTCTTATTTGTCTTATTTGTCTTATTTGTCTTATTTGTCTTATTTGTCTTATTTGTCTTATTTGTCTTATTTGTCTTATTTGTCTTATTTGTCTTATTTGTCTTATTTGTCTTATTTGTCTTATTTGTCTCATTTGTCTTATTTGTCTTATTTGTCTTATTTGTCTTATTTGTCTTATTTGTCTTATTTGTCTTATTTGTCTTATTTGTCTTATTTGTCTTATTTGTCTTATTTGTCTTATTTGTCTTATTTGTCTTATTTGTCTTATTTGTCTTATTTGTCTTATTTGTCTTATTTGTCTTATTTGTCTTATTTGTCTTATTTGTCTTATTTGTCTTATTTGTCTTATTTGTCTTATTTGTCTTATTTGTCTTATTTGTCTTATTTGTCTTATTTGTCTTATTTGTCTTATTTGTCTTATTTGTCTTATTTGTCTTATTTGTCTTATTTGTCTTATTTGTCTTATTTGTCTTATTTGTCTTATTTGTCTTATTTGTCTTATTTGTCTTATTTGTCTTATTTGTCTTATTTGTCTTATTTGTCTTATTTGTCTTATTTGTCTTATTTGTCTTATTTGTCTTATTTGTCTTATTTGTCTTATTTGTCTTATTTGTCTTATTTGTCTTATTTGTCTTATTTGTCTTGTCTGAAAAGTGAGAAGTGAGAAATGAAAACTGAAAAGTGAGAAACAAAAAATAAATATTGAAAAATAAGGAATTACATAGAAGTGAGACGTCTCACTTTTTATTTATCACTCCTTATTTTTCATTTCTAAGTTATGAGTAGGGTTAATGTTCCTGAACTGAACGAAATGCCATACCGTATTTCTTTGTTTCGCGATGAGATGCATATGTCAAGACAAAATTTTCAAAACGACTTATCTAATTTTGTAAACAAAGATTCAAACGACGATTTGACGAATCTGATAGCTCTCCCACGCAAACATACACCACCGATAGGTAGATGAAGATTTCCGCTACTGTTGATGGTGTTGGTTTTCGTGGGAGAGCTATCAGATTCGTCAAATCGTCGTTTGAATCTTTGTTTACAAAAGCAGATAAGTCGATTTGACCATTTTGTCTTGATGTATTCAGTGAGATGTTAAACGGTCAGTTCCCCTACTTAATCAATTATTCCATTTCCGTGGCGCTCGAGGAGATGCAGAGAATTCTTGGGCCCTTAATAGTATGAGTATCGAACAAATTTACCTTCCCTAATCCTAAATTGACTTGATTTTTTGTGCGGGACGAACTCCTTCTTCTTATTTGCATTACATCTCCACACTGGGACAGAGCCGCCTCGCAGCTTATTGTTCATTAAGCACTTCCATAGTTATTAAATGCGAGGTTTCTAAGCCAGGTAACCATTTTTGCATTCGTATATCATGAGGCTAGCACGACGATACATTTATGCCCAGGGAAATCGAGACAATTTCCAATGCGTCCATTTCATTAAACTTTAGTAAAACTGCAAATAGTAGTAAAACTGCAATTGTGAATAGCCGGCATCGTTATTGGTCTTTAATTTATAAAGGGAGTACATCGAAAATTGCTTTCCAATCCGAAGAAGACTATTCAATTGGTCATTGTATATTTGTCGTTTCATGTTTGGTAACTACGAAGTGTACAGTCAAACAAACTAAGCTAAGCTAAGCTAAAACGACATGTTCGATCAAATGGTTTTTCGGTTGAATGCGTTTCGACCTAATGGTTTGATCATTTGTGGTCGTATGATCCTTTCGATCGAGTTACTTTTGGCCAGATGAGTGTCGGCCTAATAATCCGCAACCAGGCGGATATCACACATGATCTTCCTGGGCGGAATCCTGCATGCCGCCGCCGGAGAGTCAAATCTATTTTCTCCTGTATCCGATTTAGGATAGCTTTTCACAGAACTTCCAGAACAATGGACATTAACTTTAACATGATGCCTCGCCAAATGTCCTACACAGCCAGATCTTCTTTTTTGGGACCTTCGCTAAGATGCCCTGCTCCTGGTCAGCCGGAAAAGTTGCGGTTTCCCAGATATTGCAGAATAGTTGATGCAACATTTTAGATAACACGAGGTCAACTTTGAGCATCTCTGCTGAAATGCGATCGACCCCGGGAGCTTTGTTGGATTTCATGCTTCGGATGGCTGCTTCAACCTCCTGCAATGATGGAGCTTCGGAGTTGACGTGGGTAATGCGTCGCACCCTTTGGCGGCTCATGCCGAGCTGTTGATGGCTTATCGGGCGTAGAAACTTGAAGAAGTTGTTCGAAGTGCTCGAATCAACGTTTCAGCTTATCAGTTGGGTCGGTAAGTAACTGATCTGTCGCATCTTTCACTGTATCCGTTGATTCATCCTCTCTATCTCTCTATCGCGGCCTTTGCTTCTCTACGCGCTTCGATTTTCCGCCAGGATGCATCCGTAATCCATTCCTTCCGCAGAGTGTGCAGCTCACCCAGGTTGTTCTCGCTTGTTTCGATATAGGCATTCTTAATGGCCGTCCACTGCTCTTCTACGCTGCCACCTTCCGGAACATCTGCTGCACGAGTTCCAAGTTCTTCAATGAACGATCTCTTCACAGCTGGATCTTCTAGTCAGCGTGTGTTGAATCACCGTCCGAGTCTCTCCTTCCGCCGCTAAATCCGAGCAATGCGTAATCGGATCTCGCCAATAAGAAGATGATGGTCAGAAGAATTAATTCGATCCAGAAGATCTTTGATGCATACCTTCGAAAATTCCTCTAGGATTTCCATGGTAAGTTATTCTAAGTAATTTATCGGTCATTCCTCCAGGGATTCATTACATAGTCCCTTAAAGAATGATTTGCTTATCAACAGGCCTGTCTTGGCACGGTGGTTTCCATACCACTAACCTAGCGGTCCACAACCAGAACGTTAGGCAAGAAGATTCACGCTTCGATTGTTGTGCTGTTCAATAGATGGTCTTCATGCCTTCCTTTCACACTCTATCGTTTCATACTTGTTCGCGCCCTAGCGAACGGCTTTCAATCTGATGATTCTCAATTGTCTTTCGATCATCTACTTCCTCTTACATTGAGTAGAACTGACCGATAAAGCCGATATTGAGTAATTTGCACTTAAATAGACTCCTGAGCGGAAATTATTTGCTCAACCACGATCCCTCAGTTTACTTGAAACCACGCGCGTGCTTTGATCAATTAACATTTTTCCAGCTTTGTTTTGTTCGTCGAACTCTATTAACGATTTTTTTTGAAGGAATTTCTTCGGAAGCTCCTTTGGAAATTTGGTCAAAATTTCTACGGAAATACCTTCGGAAATTGTATCAGGGAAACCTCCCGAAATTCCCTTAAGAGAATTCCTTCGGATTTTTTTTTTGAAAATTGCTTTAGAAATTCCTGCGGAAATTGGTTTAGGAGTTCCTTCGAACTTTTTTAAGAAATTGTTTTAGCAATTATTTCAGGAATTTCTTAAAGAAATTCTTCCAGTAATTCCTTAAGAGATCCCTCTAGGAAGATGGAAGAATTCTTGGAAATCCTCCAGACATTCCTCCCTAAATTCAATTAGATCCTTGAAACCTTCGGATATTCCTTCAAAAATTTTCTCGGAAATCACTCCAGATATTCTTTTAGGAATTATTTGGAAATTCTTTACAAACTTACTTACTTATGGATCCTGTACACCTCTGGTGGTGCAAAGGGCCGACTTGAAAGATCTCCATCCTGAGCGTTGCCCGGCTATCGCTTTAACCTGTTGCCAGGTTAGATTTCAGTCGACTTCTTTTATTTCTTTGTTGAGGCTTCGCCACCATGAGCCTCTGGGTCTAGCTCTGCTGCGATGTCCCGCTGGGTTCCAGTCTAATGCTTGTTTACAGATTTCGTTTCCGCCCCTTTTCTTTCTTTATAATTCTTTACAAAACTTCATCTAAATTCCTTTTAAATTTCCGTTAGAAACTCTTCAGAAAATTCTTTTAGTGATTCCTATTTCATTCTTCAATAAATTTTCGAAAAAAAATCTTCCATCTAAATTTCTGGATTAATTCCTGCGAGAATTTGGCATACATTTCGTATGGTTTTACTAAGATGATTGCCGCATGATTTCTTGGAGGAAGTTGCCAAGGAATTTCCGAATAAATTTACAAAGGACTTCCAGAGAATTTTCCGTAGAAATGTCAGAAGGAATTCCTGACGTAATTTATTGGAGGAGCTCTCAAACTAATGTCTGAAGGATGTCCTAAAACATATTTCGTAGAAAACAATTCCTTAAGAAATATCCGAATTTATTTTTGGATTTTTAACGAATTCTTACAGGAATTCCCGAAGGAATGTCTAAAAGAATTTCTGAAGAAATTCCTAAAAGAACTCGTAAAGGAATCAATTCGCAATTTGCCTATATTACCTTCATTGAATTTCCAAGGGAATTTCTGAATTTATCTGCGAAGTAATTTCCGGGGGATTTTCTAGGAAAACCACAAGAGGAAAACATTTGTCCAAGACTTGTGGAAGGAGTTCTTGCCGGAGAAATTTCCGAGAGAATAGAATAGTATTCGAAGGATTACCTGAAATAGTTTTTCGAAATAGTTTCTATAGGAATTTCGGAAAGTACTTGGAAGAAAAATGAAGACTGAAGAATTATTTACGAAAAAATGGGTCAGTCTAGCAAGCAATTCCAGAGTCAAAACCCCAGTTTTGACTCTGGAATTTCTTGCAAGAAAACCGTCATTACAGTCTATACATTATCACAAAAAATATTCCAAAAAAAAATCTCAGTGACCTTTTCAATTATAGACGATAAAATACAATTAAAATTTCGTTACCTTTTAACTGCCAGACATTGTTTCAAATTAATTTATCGCTTGACGCCTCCAATTATAAATCTAACTACTGACGCCAAATTATAAATCAACCAATTACGCCAAAAATGCTGGTGCCCCACCTTTACCAGAACTCTGGCGCCGCCAGTGTTGTACATATCACAAAGAACCGTAGCTCCGTAAAGTGTTTTACACGCCTGAGCCTATCAAATAAACAAACTTAAAAAGAAGAAACGTTCATCAGCTTGCATATTTGAATACACCCAAATAAACCATTCCCAAAAAGAAATAACTTTTTTTCAAACGAATGTACTTGATGTTGACCGACCTTCAACTTTGGAATGGCAATTATGCGCTTTATTCAATTTATTTTGGCCCACTATGAAAAAAAAAATCACTTTTGGAAATTCAATGTAAAAATCTAATAACAACTTTATTATTCCTTATTTTATGAAACAACTATCATCATAGGTTTAAAACTATTCCTACTCTTCGCATCTTCTCCATCGGAATCAGTCTCTTTCCTCGCGTGCCGGTATCATCTGTGGTGCGGCTCGTTGTGATAACCTCATCGGTTGATGACGATGGCGTCGTATTTTCGGTGGATTGCATTGGCATCGTTGTCGTATCGTTTGAGACAACTGTTGTAGACGGCACTGCATCAAAGGAGTAATTCTCCGAGCTCGTTGTTGAAACGATTGTTAGTTCGGTACTTATTCTTGACGAAGTACTGCTCGACTCCATATCATCATCGACAGCAATCGTCGTTGAAGATGATGTATCATTCAATCGTCGAACTATTGCGATCCAAGATTCATCATCGTTGTAGTCCACCGCGAGTTCTTCCTCGTCAGCTACTGTTGTGGAAGTAGTTGTTGATGGACGTTTTGTTTTTGTAACTTTTATGCAAGAACAGGTTGTTTCATATTCTTCCGATGATGCAGTTGGTTCGGTAGTTGTCGTAGTCGTTGTAGGAGTGGTAGTAGTAGTAGTGGTTGTTGGATCAGGAGTTGTTGTGGTGGTGGTTGTTGTTGGGGTCGTAGTTGTGGTAGTCGTTGTAGTCGTCGGTTCAGGGGTTGTTGTACTGGTGGTTGTCGTTGGAGTAGTAGTAGTAGTTGGATCAGGAGTTGTAGTAGTAGTAGTTGTTGTTGGGGTCGTAGTCGTGGTGGTGCTTGTAGTTGATGTAGTTGTCGTTGTTGAAGTAGTTGTAGATGACGTTGTAGGATCAGAAGTGGTAGTACTGAGTTCTGTGGTAGTATCTTCGTAATCTTCTTCCGATCTGAATATATGAGGCATAGCAACAAATGCATCTTCATATTCATAAGAGTCATCTGCAGGAGTTGCAATAATTCTATTATTTTCTATTGCAGATGTAGACATTTCGGTAGTAGTCGACGTACTTTCTACAGTAGTTGTAGTACTTTCTGGTGTAGTTGAAGTAGTAGTAGTCGTTATTGGAACAGTGGAAGTCGTCATCGGTGTAGTAGTTGTTGTATTTGGATCCAGAGTACTGCTAGTTGAAATTGTTGTTGACGATGTTGTAGTTATGGTAGCACAGGTAGTAACTTCACTGCATTTCATCGTTGGAACTGTATATTGTAATAATCCCATACATGTATCACACGGATGACAATACTTGTACGGTACATCATCATATTCAACAACATCCATCTTGGGCAACTCATCTTTATGTTTAGATTGTTCTACAATCGAACACGAATTTTCACTAACCGGCTTATACTGCTGATCACTGAACTTTTTGATTAATTCCACTATTTCCAAAGGAGCCATTTGAAACGAAGGCCTGTAACCTTCAAGTTTCGACAGTTCGTAATTTTTCAGTTCATCAAACTTGATGTTATCGTTTGCAAATTTCCATTTTCTATTGTCTGTATCCGATGCATTACGTGCACAATTCACTTTTGCAAACCTAGATTCAATTCCGGCACGTTGACCACGTTTCGTTAGAAATCCCTCACAGTGATCCGAAATCCACAGTAATTGCACTGATCTGGATTTGCTTTGTCCGACAGGACAAGTTCTCAGTTCCGCAACTCCTTCACCGACGCACAGTAGATATTGAGGCACAAAAGTGCCAAGATCAACAAACTTCACCCCCTCAACACAATCGCTAGACGGCACTAAGCGTTTCACCTGCCAGAATTTAACCTCCGTTTCCGATGCGCATCTGCAGCGACCTTGCAGTGGATCGAAGGACGTTCCGAAAGGGCACTGAAACTCATACGCCACTCCGGTAACGCAACGATAGTATCGATCGACGTAGTTTTCATGCTGGAACACTACCACCAGCGTTCTGTCCTGCTGCGGACAGTTGTAATTAGGACGGGAAACTTTCCGGTCGAATACTTTCTCCAGTCGAACTGCAGTGGCACATCCAGTCAAACAGAGAACCGCAACCAGTAAGCATTCGATTTGACACATTTTTTACGACTGGAGCTGACCACCTTCGGGCACGGTTTGGCCACCCGCGTAACTCGACAACAGTAAAAAGCTGTTTTGGCTCCCGCTCGAGCCCATTCGTGCTTTATCCATTTGGTAGTGGCAACGATTAATACAGGTGACTCACGTGCGAATATGTAAACTGCACCTTTTCGAACGAATCGGGCTTTTGTTCCAAAGCGCAGATAACGATTCTTCGTATGGCGTGGGTAGCAGGTAAGCAGTTCCTCCAATATCTAAAGTTGATTTGATTACGCACAGTCCCTATGCGTATAACCGGCCCACATTCATTAGAGTTTTCCATGCGTATGGGACAGACATGCGACCAGCGAGCTGAACTAAGTAAATTGTTGTTCTTGAGTGAACCAAATTTTTAAGTCATTCGTTAGGGGTCAAGAAATGAAATTGGATAGGTCGCAAAAAATAATCCACGTTTCTTACTCAATGGATGTTATCGTTTCCCGGAAATAAACAATGCTGGAGGTCGGTATAAAGCCAAACAATTTTTCCCAACATATCACATTGAATGATTACAGTTCTGCCTCACTAGTTAGCAAATCGAAATAAATCGTTTGTTTGAGAAAGTGCATATGCGAATTTTGACTAAAATTAGATTAGAATCTTTTCCAAATATGCGTATTTGACATTGAACACACAGATTAATCCACCTAGCGGTGATGATGCCTGTCTCGCTCATTATAAAATGTAAATGGGAATGAATAGCACAAAAATAAACTGCCCTTCCGCGCATAATTGTAATTGTGTTTGTTTTTGGAGATAAATATCAACTTTTTATCTCAGCGCAGTCTATGTTCATGCGTATCGTCTCGTCTCGTCTCGCAGGAAATAATTTTATTATTATGGAAAAATCTGTTATATAACAGAGCGGTGTTCATTTAAACTGTATTCACTGATTATATCTTTGAAGCCTATTCACTTTTAGGGGTGAATATGAGCAGTATCAAGGGTCTTCATCATAAGTGATAGCACTGTTGACTAACACATTCAACCACGTGGAGAGTAAAAATGTATAATGAGGCAACATATGTCGATCGTAGTAGTCATTTGAGAATCAATCATTCAGCGGGACTAATATGCGCAGAAATCAGCAAACACGGGCTTTATTTCTTGGAATAACTGTCCCGCCTAACTATTCTTATGAATTAGGTCGTAAATTAGTATTATTTTTTAATATGAATGATTCTAATGGAATCGAGCAGCGGACGACTCCAACGCGTGTTGTACACCGTCAAGTTATGAGCGTAGATATACTGCAACGAGGTAGCGGTAGGATTCAATATTCGCACTGCGGTACGTTCGTGATGTTGGAGATGAATTTCCCGTCGATTAGAACGTTATCGATTTGGTCTTCCGTTTCTTGATAAGGTGATTTCCATGTGGCTTTGTAGATATTCTTGCGGGGAAAAAAGTGCTTCGGACCAGCAATGCGCGGGAGGCTGCAAAGTTGATGAATCGTTTTCCGTTGTTGTTCGATACGGTATGTAGACTATCCGGTCCGATAACCGCTCTTTACATTTTCTCGTATTAGGTTTGTTTAATGTCCCACCAAACACCAGGACTTGGGCTTGTGCGCTTTGAGCGGCACACGGTCAATTTGACGGAGCCTGCTTGCAGATACAAGCAGCTTATTATAAAATTTTAACAGAGCCCACCGTCAAACCCCACAACATCCTAGGCATACATCACAACTCGCAGAAGGCCTGGGGAGGGATCTTCGATAACTGCTTTCCAGTTCCCGCGAGCTATTTTGTTCGACATTTCGCAGAGAGTGGTCGAATCGGCACCATTTGAGCGGTCTCAGTATCGGCGTCGGTGGAGATCGTCGGCGTGGTAACTGCTGCGAACTTATTCCGAAAGATGACCGTTGTGGTGACCGTCGTCGGCAACAAGTGAACCTTTCTCGGACAATCGTTTTGCTACTGATAGTGGCTGTAAAGACGCATCGAGCGTAAATCGATTCTTTTCAGGACCATCATTTTAAACAAAATGGAGTTGATTCGTGACGAACTTTCTTCAAAGTGACAGAAAATGTAAAAGCTATGGTGGAGTTAGTAGAGGTGGTGGTTGCAGCAAAAAAAAATGTTCACCGCGCTAGCTTCTAAAGCCAATCAGCGATAGAAAGTTAAATTCTCTCGCAATATGCTGACCTTTTATTTGTTGCTATTATTGATTGGAAATTTGCATTTTTGGTTCTTTTCAGAATCACAATTTTATACAGCTTAATGTTGATCTTAGATGAATGTTCTTCAATGTACAAAACGTAACCGCTTAGCGACGGTGGAAATTCGACGGATACCCGAGCAGGAGCGACGACCTCGATAAAACAGAAATTGGTATGAACTAGCCTTGCATAAGAGGTAAAATACCAAAAAATAATACCAAAAACTTATATGCAGAATACTTGAGGCATAACATACTTAGGTATTTCAATACCAAACGAATAATGATTGGCTATGCATTTGGTATTGAAATTCAATTTAATAACTGAGTATACTACTCTTATGCAGGGCTAGTTCATAACAGAGTATATTATCAATAACAGAATTAGGTATTAATGAGCCAATTTCTCCTGCTCGGGTAGAGGAAAAACAATGACCCTAGCTAAGTAGAAAACAAAAATAAAATTTCTTCACCAACCATCGAAAAAGACCACTTATTCAATATGAGTTTCATTAGCCACCACGTGGTTGTGTTTCATTGTCTTGACAAATTTCACATTGGTTCATTCTTTTCTTCTCTCCATTCACTGACTGCAACTAAGCTATCACACCACCACACACTGATGCCACCGAAACAGTCCTTTTTGCACTCAAGCCAGAAAATGCTGGTCCTGAGAAGAACCGGTTGTCTTTCCCCACATGCGCTTTTCTTACAGTTAACAATAACTTGCGATGGAATTTCACTTAGTGCCGCTATTATCCGACGCCGGTCAATCGATAATTTTTCGATAAGACGCCACCATTTAGAATAAATTTCGAGCATCGCCACTGGTGGCACTGGACGCTGCAAACGCAATAGATGCCATTTTCGTTATCAACCCTGTTGCGAGTGGCAACAAACGGAGGGGGGTTTCTTCCGTTATTATTATATCGGGACCATTTACTGGGGATTCATGTAGATATTATAATAATCCTGTAAAACATTATTCATTTAGACTTAGGTTCATATGAGTTATAGATTTGTACTCTGTTTTTTCTATAGCTGTAAGTTTGCATGACATTTACTTTATCCTGGTTTGCATGATGGGTACCGGGTGAATACAGTTATATTTTGGTTTAAGAACTTCTTAGTACTTACGTTTAGTCCCCTTTTTACAATCTTATTCACTAAGAAATAATAACTGCGAAATATATAAATGTGTTGCATTTTGAAGAAATTATACGTTATTTTGTTGCTACCACGTTTATAATATCTAAGACGTTTATAATATCTAGGATTTAGGTTAACTTGTAGGTAGCACTCTAGAACGTAATTATTTAGATATATTATGCTTTAGAAATTCAGTTTCATATCATGTACTCTCTAGGCAACAAATCACTTAGGTTTGAGGTTTTTAACGATAATAGAAATAATTGAGAGATAGTTAAGAAATTATAATTATTGATATAGTAAGCAGCAGCAGCAGCGACGTCCTAGTCAACGTCAGGCATCCGTCACTGTCTGGCATCCGTAGGGCTGTGTCCGCAGAGTTGGTCGAGGGGCCTACTGGGTAGTGAAGATGCGCAGCCAATTAGAGATGGCCAACAAACCCTTTCTTCACATAAAACTCTGCTTCTGGAAAGAACCGATTTTCTATTCACAATGCGCCCTCCTAATAATTAACAGCAACCAAACGTTGTAAAAAAACAGACGTGGTCCTACGTCAAAATAGAACTTAAAATAAAATGTTCAGACGTCCTGGATTATGCGGGACAGTCCCGGATTCAGCCTACTTATCCTGCATTGCCAGGTGTCCGGACGTCCCAGATTCAATGTTGTAAAGTCTTGAGAATCTATCCCAAGTAACATTTTTAATTTTATAACGCTCTTGAAGACCATTATTTACTCTACAAGAGAGCCTTTTAACCATTATAAAACCAAAATGTTGCTGGGGATGTTATCCGTAGGAAATAGAAAACAGATCCGACTTAGCAGAAGAAAAAGGCGGACTTACGTTATCTGATCAAATATGAAGGTTTGAATGATTTTGAGAATTTAGAAAATTTACGTAAAGTATCACAGAATTTGATAACTCAAAAGGATCATGAAACGTTGATCATGGACAACGCTGTAACTGTTTGTTTACAAATAGCTGATTTTTGTTTTGCTTCATGTGAAAATGGGGAAAATATGGGAAGAATTTGTTTTAAAAAAGAGCCATTGCCCCTTCCAGCCTCTTTTCCAATCAGGCGTCCGTGTGCTTAAGGTGTGAATTTTAAAAGTGCAGTGTAATATAGTGAATGACCCCTCCCCCTTTATCTGGAGAATTGGAGAAAACGTGTTCAGGTAATTCCTATCCCTGCACTGTGAGACGTTTAAGTTAATGTCCAATAGGACCCCTCTTTTCAAATTTCTTTTTCGGATTGCCTTTCCGTCCTGCACACTGTTCGGCTCTTGAAGCTGTCAGGCTACTACACCTAACCAGTAAATGATTCTGTCGTCCTCCATCGGACGATTCCTCGCACCGTAGGCTTTAATCGTCAAGAAGGAGCTCCCCTCTTTTCCGTCCAAGGTGCCTAAGCCTTGGTCAGCCGATCGCGCCTACGAGGAACTACCGGTACCAACTTTAGAATTATGTCACACTTAACAAATTAACACAAATCTATTACACAGAACAACACGCCACAATTAGGAACCAATAAATTATATTAGAAAAGTGAAAGTTCCCAGTGTTAGTTTTTGTTTACCGCGAAAAAAAACCTTGATTACCCGGTAGTTATCCGACCCTGGGATTGCCGGAGAGTCTCTTGTGTCCCGGTCTGGCCTAGGTACTGATAGTTGTCGATTTAAGGCGGAGTAGTTTCAACACAGATATCTAATGAATCTGAAGCATTTAAATAACCGAGAGGGTGCATATTAGAGTGGGGCGCCATGGTCATTTTTTTCAAAATCAATGGTTTTTCGGTACCATTCGGGGTCCCAAACAACTATGCAAAATTTGAGCCCGATTGGTTACTTCCTCGTTTTCCGCATCGCGTTTGAAGTTTGTATGGAAATTAGTATGGGAAAACGTACATTTTAGAATTTTTACTTCTAGAGGTTCCAGTTCATTGTAAACTCTACATAGAAAATGTGAGAGTATTAGGGATTTGTATGATCTGAATCGAAAGGATCTGAGTCAACCCTTGAATCTGGGGAAATGGTATATCAGAAAATGAATAAAATCTAGAGCATCTTTGAATCTGCAAAGATCTAAAAATCTGAAAAAATCGTTCGAGACTATTTCACCGTCTTTAACCAATAAAATTGTTCAGACTGAACACTTACATACCGTTTTGACTCAAATCCCGAACATGACTCATATTCCGAACACGTGCGTTTTGGCACCCTAAAGCCAAAACTTCCATCGGGTTCAAGCTCCTATGGAGAAAAATACACGAATAATGCCAAATTGGCTGTCTAAAAGCGAGTGTTCGGAATATGAGTCATGTTCGGAATTTGAGTCAAAACGGTACAACAACGGACAATACATCTAATGAGTGGTCGCAGTGCCAAACCTGAACAGGAAAAAACGGTGGATCAGCGAAGAATGTTTCGCTTATCGAAGAGTTTCCATGACTGGAGCCTGAATTGAATAATCGCTTCACAACTACACAATAAGCTCAGCAGACTGGCGCCACTCACTAACCGCACTTCCACGAGATCTACTAAGTTGTGACCAGGCTTTTAAAATGTCATCTGCATGTCATTTGACTAATTTGTTCATAACTTTCTTTAGAAGCCAAATTTATTCCATAATTTTAGATGTATTCATAACGCTTTAGTAGGGCTATACTTTTGTCCAAGGGTACATTGCTCTAAATATATCATCTGAGGCTGGAGAGTGAAAACTGTCCAAAATGTCACGTGTCATTTGACATAATGTCATTTGAATGACATTTTGCCTCCCACGCCTCAGATTACATATTTACATCAATGTCTTGTTAGACAAAGTTGTAGGCACATTTAAGAGCTATAAGTTCGTCATACATCATGAATTGATAGATACCTTCTGGAAAAAGTTCTGGGAAAATTATACAAACGAATGCAAATGACATTTTACAACACTGGTTGTGACATATGGGCTTATTCTACGAGTGAAGTGACGTTAGATTGCTCGATTGACGTGAGAAGAGTCGTATAGCCCCATTTGAATAACGTGGTCACCTTACGTGAGAATTGCTAAAATCGACTTGACGTGAGGTGACTCATAGAATCATCGACATCGACTCGTAGAATAAGCCCAATACTTCTTATTAAAAAAAAATGAAAATCTATAGATCTCAGCGTATTTGTTTCTAAGAAATCAAGGAACTGGATACTGGATACTACATACTGGATATTGTAGGTTGATGAGAGAAAAACATGCTTTGACTAGGGTGACCATATGAAAGTTTTCTAAAGGAGGACAATTTACCCGAATCGTAGAGAAAAAAGGGAAATATTTGGTTAAAAAGGAGGACATAAAAAATATCTATTTTTTTGTAAATATAAGTTTTTGTAAGTGGAGGCCATATACCTGCACTTTGCATGAAGTCGAATTGAGGCAAGTGCCTTTATCCCCTCCACCTCGTACACTTGTTCACTAGCATATGCAACTTTGGCTGGGAAATACAACATCTTCTTCTTTTTTTAAATTACATCTCCAGATGGAATATTTGCAACAGTCAATGTAGTCTATATTAAGCACTTTTCAGTTATTGGCTGCAAGCACCTTCCTTGTAATGGTAAGATTTTAGCTTCAACTAATTTTAAAATCAACAGCGAGCAAATGTTGAATATTATTATGTTGGCATTTTCAGCGATATTCCACAGAATTTTAACATACAACTCTGATCATTTAGCAATAGATACCTGACCGAAAATTAGGTTCTATTAGGATCAAACATAAGATGATTAATAGACCAGTGGAGATTTTATTCTTGAATGCCATTGAAAATAACCATTTAAGGCAATAGAGCATGTAAATGATAATGATACCGTTAACTTTATGTATCGCCAAGTTTTCAACTGAAGAAATTCCAAACTGTTTAGATTTAGACTAAAGAAACTCAACTGTGCAACTTTGTTCAAATTTCTATTCCATTCTAGACATGGATTTGCAGAACAGGATTTACATTTTTCCTAATCCATTGTTTACAATTCCGATTCTTCTGATATCTTCGACACCTGTGTTAATGCCACTCGCGCACTTAATTGTCGATATTTACATTGATTTTATTCGAAAGTTAAAGAAAAATATTTCACATAAGAATGCAAAAAATGCAAATGTTTGCAATGATTTATCTCTGCAACGAATGGATCTTTGTTGTAGTGCATATTGTTTATTAAACTAGAATTTGTACAGAAAAAGGTAGAAAAATATATAAAGCTCTTTTAGTGGAATGTATTCAACCGTCTAAGACGAATTAGGTACTCTCCATTTAATTCCACTAGTTAATTTTCGTTATCTTTGCAGATACGTATTTCGACCACAACTGTGTGGTCGTCTTCAGTGTCTCGTACTTGACTCGACTAAAAAGGTCGACTGGTCGATCAGAAAAAGGTAAATATTCAACCGTTTTTTTTTTTTTAATGTCCAAAAAGGAGGACCTTTTTGCGCAAAATGAGGACATCTGATTTTTAATGAAAAAGGAGGACATGTCCTCCTTTAGGATACTATATGGTCATCCTACCTTTAACGCAATTTCATATGCTTTCAAAAAATATAATACATGAAATGTGACGGATTGACCCAAGAAAAATCTGGCCCTTTTAAAAATTTGTTATTCGCAACACACCAATGACCCCCTGGGATCGTTCCCCATAGCTCAAGAATATACGGACAGAAAGCAACAAGCTCTCGAGAAGCCAATAAGAAGAACGGCTTCGCAACAGTTTACAAAAATGTATTTTCAGATCATTGAACCAGTACATAACAGAAATAAATAGAAACCAAAAACGCTACCTCACGCTCCAAATAGCGCCTCTTCCACATTTGGCGTATATTTGTTGCACGTGGGGAACCCATTGGGCGGCTTAACGAAACTCTCTGGCTCGCCAACCTGCACCACCAGTGCCATCCCAACGGCCGTGTGCCACTCGTAGTGACAGTGCATCAACCAAAATCCAGGGTTATCGGCCAGGAAGCGCACTCGGGTATAGCCCTTACTGGGAATCGATACGGTATCCTTCTTCGGGGGCATCGTTGTCACTCGTGTCCGTTGCAGCGATTGCTTCCGCGCTATCTGCTGGGCTCGCTCCATTGTGATCGGCGTCGATCGGTTCTGGCCCATCTCCATCACGTACATTTGGTATCCGTGCAAGTGAAACGGGTGATTGATATCGTTGATTTCCCTGGTCAAGTCGAGAATGTAAAGCTCGACCAGCGCTTTAAGAGGGATTTTCAGTCGATGGATACAGGTGCAGCGATCCCGACCTTGACACCGCTCCGGGAAGTAGTCTTCAGTGCAGAACATGTCCTCGGTGATTAAGTCCGGTTGAGTGAGCAGCGTGAAGGGCGGATACGTAAAGCTGATATTGTTGATTACTCCTTGGAGTACGATATCTCCGCGGATGTCTAATAATGCAATTAAGATTAGATGGACTCATAACATTGTTAAATGGGTTAATTTACTCATGAAATGCTCGTGACTGTTAACTCCAAACACGTTTTCAAAAGTCATCGGATAATTGTCGAACCCCAGAACGAATTGTTTGTCCGGAGTACCATTGATAATCGCGTCCTCGGTTTCATATGCCTGGAAATCTGTGATGCAAACATCAGGTTTCGAGACTCCACATGTTGTATTAGGATGGTTGACAAACTAGAAACAGACAACAGCTCAAAACTAATTTACTCAATATGGTAATCAGATTAATTATCTTACCACATCATCTGCAAATAATGACTCATGAAAATCGGGACTCGTTTTGTTTAGGAAAGCAATATCCTCTTCAGGCACTGACATCGGTTGATAGGATAAAATGGCAAGCTGGCTGATTCTTCGGTTGTCACATGGTCCGATGGCTCGCACTCGTATCCTATAGTCATCTGGAAAGACGATAATATGGAATGTTCTTCAACTACGAGGCTTCATTGGGGCTGGTACATTTGGTGCATTTAAAGAAAAGTTTTTTGAGCATTATATTAAAAATGACGGAATGATTGGTTCGACGAAGAGTGCAGACAGATTCTGGAGGAGAAGGACGCAGCGCGGGCGGTCGCGCTACAGCAAGGTACCCGACAGAACGTGGAACTTATAAACGGAAGCGGAGTGCGAGGAGATGGAACAGCCGTGCCGTTCTCAAGATACACGCAAGTTCTATCAGAAGCTCAACGCATCCCACAAAGGCTTCGTGCCGCGAGCCGAAATGTGTCGGGATAAGGATGGGAGCAGCTTGACGGACGAACGTGTGGTTATCGAAAGGTGGAAGCAGTACTACGAGGAACATTTGAATGGCGCTGAGAGTGCAGGCAGTGAAAGTCAAGGCAGCGGGGGAGATGACTACGTCAGTTCAGCGGACGATGGAAGCCAACCAGCCCCCACCTTGAGGGAAGTTAAGGATGCCATCCAACAGCTAAAGACCAATAAAGCAGCTGGTAAGGATGGTATCGGAGCTGAGCTCATCAAGATGGGCCCGGAAAAGCTAGCCACTTGCCTGCACAAATTGATAGTCAGAATCCGGGCAACTGAACAGCTACCGGAGGAGTGAAAGGAAGGGGTTATAAATATGTCCCATATACAAGAAAGGCGACAAGCTGGAGTGTAAGAACTTTCGAGCGATCACCATCCTTAATGCCGCTTACAAAGTGATATCCCAGATCATCTTCCGTCGTCTATCACCATTAGTGAATGAGTTCGTGGGAAGTTATCAAGCCGGCTTCGTTGACCGCCGCTGGACAACGGACCAGATCTATACTGTACGGCAAATCCTTCAAAAATGCCGTGAATACCAGGTCCCAACACACCATCTGTTCGTTGATTTCAAGGCGGCATACGACAGTATAGTCCGCGTAGAGCTATGGAAATTTATGGACGAGAACAGCTTCCCTGAGAACTTACCAGACTGATCAAAGCAACGGAGGATGGTGTACAAAACTGTGTGAAGATTTCGAGCGAACACTCCAGTTCGTTCGAATCGCGCCGGGGTCTAAGACAAGGTGATGGACTTTCGTGCCTGTTGTTCAACATTGCGCTAGAAGGTGTTATGCGGAGAACCGGGTGTAACAGCCGGAGTACGATTTTCAACAGATCCAGTCAATTTATTTGTTTCGCGGATGACATGGATATTGTCGGCCGAACATTTGCAAAGGTAGCAGCAGAGCTTAAAATATTCTTCTTCATGAAGCAACTTCGGTCCGAATTTTGACAAACATCGCATGAATATTCAAAACATAGAATGACATAGTCAGACGACTACTCCAAGACTCATTCATTCGACTGTCACTGAGTGTGTTTACTATGTGCAGAAAAAACATAATTAGCATTGTTTATGTTGATGTTTACCGTTGAAAGTGCCTCGCGGATGAAAATCGAATTCAGTCCTGTGTGATAAATCACTTTACTCATTTGAAACGTGTTCAGCTTTCAGATAATTTATCAATTTGTAAAATGTGCATAAATATTCAATGACTAATATTCAACTGAATATTTACTGTCCAGATTCGACTATGAATGTGTCGGAAGTGAACTGACAAATGAAGAAAAATGGACTTCACCAAAAAATTTCGATTATTTTACACTCTGGGTACACTGAAATCAATAATGTAGTAATTTTTACTATGCAATCATGTTTAAAATAACTATTTTAAAATGTTTTTATATTGACTCAAGTTGCATTTAAATTGACTACTTCTTTGTGTTAAAAATACTATGCTGTCAATGGTTCATGGTATTATTAACAAACAATAATGGTACTGCTGTCAGAAGAATAATCAGTAAAGGACGCCATTCTCGTACGCTTCTCTGGTGCTGGTTTTGTGAAGTAAGAAAATTAATTTAACATAGAATAGAAGTATAAAATACTATCATACCAATTTTTAATGCAAGTTTCAAAACCCGAATTGAAGGCGCTTCGCACCAACATTAAATAACCCCGTATATTCTCTCTTCAAATCGCATCAATAGGTGCTCGCAAAATTGTTTCCTGGGAATCATATTGGTAAGATATTGTTTCTGTTATGTCTGTCAGAAGTAAACTCTTCATTTGTCTATTTGCAGAATTGAAAATCTCGTGGATGATAACCATGGTGAATTTTCAGAATGCTTGTCTAGACGAAATTTCGTCACCCAAGCAGTCAACATTCCCTCCAGTAGAGAATGGTTTTCGGCATCGGCTTTACGATAAGTTGAACAAACATCTAGTGCCGCGTAAAATAAAAGAGGTGAAAATACAAACTTAAACCCGCATACAACGGAATTTTATAAAGTGTTCGAATATTTATGGAGATGTTACTAATAAAGCAGTTGAAAAAGGTCAAACATTGTTTTTTTTTCTAATCCGAACGATTTGCTTTGATTTTGATTATTTGTTTTGGTTCTCTCAGGACTGCATAATCACTATTAATTTAAACGCGCCAAGATAGTCAATTTAACTTTATAGTATTGTTACCTTGACCATGGGCATGGTATTTTTGCTGTCATACCATTATTTGCATCCATAGTAATTTTTACAACATATTTCGTTAAAAATAAATGCACTATGTAGTCTGCACAAATCAAGTGGCGTTGTGCATTTAATTTAAACCATCAATATGGTAATTTCAACTGCACTGCTGTTAGCTATTGTTCTAATGTAGCTATGTACCATGTAGCTATTGTTCTAATGCTGGTTTTCTATTATAGCACCCAAATGAGTGCTTTAATGAATTTTATGCAACCCATTTGAGTTGCATAATGTTCATTAAAGCACCTATGTCAATGGTATGGAAAAGTAGGCCGTTTTTTCACTCAACGCCAACTGTAAACCAGGAATTATTATCAGGAATCGCAAAAAAAATAGTAAATTTAACTTTTTTATGGCAAATGCATACTTTCTACGAAAAGTATTACCGAGTAGTCGGCTGTGCAAATCTTGGCATATCTCATAGCCTCTTCTGTTCAAATTTTGAAGTATCTAACGTGAAATATTAAAAGATAATAACTTTGAACTTTGACATCAAGATCGAGATCAAGATACTTTTTATAATGTCATAAAGCTCATAATCTGAACAGGCAATTCACAATTGAATTTTGTCAAATATGTCCGATTTGTAAAATTGCGGTATGCCGAATGGCATCTCCGCACAAATTCAGATGCATCGGTGGAAATTTACCATTTAAACATTTCTGTGATATTTCTGATAATAAAGACGGAAATTTATTCACATTCGAAGCAAACCTAATAAATGCGTTTGAAATTTGAACTGAATGCAATCGCGCTTTTTATTTATTTATTTATTTCGTCAAGCATTGTAGACTACAAACACATTGTTTCACTTAAACACTATCTGTTTTAATCACTAGACAACTATTATGCTATACTATTCATTGTTTTCCTCACTAGCGTGTTAGACATTGATATGTCGATGACCTCACAATATTTATTATATATGTTCATCATAGAGTTGAGCGGTCCATTTCTAGCATAGGATGTGCATTGCAGTTTTAGTTGAAATAATAGCCTATTCAGATTGGGCTATTTATGACTTTGTTAAGTGAGAGGGTATCCAATTATTACGAGGTGTTCAGACTGCAGCAAGATAATATATCTTGACGTTTCCATGCTTCCTCATTTGCACGCTAATACAGGGTTGAATTCAAGGAGAGTTTTAAAATTTAATTTGCGAAATCAAGCATTTGTGTGGCGACAATCGAACATTTTTTTCTGAACAAAGTTTCTACGAAAAAAAAATATTAAAAAAATATGAAAAGGGATTTTTGAAGAATATTTGAAGCTCTCATTAAGGATAATGAGCGAAGCTACATTCATTATAGTTGGGTGCGCCGTTCTTAGGGGAATCAGACTATTCCACAATTTATTTTTAAATTTAAAAAGTATTTTGATTCTGTACGGAGATTTGATAGAAAAATTTAGATACTTTTGAAAAATTTAGATACTCACAAATAAATAAAAAAAAGGACGATTGGACCAATTTTCAAGAAATATTATCGAACTAAAATGTATTTCCACCAGTATCTCCATGTATGAAGGGCAACTCAGCAATTTAATTTTTTTCCAAAAATGGAAACTGAACCATTGCGTTCTACTCGACAATCCATGATACAGCTTCTAACAACATCGAATCGTGTGAATGTGATATAATTTAAACTGGATTTTGGATGAATTAATGCATTACCAATCCATGTTTTATTTAAGGTTATTCTACTTTATATATACATCCCATGCAAATCGTACAGTTGTCCCACGTGAAAAATGTTGAAATCCAAAGTATATTAAGCCATTCAAGGAGCAGAATTGAAACAATTTATGAAATCATGTTTATTCATCAAATATATTCGTTTTACAACCATTCCTACGTTTTAACTTGTCTTCCGCATTGGCCCTTGAACTTTGAAAATTTATTCGATTTGTTCTATTAAATCTAGGTTTAAGTTAAATACTTCATGTTAATTCCAGAGAGCATCTGTTTTTTAAACAATTCATGTTGAATAAGTGGAGAATAAATAATTATCATCATTATTTTTCATCATATAAAATGCTTTCCACAAAACCATCACAATCCGAGTTATTCTTCAGCGCTCAGAAGATTTCCATCTAACATGCATTCGACCCTGCTGCGACAGAAAAAGCATGACTGTCAACTACGAAACGAAATGAAAACAGAGAGAATTTTCTCTCTGGCAAAGAGAGCGTGACGCTTGTCAGTTTTGTTTTGTTGAATTTCTCCCTGCATTCCAGTTAGAACAGGTTAGAACGAAAGCTCTCTCGTAATAATTGTTCGTAATAAATTCTTTTTGACTCTTTTTAGCGGGTATCTTTTGACAGCGCAAAATGTATGGAATATTACGTAAATAATGACATCATAAAGCGTATTTACCCTGAAACGCCAATTATTATGTCATTAATGGCGTAATCTGAATAGGCTATAATAAGTCACGATTTCTCAAGGTACGCGTAGGTGCATAAAAGTTCAAGCCTGACAGAAGGCTTTCTGCTTTTATCTGATGTGAGATTAAACCATTAACGAATGTTACACAACCAACTTCTCTTCTTTTCTTAAGTGTTTCGATATTAATTAGTAGGCACCGAGATTCATATGACGGAAGCGGTAGGGTTGACCAACCTAACTTTCTACACGGAGAATAATCGGTTTAGTTTGAAACAACCAATAGTTTGGTTGTTTTTTAACCTATGATTTTGGTTGTTTTTAAATGTATATTCGTAAATTCAAACGTTATTTTTTGTTTGACATCAAGCTCCATATTGGGTTGATTCAACTTGAAAAAATATGTTAATTAGTCATTGATTATGGTTGTTTGTAATCTTATTTTTCTGTTGAATCAACCTACATTCTAGTTTATTTCAACCATATATAAGTCTACTTGTTGCTGGTTTGACAGCTTGATAACAACATAAACTATAAGGTTGATTTAACGTAAAAAGAAAATTGATTCAAACTTTATTTATGTTTACCAATAAAACAAACCACATCTATGTCTTAGACAAACTAAAGCTTTAGTTTGTTCAATTGTCAGAGACTTTTTCGCTTAGCTGCTGGTGTGAAAAAAAATCTTGTTCCTCCCCGACAGACCAAAGTTGATGAGACAAGCTGTTTTTTTTTTCAATTGTGTTCTTCCGGATTATCTGAAATTGCGGGTAAATATAACATCTTCTTTAGAAGTAAATCATAATCGTCTGTATCGGGATTATTTTGCTTATGTTTTCAGGTACAGCATGAGCGTTGAGATTATTTCCTCCGTCCATAGTCGTCACTTCTTGTGGTTTATCGGAAGAACATTAATCTGTTGGAACTCTTTGGTAAGAAGTGTGTAAACAGCTAGACTACACAATTATTTATTTGTTTTTTTTTTCTTCCAGGAAACATGGATACGGAACATAAAACATAAAAATGATGTATTTGGCTAAAAATAAAACATGCATGTTGTAAAAAAAGACCAATTGTTGATTATTTTGTTCTAGTTAAAAGAAAAATCTAAATGGAAGGAGGAACGGGTGGGAATATGCATATGTAACAACAATCAAAACATTAGTTTGAATCAAGCAAATCTAAACTTTGATTTAATCTAGTATTTGGTTGTATCAAGCTGGAATTTCTGTTTGAAACAACCTAGAGTTTAGATTGTTTGACGAACTGTCAAAATAAAACAACCAACATATTAGTTAAATCAAACTAAATATTGGTTGAATGTACTGAAAAGTTGCGAAAAAATCAACTGACTATTTTAGTTTGTTCTAACTATCTTCATGGTCAAATCAAACTAAGATTTTGTTTGGCGCTAAATCAACCTAAAATATTGGTTGAAATAAACCAAATTATGGTTGAGTCTACCATAATTTTTTCTCCGTGTACCAATTATAATATTGTAAGCGCATGTACATACTTTATTGTGAATTTCATTAATTTTGCCAGCACCTCGCATGCGGTTAAAATTTTGACAGTATATTAAAATTTCATTAGGGACTTCGTGATCATTTTTACTTGCTACCACAGTCATGTCAGTGATTCTGTCATCGTCACTTATGCTATGAATATTACATTTAATACATGTAGATTCAATACCTTCCTCTAAGGAGTTCGTCAATTCTGGCAAAAACACTGGCAAGCACAGGTCCCAACCAAGCGCATTGGTGATTGATTAGGAGTATTGGATGTCGTTGGACGGTCAGAAGCAGGATACGGGTTCAGAATTTCTCCTCTCTGGAATGCAATTGGTCGATACAGTGTTGGAGGCGGACGCGAAAAACGTTCCTTAGCAGCTGCAAGTAACTCTCTGTCCATCGGTAGGTTAAAAGAATGGTTATCGTCATCACGAAGGGCGAAGTGGCTTCGTTGAGTTGTCATTTTATTATTACTGGTTCTAATAAAATGAGGCACTCTGATGTGTGGACTTGGTGTCGTAAATTTATTAGTTTTATTACGATCATTCTTGCCATCATTCTTAAATTGCTCAGCATAACGTCGTTGACACCTCTTTTTCTTTGCCTTAGCTTGCCTTTCATTGTATATCAGTTGATTTTGGGACTTCGTCCGAAAGACAAGAGTTTTAAAAATTCTTTTAAATATTGATTATACACGATTTAAAGAAGAATAAAACTTTCAGTGGTGAGACTCTTGAAAATGTAAAAAGTATGTCTCAAATTGCTAAATTATTCAGTTCATCCAAGTTATAAAGCGAACCTATCACCAAGTCTGATGGCTTACAGAACAAACAACAAAAACAGACCCGAAAAAATTCGTTTTCTAAAAAAAGACTGCCAGCCCGCAAAACAAGCCAAGAAATTCGGCGCCGAGTCAAGCATTAACCCATACAAACGAGGCCACCAATTTGTCACCTAGCGTTTTTTTACTCCCATTCAACGAGAAAATAATAAAGCATAGAAAAAACACGTTGGTTGGTTGGCTTTGACCCTAGGTCTCCGTCGTCGTCGGCGAAAGTGGTGTCGCCTTTCTTCATCCCAGCCACTTGTCCCGAGTCTGAGCTCTGCGGATTTCCCTAAAGCCAGACGAGGCTATTTCAAATTTTCACACTTCCGTTCTACTTTGTGTACCATTCATCCCTCGGATTACCACACAGCACAAGAACGAGCACACGGGGTTGGTTTTGGGCGTTGACGGAATTGGTTGTCCACCGTCCGGGGTGGTAGAGGTGACGAATTACAATTTTAATTTTGGAGGCTGTTGAGTTGTGTAAACAGCAAAAATGAAAACGACACTTGATGAAAGCTATCTGATGAGCTGGTGCATAATTGAAACGACCAGTTCGTTCGGTGAAGTGATGAAAAGTTCTGAAATGTTTGGTAAGTGGCAACTCAGTTTGGTGATTTTCACCTCTAGTAAAATATAATATTGAACTTAGACTGGTAGGAAACCAGATTAAACTGACTAGTCATCAATATCTGGAACGATTAAACCAGTACTGCAATTTCTCATTTTCAATGAGAAATGTCACGCGATGCTTACATAGGTATCTGCCCCTTTCAATAGGTCAATAGAAACGCGAAGGATGAATGCAATGCCACAAAAATCTCAAAAAATGTTTGTCCTATGACAGGGCATGGAAGTGTGCAATATCTGCTGTATTTTTATGTTTATTACCACTTTCAACTGACTGAATTAAAGGAATATGATTAACTAGTCCCTATCCTTCGCATATATTTATTAAAATAATTTAAAAATTTGAATTTTAATATAAAGCACAACATCCTTTCATGACTGCCTTTCTAGCGAAATTGATCAAAGAACCTACGATTTTTTTTCATTTGGTCGCCTGAAATAGGAGGAAGGGGCTTTGCTCTTTGTCTTATGACGATCACGACTTTTTCCAGTACTGGTTAAAACTCTCAGGTTAAAATGCTCGAATCTGATTGAGAGAATAAAAGCAAATGCAAATTGGGACCTATGTTATAAGCCCTTAGCAGATTTATTCTTGACCCAAAGAATTTTACAATCACTAAGAACCCAATTTCCATTTTTTACACCTTGGCTACATAAGTTCAATTTTATTCAATACACATCCACCTCATTTACCTATCCATCCACAACAAAAGATGATCCATTCAATGCAATATCATCTTTATATCAAAGATAGGTACAAACAGATTGCAAAACGCCAACGTGTCATGAGCAGAATACTTGAGACAAGAGGATATCCTTCGATTGGCAGTCTATCGTAAAGTTGTTAGATTTGAAAGATAAGTGAACCCTACGAAATCTATATTCTTCGTCCATAATTACACCAGGAAGATACAATGCCTTCTGCGTTGGAAAAGCAACCCCAACAGGCAAACCCTAGTGTTGATTAGAGGGATTCCGCGTCAACCGTACGTACGTGAATAAAGAACGATGACTTTTGAGAGTTTCTCCTCAGGCGCACCCCATCACGATTCGACGGGGTCTGCTTGTGACGAGGATTAAATTTCATCTTTTATCTGCGCTCCGACAAGAACTGAATGATGCTCGAAAGTAATGCGTTTTGCTCGTTCATTCGACTACGACGACCGGCGGAGTGGCTCTCGAGTAGGTACCTACATTCCGTTTAAAAAGAGTTTAGGTTATTCCACTACTGTATAGGGTTTCTCATAATAATCTTGCAGTGGGAAATCAGCGTGAACGTTCTTCTGATTCTAATCGAACTGTCGAAGGCTCTCCTGTTTTCCACATTAAAAATGGTGGCTTGGGGGCGTCACAATATCACACCGATGCCTTGCTGTTTTTTGTGCCATTTTCATTCTATATTGTGACGAGTTAGTTTGCGTTTTAGAAAGTTCCAAAGTTTTTATTGTTTGATTTAATTAATATTTCCCCATTTCGGAATTAAGCACCGTTACCTATTTCCTTTGAGACTTCTAAGGAAGTACTCTGTACATTCTAAGAAATACTCTGGGATTGGGTTGTTCAGCAAAGAAAAATATGAGTTTTTTTTACAGTTTACCATAAAGAGCATGCTTTTCTGATCTCCATCATATTTTTATTTGTTTGTAAACCTTTTATTTACATTTTTGTATAGCAAACAATAAGACATTTCAATCGATAGAATGACACTAACATTCATAAAATGACAGTTTGCCCATGCAACATAAGAACAAATTTTTAGTCCCATATAAATTTAAAATGCAAATTAAAAATAGTTCCGGGGCTCCACAAATTCTGGAAAATTGGAGTTCAGCTCAGTTTTTCCTGCAGATTCAGATTTTTTCCTTTATTTATACACAGATAAAAATATGTTGTGATTTTAAATGTATTTTCATGCACATATTTGGAGCTTGCAAATAAACGTAACATTCGATCAATCTAACTATTCTTTTAAATCGAAATAAATTTAAACGGTGCTTGCTTGTAAAAAACAATCCAATTTAATTGAATATCGAATGTTAATTCGGTTGATGGGATAAGCTGCAATATCACACGTCGTTGAATTTTCAAAATTATTTGCTGTGTATGTTTTTCTAATTCACAGATTATGTTCAAGACAGAAAGATTCAGAATATGTAAAAACACCGATACCCCTAAACAACCCAATTCTGCACAACTCTTCCAGGAATTTCTTCGAGAATGCCTCCAGTAATTTCTCAGAGAATTCTTAACTTCTTCAAGAGGTCCTCATTAATTTATCCAAGAATTCCATCAGAAATACCACACAGCAAATAATTTTGAAAATTCAACGACGTGTAAAATTGCAGCTCACCCCATCAAACGGATTAACATTCGATATTCAATTAAATTTTATTGAATTTTACAAGCAAGCACCTTTTAAATTTATTTCGATTTGAAAGAATAGTGGGATCGATTGAATGTTACATTTATTTGCATGCTCCAAATATGTGCATGAAAATACATTTAAAATCACAACATATTTTTATCTGTGCATTAGAAGTTTCACCCCACGTTTCGTCATAAAGTATTTCAGAAATTTCTTTCATCTCTACTGAAATTTCTCATGAAGTCTCTCAACGGATGTCTTCAACAGTTCATGCAGGACGAAGTCCTGTGCAATTCGTAGTAAACATATTCAGAAAAAATCCTGCCTCCATTGGTTGGGAAGCTTAGTGAAGGTGCCCAAAATGGTAACCAGACTGTATGCGTTAACTGGTGAGGCATTATATTGCTGTGTACCATTCTCAAAGTTTTACCCAAAGTTAGATACTTTCAATGAAGAATCAAGACCCATATATGAGAGAAGGCAGTGCAAAACTGTACTCGCGGACGCACAACATGATGTCTTTGGGGGAGTAGATAGTAACTACCAGCGCTGAACGGCGACACATGTCGACAGTGGCGTAAATAAGAGGGGGCGGGGGGCTGGTTCTCCCCAGATCCACTTGGGCAACTTGATTATATCAAGTAAAAAAAAAACAAGATTGTTTAAAAAAATCCTGTTCTGACATTCAATTATGATGTTATGAAAACTCATATGTGAATATGTACGTTATGTGGAAGATATTGATTTGGAAAATGTATTGGAGGTAACCACTTTCCCTTCGATGGGACTCGAACCCATGACCCTACAGTACGCTAGACTGGTGCTTTAACCAACTAAGCTACGAAGGACCTCCGTCGGCCTTCGCAACATAGAGGCTACTGAACGAGCTCGAGATTCCCAAATTGGACGCATAGTCAAATCACTCGCGTGCTCTTGCCTACGCAATGCGGTCGGGTCTGAGCTCGCAACAAGTTGCATTCGACGCAGAATTCTTTCCCATTCCTATTGAAAATTGGCCAGGTCGGACTATGGGATCGAAAGTTATGGCCAAAATAGAAATTTATACGTAAAAATCGCGTAAAAAATGTCACTCATTTTTCGGGCACTTTTCCTCAACCGATTTGCTCGCAACAAATTGCATTCGACGCAGAATCCTTTCCCATTATTTCTTATTGAAAATTTGCCAGGTCGGACTATGGGATCGGAAGTTATGGCCAAAATACAAATTTATACGTAAAAATCGCGTAAAAAATGTCACTCATTTTTCGGGCACTTATCCTCAACCGATTTGCTCGCAACAAATTGCATTCGACGCAGAATCCTTTCCCATTGTTTCCTATTGAAAATTGGCCAGGTCGGACTATGGGATCGGAAGTTATGGCCAAACTACCTTTTTTTAATTGATAAATCACAAAACAAATGTCACCTATTTTTCGGACACCCAACCTTGATCGATTTACACGCAACAAGTTGCATTCGACGCAGATTCTTGTCCCATTGTTTCCTATTCAAAATTGGTCAGTTATGGCTAAAATGCAAACTTTTACGAAAAAATCGCGTAAAGAATGTCACTCATTTTTAGGCATTTATCTTCAGATTATTTGCTCGCATAAGTTGCATTCGACGCATAGATAATCCTGTCCCAATGTGTCCTATTGAACATTGGCCAGATCGAAATATGGGATCGGAAGTTATGGTCGAAACACTATTTTTGCCTTTTGTCTGCAAAGTATACGAAAAGGCTATATGTTCGCTCCAAAACCAAACTTTTACAGAAGGCCTGAAGACTCGTAGTGTTATATACCAATCGACTCAGCTCGACGAACTGGATGATGTCTCTGTGTGTGTGTATGCCTGTGTGTGCGCGCACCAAAAGTGCGAAAAGTTTAGCTCACTTTTTTGGTACTTATCCTCAACCGAACAAGTTCCATTCGACGCGGGATCCTATCGTATTGTTTTTTATTGAAAATTTGGAATCGGACACATCGGACTATGGGCACAAAAATTATGGCCAAAATACTTTATGTTATAAAAAAGCGCGTAAAAAAGTCTAGCTCATTTTTAATGCACTTACCCTCAATCGATTTACTCACAACAAATTGCACTGGACGCAGAATCCTATTCTATTATTTTCTATTGAAAATTGGCCAGCTTGGAATATTACCTTAGAAATTATGGCAAAAATACTTTTTGCCTTTCTTGTGGTACAAAGTTGAACCGAAAGGCTATAATTTCCCTCCGAAAACGAACTACCGGATGCTTCCACGAAAGACGGTCACGAGATTTATATCATAACAAATATTGCCCTCCGCTCGCTTGATGGGAATGACTCTTTTTGTGTAGTCAGAGCTTCAGTTTAACAAACATCCAAATGTGATATCCTTAAAATATATAACTGGGTAAAATAAAACAGGGGTATGTACATCAAAAAGATTGAAAAAGGAAAAAAAATGTCGAAATTCTTATTAGCATATTATAGATCAAGTTGAAAACCGAACCGAGATCTCGCGTTTTCAACTGGATCTACAATATCTTTGCTTGAAATAATCCGATTTTCATAGAACGGACAAAGAAGTTTTTCTTTTTTACTCCTAACTACTAGCTCATCTACTTTCAAGCAAACACATTTTACGAAAGTCGAGAAAGGCACCATCACCACTAGGTGGATTAATCTGGGTTTATTAACGAATTATAACTGAAAATCCTTCTTCCACTCAAAACTTACGATCTGTTCGTAAAAAAAACTGTTCTCAAATTGACATTTCAATTTTTTTTATGGCTCAAATTCATCTGGGGTGTAACTAGGAAGCAAATAAAGCCACTACATGGGAAATTATAGGCAGAGCTCTTGTTAATAAATAGAAAAAATATAATTTGTTGGTGGCAATATAGTTGCCACTGCCTTATAAAGGGTTAAAATATCTTAAAATAATACGCTATGTAAATAATAAAACCCAACTCATTCTTGAGGATAGATCCGTCGAAATCGATGCTCTGTTCTTTCATTTCGTGATGTTTTTTTTTTTTAGTTAGATGGAGAATGGAACAGTGCTCCCATATTACGCAAGATGATCAGCTTTCTACCAGCAAAACAAACAAATGAAACCTAATCAAGCATAAAGAAGAATTGCGTCAAATTTGATATTTACTTAATCACACGAGTGCGCAACGGGAATGTTTGAAAAAGTGAAACCTGTAATCTGTGAAATTTGCAAACACAACACATTTAATATTTTAAAAGAATTTATATCCAGTTTAAAGGAACCACAGCTGTTCAAATACGCATTGGTCGCTATAAATTGGTGCTTCTTGTCAGATCAACATTATTCAGTTCTCAACTGTGATAACCAACCAATTGAAAACAAACTAAAATGAAACTCGTCATCGTTCTCGCTATGCTGGTGGCTGTGGCCGTTGCCATGCCCAAGGCCGAACAGGAACTGCCCAAAGAATTAGTCAAGGAGTTGCACGGAGTTCTGGTGGAGAATGGAGTTGATCCGGACGTAGCCAACGGATGGTTGAGCAACGCCTGGAAATGGGTCAAGAAGAACGCTGGAAACGTCGCGAAGATTGCTGGAACCGTTGCTGAAGTCACCGGAGGAAAGTAAGAGAACCGGTGTTATTTCTCTTGCTAATATCTAACCAACATCAATAAAAATTTAAATCATTAAATATAACCATGTTTCTTTTTGCTCCACAAGAAAAGTAATCCCTGCACTGTAGAAACGTATACCTCTATTGAGCATTTACCTACTATGTTAATAGAAAGAAAAACCCCAATACTTGGCTTTCAACAAATGTGGATAAAATGTTTCAACTGAACATTTTCCAACATGCTCTTTCATGTCGTGGTCAAGCAAGAATGTTCCATCTGGGGATCTAGACTTTTTTTGCATTTCTCCAAATCTAGGCTGACAGCCTGTGTGACATCCCATAACATATGGAAAATGGCCCTCAGTAAAACATTCTTTAATTGACATTACGAGAAATACGGTTTATTTTTAATAAGAGGAGAAACCGTAAATTATATGCTTGTAAATTTAAATACGAAATAGCAAACAGGGTCATGAATTCCCCAGAGGACGACTCTGTTAAATCACTGTTATATAATATGGCAATGTATAAATTGTATCTACTTCCGCAGCCGAGGATATAGGGGGAGATAACGCAGATGATATTTTTTGCACGCTTGCTATCTCAGTGATTGATGCTGAATCTTTACATAGTCACCGTCTTCAAAAATTAAAAAAGCGGTCTAGTCTAGACATTGTCTTTACTTACCACTTATCTGATCAGCATTCACGACAAAATCGTACCGCTCGCCAGACGTCGACACGAGCGTGTTGGCACTGATGGGCTGTAAGTTGTAGGAATCGCTGGCGATAATCTCGAGTGTGTGGTTAGCAATCTGCAACTCCAGGGGGCAGATGTGACTGGCGGCATTGATGAAACGGAACCGATAACGTCCACCCTTTCGCACACGATACACCTCACGGGGGACGTTCGTTCTTTGCCCGTTAGCCTTCGTCCACGTGCCCCGTCCATTGATCAGCAGATTCACCGGCAAGATGCCACCGCTGTTTGGCAGTCCCGGCATAAACATTTCACCGTCCACGTGCATCCAGTCAGACGCCACAATCAAATGATCCGGTAGATCGAAATCGTAAAGATTCGCATTGGGATCATTCACCTCCGGTTGACGAATGATCATGGCCCCGTAGTGGCCGTTCACTTTGTGGTGACCAGCGTGCGAGTGATAAAATTGCGTTCCCGGCTCCGTCGCCCAGAAGGCGTACCGGAACGTGCTCAAGAACTCAATGGGGCACTGCGTTATGAACGGTACTCCGTCCATATGGGGAGTTTCTCTCTGATGCAGTCCATGCCAGTGCATGGCAGTCGCCGTTCCGCCCATTGCATTTGTCATGTCCACCACTATGAGGTCATCCTTGCAGACCTGTATCGCTGGACCCGGTATCTGGCGGTTGATGGACATCACGCCACGTTCGACTCCGTCCGCCGTGAGACAGGCATGGTGATAGCAATCGCTGTGAACCCCATCCGCGCATCGTTTACATGCTCTGTGGACAAAGTACGAAACGTGATTAGGTTCAAGTGGATATAATAAATAGTTATTCGTTTCGAGTTATAACTGCTTGTGAGTGGCAATTTAGTGGATTTATTCACTTTCTTCAAGAATGAGTAGCAACCTAAGCTACGATTAAGTGCACACTTGTATTTACTGTTTTGTGTCTATTTATTTATCATCAGACTAAGGCCGGAGTGGCCTGTGCTGCACATAAAAGACTTCTCCATTCAGCTCGGTCCATGGCTGCACTTCGCCAACCACGCAGTCTGCGGAGGGTCCGCAAGTCGTCCTCCACCTGATCGATCCACCTTGCCCGCTGTGCACCTCGCCTTCTTGTTCCCGTCGGATCGTTGTCGAGAACCATTTTCACCGGATTACTGTCAGACATTCTGGCTACGTGCCCGGCCCACCGCAGTCGTTCGATTTTCGCGGTGTGAACGATGGATGGTTCTCCCAACAGCTGATGCAACTCGTGGTTCATTCGCCTCCTCCACGTACCGTCCGCCATCTGCACCCCACCATAGATGGTACGCAACACTTTCCTTTCGAAAATTCCCAGTTCGCATTGGTCCTCCACGAGCATCGTCCAGGTCTCGTGTGCGTAGAGAACTACCGATCTTATAAGCGTTTTGTAGATAGTCAGTTTGGTACGGCGGCGAACTCTATTCGATCGGAGCGTCTTGCGGAGTCCAAAGTACGTACGATTTCCAGCCACTATGCGTCTCCGAATTTCTCTGCTGGTATCATTATCGGCGGTCACCAGTGAGTCCAAGTACACGAATTCTTCAACCACCTCGATTTCGTCACCACCGATAGAAACTCGTGGTGGGTGGCTCACATTGACCTCTCTTGAGCCTCTTCCTATCATGTACTTCGTCTTCGACGTGTTGATGACTAGTCCAATCCGTTTAGCTTCGCTTTTCAGTCTGATGTAGGCTTCCTCCATCCTCTCAAAGTTACGTGCCATGATATCAATGTCGTCGGCGAAACCAAATAACTGGACGGACTTCGTGAAAATCGTACCACTCGTGTCAATCCCTGCCCTTCGTATTACTCCCTCCAAAGCGATGTTGAATAGCAGACACGAAAGACCATCACCTTGCCGTAACCCTCTACGGGTTTCGAAGGGACTCGAGAATGCCCCTGAAACTCGCCTGGTACTGCCCCACGAACTCTCTTGCAATTGGTGTTAGTCAACGGCATAAAATTTGGGAGAGTACCTTGTAGGCGGCGTTCAGCAATGTGATTGCGCGGTAGTTCCTACAATCCAGCTTATCGCCCTTTTTGTAGATGGGACACACGACACCTTCCATCCACTCCTGCGGCAGAACCTCATCCTCCCAAACCTTGGTAATCACCCAGTGCAGCGCTCTAGCCAGTGCTTCACCACCGTGTTTAAACAGCTCTCCTGGTAGTTGGTCAACTCCAGGGGCTTTGTTGTTTTTCAGACGGCCGATCTCCTCCTGGAAGTCGCATGTCCTGCGCGCGTGCTCCTAGGTTCATTACCATACCGCCACCGTTGTCTGCCATCTCGCCATTCAGGTGCTCTTCGTAGTGGTGCCGCCACCTTTGGATCACCTCACACTCGTTTGTAAGAAGGTTCCCGTTTATGTCCTTACACATATCGAGCTGTGGCACGTTACCCTTACGTGAACGGTTCAACTTCTCATAGAACTTTCGTGCGTTATTAGCGCGGTACAGTTCCTCCGTCTCTTCACGGTCACGATCTTCCTGCTGGCGCTTTTTCCTCCGGAAAATCGAGTTTTGTCTGTTCCGCGCCCGTTTGTATCGTGCCTCGTTCGCACTCGTGCGGTGTTGCAGCAATCTCGCCCATGCTGCATTCTTCTCCTCAACTAACTGCTCACATTCGCCGTCATACCAGTCATTTCTCTGATCCGGAGCCACCGTGCCTAGTGCAGCGGTTGCGGTGCTTCCAATGGCGGATCGAATATCTCTCCAACCATCTTCAAGAGATGCTGCGCCTAGCTGCTCTTCCGTTGGGAGTGCCACTTCCAGCTGCTGCGCGTAGTCTTGGGCTAGTCTACCGTCTTGTAGCCGCCTAATGTTTAGCCGCGGCGGACGACTCCGACGCGTGTAGATCACCGTCGAGAGTTTTGAGCGCAGGCATACTGCAACGAGGTAGTGGTCGGATTCAATATTCGCACTGCGGTAAGTGCGTACGTTCGTGATGTCGGAGAAGAATTTACCGTCGATTAGAACGTGGTCGATTTGGTTTTCCGTTACTTGATTAGGTGATTTCCATGGGGCCTTGTGGATATTCTTGCGGGGGAAGAAAGTGCTTCGGACTACCATTCCGCGGGAGACTGCAAAGTTTATGCATCGTTGGCCGTTGTCGTTCGATACGGTATGCAGACTATCCGGTCCGATGACCGGTCTATACATTTCCTCCCTTCCTACCTGAGCGTTCATGTCACCAATGACGATTTTGACGTCCCGCAGTGGGCATCCATCGTATGTCTGCTCCAGCTGCGCATAGAACGCTTCTTTCTCGTCGTCGGATCTCCCTTCGTGTGGGCAGTGCACGTTGATGATGCTATAGTTGAAGAAACGGCCTTTTATCCTCAGCTTGCACATCCTTGCGTTGATTAGCTGCCACCCAATCACGCGTTGGCGCATCTTTCCCAGCACTATGAAGCCGGCTCCCAGCTTGTTGGTGGTGCCACAGCTTTGGTAGAAGGTAGCCGCTCGATGCCCGCTTTTCCACACTTTCTGTCCTGTCCAGCAGATTTCCTGCAGCTCTACGACATCGAAGTTGCGGGGATGTAATTCATCGTAGATTATCCTGTCGCAACCTGCGAAGCCTAGCGACTTGCAGTTCCATGTTCCACACCCAACCAGAATCTGCAAGATTTTAATGCAATCTCGCATTAATTTCATTCCTTGCTTGCATTAATCCGAGGCCCATGCAAATCTTGCATTAAACTGTTTACGAGGGTATTGCATGAAAATGAGATCGCAAAGATTGGAGACTTCTTGATGGTATTAGTGCATATGACGCATGTTGGATCTGTATTTGTATCAATAATTATTATGAGCATGTAGTAGTGTTACGAACATATCGTGCATGTATTGGTGGGCTCCCAGATACTTCCCAGCTTCCCAGATGACGTTTATAATCAAAACAAACCAGCGTGTCCCACCAGTAAGTGTACACATGCACAAGCATAATCGGGTGCCACTTTCCGGCATAATCTTCCACTTGCAATGCAACAAGCCGGCTCTATTTTTGGTGACGCTCTTCTTCTGCTGTCTTCATCTGGGATTACGAACGCAATATCACCGTATCATTCTGTCGTTTTTTTCGCGGATTTTGGTTTTGGTTTTAATGAAAGGCGTGGGTTCCTGGCTTATCGGCAGTTCTTCTATGAAATAGTTTTCCATGATTAAGCAATGGGATATCCATGAAAACTTCAGCTATAAAGAGGAACATACCAACACAGACCGAATTTTTTATCTGTTCCGATCAAATTGCGACTAGGACAAATAAAATTCCAGAAAATGATGAAAAAATGTTTGAATGCGCGTTATTCGAGCGATGCGAGTGCAAGCAAAGTGAAGATGGTGCAATGATAGCAGGTTACAATATACAGCATTATTGAACCGCTTCCATTGTAGCAGTATGTACGCATCGGTAAACTCATACAATGACTAGAGAGATACTGTCGCTATTTAGTCTACGACAAATACACGGACTCAAAGGGATTTTGTAGAATCTGATTTACTTGTCTGATAGATGGTTGATGTAATGTGTGTTATGTTGTAGGCAGTGTAGAGTAACTGGACACACATATGTTTGATTGTGGTGGTCGAAATTACATGAAGAAAAGTCAATGCAAATTCTTCTCAGTTTGTTTATCACAATTTCTGCATTAATCGTATGCAGAGATTGCATTAACGGGACCCTTGCATTTTTTAGCACCAATTTTTGGTTTGCGTGTAATATTGACAAAACTCGCGTTAGATGTCTTTCGCCACAGAAATTTCTGGCGGTTAACTCATGCTGGCTATTTGCGTATATAGGGCAGCACATAGGTTCATTATTTGAAGTTTGAGCGGTGCTGAAATTTATTTTGAATTAACTCGATGTATGAAAGAGTGTTCATTTTTAGTAAACAGCGCACCGTTCAAAGGTCATTGTGTTCATTCGATGCACTTCCCCATAGGGTAAGACGGTATAATAATAAAAAAGGGTTAGTGACAAAAGGTCGAAAGACAAAACGGCGAAAGACAAAAGATCGAAGGGACAAATGGTCGAAAAGGGTTGTATACTATTTCGCCGAAAAACACTTCGCGGAATTTTCTTCGCGGTACGACATTCCGCGGAATGTATCAACTCTCCGAAACACGTCAACGCGTCTGCCAGGTATAAGGCGAAGGGAGGAGTAACGGCTTATTCATAAAAACGTTTATCCGTAACAAGGCAAAGAGAGAAAACTACTTCTGCGTATTCTGGGAGGCCGTCCTTAGCCGTGCGGAAAGATGCGTGGCTGCCAAGCAAGACTATGCTGAAGGAGGCTGGGTTCAACTTCTGGTCCGGTCTAGGAAATTTATCGAAAATGTTTTTTCGCCTTTTTTAGTTATAACAGTTTTAACGTGTTAATCTCGTGCGAAACTTCGCAGGTAATAATTGTGGAAGTGCTGAATGAACAATAAGCTATTATTATTGATATTCCGCGAAATGGTACATTCCGCCAAAAGTTATTCGGCGAAAAGGTACAACCCGCCAAATGTCGTACCGCGAAATGTTACAAACCGCCAAATGTTATTCCGTGAAATGTTCGACCGCGAAAATGAATTCCGCAAATAGTTTTTGGTGAAATGTTATACAATCGTCGAAAAGAACAAAAGGTCTAAAGGGACAAAAGGTCGAAAGGACAAAAGGTCGAAAGGGACAAAAGGTCGAAAGAAACAAAAGATCAATAAGATTAAAATTACACAGTTTTTAACAAAAAATTACACAATTTTTAATATACATATAACTGACAGATCGATGCGACATCTGGTCTTCGGTATAATCTTTGAAGCGTGCCTCATTGAATGCATTTTATTCAATTATTTAAAAAAAGTGAAAAATAAAAAGGCAATGATAATTGTATAGGACAACTCTGTCTCGCGCAATACAAGTTTTATTCATTTCCTAAATTAACAATATCTTCATAATATTGTTTCATAGTAATTTCTCCTTCTTTGAAAATGGCTCATTCATCAGCTTTGATTCATGAAATGAGTGTGTTATTATTTCTGCTCGAAGTTAAATGCATAGCACAAATTCCTTTGGAATACACTCAACTTTTTTTGTGTCTTTATTAAGGAGACTTTTAGCCCTAGGCTGGCTCGTCTCCAACACTCAACTAATTATTAACTTGTTCTTGATCGAAATTTTGTCCCTTTCGACGTTTTGTCCTTTTCGACCTTTCGTCCCTTTCGACCTTCAGGATCTTTTGTCATTTCGACCTTTTGTATTCTCGACCTTTTGTCTTTCGACCATTTGTCCTTTAGACCTTATGTCTTTCGACCTTTTGTCATAGATTCAATAAAAAGGTTACACATCATTATGTGCTTAACATTAAAAAACCAACATAAGCCCATTTAACCAGGTGTGAATTACATTTCAATAGTTTTCCATATCATTTGGAAGCAACTGCTGCAGGCTCGCCGCGCTCCAGTTGGTGAGGGCACATCGTCATGCCTACACTGGGGCGTTTTGACAAGTGAAACATATTTTCGAAAATCGTTACATTTTTGAATATATAATGCATAGAAGATATAACCTACATATTTCACTCCACCAATACAATACAACACATTGCATCATTCAAAGTTTGTATTTCATATCTGGGATCCACTGTTACATTGATTCATATGTCAGCTCCGAGTGCTTTAAATTAAAACTGTGTAATATCCTAAGAGCCAATAAAACTCGATTCACAAACACTATCACTAGCTTCGTTGATTGGGCCATATCATTCCTCTCCCTCCCACAACCCACAACGCCACCGCATTCTGTACTTACGGGCCCATCGAGTGGTAATGTTCGAGCACCCAGTTGAAGTAGCACACTCGCGGCCGAGTGTCCTCACAGCTTCTCATGCACAGCTCGCCCGGAAATGCTTCCAAATTAATCGGAGTAGAAGCATTCCGAAAGGTACGCATCAGACTGGACCATTTGGTTGAGCCATTCGCTGAAGCCGACAGTACACTCATTGCAATTACGATAACCGTCGACAGCCATTGAACTTGAACTTGGAATACACGACTTCGAGAGGACATTTTTAAATTGATATATGGTGGATCGTTGCAGTGTTATCAGTGGGAGACGCGACACTACTCCGGGATGCAGCGCGGTTAGGTTCCGTGGACAGGTGAAATAATACTAGAGACCATTCATCGTCACCTACTTTTATTTATATTGCAAATAGTTGTGATAGTCTGACAGTGTTTAACAAGCTACCGGACACTGTAATCTCAACAAGAGGATTATAAAAAGAGAAGCCCTATGGTACGTCATCAATTTGAGTGCTAAAATTAAACTCCGTCAGAGGTGGTTTACCTGATTAGCCATATCCTTTCCCAGTAATACTCAAAACAATTATAAGCAAACTTATCGAATAGTTTTGCATAATAATTGCGGAAAACATTTCATTGCCAAACTAAAGCTCTTGTTGTGAGGTGCGATGTATGCGAATGGGATTGAAAAGCTCTTTTAAGATAAATAAACATCGACCATCAACGCCAACTGGAAACGGGATGGTGATTTAGCAGATTGTATCGCTACCGGGACTGTTTTCGAGGAATCTGTGAGTTTCTCAGTAGTCGCGGCCCGTAATACGTCGTTTGTTGTCCTACATTATAAAATAATTAGTGCAGACATCGCCGTTGATTGCCACCTGCGGACTGTGGGAAACTTTCGCGGAAAACGCCGTGATAGATCACGTGTTTCATGTTCGACACTGGCAGCGTTGAATTTCGTTATTCTAGTTTTGACCCAGCAACATTTATTGCAGAGACCAGTATTATACTGCTTCTGTTATTGAGTTCAGGTACCCATTCAAACTGATAATAAAATGTGTTTTTTTTTTTTGCAAATCTGATTAAATTTTTATTGTATTAAATTCAAATAATTATTTCAAAGATAAGAAACTATCTGAAAGGTATGAATGTTCATGAATTCAGAAGATTTTTTAATTATTTATTTTTGTAAATGATAAATGAAGTAATAAAATAGACCTCATTTCGCAGTTCTTAGTCTCCTACCCAGCAACTCCTATCCCTACTTCCCCGTGGTGCAGGCCGGGGTACGAGCAGCCTTATGGAAGATCGAGTAACCAACCATGATGAGTACAATGGTCGGAAACTGTTTCCCTTTTTAGGAGCTGCTCACAACAGCGTTTGTTACCCATGTTAGAGGCGGATGATCATCATCCGAGTGCCAGCGAGGGACTCTACGCAAAAACTTTGCACACTGCGCTGCATCACGCCAACATCGAGAAGGCTGCTCCTACAACACGAAGTAGGTAGTGCAACCCTGCAGGGCCCTGATAAGGTAGCCTGCCGAAGTGTTCTACAGCTACCAAGAAAGACAAAAGTAGAGCAAATAGATTAATTCAACGGCAACAGACCCAGCAACGAATAAAGGACAGCGATTGGAAAGTTGGAACTTGGAAAGTGAGAACTTTGTATGAACCCGCACGTGTTGGGCTCCTGGTTCGTGAGCTGTAGAAGGTCGGCGTAAGCGTTCAGAAATACAGGAAATATGGAGACCCAAAACCGGAGAACGTGAAGTCCGAGCGGTGGATCCCATCGCAAACACTTCAATCAAGTTACACATCAACGGTAGCGGCTGCGACAGAGCAGAACGTGGATCTGGCTTCATGGGGGAATCAGATGGAGCTAGCTATCCGGTGAAAACCGATTAGCGACCGCATTTGCGTGAGAGTGAATGGAAAATTCGTCAACTACAGTCTGATCAGCATCTATGCCCCATCGAACAAAAGGACTGATGATGTTACTGACGGCAATGCTACAGTATTTATGAAGACTAAGATAAAGATTCTTGGGGCTTTGATTTTGGTAAAGATCAATTTGCTACTTCGTAGTGGTATTAGATTGAATTTAAAATGAAGCTTTGATTTACAGCTTGTGTGGTAATAATTCCTTCGACTACTAGAAAAATTGCACTTTCAGTTTTGCATTTTCTTGAACGATTTTAAAGATTTTTCACTGTTTCAATCATTTAGAATGCCTGACCAATAGATTAAATCTGAAGGCAAGAAAACCAAATTACATGAGTCATTTTTCAATGTTTTTATTATCTGACCTCCAGACTGCCGGTAAGACCTATGACCCATTCTCACCCCGATGAAGGTACTCAAAAGTTGGGCATCAGCTATTTTGGCGTAATCGATAGAGAGAAAGAAACGATACATCCGTTTGAACAATCAAGGCATTGACATTGACAATTATTCTGAAACAAAGAATGATTTGATTAGCAAATTCGTCCATTACCTCGGACGACTTCAGTACAATTCCGTTTATTTCCACCCGTTGTTTTCCTTTATGTAACGTTTAGATAGTTCAAGTGAATTGAGCAAGTCGCTTGAATTGAACGCGAATTGAACGTCTTACACTTTTATTCAACTCACTTGAACTAAAAGAAACTTTTTGCAAGTCAATTAAATTCAACTGATTCAAACTTCACTTGCTCTGTCAAAACGCAGCATTACAGATTGTAATATTTTTCTTTTCTTTCTCAAAGAAAATATCAAACACTCTTTCTCAAAGAAAATATCAAACACTCCCTTTGACGGTTCTGTAAAGAATGTTTATTTGTTCCAAATATATTTTACAAGTAACCTAACTGGAGACACTTGAAACACCGATACATAAAATGCTATGTACAACGATCACCAATCAGCGATCGTTGTCCATGCGAAAGCGGGAGAGACAGAGTCCCTCAAAACTGCATAGCTGTACAGTTGGTAACAGCATGCTTCAATAAATTTGTAATGCGACACTTCTGTTTGTCGCCTAGAATGTAAGCCATTGAACTGAAGGTTCAATGTGGCTTTGAAATTAACCTTCTCAGCATGATTCCACTGGTGTGGTCTGCTCGAAGTGTATGATAGATGAGAATTTGAATAACGTGTGGGATGCACATGTTACACCATTCCCCTACAGTAAATGTAAATTGTAATTAACTTGGTTGCACTTCAAATGCCTCTCACAATGTTGATTTTTCCAAAATGAATTTTCTGAATTTTAATTTTTATTTTTCTTACAATTTGTTGTTTTTTTATCTGAAATGCATGTTGCGTTCCCCCTTCACCCTAAAGGAAAAGAAGGTTGTTGAATACATGTTTTATCGTTGGATTAATCTAGTTTTATGAACTTCTACTCTTTTTCCATTTTGAATAATTATCGCATTAGAATCGTTTAATTTTTCTATCTGATAAGGGCCACTATAAACTGGTTGTAGCTTGTGTCTATTTTCAATTTGTAAGTATACTGTGTCACCTATTTGTAAATCTGTGGGCTTTACTTTCTGATTGAGGCTGTTTGTTCTTTTTAACTTTCCTGTTCATAATTTTTGGATAACATTGGCATGAGTGATTTGTAATCTAAATTTAAGTTCATGTAGGTAAGAATTAAAATTATATTGTGGATCTATTTTCTGGTTTTACAAAATTCAAAAGCATTCAGTTTTTTCCGAAAATTAGTTCAAAAGGGCAAAATTGTGGTCCGTATTGGGTGTTGTATTATATGCAAAACAATAAAAGATAGTTATTCATCCCAATCAATTGTGCGTTCATTTGCGAACATCCTCAAATATTCATTCAAACATTTGTGGTTGCGCTCTAAAGCTCCAATTGTTTGGTGATAAGCTGTCGAACATGTATGGTTTAATTGTAATAAATTACAAACTTCATCGAATACTCCCTTGTATTCAGTTCCTTGATCTGTTTTAATACATTTCATCGGACCATATACAAGAATGCATTTCTCAACAACTGCTTTAGCGATTGAAACAGCTGATTTGTCTGGAACGGGAATTGCAATGACATACTTGGAAAGATCGCATTGCAGTGTTACAGCATAGCGGTTTCCTTTTCAGTCAGTGGGAAAGGTCCGATAGTGTCAATGGACACTACGTCGAATGTTTTGTTTGGAGTAGTTGTCACAATAACTGGTGTCTTTACTGGTATTGCGTGTTTGTTTATTTTGCAAAGCTCGCAAGATGAAACGTAATCAGAAACTATTTGTTTCATGTTTGGCCAGGAAAAGAGCGACTTTAATTTTTTATACAATCTATTTACACCTGGATGACCTCCTACGGAGAGTCGTGGTGTTTTTCAATATTTCGTTAATTTCTCGTTCTGTTGTAATTTCAACAGGTTTTTCGTAGATTAGTACGGTAGCGTTCCTAAGAACCGCGTTACCTAAATTTTTAAATGTAGTCATATCGACATGTTGGAATAAGATATCGTTTGTTTGAATTGCTAGCTTCTTGGGAATAAATGTTTTTGAACTTTTGTTATTGGTATTTGCCTCATGATCGCTATTAGCGTTATTATCGGCAGGCCTGCCATCGATAAATTGTAAAAAAATTCTACTTCTAATTTAATATTTTCGGGGTTATCTATTGCGAGTGCTATCACTGGTGATAGTCTCTTCCGAAAACTTGTATCATAAATGGTCATATTAATATATTTTTTATTATTATTATTATAAGAAAATGTTAATTTTGGCAAGTCAAATGCATCTAAATTACTGAGCACTTCGTACACATGGAGTTGATCAGGCTCTTGTGTAGGAAGGTCAGGTTGTGTAGTATCATTTTTCCTTGACATTGATCTAGTTACTATATACATTTGTTTAAGCGTATCAGAGGTTATCTGAATTCTAGATAACGCGTCTGATAACACATTAGTTTTACCCTCAATATACTGTACTTCAAAATTATATTCTTCTAACTCCCATCTCATGCGGGTTAGTTTGGAAGCTGGATTTTTAAGTGAAAATAAATATATCAATGGTCGGTGGTCGGTACGTATGATAAATTTACGACCGTAAATGTATGGCCTAAAATGATTTACTGCCCAGTGAATTGCAGTTAATTCTTGCTCTATGGTTGATTTGTTTGATTCACCTTTCGTAAAAGCTTTACTTGCAAATGCGACTGGTAACTCGAAACTACAGTGACTATAATAACAGTGTCGTCAAGTGTCAGAATTGGAACAGAATCGTCTGTCAAATCCATACAAATGCGCGTTCCAAACGAGCAGGAGACCTGTCAAACGTGGCACATGACGTTACTCTTCTTATAGGACTCTACTCGAAACCATCATGACATTGAGCAAGCACTGCTCCACAGGCTATCTTTGACGCGTCAGTGGTAATAATGAACTCTTTTGTGTAATCTGGGAACTGCAAAATTTGAGGTGAAATAAGTTTGTTCTTTAGAGTGAGAAACGACGTCGCGCATTCGTCGGTCCATTTAAATTGAGTGTTTTTCCTTAACAATTTGTTCAATGGGTGAGTTATTTCAGCAAAGTTTTTTATGAATCTACGATAATAGTTGCAAAATGCAACAAATCGTCGTACATCATCAGCGTTTGACGGAACAGGATAGTTTGAAATGACTGAAAATTTTGATTTATCAGGCTGGCCTTTTTCTGAAATATTATGTCCAAGATACGTAACTTCATTTTTGAAGAATTGACATTTTTTGGGATTCAACTTGAGATTGTATTTTCTCAATTGTTGAAATACTTTATTCAAATTTGCGATATGATGATTTATCGAACAACCTACCACAATGATATCATCAATATACAGAAAAGCGCATTGGGGTGGAAGTCCGCTTAAAGCAATTGACATCATGCGTTGGAATGAATTTGGACTGATATTTAATCCGAAAGGAAGTCTATTAAATTCATAACGACCAGTATCGGTGGAGAAGGCAGTATAACGTTTAGATGCTTCATCAAGAGGTATTTGATGAAATCCAGACATGAGATCGAGTGTAGTAAAATACTTCGCTCGACCTAAATTATCCAAGATTTCATCAATACGAGGAAGAGGAAATTTATCAGGAATTATCTGTTTGTTTAATTGTCTGAAATCAATCACCAGACGCCATTTTTCTCGTCAGTTGAAGACTTTTTAGGTACCAAAAGTATAGGTGAATTGAATGGAGAAATTGAATGTTGAATAATTCCATCATCGAGCATTTTGTTAACTTGCGCATTAATTTCGGTTTTTTGGATTTCAGGGGTTCGATAATTTTAATATAAACAGGTTTTTGTTCACTAAGTTGTATGTTCTGTTCATAAAAATTGTTGTGAGTAAGGACATCATTCTCAAGAGAAAAATATCGTTGAATTCCATACACAATGCTTCAACCTTATTTTTAATTTCAGGTTCTAAACTTTGTGTGTGAATTTCGGTTTTAATTTTAAATTTCTCACTTCATCGCATGGTAATTTATTTGAGTTACATTGTTGGTATTTCGATAAAGGCGCATATTTTGGTTTGAATCTGGTTGAAAGGTTGTAATCATCATTAGTCGTATTGATAAATTTAACGAAGCAGTTTTCTTTTTGCACTATAGAATTTGCACAGAAAATTCCTGGGGCAATTTCTTGTGAGAAAATAACACTGTCTTCGTTCAAATTTAAATTATTTACTTCTTTTATGAGTTCACACTTTGCCGGGAGTACAATTGAGCTGTCATAAGTATTTGCTATTGGTATTTCTAAAGTTTCAAAATTTACCATAACTTTGAGTAGCCAAGACTCGTAGTCAATTTTGCATTTGTAATTTACGAAAAAATCTCTTCCAATTATTCCGTCAGTAGGAATCGGGAAGTTTTCTTCTACAATGTGAAATTTATGAGGAATTTTCATTTCATTTGAAAGTATATTAGTTTGCGTAGTCTCGATTGTACTTATATTACCTTGTCCAATTCCCATGATATTACATTTCTCAGTGGGATAATAAAGTTGACTGTTTTTAATTTTGTTAGCTTTCATGACCGATATGTCAGAGCCGCAATCTACAATGAAGAAATTCGGTGTATCAGACATTTCAAGCGAAAGCTTTACATAATTTGTGGCAGTTACATTTATAGTGTATGCTGCCCTAGTGGTACACCTAAAGGGTGGATATTTGACTGTTGGGTGTTTTGTTGTTGTTGGGGCTGAAATTGATTTGGTTGTCCAATCGGTAATTGCTGTACTGCTTGTGGCACAACAGGTTGATATAACATACCACTCTGCTGGGCTAAAAACATATTAGGAGTAGAACCTCGTTGACCCCAATTTCCACATTGATTTCTGAAGTTCCCTCGTTGATACCAGTTACCTCTTTGGTTTGTATAGTTTCCACGATTTGACTGAAAATTTTGATATCTACCTCTACTTTCATGGTAATTTCCCCGTGAGTTGTTTCCACGTGTTCTGTGATTCGTTGCACCACGTCCACGTGAATAATTCACTCTGCTTGTTAAAATTTGTGCATTTTGTGGATTTGTATTTGCGTTACCAATTTCTCTGGTATCATTTTCCATGACCTTTTGAACGGCTTCGTTTAAAGTTTCGAAAGAGCCAGCTTTAAGTATAATTCTGGACTCAGGGTTTTTTACACCTCGAATGAGAGCTTCAATTCCACATTTTGTTGCCATTTTATTTGCTATAACTTGGGGTATGTTATCCTTAACATAAGTTGATTTCAACTGAGAGCATAATTTGTCAACTTTATCGCAATAATCGTTCAAATCATCAGTTCTTTTGATAGTTTTTAATTTCGCAATTAAACTATCTGCCGAATTTTTTGATGCGCAATGCAAATTGATTGCATCTAGCATCTGTGTTAGGTTTTGGTTTGCCGATATAGCTTGTCTTGCTTTACTTGTAAGGCGTGTTCGCACAAATTGAACAACTGTTTGCTCAGCAGCATCCTTTTGCGCTTGTGTACCTGCTTCAAATGTTGTATTGACAGTCTGTTGAAAAAGTCGAACCGCATCAATAAAAGATTCCAAATTTTCTGGATTTCCATCGTATATGGGAACCAAGGTTGTACCTAATTTGACGTCAACCACAAGTGCCATTTTTGCTCGTTGATTAGACTGAATTGCTTTAGAATTGTTGTTTAGTTTGCTTTGAATCATCGACGTAATATTGAAATTGGCTTCTCTACTAGCCTTAATCAAGAAATTCAAAGTTCCTACCGGGATTTTATCTTCATGTAAAATGAGTTGTTCTTCAATATCAGAAAATAAATGATTTGCATAATCTAATTTTGCCACCAATGTTTCCTTCCTATAATTAGTGTTAATTGACTTTTTTAAATTATTCGCAATTTTAACTAATGAACCTACATCCTCCTCTATCTGACTAAACATTTGTATTATTTAAAATTGTTTTGAAGAATTTTTGTTAAAAAAAATTAGTTTAGCACTTATCCTTTCGAATTTTGTTGTCTCCATCCAGGTTGTTCGTCGTCATCCTCGTTGGGGTAGCTCCATGTTGCCGTTTTACCCTATGTTGGGGCAGCTCCATGTTGCCGGTTTGCCCTTTGCACTAACGAATGGAGCCACTTTTTCAAATATAATTAAGTATCAAAGATCTTCTTGAGTTAACACAGCATATCTCCAATGTTTTAGTACAATGTTCGTGCGAAATTAAAGTCACTAATTGTTCAAATGTAGTTTAAAACTGATTGTATTATTCACTTACGATTGCTGAATTGAATGTTCTTGTATTACACTATATCGAGCGCAGCGACGGATTTCGCTTTCTGCATCACCTTTTTCTGTTCGTGTTTTGCAATTATTTTGTAAATTTGTATGGTTAGCATAATTGCTACCATGATCACAATTAACCACAGTTTAAATTCGTGAGCCTGGTGAAGCTCCGTGTGAGTCTCTTGATTATTTATTATGGTTAGATCACCATCACCTTGCTCATTTACACTCGGGCTCGATTTTTCATTTCCCATTTTTATTCTTCGATTAAAATTTGTTCCTCACAGTTTTTCTAAGACACAATCACTTTCTAGCGAATTGCATAAAACGCCATTTGATTTAATTCCTTTGTTTCATCGATGAATGCACAGACAATTTCAATTATCCACTTTACTCCGCACACGACACCGAAAAGCACCAAGATAGTTAGACCGAACTTGGATATTTTTTCCATCACTATTTGATCACAAGTTCGTTCACAAAGTCACTGGTCAGCCATGTAATATTTTTCTTTTCTTTCTCAAAGAAAATATCAAACACTCTTTCTCAAAGAAAATATCAAACACTCCCTTTGACGGTTCTGTAAAGAATGTTTATTTGTTCCAAATATATTTTACAAGTAACCTAACTGGAGACACTTGAAACACCGATACATAAAATGCTATGTACAACGATCACCAATCAGCGATCGTTGTCCATGCGAAAGCGGGAGAGACAGAGTCCCTCAAAACTGCATAGCTGTACAATTGGTAACAGCATGCTTCAATAAATTTGTAATGCGACACTTCTGTTTGTCGCCTAGAATGTAAGCCATTGAACTGAAGGTTCAATGTGGCTTTGAAATTAACCTTCTCAGCATGATTCCACTGGTGTGGTCTGCTCGAAGTGTATGATAGATGAGAATTTGAATAACGTGTGGGATGCACATGTTACAAGATACGTATTTCGGCCTCAACTGTAAGGTCAACTTCAGTGTCTCGTACTTGACTCGACTGAGTCGAGTGACAATGACAGTGACAGTGAAAACATTCCACTAAAAAGATCTGACATTTTTTCAACCGCGTAGATCGCCTCAGAAATTTCTCCAGGAATCCAGGAATTCTCACATTTTTTCGAAAATTCCTGCAGGAATTTATTCAAAAATTATCCCAAACGCCGGTTATGAACTTCTCTCAGAAATTCGGAAACTCCTTTACAAAATTTCCCAGATGTTTTTTATTGATATACCGCAGGGATTGCCTCTAAAATTCATCCAGGATTGCATTCAGAAGGTACTCAGGAAGTTACGTCGGATATGTCTTCAAAAAATCCTTCGTAATTTCTATAGTGATTTTTTTTTCGGAGATTTCTTGAGGTGTGGCTTACGAGCTTCCCCCAGGAATTACCTCGGAAATTCCTTTAATAATTCTTTCGGAAATTCCTCATGAAGTTACTTCGTGAACTGCATCGGAATTTTCGCAGGATTTTTAAAAGGAATTCGCGATGGAATTTTTGGAGAAATTCTCAAATAAATTTCTGAAATAATTTCTGAAGGAATTCTCGGAAGTTTTTTTTAGAGAATTTTTTGGAGGAATATCCGAAGTAACTCCTTGAAAGAAGTCCATACGCAACATCTGGAGCAAGTTCCATAATAGTTTCTGGAGGAAGTCATGAATATTGAAATAATAATTTTTAGAAATGTCTAGAGCTACGCACACAAAACGTGACGCGAGACTGGACACGTTTTGTGTGTGTGATACAGTTCTTACGTTAGCATAATTCTGTATCTTACGAAAGCGAGCGGAGGGCAATATTTTTGGATGGCACATATCACACGACCTTCCTTCTGCCAAGCTCTCGTATGAAGGGGGAGGGAAGAATATCAGTGTGGAAGCTGATATATCTCCACTCCACTCTCATATGCCATCGCGTACGGAAAAATTTTCTATCGACGAGTACTGTCTCCTAATTTCTAATATGACATCAGCATCTAGTCGAATAGGATTTTTATTGCACAGTTCTGTTTTCTCATTGCGTCCGTCCCTTGGTGGGGGCATCCATCAATTCAGCTGTTATTGGTCGACGGTACAGCAGCAGTGCCTTTCTCTGCTTTGTTCTCTCCGAGGCAGCCAAGTTGGTTGCGACGAGACGGACGCAATGAGAAAACAGAACTGTGCAATAAAAATCCTATTCCAGATTGGCCAAGAGGTGGTTCAGGTGGTTCTCAATAAACACGCAAGTTCTATCAGAAGCTCAACGCATCCCGCAAAGGCTTCGTGTCGTGAGACGAGATGTGCAGGGATAAGGATGGGAGCATCTTGACGGACGAACGTGTGGTGATCGAAAGGTGGAAGCAGCATTACGAGGAACATTTAAATGGCGCTGAGAGTACAGGCAGTGAAAGTCAAGGCAGCAGAGGAGATGACTACGTCAGTTCAGCGGACGATGGAAGCCAACCAGCCCCCACCTTGAGGGAAGGCCAATAAAGCAGCTGGTAAGTATGGTATCGGAGCTGAGCTCATCAAGATGGGCCCGGAAACGTTGGCCACTTGCCTGCATAAACTGATTGAGAAAATCTGGGAAACTAAACAGCTACCGGAGGAGTGGAAGGAAGTGGCCACATGCCCCATCTACAAGAAAGGCGATAAACTGGAGTGTGAGAACTTTCGAGCGATCACCATCTGCCGCCTATAAAGAGACATCCCAGATCATCTACCGTCGTCTGTCACCAATAGTGAATGAGTTTATGAGATGTTATCAAACTGGCTTCGTTGACGGCCGCTCGACAACGGATCATATCATATCGTTTTCGTTTTTGAGGTGTAGCAACACCGTTTAGTGCAGCATTTTGCACGGCAAAAACGAACGTTTTGGGTGCAGTTGGGTTTGTTTGTTATGGATACCTGTTGGATACCATAAAAAGAAAACAATAACAACGTAAGAAACTTGACAACAAACTACACTACACGGCACACTCTGATTTTTTCTGGTGCTACACTGCTTGTTTCAGTGCAAGAAAAATGCTACACTGGTGTAGCACGAAAATCAAAAACGAACATTTTCGGTGCAAAAGTGTGGCACGAGTGTAGCTACACCGCAAAAACGAAAACGACATTAGCTGTACGGCAAATCCTTCGAAAATGCCGTTTTTTTATTTTTGTTATTTTAAATTCAAAGCCTACTTTCCTTCTCAATGACCAAAAAGCTTACTATCAAACATATGAACAAAATAAGATAAAGTATTTATAAATTTATCATCTTGAACCTATTTTAATTTATTTATATCTCATGAGGTGGTCGGATTTCAATTCCCCACGGTACATTCAACTTTTAAATTTGTTGTTCTCTATTTTACCCACACTATCATCCTTATTTGCTAATCTATCTTCTTCTATATATATCTTCTATATATATATATCTTCTATATCTTCTTCTAATAAAAATGAAATGGTCTGTGTTCGTATCCGCATAACTCGAAAACAGCTGGACGGATTTTCATCATTCCTTCAGCAGATATGTTCATTATTGTTTCCGACGGGTTTATATGATATTTCTTCCTACCAAAATCACGACTAAAGTTGAGTAAATCGTGAAAAACTAAAATAAAGATTCGTATGTAAATTTTGCTTGGGCGGTTCACAACGCGCATTTTTGCCTACTAGTAACTAGTAACTATATATAATTTAATATTTTATTACATTTCCAGTGCCTCTGACCGTTAAGATTTTCCACTGGTTGAACCTTGTCGGAGTTTCAAATGTTTCCAATCTAATTTAATCAATACCAAAATTACTAAAAAGGAGCTAATCGTAGCAATTGAAAATTGCAACGATTTTTGTCTTAAATTGCAAATTATTTTATTACATTTGTTCCAGTGTCTCAATATCAGAATCTCTATGAAGTTCATTGGGACTGCACCACAAGGGAGGCAACTTCAGAAACATTTTCAAATTTCTATTTTGAACTCTCTCCTTCCTGGTATGGCAGCAACTAGTCCATATTGGCACAGCATACAATATAACTGTTGAAAAGAACGTTGCTACCTTGCACCGTGTGGTAGCCAATATTTGTTTTCGCCAGTAGTGGCTGTAAGCAGTGTCGCATTGGGACCGCACTAATTATTTCAATCCGCAATGCATCTCACATTTGGTGGTCTCACTGCACCGCAAAGTTCTACTGAACCATATGAATAGCCGGCATCGAGCAAACACTTTTTGTTTGGATGACATCCCAATCGGTTACGCAGTGTCAAACTTTGTTACATATTCAACGATAGTGAGCTGTTCTGAGAGTACTACTCATGGTACGCCATTCGGTCGTTTTGAGTGAGGAGCTTCACAATTATGCCCCGTCAGAACAGCACATCACGCATTAGATTCAGAATAGCATTGCAAATCTACAGAGAGCTATCATTCAGTTCAATTCGAATCCCATAAACGGACGGGGGCGTCATTTCAATATAAGCAAGTTCAATGGAGAACTCGAAAAAGCATTGAATTTCCAATTAGTCACACATTGTTATTGATCACATTTGATTGTTTGTAGGAACAGGAGCTCCGACAATCATTGCTCACGATGCAGCGGAAAACACCGGAAGCTATATCGATTTCAAATGATCATCAAGCGGTAGTCGATTTGCTATATTCCAACGACCTAAATGGTTCACTGTAAGCGATTGAAATATTCAATTCCAATATTTGGAACAATGGAGCTCAAATAGCATCCGATATTACACAGAAAGTAGGAAAACAAGCAAAACGTATCCGTTGCCGTGTTGGCGAACATATCGACTCTCGACACACGCATAAAATGTTAGACTACGTGTCTACTATTGTACTATCTCATATTTTGTCTAATATGACCTGCTTCCTTCGGCAATTCGTTCCACTGTGCTACGAAAACTCATATCAATAAATTATCCCATTTCCTGATCTATGTAGTACCATCGGATGCAAATCATCTGCATCGATGCGGGTGCAGTCTAGCCAGTACTCGTGGATACATCGATTTCGACATCATGTGAACAGAACGACTACAGGTCCTGTAGGCCAACCAAAACCCAGTACCAGGTTGGCATTCATACATGCATGTAACTGCCGAATAGCTACTGTTACTGATAACATGCTTACTTATTCAAACGTAGTGTCCCTTATATTGCTTATATTGTCGCAAATGGGCCGACGCTCTCAATTCACACACACTACATATTGACTATTGGATTAGAGTGAAGTAGGTCAGCTTTTTAAACGTTTCTTGGAAGATCTTGAGTATGCAACCATTCCCAATATAACAAGTTGTTTTTTTTACAATAAAATTTAATTTACTTTATTTTTAGCTTTATACAGTTTTTCAACATTTATCGTTTTTAACCTCTAGGCTCTTCAGTTTAGATTACAGCTACCCAGTTTTTTTTTACACGGGTGGGTTTGACTCGATTAAGACCTTTAGCTTTAATTAAACTATGAGTCAATTCAAGTGGTATTTTAAACATGCAAAAAAAGCGTTAATGAATTCGTGAACTAACGAGTTCACGGTGTATTTTTACGGGAACAACAGTCACGGATTCGGGAACATAGTCACGTTTTCTGGAACGTTCTAGAAAACTTGACTGGTGTTCCCGAATCCAATATTGGGTGTATTATTTTTTTTATCAACAGATTATGCGATTTTTTTAAAGTATATTTAATTTTACATTTTTTTTGGGGCCCTCCTTAGCCGTGCGGTAAGACGCGCGGCTACAAAGCAAGACCATGCTGAGGGTGGCTGGGTTCGATTCCCGGTGCCGGTCTAGGCAATTTTCGGATTGGAAATTGTCTCGACTTCCCTGGGCATAAAGGTATCATCGTGTTAGCCTCATGATATACGAATGCAGAAATGGTAACTTGGCTTAGAAACCTCGCAGTTAATAACTGTGGAAGTGCTTAATGAACACTAAGCTGCGAGGCGGCAATATCCCAGTGGGGGATGTAATGCCAACGAAGAAGAAGAAGATGAATTTTACATTTTTAGAGGCGTCGATTAATTAGCAATTTCGATAACCCAACTACTGTATATAGCTTTCTTCTGAAATTGATCTGACTCCTGTGTCATAAAATGCGTCATTTACGAGCTTTTTAAAATTGTGCCACTTCTTCTTCTTATTGGCATTACATCCTCACACTGGGAAAGAGCCACCTCGCAGCTTAGTGTTCATTAAACACTTCCACAGTTATTAACTACGAGGTTTCTAAGCAGTTACCATTTTTGCATTCGTATATCATGAGGACAGCACGATGATTCTTTTATGCCCAGGGAAGTCCAATCCGAAAATTGCCTAGACCGGCACCGGGAATCGAACCCAGCCACCCTCAGCATGGTCTTGCTTTGTAGCCGCGCATCTTACCGCACGGCTAAGGAGGGCCCCAAAATTGTGCCACTACTGATGGGAAAATTGGCGCAAAGTCAGGACGTTTTTCCTTCAATTTTACTTACGTCCAGTATACCTTAATATGCCATTTCTGCTGATATACATAGGTTCATTTCCTGCCAATGAAATGGTAAATTCGACTTATTTCAAAATGGTTCAAACCATGATATGCTTTTGCACTACTTCAAACCATGATTTCATACCCTATCAGCTACAGAAAAATCAACAATAAATGTATCAGTCGACGATACTATCCCCTATAAATATATTTTGAATCAAAAACCTCAGGTCCATGGATCAAAAATTTATTCAACAAAATTTTATACGATTTACTCATTTCCCTCCGGTCACTTCAGCTACTGTCCCGGCGATTTTTGCAACATTTCCTGCATTTTTCTTGACCCACTTCCAGGCATTGCTCAGCCATCCGTTGGCCACATCGGGATCGACTCCGTTTTCCACCAGAATACCGTGCAGCTCCTGGACCAATGGCTCGGGCAGCTCCTGTTCGGCCTTCTTGGGCAGGGCGAAGGCGACGGCCACCAGCATAGCGAGAACAATCACGAACTTCATTTTGTTTGATTTTCAGGTAGGATGCTCACCACAGTTGGAAACTGAATACAAAATCGAAAGGCAATTGTTGTCAATTTATAACAGCGATTTATTTGCACAGCTGTTACAATATTATGTTGACTTTTTCGTGTAATATAACCTCCATCGGTTATGCATCTGTATAAGATAAGAAATTTTATTTTGGAACAAATCCTCCAAAATCCATATTTTTTCCTAATTTTGAAAAGTTGCGTCATAAGATATTCAATAAAAAAATATTACAGTTGTTCAAATAAATCCCAACCACTATAAATGAATATCAACTGGGACATTGAGCCACATTCAGTTCTCAACTGCGTAAGTCACGGGATAAGAAAACCAATCAAAATGAAGTTCGTCATCGTTCTCGCTATGCTGGTGGCTGTGGCTTTCGCGATGCCCAAGGCCGAACAGGAACTGCCCAAACAATTGGTTCAAGAGTTACACGGAGTTCTGGTAGAAAACGGAGTGGATCCCGATGTGGCCAATGGATGGTTGAGCAACGCCTGGAAATGGGTTAAGAAAAATGCTGGAAATGTCGCGAAGATTGCTGGAACAGTTGCTGAAGTCACCGGAGGAAAGTAGGAGGACAACTACATGAAGATTAACTCATTTGTATATGGATATATGGACGGTTTGCGTAAGTTTCATTCTAAACTGAAAATATGTGTAAACAGTAATAAAATAGACATTATTTTGTTGACAAGATAACCACTTTTCTTTCACCTTCGATCTCCCTACAACAAGTATTTAAAATACGTTGGCAAAGACGACATATGTATCAACTTTGTGTTTGTTTACAACAGTCCACAATGAAGATAAGACAAAAATTGCTTCTAGATGTTTAAAATTCACGATTTCTTTCGAAACATTTTTTTCACAGCTTTGAAACGCAGTGGCCGATGGTTATGAAAATCATCAGTGGTCTACAAAGCACTTTGTTCGCCGTTGAATTCAACTGGATTTCACAAATTTGTCGACGAAATTAGAATTGGGGAAGTACGGAGAGTGGACAAAATCATCAGAGCAGGCAATTGTATCATAGGTCAAATGACTTTAACTTCGGAGAGCATAAACCGATTTCTTTGGTTCTGGTTTATCTAATTTTAGTAAACTTGTCCATATCCAAGCAACCGGATGCCTTAAGGTATTTCAGTTGCTCCAGGAATTCCTCCGGAAGTTCATCCAGGAATTCTTCTGGAAGTTCATCCAGAAATTCCTCCGGAAGGTCCTCCAGGAATTCCTCCGGAAGTTCATTCAGCAATTCTTCCGGAAGTTCCTCCAAGAATTCTTCCGGAAGTTCATCCAGAAGGTCCACAGAAGTTCCTCCAAAAATTCCTCCAGGAATTTCTCCGGAAGTACCTCCAGAAAGTCCTCTGGAAGTTCACCCGGCATTTCCTCTAAAAGTTCTACCGGAAGCTCCAGCAGAGAATCCTCCAGGAATTCTTCCCGAAGTTCTTTTTAGGAATTCCTCTGGAAGTGCCTTCACGAATTTCTCCATAAGTTCTTCCAGGAAATCCTCCGGAAGTTCCTCCAAGAATTTCACCGGAAGTTCATCCAGGAATTCCTCCGAAAGTTCCTCCGGATATTCCGCCAGGAATTTCTCTGGAAGTACCTCCAGGAGTTCCTATAAAATATCTTCCTGAAATTCTTCCGAAGATTCCATCAGGAATTAGTTAGAGAGTTCCTCCAGGAATTCTTTAGTAAACTACTCCAGAAATTCCTCTGAAAGTTTCTCCAAAAGTTTTTCCCGGAATTCCAACAAAAGTTCCATCAAAATTCCTCCAATTTTTTTCCGGCACTTCCACCCGTCGCCGTGGACATTTCCTCACTCAAGTAGCACAAGTCTAATGAAACTGGTTACAGCAACCTAATTGTGACTCTGGTGAATCTGGTCACTCATAAGTTACTGTGATCTATGTACAACATGTGTGTTGCTCGGGCAAGGATTCTTTTTCTATATAGATTCCCCAAGATATGTTTCTGAAAATTGCTTCGGAAATTTATTTTGAAATTCCTTGAAGTAAACTCTAAAACGTCCTCCGGAATACAGGCTGATTTTTGTTTGGGAGAATATTCAAAGGAGTTCTTAAAAGATTTCATGAAACAAGCCCTGAAGGATTTCTTGAAGAAGTTGTTCCTGGGAAAAATAGCCCAACGAAATCGTTTACACATTTCTGAACACATATTTCCGTTACATTCCAACTATTCTGTACCGACCAGCAACGCAAAAACTACAAGGTACAGTCCTGTGATTGGCTGTATGAACTGTAAAAGTAGAATACGAGACTACAATAAAATGTGTGGCTGAATATAATAGAACATCCAACTTGTTCGTTCTTTCAAATGATTGAAAGCATGTAATTATTGCAACGTCGACCAATGGCACCTATGAGAGGTCGTAGAGTTCTCTGCATCTTTCTTAAGTAGGTGTCCAACTAACCATCCTTCCCCTTCCTCAGCATTCCCAAATCAATATCTGTGGTAACGGATGAAAGTGGTTCTACTCTCATACAATAGTCTTGGCTTGTACCACCTACGAATTTGTGCGAAATGCTCAATGCTAATGCTAATGCTAATGTTAATAAAAACTTCAATAAAACGAAAAAGGTTGGTCATTTTTTTTCCATACCACATTCCGCCGGGTACCTTGCTGCAACGCGTCTGCCCGTCCATCTCCTCCAGAATCTGTCTGCACTCCTTGTCGAACCAATAATCCTTCCCTTAACAACTGTAGAAATGCAGACGATTAGTCGGTCTCTATAGCAACGGTTGTTAAAATCACATCCCAAGTAGCATTTTAAGTTTTATAACGCTCTTGAAGACCATTATTTACACTTTTAGAGTGTTATAAAACCATCATAAAACCAAAATGTTAATAGGGATTCCTTCCCTTCCCCGATGACTGTGTGCCGGTGGCGTTATTGACCCTGTGAATATCTTGAGCTTCCGGAACGTGTACACTGAGGATGGAGCACTATTCCCAATGGTCAATCACGGCGTAGCAACTACGAATTGCTCGGTTATCTTTTTTTTCAATTTCGTTTATTTGGTAGGCTCATGCGTGTATAACGCTTTACGGAGCCAAGGTTCTTTGTGATATGCACACTCAATATAATTCTATTCAGTAGTTAGTAACGGAGGGATGGAAGCCAACGTACTCGTGGTGACACCATGTTAGGTTTACAATGTTTAAGGATGGAAGGGGATTAGTATTTGGAAATCAGAAAATCATCATAATCAAAGTACGGTCATCTTATGCTCATTCTCAGGCATTTTCAGATGAAATCTCCAATGCACTAAAAGAAAATTTCAGAGATATTTACACTGCAGCATTGTCGTGAAATCCAAAATAAAATTCATCAATAAATGTCTAGAGAAATTGAATTTTCGGAGAACCATTACGCCGTCCGGTTAACCACAGTGCAAAGTTCAGTTTAGAGAACTTCGTTGATACTCGAACGATAGACAGCCGTCTCTAACATGGGGAACAGAGGCTCGATCAGATTTACACCTCCGAAAAGGAACATACTTAGTTTTTGGCTTTATGTAACAAAGTCTATATGTCCAGAAAATTTCATGAAAATCTGAAAGGGTGCTGCGAACATTTGTTCGAGTAGGTGCGGAATACATCTATAAATGGTCAGGGTTGTACAAAACCTTACCAAACACCTTTTTCACTTACTTGAGATATCTCGTTTGTATAAGAAAAACAAAAAATAATTTATCTGGTACGATTTGTGATTTGTTTTTTGCTGCACCAAAACTTTGCGATTTAGCAAAACCATGGCCAAATATCGTCTTATTCAAGGTACTATCAATACTTGTTGAAGGGATATCGGAGGTTAAACGTGATTATCTTAATTCCAAAAATAATATTTACTCAATTATTTTATTAATATCAGTTTAAAATAAAGCTTTTCCAAACAGCTGTAGAAATTGGTCAATCTTCATGCAGATTTCCTCTTACTTCCCACCGGTGACTTCAGCAACTGTCCCGGCGATTTTCGCAACATTTCCGGCGTTCTTCTTGACCCATTTCCAAGCGTTGCTTAACCATCCGTTTGCCACATCGGGATCCACTCCGTTTTCCACCAGAATACCGTGCAGCTCCTGAACCAATGGCTCGGGTAGCTCCTGTTCGGCCTTCTTGGGCATAGCGAAGGCGACGGCCACCAGCATAGCGAGAACAATCACGAACTTCATTTTGATTGGTTTTCTAGACACTTGGCTTCAGCGATTGAGAACTGAATGTGGCTCCATGCCCCAATTTCTGTTAATTTATAATGATAAGGTTTTATTTGAACATCTGCAATAGCTTCTGGCTGTGTATTTTATGACGCAACTGTTCCGAAATTAGAAGGGTTAATAGTTAATGATACACGCCAGGCGAAGGAACTTCACATTAGAACAAGTAAATACGAGTTAGAACAAGAGTAAATAGAGTAAATAAAAAAAGTCAATAGACATTTATTACAGCTGTGCAAATAAATCGCTGCAATAAATTGACACCAATTGCCTTTCGATTTTGTATTCAGTTTCCAACTGTGGTAAGCATCCTACCAGAAAATCAAACAAAATGAAGTTCGTGATTGTTCTCGCAATGCTGGTGGCCGTTGCCTTCGCCCTGCCCAAGAAGGCCGAACAGGAACTGCCGGAGCCATTGGTCCAGGAATTGCACGGTATTCTGGTGGAAAACGGAGTGGATCCCGACGTAGCCAACGGATGGTTGAGCAACGCCTGGAAGTGGGTCAAGAAAAACGCCGGAAATGTTGCAAAAATTGCCGGGACAGTAGCTGAAGTGACTGGAGGGAAATGAGTAGACGGTCTATTATAATTGTTGAATAAATTTTGAATCTTGGACTTTTGGAGTTTTCATTTAAAAAATATGACAATGATATTTTTTTCTGGTGGGCTGCTCTCTTATTATTTTCTATTTGATATTATATTACAAAATATTATCCAAATCGCCAAATGTTTGAGCAGTACTAAACTAATTTATTGTAATACAAAAATGTATGCAAAATCTTTATTTTGAAAATTATGTGAATTATAGTTTATCCGGCGAATGGACAACGAATTTTGTAGGAGCTGGGTTGATTTCAAAGTTTTTCATCGCAAATAACGCTGATTAACCTGAAAATAAAAATTTACAATATTTCTCCATAAATTTTTCATACAAGCTTCAACTAAGTTTAGCATTGACTATGACGAGGTATCTACGGGTTCAACAGAATCGGATTTCATCGAGGCAACAAACAAAAGGCGGCTATCAAAACGGATAGCGAACTTAGAAAAGAAAGTTTGTACTGAGCAGTGCACCCAAACTGCCAGTCAATCGGCTAATGGTTTTGGGAAAAGTAGTGTCCCATAATAGAATACTTAATTATTGTAAAAAAATATAAACTTTCCGGCTCCGTGATGCCAATTGGCGGTTGAGCCTATTAAATAAACGGTAACATAAAAAAAAATAAGTTTAGCACCACCCAAACGTTTATCATTTTATTTAAAATTTTGTCCAGAGCATCAAATAGAATAGATAGACAATTTTGACAAAAGTTTTTTTTTTCATATTTACTAGCTTGAGTAACCCTAATGCAAGTATTGATGTTAAAGAACCGGGGGTAAGATACTCGGGCACAAGCCGATATTATTTCGGGAAGACATCATTACAACACTTTTTCATTTGCACAAACCGAAGTATTATAATAATATATCCAACTATCGTAAATAGATAGCAAATCACTCTCTTTAAGTTTTTTTTGTTAAATATCTTGACTGTGCACAGCACATGTTTCGAAATGGACAAATTGATATGAAATTTGCGAAAAAGAATCCACGTGTCTTGGAGGGACTCGAACCCTCAACCTCCTACTCTCTAGATAGGCGTGATAACCCCTACACAACAAGACCACTTAAAGGTCACGTTTGCGGAAAAGCCATCCGAATCCGAGTACCAACCTCCACCGCGGTTAGCATATGCACAGCATGTGTAGCATATGCACAGCAAAGATATTTAAAAAAATGGTTTTCGTACGGCCGAGTTGCCGAATAATATGCAATTGATTAATCTCTTTAAGGTTGTTGGTTCATAACGATAGTCCCAAAAAATACTGTAAGTATTCCTGAAATCAACGGAAAAAGTCAATGTTCGTTCTTCACGTTTGCGAATTATGCCGTAAAAGAAACAACAAAGTCGGTTTCAATGCATAATAGTATGGATTTGAAAAATAATGAAAAATAATGAAAAAATAAAGAAAATGTCTGTGCCACTGTGTGACAACAGCCAGTATAATAGAAACGTACACATTTTTCAAACTGTGGTGATGTCATACATTATTTTAAAAGTTCAAACATTCAAACAGATTTTTTTTTGTGCAGAACGTGGGAACCAGCTCCACGATTAGCTTATCTACACTTCCAACCTACAGAGGGTCTCTTGAATTGCATCGTGACGATAATGCCCTAATTAATGCAGCAGTTCCGGACAAAAAGTGTTACATCGCTTTCAACACCCTTACCACCGACACCAATTTGCTGTTCTGTGTCATGGAGTTCGTCCGTGAGAACGTGAGCACCTTTGGAGGCCATTTAGAAACCACAAACTCTTAACCATTTGAATAAATTGGAGATTGATATTTACTGCGAAAACGGGCATCTTGGGCCAATCGAGCATTTGAAACTGTCAAAATCTCAGCCAAATGAACATCATTTTTGTTGCAGATTGAGAGGTATTGCGATTGTAATAGAAATGATTTTTCAAAAAGTTTTATCGAATACACAATTTGTTTTACTTTTGCTAGTGGAAGTAGTTTAGTTTATGCATTGTAATTTGTTCTTTTGTACTGCACTTTTATTTAAGTGATAATTCACGGTTTGAGGATAGACAAAATAATCGAAAAGTGTCATCAATTGCAAAGTCATGTACAAGACCCAACATTTTACGCTACGGCAAGTACTGACATTAACAGCGTTGCTAAATCATGTGGAAAAGTATTCACTTATCTCTTAATATAGGGTCTATACTGTAGCAAAAGCGATAGAGGTTGAATATAATGGGTTCATGTTTCTGATAGAGTAACTGTACCCGTTTTGGCCATATTCATAATTTGACCAGTTTGTCGCAAAACTCCAAAAGTAAAGCAATTTTTGAGGGTTTTATTAGCTCTAACAGAAGATATATCCTTTATCTTTCTTCGCTGTTGAAACTGTTCTATATTTTTTAGAAAATATGCAAATTAGGCACTAAGGTGGCCAAAACCGGTACACTTCTTCTACCTACACGTATTATGTTCTGTACAAGATTGTGCGAGCTGACGAACTGACCACTTATTTGAACGGCCTTGTATGCAGCAGTTGTTCAAATTACTCGTAGAGTTATTGTTTTATTTTTTTTGGATGTTCACTCGTGTTCGGTCACTTCCACTTGTCCGTCTGCAAAAACTGTTTAGAAAATAGAAAATACCAAATTGATCCCCAGTGATCGGTGTTGAACTTAATTTTAAGATTAAAAAAACACCTTAAAAAAGAAGAAAAAATGCTCTCCAATGACATCATAATTCATTTAACTTTTTATACTGATCTACAATTTACACTAATAAAAGTTAGCTTTATCATCACTTCAGTCACCAGCTGTCAGCCTTTTCTACCAAGAATGTGAAATCGGGCGCCAAGCATTCGTGTGTTCAAGTTGTGAGGGATGCGGATTTGGTTAGGCGCTCTTGGGCTTCGCATCCCCCATTTGCTCACATTCATCGACTCCGATGTGTCCACCGGTGCAAGAAGCAGATCAGAGTTCCGTGCTGAAATCGGTGAAACCGCTGTGAAATGCAGTTTATCAACATTCAAACGCACTTGGACTAAGCGTTCAAACACACTGGACCCCTCTACATTGTCGCCGCTCTTACATCCTGTCCAACCGCACGTTTCAGGTTTTGTTTGGCAACGCCCCATCAAACTCGTAGAAGAAAGCAACAGGGCTCCTCTAAGGGTCTGTATTGGTTGCACATTTTGATCTACGCGGACGACATTTTCCACTTCGAAGACACTTCTGATTGGCATACCCAACAATACCCAAGTTGCAGTAAATGTGTCATCCGTGGAATTCACAAAGTCCACCAGTAAGAGTGTAAGTAGACTCGTCTTTAACGGTCGTCATCGCTTGTCCGGGACGAGCTATAGGCTGGGTGAACATTTGATTCACATCTACAACAAGGTCATGACAATCCTTTGGGTCTCAGTCGACCGTGGCTAAATCTATTAAGATAGCTGCAGAACAAAGGTCAACTTGGTCGAAACCTTCTCCAAATTTCATAAAACAAATCACATGGCTCTCCGGCTCTGGATTGGCCAGACCATAATCGACAGTAGACAGCTTTACGGCCTCGAGCTTACCTGTTTCGCCCACCTAAGAGATATTCTGTCACCGATTTTTAATCAGAATTTGCGAATCGTATCCGGACTTCTACCATTCGGACATGACGAAAGGACAAAATGAAGAAAGAGACAAACGGTCAAAGAAATTTTTTCTCGCTCGCTCTTCTTCTATTCTCCTTGTTCCTTCTTCATTCTTCTTTTTTTCCTTCCTTCTTCTATGTTCTTCTTCTTTCCTTCTGCCATCTATTTCCTTTTTTTTCTTCCTCCTACCTTATTCCTTCCTTAAGTATCCTGCCTTCTTCCAACTTCCTTCTTCCTCCTTTAATCTTTATTCTATATCTATATCTATATCTTCCTTCTACCTTTTCCGTTCGTGGAACAGAAGATTCCCATCCTCTTCGAAAAAAAAAATCGGATCCTCAGGCCCACTGGCATATGGCAAGTAGCTGACACTCTTCTACCGCCACTATAAACTACACCAAGACGACACGACAATTCGGAGACACTTTGTAAATAGGTGGCAGTTTTTGAGCGTAGGTGCACGGAGGGATCCTATTTGATCAGAGGAGTTTTCTTCCGAGTTACTCGGCACACGGCACGTCTTCAAGAGCAGTGCAACCTGTTTGCTAGGATTAAGGCAATGGTGGATATGATTCCTTTTCTAGGCAATGCCTTTAGTAGGCATTTAAGGCGGTTTAAAGTAGGCGTTTTCCCGGATTAAGGCAATGGTAGATGTGATTTGTTTTATGTAGGCCTTTGCCTGGATTAAGCCAATGCATCAGGCAACGATAATTGCGGTTCTTTTGAGAAGTATGCGTTTGCTTAAAATAAGTCAATGATGGATGTGATACCTACCTCGGAAGTAGATCTGCCTTTCTGTTTGTTAGTCCTTCCGAAAAATGTTTACCGTCAGTCTATGTTTACTTGTTTTGATAAATCTTAGCCCTATATACTTTATCTATGTGAAAAAATACATCAAAGAACCCTTACTCTTTTACAGTTCTAAATTATGCCAAATATCCGTTATGCCAAATGACCCACTCTTGAGTAGCAGTTCAAAACTATGCCAAATGTCCGTTATGCCAAATAGACTTTATACCAAATGACCTTATGCAAAATGGCGTTAGGCCAAAGGTTTTTATGCCAAGTGACCCAGACCCGGTTATTTGGGTTGGGTATTGTTTAGAATACGAACAGTTCAGAATAACTTAACCCATTTCCATAGGCGTAGCCAGGATTTCGAGAAGGGGGGGGGCAACTTTTTTCTAAATCGTAGTTTTATAGTAGTTTTATAAAAACACATTAATATTAACGAATGAAACCAAATCGAAACAATAATGATTAAAACAATAATGGATTTAAAAATGCGTGATTTATTGCTCATCAGATATTTTTAAATAAAGTGAGAAAAATATTAACGAACTTAGTAGTCAGAAAGAATATAAAATCGACTATAACATTTATTATAAAAATCCTGCATTCTTCCATAAGTTTAAGAAAACTAAAACCATACATCTGAATTTCAAAACAAATCCTCTCTGAAATAATATTTATTATAAAATAGGCAGAAAAATCAATATGCAAGCTTTCTCCAGGAATTCCTTCGACAATTGCTCCTGGCATTCTATCCGAAATTCTATCAGGGATTCTTTAGGAATGCCTCCAGCAACTTATTCGGCAGTGTCTTCGAGAATTCCACCATAAATTTTGCCGGGAATTGATCCGAAAATTCCACCATTATTTACTCCAAGAAAATCTTCACGAACTTCTTTATAAGTTCTGCAGAATTCTCTGCAATAATTCAAATAATTTCGTGCTGTTTCCCATAACTTTTAAGAATAAGAATATTCCGTGGAAATTCCGCAGAATTGCCAGTAAACATTCCTGAGAATTTCACGAAAAATCTTCGAATTTCTTGTGTGAATTACATAAAATTTTCCGTGAATTGTTTCGAATAATTTCTTGTGAAAATTTCAAAGAATTTCTCCAGGAATTTCACCGGAAATTTATACAGAAATTATACCAAAAATGAAATCAACAATGGAATTTTCGGAGGAATTCCTAGATTAATTTGCAATGAAATCCTGAAAGAATTCCGGTGAAAACTTCAAGATTTCCACTGGCAGATCCTCCAGGAGTTTCTCCGAAAATTCCTCCTGGAATTCTTTCAGGAGTTCCACCGGCATTTCTAATTTCTCTAGGATTTCCTTCGAGAAATAATTCCGGTAGTTCTATCGGCAGTTCCTCTGAAAATTCTTCCGGGAATTCCGGCAGAATTGGAATTTATTTAGGCTTCTTCAGAAATTTATATAGATTTTCCACCAGAAGCTCCTCTGAGAATTTCTCTGCGAGCTCCTCAGGGAATTCTCCGGAAGGTCCTCTGATGATGATGATGATGGTCCAGCTACAAACCCCAACAAAGGTTTCAGCTAGACGAGATTTGTCTATAAAATGAATTCTCTTGTTTCCGAGAATGCTTCTGGTAGTTTCCCCGGGGTTCCTTTGAAAATTCTCCCGGGAGTTTCTTCAGAAATTCTTCCAGAAAATTCCTACGAGAGTTCCTCCGGGAATTCCACCAGCAATTCATCCGTGAGTTTCTCCGGAAATTCCTCCGGGAGTTCCACCAGAAGCTATTCCAGGAAATTATTCAGGCTTTTTTTCAGGACATCATTTAGGCTTTCTTCAGAAATTAAGCTGGAAATTCCTCCAGAAGTTCTTCCGATAGTTTCTCTGGGAGCTCATCCGGGAGGTCCTCTAGGAATTCTTCTAGGAGTTCCTCCGGAAATTCCTCCGGGAGTTCTTACGGGAGCTCCTCCGGCAATTCCTTCGGGAATTCCCCCGGGAGATCCGCCAGCAGTTTCTACGAGAATCCCTCCGGGAGTTTCACCGGCAGTTTCTCCGGGTGTTTCTCTGAAAAGGAACTCCCGGAGGAACTCCCAGGGCAATTTCCGGAGGAACTCCCGGGGGATTTTCTATACGAATTTCCGGAGAAATTGTCAGAGGAATTCTCGGAACTCGGAACTCGGAACTGCCGGTGGAACTTCTGGAGGCATTTATTGAAGAACTACAGGAAGAATTTCCGGAGGAAATCCTGGAGGAACTCTCGTAAAAATTCTAGGATGAACTCCCAAAGGAACTTCCGTAAGAATTCCAGGAGGAACTCCTGGAAGAATTATTAAAAGAACCTCCCGGAGGAATTCCCGTATAAACTCCCAGAGAAATTCTCCGAGGAACTTCTGGAGGAATTTGTAGATAAATGCCTAAAGAAATGCTGAATGAATTCCTGGAAGAAAGCCTGATTGAATTCCCGAAGGAACTACTGGTGGAACTTCAGAGGAATTTCCGGTGGAATACCCTAGAGGAAGAGAAAAAATATTTCTGAAGGAACTTCCGAAATCCCATTTCCCGTGAAATTCCTGCCAAATATCGTCCAGGAATTCCCTGTAAAGTTCCTGGAGGTATTGCCGGAGAATTGCTTGGAAAAACTCCTGGAAGAACTCCCGGAGGAACTCCCACATGGAAGTCCTGAAATAATTCTTAGAGAAGTTCCTAAAGGAATTTCCGAAAAAATATCTGAAGGAATTCCCAGAAAAATACCAGAAGGAAATAATGCAGAAATTCCCAGATGAAATCCTGAAAGTATTTCCAGATGAATTGTTGAAGAAAATCTCTGCGGATTGTTCCGAAGAAATTTCTGGAAGAACTCTTGGCATATATCCGAGTTCATTCCGAGTGCAGTCCGGAAGGAATTCTAGTACACTTCCGCGGAAAATCTCCCGGGAAAATTCCTGAAAGAATTCCTGGAGAAGTACCTAAAGAAACTCCCGAAAAAATGCCTGTAAGAATTTCTGTGGAAATACTTGGACGAATTCCAGGAGAAATTCATGAAGATATTTCTAGAGGATTTCTTGAAGAATATTCTGAAGTAATTGCGAAAAGAATTCCAGATTGGAATGCTAGATGATTTAAATCTGTAAATCTTGGAGAGAAGAAAAGAAATCTTCAAGGAATTTCCTCGTGAATTTCCTAAAAAAAATAGAGGGGGCTTTCTAGATAAGCAGGAATTACAATTACATGAGAAGGATTTTCGAAAGATTTTCAGAGGGATTTGTGGATAACTTTCCGGAGGAATTTAGAAGTCCCCAGGGGAGCTTCTAGAAGGATTTCAAGGAGAATTTTTGAGTTCGAAATGTTTCGAGTTATTTTGAACTTTCATTATATATGCCCTAATAAGTTTTGGGAATCTTTTGAATTTCATCCACCTATTTCTGTATATGATTGGATCGTAAAGTGCACATGTTTAAGGGAATTCATTTCAGTACCCGTGCAATCTTTCCACAAGCTAGGGGGGGGGACGCCCCCCCCCTGGCCCCCCTTGGCTACGCCCATGCCCATTTCCACAAATATTATTCTCTAACTTTTGCAGACGATTATAGATGGGGTGGGACGATCATTGGAAAAAGGGGAAAGTGTGTCTATCTGATGTAGAATTTATGCATGAATATGTGTTTGGCCTTTTTCAAGGGAAATTGTTTGTCAACCGTTTTTCGTTTATAATTCGCGAACGGTTGACAAATAATTTTCCTTGAAAAAGGCCGTTTTGATTATCCTCAGACTGAGAAAGTTAAACATAATGTATCAGGCATAATGGACGTTAAGCATTATATGAATTCCACATTCTTTAGTTCATCCAAGGTATTTTTTTGAGTTTGATCTCTTCTTTAAGAATATGCGTTTTACAGGACTAAAAAAATAGTGGGTTTGACCCCTTCTGTTAAAATAGCATTTGTCCTGAATAAGGTGATGGTGGGTGTGATTCCTTCTTTAAAAATCAGTCAATGTTTTCAAAAGTGTTCGTCTGTCAAGTCAAGTAATGAAGTATCAATAACAAAATACAATTACTCTGTTGACAAATTGGTTTTATCATTTATCGATTGTAAAAAGAACCTGCAAATCAAACTGACAACTCGAAGCAAGGCCTGGTACATACAGCTAGTAGTCAATAGTAAACTAGTCAAACTAACTTAAGCTCACGATGGAAAGTGGGTAGGTCAGAAAATGTTCCGTGGTTTATGAACGCCTATTATATACTTGCTTCATCACCTCAAAAGAGCATAACGGTTATCCAACATGAACCATCAGCTCCACTCATGCTAACCTGAATTCATCCTTGCGACTAAAACCTTTACCCATTACAAGGCCAAGGCAGTGAGTTAACCAAAATATCCATTTACCTTCAGTTCCAATGAAATTTTCAACCGTCGTCGCTCTAACGCCGAGCAACATCGGCACCACACGCATCTACCAAACAGAAAATGCTTTGTGCATCATTAGAATAGTCGTCCGGTCCATAGTCCGAAGGAATGGACCTGCTTTTGCGTTCACCGTCTGAAAGTGGGCCTCAAGGATTCGTACACTAATTACGTAAGCATTTTTTTTTTAGCTTTTCAACCCCCCTCCCCCATGTAAGATTTTTTTCATACGCTTTAATTTTTATTTATATGGATCGTAGAAAAATGGCAGACCCCCCCTCCCCCCATAAGTGATTACGTAAAAAGTGTACGACCCCCAACGGCACACTGGAAATGTCGCTAATTGGCGACGCCGAAGTGATCAGAGAACTCCATCACCCGGTCACATCGGTTCATCGTCAGCGAAATGGGCCACAGTTGCCGAGCCGGATAAAACATTCATCCGAAAAGCTACGTTGGATCAAAGACGCGTCAGGCGAACATGTTGAGTATGCCCCGCGGACACAATACAGTAATACACCCTGCTACCGTCAGTGGGATGCCGTGTCCATTCCTAAAAGAGGACACAACAAAAGTGGGTACCGTAGTTCGAAGTAATTGATAACTTTAAAATAATATGATTTTAAATTGTGAAAATATGATATCAAAAAATTCAGAAGAAGTACAGAATCTTCTTATTGATATTATTGGTATTACATCACTCACTGCATTGTACTGCGCCTAGCAGTAGGAAGGACATCCTTCATCCTTCCATATGTAGGTAATTCAGTAATTGATTAATTTAACGAATTCTAGGTAGACTCTAGTCTCTATTATCTATTGCTAATCTAGTTTTTATAATTTATGATTAATTATATCGTTGCGTTGTTTGGTGTTTCCAAACTGATCCTTTTTTCTTTATCAATGAGGTGTTCAGTCCTGTGCCTGTTCACCTCAGAACTGATTACTTGGAAGAAATAGGTCGTTACAAATCTATATAATAAAAATGAGTTGAGATTTCCTTCCTGACGATTTAACTCGCGAACGGTTTGACCGATTTGCAAGATTTCTTCCATAATCGATTCGTTTTGGGATCCGAATGGTTTGTATATACAAAAATTTGGTGAATGGGGAAATGTAAAAAATCATTGGAAAACTATTTTGGGTCAGCTGTTGAGGAAAACAAAACAAACGCACGGAAATTGATCCAGAGTGCGGTGCTGCAAATAGTTTATTGTGACATTTGCAACACCCGGGCAAAGCTGGGTATTTTCTATATGTTAAGCTATATGTTAAGATGGTATAATGCGCCCCACCTGGCCAAAACGCCCCCTTTGATTTCTAGAAAACTACAACTAACTAAGGGTAAAAATCAGTTGGTATACCTTTAATTTTTTGTTAAACCATCATACTATGTGAATGTGGAAGCATTTTTATATTACACTAGTCGACCCGGCAGACGTTGTCCTGCATAGTAGGCGAAAATGCGCGTTCTGAATTGCGCAGCCCAAATTCCTATACAAATCATAATTTCAGTTTTTCATTATTTTCTCAACTTTTCCCGTGGTTTTCGCATGAGAAAATATCATATAAACCCGTCGAAAACTATAACGAATGTTTCTGCTGAAGAAATGAAAAAATCCATCCAGCCGTTTTCGAGTTATGCGGATACGAACACAGACCATTTCATTTTTATATATAAGACTAGTCGACCCGGCAGACGTTGTCCTGCATAGTAGGCGAAAATGCGCGTTGTGAACTGCCCATGCAAAGTTTCCATACGATTCTTAATTTCAGTTTTTCACGATTTACTCATCTTTACTAATAATTTTCGCATGAGGAAATATCATACAAACCCGTCGGAAACCATAACGAATGTAACTGCTGAAGGAATGAAGAAAATCCATCCAGCCGTTTTTGAGTTATGCGGATACGAACACAGACCATTTCATTTTTATTATATAGATAACGAAAATAATAACAAAATACAAAAAGTTACAGTTTTGATGTAACTTTCAATGGTTGTTTGTTCAACATTCTGGAGCGACGCTAGCATACTGTCCACAAAACTTGCAATAAAACACTCAGTTAGGCAACAAAATAACTCTTCTCAGTGGTTAATATTATCATTGACGTGGTGATGGTGGACATGATAGTTTGTTTGCCTCTGTGCGGTATTAAAAAGTTAATTATTTCGTGTGAAATTGTGCTTGTGCCACGGGAAAAATCTATTTAACGTGTGCCTATAGTGTTTTTTAATCAGGATAAGTAGGAGATATAATATCTCTGTGACTCATTTTCATATAATTTCATAATTTATTACTCAACACAGCATCCCGCGAAGCCATAGTACAACCTATAGTTTCGTGCGGCAAGCTGTCGTTGTCGTTTTTGCACCTTTTATTTTTGCTTGTCTCTGTGTGCTGTGTAGTGTATCGTTGCATGTTTGCATCCACTGCGGTGTGGCGACGATATGGAATGTGAAAAGTGTAAAGTGGGGATCGCTATCAACGATTTCCCGCTGCGTTGTTGTCAGTGCGATAAGCACTTTCACGCCCGCTGTTCTCCTATCGAGAATAAGGCAGCAGCGAGGCTGATAACGGAGAACGTAAATGTGCTATTCAAGTGTTCGGACTGTCTGTCGAGTCGGCTTTGCGACGGACAGAATGTAAAGGTGTCGGACGTTACCCGTTTTGAGGAAGAGATGAAGAAAATTTCTTCTCTCTCCGAATCGATTGGTGGCATCCGAGATCACATTACTGCCCAGATAGACAGCGCGTTGAAGCTCGGTATGGAACAATTGGCAAGTAAATTGAATTGCGTTTTGGGTGAGGCTATTAGTGGCTTCCAAAAATCAGTTGGTCAAGAGTTGGAAAATATGAAAAGTTCATTTTTTCAATTTAACTCGAATAAGAGCTTAGCTGCAATGAATATAATGCATGGTACATCTAGCACGGCTTCGGAGCCTGGTCAGAATCCCAGACCTAAAAAGCGTAAGGTTTTTGAGGAGGTTAGCGATGGGTCGGGAGTTTTGTGGATAGAAAACGTTCGTTTGGCGGGTTTTGTGAAAAGTAAAACTGGGAATAAAGTTAAAAGTACGAAAAAATTGCTGTAACGCAGGAAGCGAAAAGTAAACGTAAGGCTCGCCCGGTTATTGTGATTAAACCTAAAGAGTCCAACCAGAGTAGTGATGCTACTCGGAAATTTTTGAACGATAAATTAGATCCAAAACACACAAAATCAGTAACTTTAGGAACGGGAAAGACGGCTCTATTATTGCTGAGTGTGCAACAGGATACAATGTAAATGTTGTGAAAGATGGCATTCAAAGCGATCTGGGTGAAAGCTACAATGCTGTTGTTCCCACATCGGTGCCAAGGCTTAAAGTGATGGGCATGTGCGATAAATTATCCTCCGATGACTTCATCGAGATTTTAAAAATCAAAATGAAGACATCGCTATAAATGAAGTAAAAGGTTATCAGGACGTACGAAAATCCACGTTTCAAGTACAACAAATACAATGTTGTGATTGAAGTCGATATGATACTCATAGTTGCTTGCTGACCGCGAAGAAAGTGAATATAAGGTTTGATCGGTGCCTTGTAGTTCCCGAAATTAGTGTTCTAAGATGCTTCCAATGTGGAGAATTTGGGCACATGAGTACGGAATGCAAGAATAGTATTGCGTGTTCTAAGTGCAGTGAAGGTCACAAAACATCTGATTGCACGTCAACTGCTTTGAAATGTATCAATTGTTTGAAAATGAATAAAGAACGTAAAATGAATCTGGACGTAAACCACGGAGCATTTAGTACTGAGTGTAAAGTTTATAAAAGGTTCTTTGATCGTAAAAGAGCAGCTTACGTTTCAATGAATAGCAACCAAGTTCCAGTAGAAATGTGAATTATTTAGATATTTTGTATTTGAATATTGCTGGTTTGTCTACAAACTACGTTGCACTACGTAAGATTGTAGAAGATAAACGTCCACTTTAGTATTTCTATCTGAAACTCATATTGTTAACTTAGAAGCATTTGATCAATATAGTATTCCGGGATATAGTGTTGCTGCTTGTCTATCACATTCGACACACACCGGCGGAGTTGCTATTTATGTCAAAGAATCAGTTCAGTTCAAGCTTCAATTGAACGAAGTTTGCGATGGCAATTGGTTCTTAGGCATTGCAGTTGCACGTGGCATGAAGTTGGGTAATTACGGTTTTTTATATCACTCTCCCAGTGCTAATGACCAGCATTTTTGGAAATTTTGAAAACTGGTTAGAGTCGTTTATGGATCCTAGTAAATTAAATGTTATTGCTGGCGATTTTAATATCAATTGGTGTGACGATTCAAATTCGAATCATTTGAAGCGATTAGTTGACTTTTTAATTTAAAACAAAAGTAAATGAGTATACGCGTATTTCTCGGCACAGTAGAACTTTGATTGATCATGTTTACTCTAACTTTGATTCTGTCACTAGTGTTACGAATTGTGATTTAAAAGTAACCGATCATGAAACACTAGTCATTAGCATTACAGATGACAGTAGTAATAATAACGATTTGGTAAAACTTAAGTGCTGGAGAAAATATTCGAAACAAGCAATTACGAGCCTTATCGAAACAAACGTGGATTTTCGAGAAAATACTGGTAATTTAGATCAAAGAGCAGCTGTTATCACGAGCGTCTTAAAATCCTGTACCAATCAGTTAGTTGAACAGAAATTAGTAACTTTGAATAATTCAAACAGCTGGTACAATCTAGATCTTTTACGTCTTAAACGTAAAAGAGATAAGTTATACAAAAAATGTCGTAAAAGTAATAATGAAAATCATTGGAATAGGTACCAGGTTGCGCGGAATAAATATTCGCAATGTTTAAAGCATACTCGATGCGAATATATTCAGAGGAAAATTTATCAGCATCAAAACAACAGCAAAGAGTTATGGAAAATATTAAAATCATTGTTAAAACCTAGTTCTTGTAAACCGCGATCCATAACTTTTAATGGCACATTAGAAGAGTCGGAAGAAGTAATCGCGTCTAAATTCAATGATTATTTTATTGAAAGCGTTTCAACCATCAACCGATCTATCGAGTTAGTGGATGAACCTGACGAAATAAAACAGCCAGTTAACAGTAACTTGAGATTCGAAGGTTTTCACCCCATTACATTTCAAGAACTTGAAACGATTTGTTTTAATCTAGGAAAAACGGCTGGTATTGATAATGTTAATGCTAAAATTATACAAGATTGCTTTCATGTCATCGGACACAACCTGCTGGACCTGATAAATGAATCATTGCAAACTGGGCACGTGCCGCAAGTTTGGAAGGAATCCTTAGTTATTCCAATTCAAAAGTTGCTGGAACGATTAAAGAGTTTCGTCCCATCAACATGTTGCACACAGTAGAGAAAATTTTGGAACTTGTTGTTAAAGGCGAGCTACTTATGTATTTAAAAAGTAATAACTTGTTAATACCGGAACAATCGGGATACCGGGGGTCACTCCTGCGAAACCGCTTTGAACTTGGTATTAGCTAAATGGAAAGAAAGCATAGAGCATAAAGATACGATTGTTGCTGTGTTCTTGGATCTTAAACGCGCTTTTGAGACAATTTCTAGGCCCTTATTGTTGAAAACTTTGGAGCGCTTTTGGAATTTCAGGTTCTGCATACAATTGGTTTAAAAGCTATTTGTCTGACAGAACTCAACGGACTGCTTTTAATGATTCTGTATCTCGTCCCATGGAGAACACCCTAGGAGTGCCACAGGGAAGTGTATTGGGGCCCTTTTGTTTATTATGTATATAAATGACATGCGACGGGTTTTACGTTTTGTGATATAAACTTATTCGCAGATGATACTGTGTTATTCATTGCAGCTAGAGACTTAGAAGATGCGATTGAACGCTTGAATGAAGATTTGCATTCTTTAAGTAGATGGTTGAAGTACAAACAGTTGAAATTGAATATTAGTAAAACAAAGTACATGATTATTTCGCGAAATCGTTCAATTGATAATGTCTCGGTGAAAATTAATGAAGAGACACTTGATCGCGTATCGAAAATTAAATATCCTGGCGTGCTTATTGATGATAAATTGAAATTTGACCAACATATTGACAATGTCATCAAGAAAATAGCCAAGAAGTATGGAATCCTCTGTCGACTGAAAACGAATTAAATATTGCTAGCAAAATACAGTTGTACAAATCAATCATCTCTCCTCACTTGGACTTTTGCCCTTCCATTTTGTTTTTAGCAAATCAGACACAAATATCGAGATTGCAGCGTTTGCAGAATAAGATTATGCGTTTGATTTTGAGATGTAACAGATTCACTTCCTCAACTTTTTTGTTGGATGCTTTGCAGTGGCTCTCGGTGAAGCAAAGAATTGTGTATTTGACAATGGTGTTCAAAGTAATTAACGGATTGCTGCCTCGATATTTGTGTGATCGAATTGAAAGAGGAAGTGACATTCATAGATATAACACTAGAAACGCGGAAGATATAAGAACACCATACTTTTTGCATGGAGCTTCACAAAATTCTTTGTTTTTAAAGGTATCAATTATTTCAATTCGATGCCTACACATATCAAACGATGCAACGACATTATCACAGTTTAAGAGACTTTGTGTTTCACACGTAAAAGCTGCCTTTTAAGCAGCTACTTAGTTGACTTTTATAATTCAATAAATTTTGTATCTTGACGAAGTTTGACCTACGGATTGTTTGTTTGGACAATTGTATTTTATATTTATTGAGGCCATGATAAACTGTTTTGTTCGCCTCGATGATGATGATGGATTTTATATATATTGACGTAATTGTAATCTGACCTTTTTTTGTGTAGTCTACAAAAGTTTGAGTCTCGCGCGCGCAAAGCAGATATGGATGATTTTTAAAATTTATGTACAGACTTGCACATTTTCAACTGTTTGAATGATTCTTCGGATTAGTAATGGGCTATCTGGTAGAGTTTTGTTCCCGTGGTTGATACCGAAACTTTTGATATCGACGGAGCGGTAACACAAGTTTTAGTTTTGTTGACGACTTAGATTATTAATTTTATTGATGCTTACGAGTGATAAACGTGGTCTTGTATAAACATGAAACGCGATTCTTGGTGGAACTTTTGAAATCTGTGCGAGAGGTATCACAAGTTTTGCATTTTAGTATAAACTCGAAGTATCACTACCGATGCTTATGAGAATCTGTAGATGAAAACAACAGTTTTTTTTTTTAATTTACATTTTTTGCTGGATAGTCATGAAAAGTTATGTAATTCATATCTGTGATGGTAATCAGATCGTTTTTGTTTTTTGCAAATCTGATTAAATTGTTATTATATCATTCAATTAATTATCTTAAAGATAAATCGTCTAGCTCAAACCTTTGTAGGGGTATGTGGCGGGACCATCATCATCTACATCTAATATGATATAAAATTGCTGCCATCTTCAAAAAAAGTTACGTTTTTCGAAAACATGTTTCACTGGTCAAAACGCCCCAATGTAGGTAAGACAATATGCCCTTACCAACTGGACACAAGAGCGGCGAGCTTGCAGCAGTTACTTCCAAATTATATGGAAACTATTGAAAAATAATTCAAACCTGCTTAAATGGACTGTATGTTGGTATCAAGCACATAAGGATTTGTAACCTTTTTAATATGGGATTGATAAAATACTAATGAAGGGCTATGAAACGTTTTTGGTTAAGGCGAGGCGTGTTGCCAAGGCACTTGGCACTAATATACAAAACAAAAACGAAAATCAAAAGTTCAAAAAGATGCACTGTACGACAAAATGTGTCATACCAAAACCAAACGAATTAAACTTCCGTAATCCAAAAATGATGGAAATAACAATAATGTCTGAAATCAACTTGGCAAATAATCAATTTGCCTCCGGCTTACGGTACCCTTCCGTGCAGACGACAATCTAGGTTGGTGGTGAAATTAATCCATCCTGATGGGCCGACATTCATACGCATTTCACTTCCACATTCGATTGCTCAGGTTTGCTGGTTCACTGTCAGTTTGAGTGGCATGTGGCCGTCGGAATGAGCTTCATTTTGCAGGCTACCGACGAAGACCAACAGATGGGAAAAGCTCTACGCAAGGTTAACCACTTGTGGTAACTACAAACCGGAAGTTGGAAGCATTTTCGCATAGGTTAAGTATTGATGGAAGTGGCATACAAGAGGGATTGTACGAGCTGATTGATGCCTTACAGGAGGAGTGTTATAAACTACATTGATATTGTAAGTATAGGGCCCGCCTATCAAAAATTACATAATTGATTAATTAAGACTAGGGTAAAACGTCCTATCGTTGTGGTATGCCCTAATGTTGCGGTAGTGTTAAAGTAGTCCATTCTGGATATAATACCATTGAAAACAATTGTGGGTACGCTAAAACTCTTGGGATTAACGACTAGAACAGCTTTTGTTTGACAAAATTCCGTTCAAAATGATGAAAAATCAACATTTTTTGTTAAAAATTTGAACCCTTTGAGCCTATTATTGCTGTAGTGCTAAGGTCCTATTGTTGCGGTATCGATCTCCATAAGAATTACATGCAATACCGCAACAATAGGACTGACCTTCAAAAAATATCGCAACGATAGGCAACTGCGTCCTATTATTGCGGTAGTTTGTTTTTATTGTGATAAAAACAAAACAACATAAGTTCAGCACAATTGACGTAATATTTACAAAACTATAGTTAACGAGCATCGTATTTAACTACTACAATGTGGAAATCGACCAACAGGTAATTTTTGAAGAATTTTTGTAATCAATTTTGTTTTGACACGGTGCTTAACCCCTCCATAATAGGTCGTTTTACCCTAATAGCAATAGGAGCTGCTTGTCGTGGGGCTCAAGTTTAGTGAGATATTATTTAGGGAAATGAGTCGCTTGACAATTTTAATTGTAATTGAAATCGTATTTTATCAACTATACGTAGACCTGCTAGTTACCTTTACATCAGGTCAAGGAAGAACAATTTAATAATGTAAATACGAGAAAGGTAAAACAAAGGAAAAGTCAATCTAACAACAACTGAAATTGAGCTTTAATCTTAGCTTCTTCTCTCTGACGACCAGAGACATCGGCTGGCAATTGGTTCCAGAGGGGGATTCTACATATGGACCATAACACTTCGCCTCGTACTCGCCGTATTTTGTGGCATCAGATATGTTCTGGACCGCTCAATCTGACCCCGCTGCAGCTGCTCAATGTTGTACTCCAGGAATTTACTATAATTCCTGAAAAATACTTTAATTCTAAGTATTAATATAAAGTATTCAAGGTTACTCGGGAACGTAGTTTAAGCTTGTGATCAATGTGATCATTCGCTCAGAAAATCGTTGTAACAAAATATTCAAATGGCTATATCTCAGTCGTTTTTCAATGTGCTTCGAACATTTGTGTTTCATTTGCGTCTCAAATCAAGGTATGAGAGCTGTTGTAAGATCTCCGAATTGACCTGGAGTTTGAATCAAATGGTCTACCGAATCAAGCATGACTTCCATGATGTCCCCATTCGCGGTATCAACCCAACCATGTCCTTCGACCATTTGTCTTTCATTTGCGTCTCAAACCCAGGTATATGAGATGTTGTAGAATTTCCAAATTGTCCCACCACTTTCATGATGTCCTCAAAATGTCCTGGAGATCTTTTCAAGTGTTCTACTGAATCAACCATAACTTCCATGATGTCTCCAACCGCGTCATCAAATGGTCTACCAATTCAAACACGACTTCCGTGATGTCCCCAGCCGCAGTATCAACCAAAGCATGTCCTCCGAGTACTTGTATTTAATTTGCGTCTCAAATCCAGGCATATGAGATGTTTAAGGAATCCAAATTGTCCTGGAGTTTGAATCAAATGGTCTTACGAATCAATCACGACTTCCATGATGTCCCTATTCGCGGTATCAACCAAATCATGTTCCCCGTGTATTTGTCTTTCATATGCACCTCAATTTCTGGCATATGACATGTTGTATGATCTCCAAATTGTGCTTTAATTTGAATGAAATAATCTACCGAAAAAATCATGGCTACCATTTTGTCCTTAGCTTCGACATCAAGTCATTTATATCCACAAAGTATGAAGAAATATATTTTTTTAAATCAGTATCTTGATGAGGAACAGTAAAGGTGATAGAAAACATCCTTGCCTCACACCAGCTACGACCCGGATATGGTCGGACAAGTGCAGCACTCTACACGAGGAGGCCTCGCACTGTGCCTCGATGAGGCCGATGATTATTTTCTCAGGAATCCCCTTGCGTCTTAGGGCGCCCCAGATATTCTCATGATTGAAATGATCGAAAGCTCTTGGAATTCGTTGACCTGCTCCAGAATAATACGGCGCGTGACAATATGGTCCATACAGGATCTTCCGGTACGGAATCCGTTCTGCTTCCGCCGGAAAGTCGCATCGATCTTCTCCTGAATCTGGGCTAGGATAACTTTGCATAGAACTTTCAGAACGGAACACAGCAACATAATGCCTCGCCAGTAATCGCATATCGTCAGGTCACCCTTTTTGGGCACCTTCACTAAGATACATTGCATCCAGTCGACCAGGAAAGTTGCGGTGTCCCAGATATTACGAAATAAACGATGCAGTAGTTGAGCGGATGTCATGGGGTCATCTTTGAGCATCTCGGCTGATATGCGATCGACCCCTGAGGCTTTACTCTATTTCATGCTTTGGATGGCTGTTTGAATCTCTAGCAGTTATGGAGCTTCGGTATTGACGCGTGTAACACGTCGGATCCTAGGCAGATCATGGCCTGCTAGCACTTGAAAAAGTTGTTCGAAGTGCTCGAACCCGCGTTTCAGCTGGTCAGTTGGGTCGGTCAATAACTGATCGTTCGCGTCTTTCACAGGTATCGTTGCATTCATGTTCGCCCCGCTTAAGCGTCGTGAGATATCGTAGAGGAGGCGAATGACCCCGGTTGCGGCGGCTCTCTCTCCTTCGTCGGCCAGAGAGTCTGCCCACGCTCGCTTGTCCCGTTGACATGAGCGTTTTACTTCCTTCCCAAAAGCCGAGTATCGTTGACGGGGTAAGACGTTGGCTCTTCTGGTTTTGATCGCTCTATCGCGGATTTGGCTTCTCTTCGCTCCAGGTCACATCGGTGATCCATTGTTTTCTCAGGGTGCGCAGTTCACCCAGATTATCCTCGCTTGTGGCGATGAAGGCATTCTTGAATGCGGTCCAGTCTGCGTGTGTTGAACCGTCGTCCAACTCTCTCCTCCTGCCGACGAATCCGCGTAATGGACAGGCGCGATATCAGCACTACGTTTATTCCGTACATCATGAAGGCTCCGTTTCCATTTTCGACTGATGCAGATGTGGTCGATTTGATTTTCTGTAAAGCTGTCACGGAAGATCCATGTGACCTTGTGAACCGGCCGATGAGGGAAAAGCGATCCCCCGATCGCCATATGGTTATTACCAACGAATTCTGCGAACAGCTTTCCGTTTTCGCTCATTTCTCCGAGCCATGGCGTCCCAAAATGGCTTAATTGTATGTAAAATAATGGCGAACGCATGGTTGTTTGTTTTGCCTTAACGGTTTGAACGAAACGAACGAACGGTGATGTGGAAAAATCGCAAATCGTAAAATTGAACTGGAAAGGGAGGGATTTTGCTCAATTTTTTCATTGCAGCTCGATAATGAATAACTAATATTAAATCGTAATGGTAATATTCGTCCAGAAAGGTCATACGAAAGATTATATGAGAGAATTTATAAGTTCGTCTATTTTGCCCCGGTTTGCGATGTTCTCTCCTACATAACAGTCGAGCACGGTAGCAGAAGTGATGAAGTTTTTTTTGTTTTGATCTGCCGATCAAGATTTTATTTATGTACATAAAAAAATCTTGCTGTCGATGACGAGATAAAGAAGAAGAGAAAAGTGGCGATTCACAAACAACAAAACATATTAATGCTGCCCAATGAGCAGCTCGAAGTAGCTTGGTGCTGCTCGTTCTTTTTTGTCAATAAATGGACATGAGAGGGATGGGAACAACTTCGAGCTGCTCATTGGACAGCACTATTGCAATAAACGATAAAGAATGGTTGAAACGTTTTACGTTTTTATTGTTGTTAATTAATTATTCGTAAACTGAAAATATATATTATAAAAATAAAATAATAACTTTAAATAAAAGCTAGTGTTAATAAAATCGAGCTATCTCTGTGCTCAACTCGCGTACATGGAAAATGTTATAAAAGCTCTGCTTTTATAGCAAGGCGCTAAATTTAAAATAAGCGGTTTAAATTCGCCATGCTTCTCGGCGCCGTGCAAATCATTTGGCGCGATTTTCAAATAATGCATTCTCCTGAAGAATAGTTACAGAGTAGTCTTTTAAAATACTTGAATAGGGCTCAAATTTGAAAAGAGGCACAGTTTCTTGGCGTAGCTATTTCATCCGCTCGATCATTTCGCTAGAAGATCGGCTGGAAAGCAGAAGTACGCGATTAGAGATACTTACGTTTTGAGAATATCTTGTGTGATTTGAAGTACAATTTAAAGGTAACATTAGTGAGTGAGTTTATAAAAATGATAAGTGGTGTTAAACGTTTTGTGTTTCTTTCTTTGAATTCCACCACTTAATGTGTTAAGTGGTGGAATTCAATGGGATTGTTCAAACTCGTCTTATGACAGGTGAAAACATTCCACTAAAAAGCTCAAAATAATTTTCTTATTTCTTTCTTTGTTTAGTGGACTGAGGTCCGTTGTATCGCAAATTCTGCTTGAATTTTTTATCAAATCTACTACTACGAAAAAAGGTAATTATACTTAATTATGTGAGCGATTTAACTTAATACTAAAATAAATTCGTGTTGGACGCAGCGCGCTGCGCTTTTTTCGTACGGCTGGAAATTTCCGTCGTCTTGTGGCGACCGTCCAAGGTTCCGTCGTGGTGCAAGCCGCGAATTCCGTTCAAGATCTTCGAGACCCGTGTGTACCGTGAAGGCCCGCCTCAAGTAGGTAGTTAAACGGAGTGTGTGAAGTCGTTCAAACCATCGTAGCGAAGAATCTCCCATCGGTCGTCCATTGCCGAAGGTAAGGTCCCTCTCCGTCAATTTCTGTGGACCGGAGCCATCCGAGAGCGCGTGTCGTCCATTGCACGCAGTGAACCCGATCCGAACCGAAAGATAGAGGTTTCGCCGATCCCCGCTCGGTGGAACGGAAAGGTACGCGAAGCCGGGTCGCTTTGGGTACGTGTGCCTCTATCCGTAAGTGAGGATCGCCCCGGAGACATTATCGACATTTTTACGCCGCCATTGCTCTCGCGGAACAAAACGGAAGCTTCCGTTCCAGCCGCCACTACCTCCGCATCTCTAGTTCGGCCATAACACACACGCGGGTCATCTGTACGTTGCGCGCCAAATCGCAGCGTGGACATTCCGGTGGCAGCCATCGCATCACCCCCATCGTCGAGGTTTTCTCGAGCCAGAAGCTGCCAGATTCGTCGAAGTTCGTCGGGCCCCATCGATCATCAAAAACCTGCGCAGGTACGTGTTAGAGCTTAGTTACATGGCCATGTTTGCTCTTATGTTTCCATTTCCGTTGAAAAACGTCCAGCACGAATAAACCATTCTAAAAGTAAAGTGATTTAGCTTAATTACGTTTAACGTCAGTTTCTTAAATAAACGACTCACTAATTTCGGGAGCCAAATACGTTATTTCTTGGTTGTATGGAAACTTTTTGCGGTCCCTAAGGTCTTGCGGTGAATGAATGGGAGGAGATTTAGCTTGCGCTTGAGAGATTTTGCCAATTTCGCTTGATAACCGTTCTAGAGTTTTCCCTGAGCCAAAAAGTCTCAAAAGGTCGGGCAAATTAAACGTGACCGGTGTTCTCGTTGAGAGTGGCGCTAAAGCCGCCGATTAATTGAACTCGGTAAACGTGAACGGTTATATTAGCGCCCAACGCAAAATAAAATTTAAACGTTGCATTTGTTTTTTTTCTTTCATGGTTAAAAAAGTAAAATATTAGATCGTTTGGTGAAAACATATAGCCTTTTTATTGCCTATTTTAGGTGATTTGGTTTACAAATTAATTATTTGAATTTCAATTTCTTTTCGTTTTAATTATAATATTGCATTGAATTTTGATTGTAGTTCCTAAGTTTTGAATTTTATTGAATATTTCCTAGAATAAGCTAAATTACACTGATTTTTTGAAATTATTTGCTTTTTTATTTTGCCTAGGTTAAGTTATATCGTATTGAATTAAAAATTTCTTTGAATTACCCTATATATTATTATTGAATTGCATGTTTACTATCATTCGTTCATCATCGTCTTTAAAATTATTATTCTCTAGCAAGCTATTTGTTTCGGGAATTTAATATAGTTGGTTTAGAAGTCAGTTACAATGGCTGCGCAATACATTAGACCAACTGTGGATCATTTGGTGGAGGCGGAGGTGGACTATGAGTTACGTTTACGGAAACAAACAGTGGATCGTAGAGAAAGTTTAGAGGACAAAAAAAGATTACTTAGAAGATTATTTTTTGAAGATAAGAAGCATAGAATCGTTTACGAAGGCTTATACAAGTATTCGGATGAAATTAGGAGTGTCGCTGGGACGGTGGAAGAGTTAGTAGATAATATGAGGAAGAAATTCGATCGGATGTTGTTATCGAGACTGCGACACTATTTAATCCGCGTTGCTTCTGCCTCAATAGAGGACGAAGAAGAGGCTTTGGTAAAGAAAGAAGCCTGTGAGCAGATTGAAAAGGTATTTATCGAGTTAGGGCAGCCAGTTCGCGAAGAAAGTAAAGAAAATAAGGATAATCTAGAAACAGAAAGAAAGGATTCAGATAATAGTACATGGAGAAATCCAGATCCAAACTCAGCGATCAACGCAAGAGACAAAGCAGAAGGTGGGGAAAATGCGAAAAATAATGGAGCGAAAGGAGAAGAAGAGAATAAAGACCCAAAATACCGTTCAATTGATCCGGGTGTGTTTAGCAAGACACCCCGGAGATCGAGTAAAGCTTCCTCTGATTTTTTTAAATTTGGAGAATTTGAAATTAGAATGTTCGTTAGAGAATTGCAAATGCGGAAATTGTGAAGGTACAGGGGCGTTGAAGAAGTTTTCCAAAGGCGTCGGTGATCAGAAGCATACTTTTAAAGATCAAGAAAGTAACAGAGAGGATAGAGAGGAAAAGTATGGAAGAGAAAGTAAAAATTACGGTGATTATCCAGGTCAGAAGGACGGGAATAAAAGTCGGTTGAGAAACAACAATTTTGAAGAGGAAGAGAATGAAATGAAATACAACTATGAAAGGGACGAAGTGGAGAAGAAAGCGTTAGCAGAGAGAAGAAGATTCGAAGATAGTACGAGAATACACAACGAGATACATCGCGATAGAGTATTGAGTCCGTTGGATAACAATAGATTCGATAGGGTTAAGAAAGAGACGAAGAATATGGAAACTTTCGCGTTTGACTCCAGACAGTGGCGTTCAGATTACCCACAGGTTAATAGAAGTGACAGGCATGTCAAAGACAGAATACCTGGGAGGAAGCGAGAATCGCGTTACGAAAGGGTCAACTCATTTGACGAGATGAGTTCAGGAGAAGAGATTAGGAGAAGACACATCGGAAATAAAGAGAGAAGCCAAGGGAAGCGTTATGAAAGTCAGAGAAGCAGAAAAGATCATGGTGAAAATCGTAGAGGAGATACATAACGTGACTCATACCGCCAGAAACGAGATCATGCGAGTGAGATAGAAAACGATTGTAGTCCCGAATACGACCATAGAAGGGAAATGAGGCTCCGTGAAAGGGAGCGAAATGGTCAAAGGCATAGGCGATACTCGTCATCATAGAGCAGTTTATCCCATAGTAGAAGAAGTCACGAGTCGAGAATTGGAATTTATCGTTTTCAGGAGACAACAGGGCACTTCAAGTTGAAGATTTTTTGAATAAAATAAGGAAACTGGCACGACATGAAAGGGTATCAGACAAGGAGTTGCTAAGAAACATTCATCATCGTCTTAAAGGGGAGGCATACGATTGGTGGTTCACCCGGGAGGATAAATTTACACGCTGGGAGAAGTTTGAAGATGAAATCCGTTTTCGATATGAAAACCCAAATCGCGATAGAGGAATTAAAAGATTCGCGAACTCAAACAGCGGAAAGGGAAAACATTTGTCGCTTATGTAACGGAGGTCGAGAAACTGAACCAATGCTTGCAACGTCCTTTCTCGTCCTCGACGCTTTTCGAACTCATCTGGGAAAATATGAGGCCTCATTATCGTTCAAAATTGTCAGTAATGGAGATTTATGACTTGGAACACCTCATTAAAATAAACCACAAAATAGATGCGAGTGATCCAAACTTCTACAGACCTACGAATTTGGGAAGAAACGACATCAATCACATCGAGGCTGGTGATTCATATGGCGAATATTCCGAAGATGAAGGAGCTCCCGTTCGAACTTTCCAAAAAAACCCAGCGGATGAATCGACAACAAGAAGCAGTCGGATGCGTACAGAATCCAGCACCAGGAAATCGGCAGGTACACCGACGGCCGACAGTACCTAACTTCTGCTGCTGGAACTGCCAGAAGACCGGACACGCCTGGAGAGACTGTCAGAAACGCAAGATATTATTTTGCTACGCTTGTGGCAAGGTAGGGAGGACAACGAGGACGTGTTAAAACAATCACTCTAGGTTTGGTCCGACGAGTGACCAAACCCGAATGAGGTCGACAAACTAGATGCGGGATGCTTGCAGGGGAATCCTAACATCTCGCTAGTAGAACCGATTCCCTATCAAGGAGACAACAAGAGGATCAATAACATCTCAATTTTAGAAATTCGCGTAAACCCTATTTCATGTCCGCATATCAAGGTTAAAGTTTTGGGCACAGAAGTAATTGCATTATTGGACTCTGGAGCTGCAGTCAGTGTCATGAGTTCTATAAATCTTCTAGAAGCCCATGGATTGACCATACTAAAATCGAATATAAAAATATGTACTGCTGATGACCAGGGTTTCGTCTTTTCGTTTCAATGAGACCAAAGCAAGCGTTTTTCGGGCCATGGGAAAATCTTGTTTCGTTGTTTATGTTGAGGATCATCTTTCACCCATCAATGTTTTCTCTAGAATTAGCATTGGAAGATGAGCGAAAATCTTGCCTATTAGATGAAAATCCTTTTTCGTTTCATTACTTTTATCCAGGCATTGCAAACCATCCCATCATTCGATCTTTTGAGCAAAGATACTGATGAAATAATGGGATATCGATCTTAGCTATCTATCCGCTCAGTAAACAAAGTGCAATGTTCGTCATGGAGAAACATTTTTTCACAGCTTTTGTTGTAGCAACACCTTCGCAACGCGAACAAACCCCGAACCGCGCTGGCTATCCGGATCATCACCGAACGCTCAAATGATAATATCTTTCCAGAGTGCTCTTTGATTACAGATAATATCTTTGCACAAGCAAAGATAATATCCTGTGCTCAGATGGTATAGCAATGCCTGCTTTTATCTCTCACTCACTTTCGCGAGAATTATCGCAGAACAATTACAAAATTGTATGACCGCGCCGGGATTCGCACCCAGAGTAGTAACAATAATAGCTATTGGGATGCGCTTATTTTAGCCACACCACCACGCTATCTGTATGAAAGTGTTAAGTTATTTGTTCCACATAAGCTACTACCATTTGCATTGATGATGCCACGAAAAGACTCGAATATGAAAGAAAAAGAGCAAACCAACGTTTAGCGGCAATCGAAGTGAGCGAAAAATTGTTATCACTCTCCAGGCTGTTTTTCTTTCCCGAAAAGCGATTTCTCCCCGAAAACTTTCGTGAGGGAAAATCATATGCTCCTGAGATTAAGTGAGCATTACGAACCCTGCTGATGACACGAAGCATACCTGCTTGGGTTATGTTAATGTGCCATACACTCTTGGGAACGACACCAAAGTGATTCCCACGCTGATTGTTCCAGAAATCCGGAAGCCTCTTATACTCGGCATGGATTTCTGGCGGGCATTTGGGATTAAACCCATGCTGTCTACGAATGATAGGATTCAAGATTTGGAATTGTCGTGGACATCTAACCAAGCAGAGAATCAAGTGTACCATTTACGTTTGGAGCGAGAGCCAATCATCGAGCAACCTCTGATTGAGTTTTCGGTGCAGTTAATAGAACCACTGGAACCGGTAGTCTTCACAGCTAAACCAGAAGAAGACGATTCTTTGGACATTCCCACCTTGGACCTACCTGAGGATCCGACAAGGTGTATTGAAACGATGGAGACAGAGCACATTCTTACCGTGGAGGAACGGCAGAAGTTGATGCAAGTTGTAAAACAGTTCGATTGTACTAGTTCAGGTCGTTTAGGAAAAACGAATCTAATTGAACATGAAATCGAACTCATAGCAGAAGGAAAGATGCGAGATTTGCCCATGTACCGCTATTCTCCTAAAATTTGGGAAAAGATTTAAGAGGAGTTGGAACGTTGGCAAAGTTTGCAGGTAATTGAAGAATGCTCCTCGGAATACGCGAGTCCACTAGTACCTGTCAGGAAGGCCAACGGAAAGATACGAGTCTGTCTCGACTCCAGAAGGATAAATTCGGTAACTAAAAAGGATGCTTATCCGATGAGGAACATGGCTGAAATATTCCACGCATTCCGCACTCCAAAAGGGCTTTTTAGATTTAAAGTTGTACCATTTGGGTTGAAGAACGCACCCTTTACCATGAATAGATTAATTAATCTTGCGATTGGCTTTGATTTGGAACCATTCGTTTTTGTATATTTGGACGATATTATAATCGCCACCGAGTCGTTAGAAGATCACTTTAGACTTTTGGAAGAAGTGGCAAAACGATTAAAAAAGGCCATTGCTCTCGCGGAACAAAACGGAAGCTTCCGTTCCAGCCGCCACTACCTCCGCATCTCTAGTTCGGCCATAACACACACGCGGGTCATCTGTACGTTGCGCGCCAAATCGCAGCGTGGACATTCCGGTGGCAGCCATCGCATCACCCCCATCGTCGAGGTTTTCTCGAGCCAGAAGCTGCCAGATTCGTCGAAGTTCGTCGGGCCCCATCGATCATCAAAAACCTGCGCAGGTACGTGTTAGAGCTTAGTTACATGGCCATGTTTGCTCTTATGTTTCCATTTCCGTTGAAAAACGTCCAGCACGAATAAACCATTCTAAAAGTAAAGTGATTTAGCTTAATTACGTTTAACGTCAGTTTCTTAAATAAACGACTCACTAATTTCGGGAGCCAAATACGTTATTTTTGGTTGTATGGAAACTTTTTGCGGTCCCTAAGGTCTTGCGGTGAATGAATGGGAGGAGATTTAGCTTGCGCTTGAGAGATTTTGCCAATTTCGCTTGATAACCGTTCTAGAGTTTTTCCTGAGCCAAAAAGTCTCAAAAGGTCGGGCAAATAAAACGTGACCGGTGGTCTCTCGTTGAGAGTGGCGCTAAAGCCGCCGATTAATTGAACTCGGTAAACGTGAACGGTTATATGGTCCATAAAAAAATAAAAACGATCCGTAAATAACACTTGATTGTTTCGTAAAACGCTACCATAAATCCATAGAAAGAATCCCATTAATGAATAATTTTGTGATCCATAACTACGTTAGAATTTAGTAATTAATGGGAAAATATGATCCTTTAGACATGGACAAGAAAAACAATAAAATTCTTGCTATTTCCCCAGGAACGTATGCCAAATGATCCATAAATCTTTGAAAAATTATATTTACATAAAAAAAACTATATTTTGATGCATAAAATTTCAAATTTGCGCAATTTATAACGTGTTGATGAACCACAATTTTGTTCAAATGATCCATAACTGTTTGATATGATTTTGATTTAAATTTGGACAAATGATCCATAGATTTTATAAAATTTGTGGATCAATTCACATAGTTTCATTGGCCTTCTTTTCAAGCGTTATGGATCATATTACGGAGATTATGGATCAGCCAGTAGTGTCTCGTTCCCACAAGACGCGACACAAATATGACGTTCATTGCTTTTTGAGATTTCTAGACCTATGAGGGCTTCCTTCGCTTTTTTGTATACCCAGTCACATTCACAAAATCTTAGAACCCCCCTCCCCCCTAAAACCTGTATCGTCACTTGATCTGACACTACTCAACATTCATCCATATGATCAGATATGATTACGTCTTAAGATGGAACCATTCACATAAAAATAATATTCAAGGAAAGATTCAAACTGGAGAATTTTCCGAAAGGTCATCCATATTTGATAATCGAAGTTAAAATTTATGCTAAGATACTTATGTCAACAAAATTCTATTTCTACATAGTCTGAAGTATTATGTAGTACCTAAAAAACTGTAGACTAGAGCACACAAAAAGCAGAGGAAGGTTTATTTCGAGTCGAGTTTTAAGCATAAAAAGGAGAAGCGTTATTTTACACCCAACCGGCGGTTGTTAGATTTTCCAACAATTATGTATAAGAATCTACCGAAACCTGCACAAGAACTAGGCATATGCGAAATTGCTAGATTCTTTTATAAATATTGTATAAGAATCTAACAATTTTGTAAGCTTTTCTTACATATTGTGTATAAAAATCTAACAATGTCGCATATGCCCAGTTCTTATACAGGTTTTGGTAGATTCTTATACAGAATTGTTTGAAAATCAAACAACCGCCGGTTGGGTGTACTTACTTACATATTGAGATAAACAATTTATTAATATATTTTTGTTCCTTCGCTTATTTAGTAAGTACATACAGTTGATGGACGTAACGGAGCATTCAATTAATGAACATCAAGAAATACATTTGAATACAAGTAAAACAAATGTTGCACGTCCATCGCGTCAAATAATGCGAGGGCTCGACTATTCCACAATGAGCTATGGGAATGCCCTGCAACTGATTACAAACTTGTCCAACAAAGTTTTATTAACGTAATTTATGTTGAAATTAAATAGAAGAACAAATGGAGAATCCTCGTTATGATGTATAATTTTCTCTAGAGTGGATAATCACAATTTAGGAAACTTCTAACATAGTTGGTACGGAAGCTAGCCTTCTTCGTCAAGCGCCCTCGGCAAAACATAAAACCCACAGACAATCACTGGAGCAAAATCAACAATTATGCAAGCGGTATCACACGCTACGAAGCACTTGGCTGGGGAAGTACGTAGATCCTGACTTCTGGCAGGCGAGCTCGTATCCCAAGTCCCAACAACCGCAGCAAAAGCGACGAAAGTCGTAAGCCGTTGCATGGTTCCGTTGCCGGTTTCGTTTTCGGTGGGGTGCACGTGCCGAGGGTTAAGAACGGTGACTGACTGTTGGGATACGGAATAGTTATGAAACCGCAATTAACACATATGCCGTTGTTTTCTTCAAGTCTCAAAACAGCCAATGAGTTCATGGAATCCTGGAATGAAACGACCTCTAGGCATGAATTAAACAGAGCCACGGACGATGGCATTCATGATAATGACGACGACGATGATGGTGATGTTTTTGCAAAGCCAAAATGTCTTACTATTTGATTACCCAAGAGAGCAGCTAAACATCAAGCAATGAGTTAGCCGTAAAGGAAGCGAAATCTTCTGGATACCACCACCACCGCAAGAACTTGCTGGAGATTATGTCGATAAAATTTCCCGGCTTTGAATACCCCACACACGGGCAGAATGTACGAATCAGAGCTGCTGGTAGCAAAGCGCAATAAAAAGAGGGATGGGATTGAGCAAATTATACTTGGATTGTCAATTAAGGGTGTTGATGTTCCGTCTGCCAGGGGCCGGAGGAGTTTTATCGAGCTCTAGATTTTACGGTTGAGGGTTTAATTTGTTTGCGGTGGCAAAGGAGTTAAATTCAAAATAAGAGCGTCTCCCGGGAGCAATGAGTTAAGCAATGCCGAATATACTACGAGGATTCCCCTCCGTCCTGTGGAGGCTGACATTTTATGTTTTCCGGGAATGGAAGCGGGTAGCCTAATTAATGATTTATTGTTACTCCTACGTTTTAAACTAAAATGTGTTTATTGTGAATGGAGATTCCTACGCAATGAGTAAGTTCGTGAAAATGGGGATACAGTATGAATAAGATAAATATGAATGAATAAAAATTCGGTATGTAACTGATTGATTCGAATGAAGGCATCTGGCTTATTTTACTAAATGTTCAATTTCGCTATTTGTCACTAGAAGGTAGTAAGCTATGCTTTCTATGGATTTGCTTAGATCAGCATAAAATCAATAAGGGCCAAAATTAAGGTTTCAAACCAAAAGGATGCCCACTCCACAAGCGAACCATTTCCTCTAATGCATTGGTTACTAATATATATTGAAACGCTGGAACTGTTATTATGGGTGCGGTTTTTGATGAAGTAAAAGCTCTTGAGAATTGCTTATTGTTATAAAGAAAGATCCAGAAAGTTCGTTACGCAGAAAAAAATTTCATCCCTTCCCCACTTCCTCTCGCTCAAAGATCAACCTTAAAAGCATGACTTTGTGGGTGGTGTCTAAAAGATCCTATATTGCAATCGAATGAAAACCTCGAGTTGACGAGCAGAGTCGATTTTTGTTTGTCGAAATGCCTATGCTTTTAGAGCGAAAATGTAACCTATTGGTACGCGAGAAGCAAAACGTTACGGAAATACAAACTCACTCTATCAAATTACGTTGGAAAGGAAACAGTCGAATCAATTGGCTGATTCTGACGTTTTCTTGCGCATCACGGTCATTATGATTTTCAATTGTTTGTGGATATATCAATCCCTTTTGACACCTAATACTTACAACACACAACAGCCAACTCACTCGGCACCGTCATTTAATGGAAATCCGTAAAACGCAACACACGAATCGCATCAGAGTAAATAAAATTACAGTCTTCCACATGATCGATTGCCACTCAAATTGATTGAAAAGTTAGATTCGTGGAAATCGGGAAGGCGGATTCGAAAGCTAGACAAACAACATAATCTTTCACTCATCCCATTACATATGCTGACTCCCAATGGTTTATCAGTTTCAAATTTGGAAAACTCTCTATTTCTACAGGAAGCGTATCGACATCCCACGCTGTTTAGATAATGCTGTGTTGTACGCTGATTTTCCTGAACGGTAATATCAAATCTAATGCTATGCTGAGGATTGAAATGATAAGAACCAAATCGCATTGGATGAAGATTGAAATTTATTGCTGCGTCGAAACTAACAGAACAATTAAAGATTTATAAAGAAGTATATATATTCAAATTTGGGTCTTTAATTCACACCTTTCATTTATCTAACAATGTAATACACATAACAACGAATCAACTTCGTAAAATAAAGATAAATATAACATAAGAATTATCAATTTTGTTTAAAAAAAAATCTACGAAAAAGTCATGATGCGTAAAAAAAAGTCTTGTCTTATTTGATTATATGCGACTTAAATTTTTTTTGTTTATACTGCCATGGGGCCCTCCTTAGTCGTGCGGTAAGACGCGCGGCTACAAAGCAAGACCATGCTGAGGATCGCTGGGTTCGATTCCCGGTGCCGGTCTAGGCAATTTTCGGATTGGAAATTGTTTCGACTTCCCTGGGCATAAAAGTATCATCGTGTTAGCCTCATGATATACGAATGCAAAAATGGTAACCTGGCTTAGAAACCTCGCAGTTAACCTTCCGGGACTCGCTTCATCCTGGACCGCTCACGCAGTCCCGCCTGTGTTGTGAACGAGAAGCGTGCTTTTTTCGAACCTGTTGTACTTTTTACAACGGCGCGAGTCCCCGAAGGTTAATAACTGTGGAAGTGCTTAATGAACACTAAGCTGCGAGGCGGCTCGGTCCCAGTGTGGGGATGTAATGCCAATAAGAAGAAGAAGATACTGCCATATAGATAGAGATCTTAGCAAATATATAAGAGGCGCAGCTTCTCTTGAAGATGGCTGGAGAGCAAGGCTCGTAATGCTCACTCAATCTCAGAAGCACAGGATGCTCCCTCGCGAAAGTTTTCGGGGAGAAATCGTTTTTCGGGAAAGAAAAACATTTCAGTATCGCTCACTTCGGTTGCCGCTAAACGTTGGTTTGCTCTTTTTCTTTCATATTCAAGTCTTTTCATGGCATTATCTATGCAAATCGAACAAAAAACTTAATAACTTTATACAGATAGCATGGTGATGTGGCTAGAGTAAGCCCATCCCTTCGACTATTATTGTTACTATTCTGTGTCCGAATCCCGGCGCGGCCATACAATTTTGTAATTGTTCTGCAATAATTCTTGCAAAAAGTGACTGAGAGATTTAAACGAAAAAAGATTTTCATCTAATAGGCAAGATTTTCACTTATTTTCCAAGGCTAATTCTAGAGAAAAGATTGATGGGTCAGAGATGATCCTCAACATAAACAACGAAAAAAGATTCTCCATTGGCCCAAAAAATGCTTCCTTTGATCTCATTGAAACGAAAAGTCGAAAACCTGCTGGAGAGATATTCCATCCACCATTATTGGAAGCACCGCAACCGCTGTACTAGGCACGATTCCCCAGATCAAAGAAATTACTGGCAGGGTTCGTAATGCTCACTTATCTCAGGAGCACAGGATGCTCCCTCACGAAAACTTTCGGGGAGAAATCACTTTTCGGGAAAGAAAAACAGTCTGGAGAGTGATAACCATTTTTCGCTCACTTTGATTGCCGTGGAAAATTGGTTTACTCGTTTTCTTTCATATCCGGTGCCATCACCAATGCAAACGGTAGTAGCCTTTGTAGAACAAATAACCTGATACCTACATACAGATAGCGTGGTGGTGTGGGTAGAGTGAGCGCATCCCTATGGCTATTATTGTTGATATGCTGGGTTCGAGTCCCATCGTAGCCATACAATTTTTATAATTGTTCTGCGATAATTCTCGAGAAAAGTGAGTGAGAGATAAAAGTGATGAAACGAAAAAAGAATTTTCGTTTATCCTCCAAAGCTAGTTCCAGAGAAAAGATTGGCGGGTGAATGATGTTCCTCACTATAAACAACGAACATGGATTCTCCCTGGACCCGAAAAACGCTTGCTTTGGTTTCATTGAAACGAAAAGTCGGAACCCTGTACTGGTATGACGGAAAATGTGAGCACAAGGGCGTAGCCAGAGGGGGACGCCCCCCCTTAATGGTGGAAATATTGAACGGGTACTGAAATGAAGGAATTCCCTTAAATATGTGCACTTTACGTTACAATCATATTCAGCTGATTGAAAGATTCCCAAAAACTTGTAAAGGGAAGCAAGATCCATAATATATGAAAGTTCAAAACAACTCGAAACATTTCGGACTCAAGAATTCTCCTTGAAATCATTCTAGAAGCTCTCCTGGGAGCTTCTAAATTCCTCCGGAAGATTATCTACAAATTCCTCTGAAAATCGTTCGAAAATTCTTCTCATGTAATTGTAATTCATCCTAATTATTTCTTTGGGAAATCACTAATTATTTCTTTAGGAAATTCATGAGGAAATTCCTTAAAGATTTCTTCCAAGTTTTACTTCTAGACATTTCTTAGGCTATTCTTCCAGAAAAATCTCCGGCATTTCCTTCAGGAATGCTTTCGAGAGTTTCTTCAAGAATGCAGACGAAATTTCCTACCAAAGTTCCACCAGAAGTTTCTTCAGAAATTTATAACGGAAATCCTCCGATTTCGCTCCATAATTTCACTTCTTCTAGGAACTTCTCCGTGCATTCCTCCAGGAACTCTGCCTATATTTCCTCCGGGATAACTTCCAGGAATGTTTCCGGGAATACCTCCCTAAATTCAATAGCGAAATCCGGATAGCGGATTTCATTCTGGAATTCTTTTCGCAATTACTTCAGATTATCCTTCAAGAATTTCTCTAGAAATTTCTTTAGGAATTTCTCCAGGCATTCGTTCAAATATTTCCCAGGAAATTCTTCCAGGGATTTTTCCGGGAATTCCTTGAGGTACTTCTCCAGGAATTCCTTCAGGAATTTCTCTTGGATTTTTTCCGCGGAATTGTCCTAGAATTCTTTCCGGACTTCACTCGGAATTCACTCCAAAATTTCATTCAAAAATTAATTTGAGAGTTTCTTCAGGATATCTTCCAAGAGTTCTTCCAGGAATTTCTTCAGAACAAACCCCCAGGAATTCATCCAATATTATCTTCAGCAATTCATCTGGGAATACTTTCAGGATTTCATCTGGGAATTTCCTTGTGGGAATTCCTCCGGAAGTGCTTATGAAAGTTCCTCCGGGAGCTTTTTCAAAAGTTCCTCCGGGAATCCCTCCAGGAACTTCACAGAGAAATTCTGGAGGATATTTGGCAGGAATTTCACGGGAAATAGGATTTCGGAAGCTCCTCTAGAAATTCAACTCCGGGTATTCCACCGGTTGTTCCTCTGAAACTTCCTCCGGGAGTTTCATCAGTAGTTCCTCCGGAAATTAATTCAGGCTTTCATTCAGGAATTTATTTAGGCTTTCTTTAAAAATTAATCTACAAAGTATTTCTCTAGGAGTTCCTCCGGAAGGTCCTTTAGTAATTCTTCCAGGAGTTCCTCCTGGAATTTTTACAAAACTTCTTTTGGGATTTATTCCAGGAATTCTTACGACAGTTCATCCAGGAGTTCCTCCAGGATTTCCTCCGGAAATTCTTCCTGTAATTTTTCAAGAAGTTCCACCGGCAGTTCCTCCGAGAATTCCTCTGATAATTTCTTCGGGAATTTCTCCAGAAACTCCTCCGGAAATTACTCTGGGAGTTTTCCGGGAGTTCCTTCCCACAGGAACACCCGGAGGAACTGCTGGTGAAACTCCCGGGGGAATTCTCGTAAAAACTGCCGGTAGATCTCCCGTAGGAATTCCCGAAGGAACTGCCGGAGGAGATCCCATAAGAACTCCCGAAGGAATTTCAGGAGGAACTCCTAGAAGCATTCCTAGAGGTGTTCCCAGAGGAACTCCCAGAGAAACTATCGGAAGAACTTCGGGAGGAATTTCCAGCTAAATTTATGAAGAAAGCCTTAATGATTTCCTGAAAAAAAACCTGAATGATTTCCGGGAAAAGCTACTGGTGGAACTCCCAGAGGAATTCCCGGAGAAACTCCCGGATGAACTGCCGGTGGAATTCCAAGAGGAACTCTCGGAGAAATTCTGAAAGGATCTCCCGGAGGAACTTCTGAAGAATCTGCCGGGAGAATTTTCAAAGGAACCCCCGGAGGAACTGCCAGCGAAACTACCAGAAGAATTATCAGAATAATTCATCTTATAGATAAATCTCGTCTAGCTGAAACCTTTGTAGGGGTATGTAGCTGGACCATCATCATCATCAGAGGACCTCCCAGAGAAATTCTCGGAGGAGCTTCTGGAGGAATTTCTATAAAAATTCCTGAAAAAGTCTAAATAAATTCCAGAAAGTAAGCCTGATTGAATTCTGGAGAAATTCCCGGAAGAATTTTCAGAGCGTTACCAACAACTTTGGAACAATGGCTCGATCCAATATCAAATACTCAAGGCAAGATTTGTTAGATTCAATTTCATACTATTTATTTGAAGAAATTGTTGTAAATATTAATAAATTAGTATTGGTTAGCAAGACACTAAATATAATGTTACCAAATCTATCTTCTATCTTCTTATCTTATCTTATATATATATATATATATATATATATATATATATATTATATATTATATATATATATAAAACTCAATGTTTGTATGTTTGTATGTATGTTTGTATGTATGTTCCAGCATAACTTCTGAACCCATTGACCGATTTCAACCAAATTTGAAATACACATTCTTTATCTTAAGGAGACGACGATAGGGGGGTTGGGGATGCTCTTTGGAAAAGGGGGAGGGTGTGGGGGGAGGGGTATTGCTTAGTTATCGATCAACTCAGTGTACTTTATAAACCCCTTGGCCGATTTCAACCAAATTTCTAACACACATTCTTAATCTTAAGGAGACGACGATAGCATGCTCTTTGTAAAAGGGGGAGGGTGTGCGGGGAGGGGTATTTCTTAGTTGTCGATCAACTCAGTATGACTTCTGAACCCCTTGGCCGATTTCAACCAAATTTGGAACACATATTCTTCATGTTAAGGAGGCGACGATAGTGTGGTCGGGAATGTTCTTTGGAAAAGAGGGAGGATATGGGAGGAGGGGTATTGCTTAGCAATCGATCAACTCAATGTAAGTCTTGAACCCCATGACCGATTTGAACCAAATTTGTTTCAAATATTGTCTGTCCTAAGGAAACGATTTGAGTGGATAGGGGTAGGTCATTTTATTTTCATTTTGTAAACACGTATTCTCTACCCAAAGGAAACTATTATAGACAGGCTGGGAGGGACTTTTGGAATGCGGGAGGTTATTGGGGTTGCTATTGTTTAGAAAACGTCTTAATTTAAAATCCGTCTAATTTAGTTCATCCTAGGTTCTTTGACATTGTACAATGTTCCGAAAACAAATTGCCAGAATTTATCAAAAATACCAAGACCTCGACAATAACATTTTCCCGATAATAACATTCTCCGAAAAATGACTTTAACGAAAATGATATTTCCCGAAAACGATACTTCCCGATACACATATCCAAGAATATGACATTTCCCTGAATGAAGCTGGCCATTAACATAACACTATTTGGCATAAGGTCATTCGACATGAAGGCATTTGGGATAATTATGAACAGCATCAGTAAAATCTTTCATAGAAAGCATGCATTTGGGTATAAAGCAATGGTAATTGTTACACTTCATCGGAATCATGGTTTGCCCAGTGAAAAGCAATGAATAATGTGTTTCCTTCTGAATGGTGGATGTGACTGCTTCTTTAAATGTAGGCATTTGCCATGAATAAGGCAATGGTGGGTGTCATCCCATCTTTAAAAATATGTGTTTGCCCGGAATAATGCATCGGTTGAGGTTTTTCCTTCTTTAGGAATAGACGTTTGCTCGGAATGTGGCTATTCAAACCCACGATCCCTTTTTTCAGTCAGTGTTTCTAAAAGCCTTCTTTAAATCAAATGATGAAGTATCAATAAGTAAACACAATTACCCTGTTGACCAATTGGTTTTATCATTTTCCGATTGTGAAAAAAACTGCGAACCAAACTGGCAATTCCGAGCAAGGCCGGGTACATAAAGCTAGTTGAATTTATAAAACAAACTTAACAAACAAATTGAATGGTAAATTCAAAATACTGTTAACATCCCCTTAATCACCTAATTGAAAATCGGATGTCGTAAAGGTTGGCAACATCGATTCCTGGAAAAAGAGGTAGACAGGAGAGCAAAAGGAAAGAGGAGAGCAAATGTGAAGGCCTGGAGGAAAAGACGAAAAAAAGAGGAGAGGAAAGGAAGAGGATTTGGAGAAAAAGAAAGGACGGAGGCACGCAAAGTTTCGGGGTGAAAAAAATAGGAGTTCTTCGGAAGAATTCCCGCCGAGAATAGGGAATTCGATTTGTAGTTGGCCGTATAAATCGTAGGAGTAATCGTGTCCAGTGATTTAATCAAGCCCCCGTATGGAATGTGCACCATCGTTCAGTACAGTATAGGGAGTATTGAATCCCGAACGGTCGAACTACCCCCCACAAGCTGTCGGCCCCGGGGCCCCCTTCCGGCTAGATCCGGCCCTGCTGCTACCCAATATCCGATGTGCCACTGCGCCGGTTGCAAGCACGCGGGACGTCGACGTGAAGCTTCGGACGAAACAAGGGCCAACAGTTCGGCTACAATACGACATCAAGGCATCATCAAGGTAACCCGCCAATAATGCCTCTCTCGCCTATCATGCATGCACCAACCTGAGACTTCGACGTATCCTAAACGGCCGCAACGTTGAAAGACACCCCCCCCCCCCCTTTATATCGATCTCCTTAAAAAGAATATATGTTTAATCTTATTCTGAATGTATTTGTAACTCTTGTCTTTTTTAGAAAAAGTCTCTTAATTGTTTTCTATTGGTCCACAGTTGTGACAAAGTTACGGTAAAGAAAGTGTGTCCTTCCAAGAACATCGACCCTATAAGGAACCCCTGAGCTAGTCGATTCAAGAGGAACACCCGTAGGAACTGCCGATAGAACTACCGGAATAATTCTCTGAGGAAATCCTGGAAGAACTCCCGGAGGAATTTTCGGAGAAACTCCTGGACGATCTCCAAGTGGAAATCTGGAAGGAATTCTTTCAGGATTTCTTTGGGAATAATCAAGAATTTACTCCGAAAATTCCATTGTTGATTTCATTTTCGGTATAATTTCCGTATAAATTTTCGGTGAAACTCCTGTAGAATTTTTTGAAATTTTCACAGAAAAGGGTAATCACCAAGATTTGGGAGGATGAGATTCTGCCGCAGAACAGGATGGAAGGTACTCTCCCAAATTTTATGCCGCAGACTAACACCAATTGCAAGAGAGTTCGTGAGGCAGTAACAGGGGGGAATTAAGGGTTAACGTTGTACCAAGGACCAGATGTTCGCCATACGTCAGGTATTGCAGAACGCCGCGAATACAACGGGCCCACAAATCATCTATTCAACGACATCAAAGCCGCATGTTTAATTTACTCTTTTTAATTTTCCTACAAAATTATAAGGGCTTGTGCTCAGTAAGTTTTTGTGTTTGCCTCAGTTTTCAAAGGATACTCAGAACATGAATCAGAATCAAAGGAGAGGATTAGTGCAAAATTGATTATGTTCATCACCTTACCGATCGTATTGATGTTTATTCAACATGAAATTGTCCTTTGGATACTTTGCCTAAGATTCTAGCTTCATTGGAAAGGGGTAAAATTAACGGATAGCACAATCAAGTTTAGATCGGATCATTTGAAGTATAACAGTAAACATATATTTTAATTACTTGTTAATAAGTACCCATGCTTAGCCCGAATAATAGTTTCTACGCATTGCCCGACAATAGCGAACCAATTCCTCGCAGATCCGTTTTAAAATCGCCACATCGCGGGAAGTCTGGGGGCGCCTTCAACATTTGATCCGTTTCACCTATTTGTAGGATCAAACCCATGCCGGTGCCGAGGTGCCATTCAAAGTGACAATGTACTAGCCAGAAACCTGCAAATGTAGAAGAGAAATGTGATACAATACATAATTATTGATTGTTTTTCTTTTTTTTTTGTTTTATCATGTTTAGATGACTAACATTTGCATATTTAAGCAAACGCAGAGATGATCCAAATCCACGCAAAAATGTTGCGGATTACTTAAAATTATGTAGATTAGGCGAAAACAGTTTCAAAGTAATAGATAAGAAGGTAGGAAAAATCGATTTTTTTTCCACATTTTGAAGAAACTTCTAACATTTTGACGATGAAAAACGCCTTAGTAGAATCACCACTTATGGCTCAAATTACCGTCATCCAGTCATTGACGAGAAAGACAGCCACGTGCTCGTACCATCCCCCAGTAAGGATACCACCCAGCGAGGAGAAAAAGGAGTCTCCAGCTGGATGGGGGAAGTATTTTTGTTTCAAAACTACATCACCCAATAGCGAAGACATAATTATATTGGTTGTATTTAGTTTTAAAAAAAACTGCCTTTTGCAACATTTTTTCCCAAGAGGGGAAATCGACGATTTACTCTCACGCTCTCTTATATAATTCCCCTCTTGGGAAAAAATGTTACGTATCTGTCAAGGTACAATTAAGTGGTGGAATTAAATGGGATTGTACAAACTCGTCTTACGACAAGTGAAGACATTCCACTAAAAAGCTCAAAATAATTTTCTTAATGATGATACTTTTATGTCCAGCGAAGTCGAGACAATTTTCAAACCGAAAATCGCCTAGACCGGCACCGGGAATCGAAACCAGCCACCCTCAGCATGGTCTTACTTTATAGCAGCGCATCTTACCGCTAGGCTAAGGAGGGCCCCCGATTCATTCCTTGGTGGGAATATAAAAATTGATTCAATGTAGCCACAATTAAACGCATAACCAGTTTCAATTTTCTCGTGTCCGGGGACCCCTAATGCAAGGGCTTGCAATATTGATTTGAGGCAAACTGTGCATGGAATTAATACAAAATTGCAACATCTTACACTCTCTGGTTGGGTGTACTGATTAAAGGAAACACGTTATGCTATTTCGTTGTAGATTTGATCTTGAAAAAAGTTACTAATTCAGCATTGTTTATCCAACCTGAATTTCAAAGTCCATTGTATATCTCAAATGGTGAAACAAATTATGCACGTTGATCATAATGTTAATGAATCTGCATTAGAAAAACTTTACTCTTATCAACACCCACCTGCATTGTTGGCCCTGAAGCGCACCTTCACGTAGCCCTCGTTTGGAATCGATATCGTATCCTTGTACGGTGGATTGTGGCCATTCGGCCTACGTAGGAATTCTCTTTCCCGGAGGTAATTCAATCGCGATTGCATAGCCTCTTCGGGCAGTTTCCCCATATCGGTAATGATGAATCGATGCCCGTGAAGATGAAACGGATGGTAGAAGTCTTGCTGTACTGAAGTGAAACAAATGAGTTTTTGAAGTGGCTTTAGTAAGAAATTAGTAATTTATTAGTAAGAAATACATCACTCACGTAACGCTGTATCATAGAGCACAAATTCTACGAGATCGTTATGTTTGACTTTAACTCGATGCGTGCAGTAGCAAACATGCATTTTATCACATCCAGCTGGTAAATGTGAATTGTTACAAAATTGCGTGTCTTCATCAACGATTAGCTCCGGTTGTATTAATAGAGGAAAGCTGGGCGAGATGAAGCTTATGTTGTTTGCTACTCCAACTGTATTGAACTTTCCCCTCACGGCTGGAAAGATTAATAACGATTAGTCACAATTTTTATATTTAGATGTAAAGATTCTCACTTGCAAATTTAGTAAAGTGATTCGCAAATAACTTGCGATTGTTAGCTTCAATAACTTTGAATCCCAGAAATAATCGCACGTCTGGTTTGGAATCAATAAGATCATGATCCCGATATACTTCGTATGCTTCAAGATCTGCTGCACATATAAAGTCGTCTCCTGGAGTGTAGCACTGCGTCATGTGATGATTCAACGTACGACCGAGCGGATACGGATTGTCATACACAGGTGGATACTGATCCGGAAACATCAATTTCTTGGTTGGAACACTTGAATCAGCATAAGAGAGAATAGCAAAGCTTTCCACCCTCTGTGAGTTGCAAAATCCGATACCTCTTACTCGTACCCAGTAATCTCCTGTAGACAAAAAAAAATGTACGACGAGATTAGCAACTCCTTCTGGAATCGATGCATAAAACGCAACCATTTATCAGATGCAAGATAGTCAATTATTATCAATAAATTTGATATGCAGGATTGAAGTGAAAATCGTTACCTGGTGGTTGATTAGCAGTTAGCACAAAATCGTATCTCTCACCAGAGATCGAAATAAGCGTATCGACGATGTGTGGTTTCACAGCACCACCATCAGTCGAAATAATCATCTTTTGATGTTTTTCAATCTGAAAATATTTGAAAAAACCCAGATTAATCCACCTAGCAGTGATAGTGCCTTTCTCGTTTCTTGTGAGTGAGTAATTTCTTCGCACTTTTGGTATGAAAAAAAGTATTTTGGCCACAACTTCTGAGCCCACAGTCCGATCCGGCCAATTTTTAATAGGAAACAATGGGACATGATTCTGCGTCGAATGTTGCGAGTAAATCAGCCGAGAGTAAGTGCCTAAATAGAGAAAAAGAATTTTTCTTGTAAAAACTGGCCATAACTCCGAAGCCCATAGTCCGACTGGGCCGGTTTTCGATACGAAACAATGGGACAAGATTCCGCGTCGAATGCAACTTGTTGCGAGAAAATCGGTTGAGGATAAATGACTAAGAAATGAAATGGTTAAGGATAAGTGCATGAAAAATCAGTGAGATTATTTTGCGCACACACATACACACACAGACATCACTTTAATTCGTCGAGCTGAGTCGATCGGTATATAACACTATGAGTCTACGGGCCTCCTATAAAAAGTTCGTTTTGGAGAAAACATATAGCCTTTAAGTCTCGCTTAACTTTTCAAAAGGTCATAAGTAACATTTTTTTCATGATTTAATTTGAGTATTGCGATCAACAGATTAACATGAAATATGTTGATTGAATTATTCAGATTAAATCATGAAAAAAATGTTACTTAGGACCTTTTGAAAAGTTAAGCGAGAAGTATACTTTGTATACAAGAAAGGCAAAAAGAATTTTGGTCATAACTTCTAAGCCCATAGTCCGATCGGGTCAATTTTCAATAGGAAACAATGGGACAGGATTCTGCGTCGAATGCAAATGTTGCGAGCAAATCAGTTGAGAATAAATTCCCAAAAAGTGAGCTAGACTTTTTAATATGATTTTTATGAAAAAAAAAGGATTTTAGCCATAACTTCTAAGCCCATAGTCCGATCGGGTAAATTTTCAATAAGAAACAATGAGAAAGGATTCTGCGTCTAATGCAACTTGTTGCGAGCAAATTGAGAATAAGTGCCCAGAAAGTGAGCTAGACTTTTTAATGTGCTTTTACACGATTTTTTTTGGCCATAACTTCTAAGCCCATAGTCCGATCGGGTCAATTTTCAATAGGAAACAATGGGACAGGATTCTGCATCGAATGCAACTTGTTGCGAGCAAATCGGTTGAGAATAAGTGCCCAAAAAGTGAGTTAGACTTTTTAATGTGCTTTTTTTAATGAAAAAAAGTATTTTGGCCTTAACTTCTAAGACCATAGTCTGATCGGGTCAGTTTTCAATTGGAAACAATGGGACAGGATTCTGCATCGAATTCAATTTGTTGCGAGCAAATCGGTTGAGAATAAGTGCCCAAAAAGTGAGCTAGACTTTTTAATGTGCTTTTATATGAAAAAAAGTATTTTGTCCATAACTTCTAAGCCTATAGTCCGATCGGGTCAGTTTTCAATAGGAAACAATGGGACAGGTTTCTGCGTCGATTGCAACTTGTTGCGAGCAAATCGGTTGAGAATAAGTGCCCAAAAAGTGAGATAGACTTTTCAATGTGATTTTTTATGAAAAAAAGTATTTTGGCCATAACTTCTAAGCCCATAGTCCGATCGGGTCAGTTTTCAATAGGAAATAATGGGACAGGATTTTGCGTCGATTGCAACTTGTTACGAGCAAATCGGTTGAAAATAAGTGCCCAAAAAGTGAGCAAGACTTTTTAATGTGCTTTTTTATGAAAAAAAAGTATTTTGGCCATAACTTCTAAGCCCATAGTTCGATCAGGTCAGTTTTCAATTGAAAATAATGGGACAGGATTTTGCGTCGATTGCAATTTGTTGCGAGCAAATCGGTGGAAAATAAGTGCCCAAAAAGTAAACTAGACTTTTGATGTGCTTTTTTATGAAAAAATGTATTTTGGTCATAACTTCTAAGCCCATAGTCCGATCGGGTCAGTTTTCAATAGGAAACAATGGGACAGTATTCTGCGTCGAATGCAACTTGTTGCGAGCAAATCGGTTGAGAATAAGTTCCCAAAAAGTGAGCTAGACTTTTTAATATGCATTTTTATGAAAAAAAAGTATTTTGGCCATAACTTCTAAGCCCATAGTCCGATCGGGTCAATTTTCAATTGGAAACAATGGGACAGGATTCTGCGTCGAATGCAACTTGTTCCAAGCAAATCGGTTGAGGATAAGTGCCCAAAAAGTGAGCTAGACTTTTTGCGCACACACACACACATACACACACACATACACACACATACACACACACAGACACCACTCCAATTCGTCGAGCTGAGTCGATCGGTATATAACACTATGGGTCTCCGGGCCTCCTATAAAAAGTTCGTTTTTGGAGCGAACATATAGCCTTTACGTATACTTTGTATACGAGAAAGGCAAAAAGTATTTTAGCCTTAACTTCTAAGCCCATAGTCCGATCGGGTCAATTTCCAATAGGGAACAATGGGATAGGATTCTGCGTCGAATGAAACTTGTTGAGAGCAAATCGGTTGAGGATAAGTGCCCAAAAAGTGAGCTAGACTTTTTAATGTGCTTTTATATGAAAAAAAGTATTTTGGCCATAACTTCCAAGCCCATAGTCCGATCGGGTCAATTTTCAATAGGAAACAATGGGATAGGATTCTGCGTCGAATGAAACTTGTTGAGAGCAAATCGGTTGAGGATAAGTGCCTAAAAAGTGAGCTAGACTTTTTAATGTGCTTTTATATGAAAAAAAAGTATTTTGGCCATAACTTCCAAGCCCATAGTCCGATCGGGTCAATTTTCAATAGGAAACAATGGGATAGGATTCTGCGTCGAATGAAACTTGTTGAGAGCAAATCGGTTGAGGATAAGTGCCCAAAAAGTGAGCTAGACTTTTTAATGTGCTTTTATATGAAAAAAAGTATTTTGGCCATAACTTCCAAGCCCATGGTCCGATCGGGTCAATTTTCAATAGGAAACAATGGGATAGGATTCTGCGTCGAATGAAACTTGTTGAGAGCAAATCGGTTGAGGATAAGTGCCTAAAAAGTGAGCTAGACTTTTTAATGTGCTTTTATATGATACAAAGTATTTTGGCCATAACTTCCAAGCCCATAGACCGATCGGGTCAATTTTCAATAGGAAACAATGGGATAGGATTCTGCGTCGAATGAAACTTGTTGAGAGCAAATCGGTTGAGGATAAGTGCCCAAAAAGTGAGCTAGACTTTTTAATGTGCTTTTATATGAAAAAAAGTATTTTGGCCATAACTTCCAAGCCCATAGTCCGATCGGGTCAATTTTCAATAGGAAACAATGGGATAGGATTCTGCGTCGAATGAAACTTGTTGAGAGCAAATCGGTTGAGGATAAGTGCCTAAAAAGTGAGCTAAACTTTATGCGCACACACACACATACACACACACATACACACACACACATACACACACACATACACACACACAGACATCACTCCAATTCGTCGAGCTGAATCGATTGGTATATAACACTATGGGTCTCCGGTCCTCGGTTCAAAAGTTTGTTTTTGGAGCGAACATATAGCCTTTACGTATACTTTGTATACGAGAAAGGCAAAAACATTATTCTTGCATAAATGTGCTTTGAGAATAAACGCACCTGCAATTGGAAAGGACAGTACTGACTACCACCGCTAATCAATCGAAATCGATAGCGCTTTCCTTTCTGCACTCGGAACACCGTCAATGGGACATAGTCAACTTTAATGCCCGCTGCATCCTAGAAATAGATAATTAATATTCAATCCTCCCTAACATCGAATAATTTCAATAGGCTTGCATTATGATATCTGCCACGGCCATTGATCAGAATGGAATCCACCTTCATTTGAGAGCTTTGTTGACCCGGTACCCACCGTTCGACGGAATCCAATGTCCAGTCCGTTATCAATATGACGTGTTCCGACAGATCGAAATCATACAAACCGACGTTCACATCCAGTGGGTTTCTTACCACGGCCACCCCAAGATGGCCGTTGGCCAGGTGATAGCCCGTATGTGAGTGGTACCACTGCGTTCCCGGGTCTTCCGCTTTGAACATATACCGAAAGCTGGTGCTGGGCGCTATCGGACACTGCGTCACCATTGGCACCCCGTCCATCCAGGGCGAATGCAACTGGTGGAAGCCATGCCAGTGAATGGTGTTCGACATGCCCTCCATATCGTTGACAACATCAACCACAATGGTATCTTCGCGGCAGACAAAGATCGGTGGGCCAGGCATCTTCCGGTTGATAGAAACCAAAGCACGCTCCATTCCGCTGGCCGTGATGCATTGTGGGTGGAAGCAGTGCGTGCGGTTTCCTCGGATACAATCCCAGCACGCTCTAAAAAGTAGTACGAGTAGGAAAGAATTATATAGCATTGGGAAAATATGTTTTAATATTTTTACGGGGAGTTTCCCAAAACACGTTGTGGCAGTGAGCTACAAATTATCGAATAAAAATGTGTTTATTAGACGACGAGCATGAATATTTCCTGTATTTCCACAGTATAACAATGCTTGAGCCTACTACGGGCTCCAGAAGAAACTGCGGTCGAAAAAGATTCGCCACCGCACCAAATGTGTCATGTACAAGACGTTAATAAGACCGGTAGTCCTCTACGGACATGAAACATGGACAATGCTCGAGGAGGACTTGCAAGCACTCGGAGTATTCGAGAGACGAGTGCTTAGGACCATCTTTGGCGGTGTACAAGAAGACGGTGTGTGGCGGCGAAGAATGAACCATGAGCTCGCCCAGCTCTACGGCGAACCCAGTATCCAGAAGGCAGCTAAAGCCGGAAGGGTACGATGGGCAGGGCATGTTGCAAGAATGCCGGACAGCAACCCTGCAAAGATGGTGTTCGCTTCCGATCCGGCAGGTACGAGACGACGTGGAGCGCAGCGAGCGAGATGGGCAGACCAGGTGCAGAACGACTTGGCGAGCGTGGGGCGTATTTGTAACATATCCTATGTTTCAACCCAAAACATTTCCCTTTTGGTGATAGTTTCCCTCGAAAATCAAGAACAAAAATACTGTACTTAAAATATATCTATTTTGCAAGAACTCTATTTGAATTATATAAATTTAACTTGTACCGTATCGCCTTAAACCGCCAATTGAAATATTTCAAGTTAATAGATAGAAAGATCAGGTACTGATAGGGCACATCAAAAACTATACGTCGATAAGCGACTACTGGCCCTGCTCGAGAATTCTCATGCCGACGCAACACACCAACTGAAGCCTGTGAGTGTTTGTTGAAACCAAAATCTCCACACCATCATGTGTAGAATGATATGGGTGAAATGATCATCTGAGTATCAAATGACGATCACGCGATATTCTACCCAACAGCTATATAAGGACCGGCTTCCAACTTGTCGGTCTCTTTTTTTTAGAAAATTCCTGGGAAGCGAGAAAACGGTGCGATAGTCAGAAGTGTAGTTCAGCAAGTTGAGGATCGAACGCTAATAAATCTGGAAGTAGTGATTCGTAACGGACAGTGAGTTTATCCTAAGTGATTTTATCACCCTTCCAATAGATCCTCAAATAGACAATTTGAAGCATAGTCTTTGCTTAAATCTAGCTCGCGTTGAAAGTGAAAACTTTTAGTGGCCACTGGGTGGCGAACTGGACCTCCTTACTGCCAACGTTGAGGCCAGTTAGTGTTTAGAGGTCGTCCTCCGGTGTTGCAAAGTTAAGACGATACGAAGAACTGTCCGTGTAGTTAAGCCACCTGGAAGACAAGGTGTCGCGATTGTGAGCTAGATAATCCCTCTAAATTAAAAACTGCAGTGATCAGTGCAGTGATGTGATTCCGCTCCCAGATGCGCTGAACAGGTCGTCCGTCAACATACGACCGCGGCCAAACGTTATATACGGCCTGCACCAAACGGAATTCGAGCCCGGATACGGGTGAAGCGCTCCAGCCAAGAAAGCTCCAGCATCATCTAGTAGCGAGGGAACCACGTGGCATCAGCAGCACAGGCAGATTATTGAAGGTAACTCGAGCAGAGACCCAATTAGGCTTTCCAAATTATAAGTGAAAGGAAAATGAATATAGATCTAATTGATGTGGCGATTATAATTAGCTTTTCCTATTGATTTCTTGCATCCACTGAAAGAAACAGTTACAGGTTGAGACATTTTAAGTGAACAGGTGAGTTTTCCCCAGCACGTTGTGCCGACCCTGAGAAACTGAAGAGGTGAGCTGGCTCGGGACGTAAGGACGTCCATGCCACAGACGCATGGGCGTCATTGGTAGTTACATATTCGAGGATGGAGAGATGCGGCCTCGAACCGTGTATTGTGGCGTCAAATTGTTGATTCAGTGTTATCTGTATAGATGTAGACTAAATAAATGAAATGAATGAACAATGCTTGAGCATATTTGAGGTTCGATCTTAAAAAAAGAATGAGCAAAATAAAAAAGAGCTATAGATAATCCGATCTCCTTTAGAATTTTAAGTTATCATAAAAGTAATAATAATAAACATTTGTTTACCGATAGAACATAATTGCTATTCTTTGTGACATTTAAGCCCATAAAACATAATTTAGATATGATTCAAGATAAACATATTTAAAACTAACTCTGGTTCGGTTTCTTCCACATATTCGGAATATTCATAAAAACAATGACGTATGTACTAATGAAAATATCAATACGGTCATTCACTTAATAGATATATTAAGGAACGTTTTTTCTTTAAAAGGTGCTAAAATGTCTGAAGTTCTTTTAATCTTAGTTTCTTAAAGTGGTTAAAACTTTTTCACGCTTTAAGCATTTAAACAAATGTTAACACCATCGGGGGGGACAATGGGTCTGGGGGTGATAATGGGCCATCGCTCTCACCGACAGTCTGGAGTTCGGGTAGTAAAATCGTTCAAAAAGGTCTCTTATATTTTCTTTCACTCAGATACATTTAAACTTTTCTATAAGCATTCTAAGTAGTTTAAACATTATTTGACCCATTATCACCCCCGACGACGGTAGTTGAAATGTTGCTGGCACAAAAGGGAGGTAAGCAGAGGTTCATCCGAGAAACCCCACAGACAGCTTAATTTCAAAGACCTCCAAAAATCTCCGAAAATTTTACATGTTCCGTTTCGCTAATGCGTTTGTCTCATTTTTTCATCGCAATGATCTGGTAGGCATAAGCAGGGCCCTAGTAGACGCAATGGAAAGCAACGCAAAAGGTGTATGTTTTGGTACTGCTAACACGTACTTCTTTTTGTGTAGTAATGATCAAACTATACATATTCCAAACTGTTTCCTGTTTGTAAATGTAATGCGAGCAAGAAGTTTAGAAGTTCGAGTAAAAAAGAAAGTTTAATAACATCTGCTAACTCAATGAGTGCTGATTGTCTGTACCAGTAGATTCATGCCGAAAATGTATTTCGTTTTTTATCAAATGCTCATTAACTGTATTAAAACGAGCATTCCTGTCATACACTAGTCTTTGTAAACCGCACTTACGATCCCATGGCTGAGTAGTTTTCCAGTACCCAATGGAAGTAACAAACTCTTGATGGTTCTCCAACAGTACACTGTCGATCACATTCCTCACCCGGGTAAACCAGTGTTTCCCTGTTCTGGCCGCTCGATATCACCTTGAGGATATTCCATATTTCCTCTGTAAATACCAAACGTCTTATGAAGTTTCATTAATCGCACTGCACTCGATCCGCATGCGTACTCACTTGGTTCTGTTATCAGAGGGAATCCAAAGTATGAATCAACCTCGCCGAACCAACCGACCGCGGCTAGAAGAGTTACAATTTTCCACATGATCCACAGTCACATTCGTTCGCGCACGTATGCCGCCGCCTAAGCGAAGATCTATTCCACGCAAGCCGAGCGCAATGAAGCAACTAAACGGCAGGCAGAATCCCGTCGATTAGAGCCTACGGCAATCAACAACGTGTTGACCCCTCGCAGATAATCAGTTCGGTTTTGGGAGGAAATATTTTTGAAGATAATGCCGGACATCTTCCATACTATGGGGTCACGCACTAATTATGTAAGATGGTTCAGGCTTCGTCCAAACATTGTAAAGTGTGTGTTGGAAAAAATTGACATTATGGACAATGGAGAAACCATTCACTTTACTAATGCCGGCCGCTGAATTACTCGATGCGCAATGAAAAATGAGACCGACCTTGAAGAGAACAGTATTTTAGCCCTGATTTGCTCACCCAGCGGTAATAATATTATTGCCTTTCTTAAAGGGATCATTGTGGAATATATGCAATGAATTCAAAAAAAAACAATTAAATTTTTTTTTGACGATTGATTTGTTTTGAACAGATGAAAATATTTTATAATTATGGATGCATTTTCATGCAGATATTTAGAGCTGGCAAATAAACTCAATATTTAATGCAACTCAATATTATTTTAAATCAAATTAAAGTCAAACAGTGCTTGCATGTACAATCCAATCCTATAACTATAAATATATCGAATGTTTGTTTGTTGGGAATAGCAATAGGGTTAAGGCAGGCATTTTCGTCTTTTCGTCGTAGTCTCGAAAGCCAACAAGGGAACGTCCACAAATTACGTAACGCTTAGAGGGGGAGGGGAGGTTGAGTGAAGTGTGACGATCCGTACAAAATTTTCAGAAGCTTCATACAAAAAGTGTGACAGAGAGGAGGCGGTTGAAAAGGTCCAATTTTTGCGTTACGTAAATAATGGATCTTCCCTAAAAGAAACACACCAAACTCATCCGTACCAAATCGCAAGCTCAAAAGAAACGATCTGCCATAGTGGTGGAGTTCTAACAAATGGACGTTGCTTAGCCCCTACGACGATGGACGGAAATACCTGCCGTGTCCCTAGCTGCTTTTTTACATGTCATTGAATTTCCAACGAACAATCAACAAGAGAGTACGGACGGACCGGAACCATCGGCGAAGACCACTGCGACGAAAAGGGACTAGCGATTGGAAACTCGGTTCGTGGAACTGCAAATCTCTCAACTTCATCGGGAGCACACGCATACTCGCCGATATGCTCAAGGACCGTGGATTCGGTATCGTAGCGCTGCAGAAGGTTTGTTGGAAGGGATCAATGGTGCGAACGTTTAGAGGTAATCATACCGCGTGATCGGGTGGTGGCCGATCAACGAGAGAATGTGCAGGTTGAGGATCAAAGGCCGGTTCTTCAACTACAGCATAATCAACGTCCATAGCCCACTGATGATGATAAGGACGCATTCTACGCGCAGCTGGAACGTGAGTACGACAGCTGCCCAAGCCACGACGTCAAAATCATTATAGGAGATTTGAACGCTCAGGTTGGCCAAGAGGAGGAGTTTAGACCGACTATTGGAAAGTTCAGCGCTCACCGGCTGACGAACGAAAACTACGACGGTCTACGACTAATTGATTTCGCCGCCTCCAAGAATATGGCCATTCGCAGCAACCACTTCCAACACAGCCTCCCGTATCGGTACACCTGGAGATCACCACTGCAGACAGAATCACAAATCGACCACGTTCTGATTGATGGACGGCACTTCTCCGACATTATCGACGTCAGGACATATCGTGGCGCTAACATCGACTCTGACCACTATCTGGTGATGGTTAAACTGCGCCCAAAACTATCCGTCATCAACAATGTTCGGTACCGACGACCGCCGCGATACGACCTAGAGCGACTTAAGCAACCTGATGTCGCCACTGCATACGCGCAGCATCTCGAGGCAGCGTTGCCGGAAGAGGGTGAGCTCAATGGGGCCCCTCTTGAGGACTGCTGGAATACAGTTAAAGCAACCATTAACGACGCAGCGGAGAACAACGTCTGGTATGTGGGACGAAGTCGACGGAATTGGTTCGACGAAGAGTGCAGACAGATTCTGGAGGAGAAGGACGCAGCGCGGGCGGTCGCGCTGCAGCAAGGTACCCGGCAGAACGTGGAACGTTATAGACGGAAGCGGAGACAGCAGACCCGCCTTTTTCAGGAGAAGAAACGCCACCTGGAAGAAGCGGAGTGCGAGGAGATGGAACAGCTGTGCCGTTCTCAAGAAACACGCAAGTTCTACCAGAAGCTCAACGCATCCCGCAAAGGCTTCGTGCCGCGAGCCGAAATATGCCGGGATAAGGATGGGAGCATCTTGACGGACGAACGTGTGGTGATCGCAAGGTGGAAGCAGCACTACGAGGAACATTTGAATGGCGCTGAGAGTACAGGCAGTGAAAGTCAAGGCAGCGGAGGAGATGACTACGTCAGTTCAGCGGACAATGGAAGCCAACCAGCCCCCATCTTGAGGGAAGTTAAGGATGCCATCCAATAGCTAAAGACCAATAAAGCAGCTGGTAAGGATGGTATCGGAGCTGAGCTCATTAAGATGGGCCAGGAAAAGCTAGCCACTTGCCTGCACAAATTGAGAGTCAGAATCTGAGAAACTGAACAGCTACCGGAGGAGTGGAAGGAAAGGGTTATATGCCCCATCTACAAGAAAGGCGACAAGCTGGAGTGTGAGAACTTTCGAGCGATCACCATCCTCAATGCCGCCTACAAAGTGATATCCCAGATCATTTTCCGTCGTCTGTCACCATTAGTGAATGAGTTCGTGAGAAGTTATTAAGCCGGCTTCGTTGACGGCCGCTCGACAACGGACCAGATCTTTACTGTACGGCAAATCCTTCAAAAATGCCGTGAATATCAGGTCCCAACGCATCATCTGTTCGTTGATTTCAAAGCGGCATACGATTGCTTAGAGCTATGGAAAATTATGGACGAGAACAGCTTCCCTGGGAAGCTTACCAGACTGATCAAAGCAACGGTGGATGGTGTGCAAAACTGTGTGAAGAGTTCGGGCGAACACTCCAGTTCGTTCGAATCGTGCCGGGGACTAAGACAAGGTGATGGACTTTCGTGCCTGTTGTTCAACATTGCGCTAGAAGGTGTCATGCGGAGAGCCGGATGTAACAGCCGGGTACGATTTTCAACAGATCCAGTCAGTTCAATCAAAGTTAATTGCCTATTTCCGAGGATTAAACCACCCGACTTGGACGTTACTTTACAATGTTATGAAAACTCATATGTGAATATGTACGTTATGTGGAAGATATTGATTTAGAAAATGTATTGGAGGTAACCACTTTCCCTTCGATGGGACTCGAACCCATGACCCTACAGTACGCTAGACTGGTGCTTTAACCAACTAAGCTACGAAGGACCTCCGTCGGCCTTCGCAACCTAGCGGCTACTGAACGAGCTCGAGATTCCCAAATTGGACGCGTAGTCAAATCACTCGCAATCCATTTCTCAATCCAAATACATCCACATGTGTATAGTACACGTCCACATTAGAGGAGCGTGAGTATTTAGAATGTCTGGCGGCTATGCACATTCTTCATCAGCAACTGTACTGATCAAGTGAGGTTGTGTAAGCTATTTGCCAGTCGGTCGTCAAGCTCAGAACCGAACCGAACCCGTGACCCTACAGTACGAGCGATTTGACTATGCGTCCAATTTGGGAATCTCGAGCTCGTTCAGTAGCCGCTAGGTTGCGAGGGCCGACGGAGGTCCTTCGTAGCTTAGTTGGTTAAAGCACCAGTCTAGCGTACTGTAGGGTCATGGGTTCGAGTCCCATCGAAGAGAAAGTGGTTACCATTTTCCAAATCAATATCTTCCACATAACGTACATATTCACATATGAGTTTTCATAAGATCCAGTCAATTTATTTGTTTCGCGGATGACATGGACATTGTCGGCCGAACATTTGCAAAGGTGGCAGAATTGTATACCCGTCTGAAACGTGAAGCAACAAAAGTTGGACTGGTGGTGAATGCCTCAAAGACAAAGTACATGCTTGTGGGCGGAACAGAGCGCGACAGGGCCCGCCTGGGAAGCAGTGTTACGATAGACGGGAATACCTTCGAGGTGGTCGAGGAATTCGTCTACCTCGGATCCTTGCTAACGGCTGATAACAATGTCAGTCGTGAAATACGAAGGCGCATCATCTGTGGAAGTCGGGCATACTACGGGCTCCAGAACTGTGGTCAACAAAGATTCGCCTCCGCACCAAATGTGTCATGTACAAGACGCTAATAAGACCGTTTGTCCTCTACAGACATGAAACATGGACAATGCTCGAGGAGGACTTGCCAGCACTCAGAGTATTAGAGAGACGGGTGCTTAGGACCATCTTTGGCGGTGTGCAAGAAGACGGTATGTGGCGGCGAAGAATGAACCATGAGCTCGCCCAGCTCTACGGCGAACCCAGTATCCAGAAGGTAGCTAAAGGGTACGATGGGCAGGGCATGTTGCAAGAATGCCGGACAGCAACCCTGCAAAGATGGTGTTCGCTTTCGATCCGGCAGGTACGAGACGACGTGGAGCGCAGCGAGCGAGATGGGCAGACCAGGTGCAGAACGACTTGGCGAGCGTGGGGCGTATTCGAGGATGGAGAGATGCGGCCTCGAACCGTATATTGTGGCGTCAAATTGTTGATTCAGTGTTATCTGTTTAGATGTAGACTAAATAAATGAATAAATGAATGAATTTCCAATACTTTTTGTTGTATGGGACCGTATTCAACAGCCCAAAGATATATATAAGCTATAGGGCACTGCACAGACGAATCTCTTTCTCTTTCGTTTTTCATGAAATTTGACGTTTACTGGCCTTGTTGTTTTCTAATTTCTTTGCAGCGAAAAAGAGACAAAGCAGTCCGTGCAGTGCCCTATAGCGGAACACGCATCTGAGGACTTGGGAGTGCAGACCCTAAAAATATTTCGTACAGTATCACCCCGCTGATCCGACAAATGTATGGCCGGACTATCGAGGTTTCTCTCGTTAATCAGACTGTCAAATCCATACAAATGAACCAAAACAAAATCACAGCACAAATTTGAAAACTGACAGCATAATGTGTTTAAATGGGTGTTGATACTTTTTAATCCGGAAAATTCCGAATTAGCGAGATCCGGACTAATGAGTCGTCGGACTAGAAAGGTCCGGATAAGCAGGGGGATACTGTATATGGGACGATTCAAATACAAAATTTTTATATTTTTTGACCCCCTCCCCCCTCTGTCACGCTTTATGTACGCCTAGCGCCTAGTATATGTACTGTAACAAAACTTTTGACCCCTGATGAGAGATGAGCTATGGAAAAGGGGGAGGGTGTGGGGGAAGGGGAATTGTTTAGTTTATGATCAACTCAGTGTAACTCAGTGTCAGATGTCCATCTTTTTCATCTCAGTAGCCAAATTTTCATACTTGCGAACAAGAAAACCAAAACAATAAATTTGACATTCAAGGTACCTACCAAGTATGCAAAATCTGGGTTGCTATGGTTGAATCATGTTGTATGGGATAACAGCGCCTCTAGCGTTCTAATACGTTCTAATACTTATGCATTGACAAACGCTCTATTCACGACTACGAAGGTAAATTCTTCACGCACAATCTGACAGTTCCATATGGGATTTTACTTGCACGGGGACTAAAATCAGGCGGAAAATTCTTCCGAAATGTAGACCATGAAGAAAAAGGAGAGAACGAGAGCGAAGGTTCCTATGGCTAACATTGATATTTAGCATGGAAAGCAGTGGGGGACAATAGATTCTCGATTGCAAGAGATCTGCAATGAATATCGCCCGAGAAGTATTGCGACGGACTAATCTAAATCAAAAAGCTTACAACGGTCTTCATAGCTTGGTAAATTTGAAGTATCTCTAAATGGAAGGCGGCGTAAAGCGAAGCGTATAAATTTGCGTAACAATGAAGGTGGGTTGAGTACCAAAACAAAGCTTCGAAAGTATTGGTACAATAGAACTGTCACATACTGTAGTAGTACTGGTGTCATATTTATAAAAACATAAAATATTAGTAGGTGGTTCAAAAAACGACCCAGCTCCAACACGCTCAGTCGATTCCGTCCCATGCTTCGAGTGTCCTCAAAACTCGAATTGAACAAAAACTGGTTGAGTACAAGTTTGTATGAAAACTAGTATGGGAAACTAAACCTTTCATTACACCTCCAAACGCTGGCGAAAAAAGAACGCACATAGCTGAAAGCAACATTCCAGAGACTACTCGCTTAACTTTTCATAAGGACATAAGTAACATTTTTTTCATGAATTAATTTGAGCACTGCAATCAAAAACTTTCATGTTTTTCTGTTGATTGCGCTATTCAAATTAATTCATGAAAAAAATGTTACTTAGGTCCATTTGAAAAGTTGAGCGAGACTTCACTGAACGAAAATCGCACCGCAGGAAAGATCCATTGATTACGTAACGCAAAAAATAGCATTTGTATGAAGTATCTGCCCCTAGTGCGATAGATATTACAGACAAATTCTGGCTATTTTATTGAATTACACGTTTCTGATGCCACACTGATGCCTTCTGAGAAGCCTTATTATCATGCTAAAAACTCGCAACCTCGATTAAAATCGACTTCCAACTACGACCATTCAATATGCATTGTCTATGGAGTAAAAGCTCTTGAATCTTTCATCCAGTCATATGGTCTCCCCCCTCGCCAGTGCCCAATGACGGAGTGCCACAATCAGAATAATGTAAAATTCAACCTCACCATATCAACTGTCATACAAACCTGCAACGACCTCGTGCAAGAAGCCCCTATTCAAACTGACCCAAACCCTCGGACGACACCCAAAATATGAAACATAATCGACTGAGCCTGGCGAAGCAAAATCATTTTTGAATCACCCTAGTTATTAGTTTGCTGCTATCGGTGCCGGCAGGTGCGGGTGTTTTCATTCGCTCCGCGATCAGTTTTCAATCGTTTTTTTTTTTCGGGCAAAAATAGCAGTTTATATAAAGTTTTCGGTTCAAACAAGTGACTGATTTCAAAAAGTGATGTTTAATTTGCATTCCATCAACATTTCGGGCTGCTCCTGTGTGGAGACTTGATTTTTCCAATGCCCTTTGAGAAGAAGTGAAGTGAAGTGGGGACCAAATCGCGAACGGCTATTAAATTGGCACGAAACTGCTGATTTATGATATAATTCGAGCCGAAATACATAGGACTCTTTGGATAAACATGTTCATTATCACGGGAAGTGAATAAATATGCTGTGAACAGGTTAGTAATTTGATTATTAAATTTTTGTTCGATGCTGTTCGATGCATTCGAATGTTGGTGGGAGAGGAGTACGGGAGGTGTGGGGTTGACTTGTGGAAGGTCCGGTGCCATATTGACTGTGGTACTCTTCCAACTATGTCCTTAAACGGATTCTATTCTAGCAATATTGTTCTGATAATATGGAGCCCACACTACGGAACAATATTCTAAAATCGATCTGACTAAAGAACAATAGGGCCCTCCTTAGCCGTGCGGTAAGACGCGCGGCTACAAAGCAAGACCATGCTGAGGGTGGCTGGGTTCGATTCCCGGTGCCGGTCTAGGCAATTTTTGGTTTGGAAATTGACTCGACTTCCCTGGGCATAAAAGTATCATCGTGTTAGCCTCATGATATACGAATGCAAAAATTGTAACTTGGCTTAGAAACCTCGCAGTTAATAACTGTGGAAGTGCTTAATGAGCACTAAGCTGCGAGGCGGCTCTGACCCAGTGTGGGGATGTAATGCCAATAAGAAGGAAGGAAAGAACAATAGAGTGCTTTGAGACAGTGGAAATCATCGAAATCTTTGCAATTCGGAATATAAAGCGAGAAGCTTTAGAAGTTACGTACGCAATATGATCTATAAACGTTAGCTTAGAATCTAACATCACCCCGAGGTCTCTGCCAGAAGATTCTCGCCGGAGACTAGTGGAACCGATTTTGTAGTCGTAGCTAATCACAGAACGTTTGCGGGAGAATGACATCACAGAACATTTGTCAGCATTGAGTATCATTTGATTTAAATCACACCAGTTTTTAAACAAATTCAAAATTAAAATAAAATAAATAAATAAATAAATAAGAGTAATATAACGGGCAGGGATTGACACGAGTGGTACGATTTTCACATTTGATTTCGCCTTCGACATATTTGATATTATGGCACGAAACTTTGAGAGGATGAAGGAAGCCTACATCAGACTGAAAAGCGAAGCCTAAGGATACGGGGAATGCTACAATAGATCTAATAACTGGTCGCAGTGGCACACCCGAAAAAGAAAAAAATGCCCACAACAAGTAAAATAACCGTTTGGGCAGCAGTATTCTCGTCCCTAATATTTATCAATTGAGCGCTTTACCAAGCGAATTACTTAGTTTGTAGTAAATGGTTGGTATCAGTCTGCCAAAAATCGAGCAATTTGGTTCGTCTACGGAACAGTAATAAGCTATGGGGACAAGGATAAGGAATGTTAATCCCAGTACCGGAATTTCTCATTTTCAATAAGAGATGTCACGCGATGTTTACATATCTGCCCACTGCCCCTTTCAAATTCTATTGAAACGCGAAGGATGAATGGCATGCTACAAAAATCTCAAAAAATATTTGTTCCGTGACAGGTCATGAAAGTGTGCAATATCTGCTTTATTTTTGTGTTTATTTTTACTTTCAACTCGGTGAATTAAAGAAGTATGATTAATTTATCGACTAGTCACTATTTTTCGCATGTATCTATTAAAATAACTTAGAAATTTAAATTTTAAAATATAGCACAACATTCTTTCATGACTGCCTTTCATGCGAAATTGATCAAAGTACCCACGATTCTTTCATTTGGTCGCCTGAAATAGAAAAAGGTGCTTTGCTCTCTGTCTTATGACGATCACGACCTTTTCCAGTACTGGTTAATCCTAATGGTCTTCCTAACTGGGTTTTCCGTCGCCTAAAAAAATCTGTTTTTGTGTTTCAAATTCAAATAGTCTCGCTTCTAAATTCGTATGAGGTATGTAAATTGAATATTGATTGATGTTCGAATACTTTGGTATGAATAAGAATATGACCGACATACAAAGACAAAACGTCCGCAGGCTGCAGTTCGTCATAGCAAACCCCTGCACTCCCGTGCAAAAGGCTGCCTAAATAAATTTAGATAACGTTTGTAAACAACCGAATTACCGAGCCTAAAAAGTCCGATAGACGGTAGCTGTCTACTGCGCTGCGCTGGTGCATCAGATCCACGTACTTCTTGCCCCAAAAAATCTGGCTTACATTTTAGCACGAGAGACCCCACTATCGCTCTGTTTCCCGACGGAGGTAAAAAATCTCGTTGAATTCGGCATATGCTGCTGACGGCAAAACACCTTTTTAAAGCCGGCCGTAGCACACCGGGAGCCAAACAGTCCGCGAAACTCGATTGAAACAAAATGTGCGGAACCAGACACCTGCTGACTATAGGCCTGTTTTTCGTGGGATTTATTAACGGAAGTCGATTGCATGGTGGGTGCGATCGTAGAGTTTCAAGCCCCAGTCATAACTGCCCGCAGCAAGACTTCACACTAGAGGTTGTGTTTCGACATGAAGTGTACGTGGACCGGTACTACCGATGCGTTTTCGGAGAAGCGCGCGAATTTCTATGCCCGTTTGGCATACCTTTCGATCCAGTGCAGGGGCGTTGTCGGTACGCAACAGAGGCTGATATCAAATCGTGGCAAGTGAAAAAACTGGTACCATGTGACAAATGTGTGACCGGCAACGAGATTGTCGGACTTGGTGCTTTCCTACCCGAATATATGCAATGCGTATACAAAGGGGTGGCGGAGTTGAAGAAATGCCCGGAGGGTCATATTGAAACAAGATCCGTTCAGCTTTTGTGGATGACAGATCATTGCGAAGGATTTGCAGCAACACGAGGTCAACGAGTCGATGATTATCCGAGCGTGGAGAAACCTTCATTTCCCATGTCATGGCCGGAAATTGTAAACTTATTTAAAAGTTTTATCCACCAGACGCAACCGCACCTAGCTGCAAACCTCACAAAAGACAATCATTTGTGGACAAGTTCCACCGTTGTACCAGACGCCACTAAAAGTAAGACCACTACGCGCATATCAACGACTACACCAAAAATATTTACTCATTCTAAAACTCACAAAGTGACAATTGACCCATCATTTGATACTACTCGCACTACATACTACTTAGCTGCAGGAAATGATTATGATGATGATCCACTGGTTGGCGCAGCAAACCCGATTGAGCCTGATGAAGAAATTGTAGAAATGGGATGGGGAACCAAGCCGCCAAATACGCAACCAACAACAACTCAGAGTACCACAATTACTCCAAAAACTACTACGACAACTTCTAAATCAACAACCACAACATCCAAACCCACAACTACAACAACCACAAAACCAACGACAACAACAACTCCAAAGTCTACTACGACAACTTCAAAATCAACAACCACAACTTCCAAGCCAACAACAACAACTCCAAAGACTACTACGACAACTCCTAAATCAACAACCACAACTACTCCAAAGACAACTACGACAACTTCAAAATCAACAACCACAACATCTAAACCAACGACTACAACAACTTCAAAAACAACGACAACAACAACTCCAAAGACTACTACAACAACTTCTAAATCAACAACCACAACTACCAAACCCACAACTACAACAACCTCAAAACCAACGACAACAACAACTCCAAAGTCTACTACGACAACTTCTAAATCAACAACCACAACATCCAAACCAAAAACTACAACTACTCCAAAGACTACAAAGACAACTTCAAAATCAACAACCACAACTTCCAAACCTACGACTACAACAACTTCAAAAACAACAACTCCAAAGACTACTACGACAACTCCTAAATCAACAACCACAACTACTCCAAAGACAACTACGACAACTTCAAAATCAACAACCACAACATCTAAACCAACGACTACACCAACTTCAAAAACAACGACAACAACAACTCCAAAGACTACTGCAACAACTGCTAAATCAACAACAACTTCCAAACCCACAACTACAACAACCTTAAAACCAACGACATCAACAACTCCAAAGTCTACTACGACAACTTCTAAATCAACAACCACAACATCCAAACCAACAACTACAACTACTCCAAAGACTACAACGACAACTTCAAAATCAACAACCACAACATCCAAACCAACGACTACAACAACTTCAAAGACAACGACAACAAGAACTCCAAAGACTACTACAACAACCACAACATCCAAACCAACAACTACAACTACTCCAAAGACTACAACGACAACTTCAAAATCAACAACCACAACTTCCAAACCTACGACTACAACAACTTCAAAAACAACGACAACAACAACTCCAAAGACTACTACGACAACTCCTAAATCAACAACCACAACAACGACAACTTCAAAATCAACAACCACAACATCTAAACCAACGACTACAACAACTTCAAAGACAACGACAACAAGAACTCCAAAGACTACTACGACAACTCCTAAATCAACAACCACAACATCTAAACCAACGACTACAACAACTTCAAAAACAACGACAAGAACAACTCCAAAGACTACAACAACGACAAGAACAACTCCAAAGACTACAACAACGACTCCAAAGACTACAACAACAACTTCTAAATCAACAACCACAACTTCCAAACCAACGACTACAACAACTCCAAAGACTACCACGACAACTTCAAAACCAACAACTACAACAACTTCAAAAACAACGACAACAGCAACTCCAAAGACTACTACGACTACTTCTAAATCAACAACAACAACTTCCAAACCAACAACCACAACTACTCCAAAGACTACAACAACAACTTCTAAATCAACAACCACAACTTCCAAACCAACGACTACAACAACTCCTAAGACTACCACGACAACTTCTAAATCAACAACCACAACTTCCAAACCAACGACAACAACAACATCGAAACTAACTACCACAACTACTCCAAAGACTACTACGACAACTTCCAAACCAACGACAACAACTCCAAAACCAACGACAACAACCACTCCAAAGACTACAACGACAACTTCTAAATCAACAACCACAACTTCCAAACCAACGACAACAACAACTTCGAAAACAACGACAACAACAACTCCAAAGACTACTACGACAACTTCTGAATCAACAACCACAACATCCAAACCAACAACTACAACCACTCCAAAGACTACTACGACAACTGCTAAATCAACAACAACAACTCCAAAGATTACAACTACGACTTCTAAATCGACAACCACAACGTCCAAACCAACATCTACAACAACGACAATAACTCCAAAGACAACTACGACAACTTCTGAATCAACAACCACAACTTCGAAACCAACGACAACAACAACTTCCAAACCAACGACAACAACAACTCCAAAGACTACAACGAAAACTTCTAAAACTACAACCACAACATCCAAACCAGCAACTACAACCACTACAAAGACTCCTACGACAACTTCTAAATCAACAACAACAACGTCCAAACCAACGACAACAACAACTTCAAAACCAACGACAACAACAACTCCAAAGACTACAACTACAACTTCTAAATCAACAACCACAACATCCAAACCAACAACTACAACTACTCCAAAGACTACTACGAGAACTTCTAAATCAACAACAACAACTTCAAAACCAACGACAACGACTCCAAAGACTACAACTACAACTTCTAAATCTACAACCACAACTTCCAAACCTACGACAACAACAACTCATAGCACTACAACGACTCCAGAGACCACTACGACAACTTCTGAATCAACTACCACAACTACAAACCCAACAACTACAACAACTCCAAAGACTACTACGACAACTTCTGAATCAACAACCACAACTTCCAAACCAACGACAACAACAACTCATAGTACCACAACTACTCCAAAGACCACTACGACAACTTCTAAACAAACAACCACAACTTCCAAACCTACGACAACAACAACTCATAGCACTACAACGACTCCAGAGACCACTACGACAACTTCTGAATCAACTACCACAACTTCAAAACCAACGACAACAACAACTCCAAAGACTACTACGACAACTTCTGAATCAACAACCACAACTTCCAAACCAACGACAACAACAACTCATAGTACCACAACTACTCCAAAGACCACTACGACAACTTCTAAACAAACAACCACAACTTCCAAACCTACGACAACAACAACTTATAGCACTACAACGACTCCAGAGACCACTACGACAACTTCTGAATCAACTACCACAACTTCAAAACCAACGACAACAACAACTCCAAAGACTACTACGACAACTTCTGAATCAACAACCACAACTTCCAAACCTACGACAACAACAACTCATAGCACTACAACGACTCCAGAGACCACTACGACAACTTCTGAATCAACAACCACAACTTCAAAACCAACGACAACAACAACTCCAAAGACTACTACGACAACTTCTGAATCAACAACCACAACTTCAAAACCAACGACAACAAATGAATCTGGCACAACATGCATGTGTATGAACCTCAACAGCACCACGACACACGTTTGTACGACAACTGTAGATACAGGATCACATGCAGACACTACAACAACGGAAGTTATGACAACAACTCCAAGCATTACTACAACAACTGAAGAGACTTCAACAACCCAAAAGACCAGTGAAGATTCAACAACAACTGAAAAAACTACGACACCTGAAGGAATCACATCAACAACTGCTGAAACATCTTCAGAAGGAACTACAACAACTGAAGGAACTATCACAACTAAAAGTACAACCACAATTGAAGGCACTACCACAACTGAAAAAACTACAACTGAAGCAACTACAACAACTGAAGGAACTACAACAACCGAGGGGACAACAGCTGAAAGTACGTCAACAACTGCTCCTGAAGAATTAACAACAACTGGAGGTGACTCAACAACAACGACGGGAAAAACGACAACAACCGAAGAAACAACATCTACCGTACATACAACATCAACTGCTGGAACTACAACCACCATACATCCGGATACATCCACTTCCGAAGCGATAACAACAACCGAAATTTCGACAACACACGATGATTGTGGAGAAACACCATCAGCAGCAACAGCTGACCATGAATGCCCGGTGACAACGACAACGGCAAGTACCTCCGAAACGACCACCACCGCTTCCGATGAAGACGAAACGACGTGCAGCTGTAGAAAAGTTAGAAAAACAACGCCACGGCGGACAACTACCGAAGCGCACGACTAACGGCAACTAAGTGGTAAACAACAAGCGTGAGACAGTTTGATATGCTTTTTTGCGACTACCAAACTGTCATGAAACAGATGCTGAAGAAAAATAGGAAACTTTTTAACGACTCTCTATAATCGAGACTGATATTTACAAAAATGTGTTAATGTTGTTTTTGAAGTCAGTTACTTAAATGCTATATGTTATAATAAATGCGTACAAATAAATAATTGATAGCTAATTTCATTAGTGAAAACCGACAGAACATTCATCGAAGTGATGAGAAAAACTGGTTACATGTAAATTTGTTCAAATTTTTCATAAGTTTTTAAGCTACATCTTGTACGTCTGTGAATTGGCGGTGAAAGAATAGGGTGTGCGCGAAAAAGTTTTGCACGAGTACTTTGAAAACAAGGATCTGTCGCACCGTGCCATTGGAAAAAAAACTGAGAATCGCGATTCCCATGGTGTCTGGTATCATAAGACGGTATGAAGAACGTCTGAGTGTTAGCGTCGTCAGCTCAACGAGAACGATAGCAAACGAGATGTCACGAGATGTGACTAAAAAGTTGCATGTTTACAAGACTTTCATGCAGAATACTAAAACTCGAGCTGGACTACGTACGTTAAAGATCAAGAATCCCCAAACCGTGACGAGAAACAGAATACGGTTGCGAAAAGCCTAAACGAAACCACACTGCTGCGTAATGGCTGACGATCTGAAGGCAGACTTCAATCAGATTCCAGGAAACCTGTATGTGACTGCCAAGGATAAGTGGGATGTTCCCGAGAACCTTCGGACACACAACATATCGTATCTTGTCCTTGCGGAAAGCGGAGTAAACCTTTCGTTACCGCAAGCACCATAAATGGACAGGTGTATCTGGTGTGTCTCAAAAAGCGACTTCTCCCTCTCCTAAAGGTTCACGACGGTCCGATGATCTTCTGGCCGAATTTTGCATCATGCCACTACGCGAACGACATTGTAGAATGGTATAAACCAAATAACGTCGATTTCGAGCCGAAAGATCTGACACTCCGCAACTGTGCCCAATAGAATAATTCTAGGTCATTATGAAGAAGCACCTTCTAGAATAACCTAAAGTGGTGAAGAATGTGGAAGAAATGAAGAAGCATTGGTGAATATGAAGAAAAAAAACTGTGGATTCTAAGATCGTGCAGAACTTTATGGCTGGGACCTGCAGCACGTTATCCTGGACAATGCTCGACACAGCCCAACGCGTGGAGTTTTCGAAAAAAAAGTGGCATGTACAGATGAAAGACGGTACAAGATTGAGATAAATAAATTACGAGTTGGATTAGCAGTATTAAGATTTCGTTTTTCACGCCGATAAATTGGCCAACATGAAAATGTTAGTATCCAGTGTGTTTGCATTTGCCAGACCAAGTCAATTCAAGGGACATTTGGTCGGAAGTGAATTACAGCATAGATTTCCTTATTGTTTTCATTACACAACAAGTAACTATAGTTTGGTATACAATTCAATTCGAACCACAATTTGTAAATGGATAATCGAAAACTCAATTCCGACCAAATGGTCATTCGACGTAGTGTCTTTTCGATCAAATGTCAATTCGTCAAAATGTAATTCGACTGAATGTCTTTCCTCCAAATGGTATAGATTCATGTCGAGAAATGAAGCATTTGTTTGGTGGTTTCTAGGCATATTAGTCCGGCAGGGTACTCTTTCGACTAGTCCCTTTACATGCTTTATTTACGAAACTGTACTGTCCACGTAGTTGAAATGGTTTGGACCTGGGAGGGAGAAACAGATTCAAAAAACAAAACGCAAAACAAAATTTGATCTTTTTAGGTGACGCCTACGTAATCAACGCCTGTTCTTGTTGATAATTTACTTGTTGCCAGATGATTTATTTAATAATAAGATGTGTAGTATAGAGGGGTCTCCAGTAGCCTTGCGAGCAAAGGCATAGGATTGCCAATCCGGAGATGGCGAGTTCAATTCTAGGTCCGGTCTAGGATGTTTTCGGGTTGAAAACTTTCTCGACACCCTGGGCATAGTGTATCCATTGTACTTGCCACACAAGATTCATACTCATGCAATGGCGGTCATAGAAAAAGCTTTCAATTAATAACTGTGGAAATGCTAATAGAATACTAAGTTGAAAAGCAGGCCAAGTTCCAATTTTTAATGTAGAGCCATAGAAGAAGAAGAAGTATAGAGAGCTCCTACCCACGTTTGGACAAATTCTAATATTAAAAAAAATGTAAAGCTCTTTAGTAGAATATCTTCACTTGTCATAAGACGAGTTATCTGTAGCGGCCAGCCTTCGTAAGCAGTTTAGGTCATCCAAGAACTTCTTGGCTGCAGATCTACAGATAACCAGCGTAACGGTGAACTTCTCATAATGTTACTTTATGCGGAATAGCCTCATTCCGGTCTTAAGTTGCGCGTTGGGTGATTCATCATCATTTTTATGATTTGTAGGTCATCTAAGAACTCCATGGAGTATAAACTAACGGATTAACCTGCTCCAGTATGAGCTTCCTAAGTGCAACTTCATGAGAAAAAATGCTATTCTGGTCTATTGCAACACGCTAGGTGATTTATCTTCTTCAAGGTTTGTAGGTCATCTAAGAACTCCTTGAAGTATAGATCTACAGATCAACCAGTGTAACAATGGTCTCACTATATGTAACTTCAAGCGATGTAGCCCCAGACCGCATTGTGCTCTTGTACTGTGCGGTTGATTTTTCTCTTTGCGGAAGGAAATTTTTAATACTACCCGAAGCTATTTCAATTTCAATATTGCTTTTCAGCGCTATTTATACCCATTGATCCAGTTACGATATTTGCTTGGACCCGTGCCTTCGTTTTACGTTGGACCCGTTTGCGGAAGTAAAATTCCGACAAGCGGTGGTAATGCTGCAGGGACACCGTTCAGGGAAAAAAACCTCTTAGAAGGTCACGTCTTCACGCTCAGCAATGAGCATTAACAAAAACAAGAGGAAGGGGGAATCTCTGAATTCTCCACTTCCTTCAAAGAAACAAGGATTAAAGACCGTCCAGCCCAAGCGCGGAAGGAAGCTGGAAACTTCAGATATTCCTTCTAACTCTAATATCGGAAATAATTCACCTCCTATCAAACTGAGCAATCCGTTCGATTTGATTCATGACGAAATTGAGCAAATCGAATCTACCTCTAAATAGCCCAGGTGATTCGATCCATGTAAAGAAGCAAAGGATTCCGCCAATTTGTGGTATCTGTTGCAGAGTTTTCTGGCTTTAGGAATGAGATTTTAAGTTACCTTCAGGGGATCAAGGTTTGATTTCAGATTGCCAGAAAGGGTGACTGCCGCGTTTTGCCGAGATTCTTTGACGATCACAAACATCTTCATCAGTGTTTAACTGAGAAGCGGAATACATTCTCCACATATAATGACAAAACTGAGCGATTGTTCAAAGTCGTCTTGAAAGATCTCCCCAGTGATGATAAATCACTGAATGAAATTAAAATTTAAATGATTCAATTACTTAGATTTTCACCAGTCCAAGTAATTAAGATGAAAAAGAAATCTCGCTCTGGTACTTATCAGAGTGGTGTTTCTCATTTTATTTAGTTCACTTCAACAAGAGTGAACTAAATAATATGATAAATTTGGAAAAGGTCTGTATTATGTCCCATGTCCGTGTTACATGGGAGCATTTTCTCAGACCTGGGGGAAATTTCCAAAACCCCACTCAGTGCCGTAAGTGCCAAAAGTGGATTCACGGAACTAAACATTGTCCCATGGATGCTAAATGCATGATTTGTGGTGGAACCTCTCACGCCAAGGACGCCTGTCATGTGAGCGAAGATTCCAATAAATTTAAATGGGCCAATTGTGGGGGCAATCATAAATCCAATTTCTGGGAATGCCCTTCACCCAAAAAAGTTTTGAATTCCCGTGCAAAATTGACGGGAAATTCCAATAGGATCCCAAATTTGCCGGGTAAACATATTTCAAACGCTCAAAATTCGCAATCATTTGCGGGTCGAGCAATTCATACCCACTACAATCAAGGAACAAATTTTGCTCCTACCTCTCACCAAGTAACGAGCAGTTCGTCGAATTCTAATTTTTCAAACACGCCCACCTATGCAAGGATCGCTGCAGGCAGGCAAAATTAAATTCTGAATATTTACCGACGATGAATGACTTTCATACCCATTCTTCAACGGAAAATAACGTTCGTTCTGACGACTCAAGTAGCATGTCTGCTTCCGACTTTGATTTTCTAAATGAACAATTGCATCATATGATTGATGCAATGTTCAAAGCAAATACCAAAACTGGAGCTGTTCAGGTTGGTATCAAATTAACTCAAAAAATTGTTATTGGACTTTGTTTTAATGGATCCAAACAATTCTTTGAAAATTTTAAATTGGAATGCCCGCTCTTCAAAGGGTAAGGAAGATGAATTATTCAACTTCCTATCAGTTCATAATGTGCACATTGCCATTATAACTGAAACATATTTAAAACTTGGTCTGTTCATCAAAAATGCCGAAATTATCGTCTTGACAGCGCCTGTGGTGGGGTCGCCAATGTCATTTATAGACGTATCAAACATAAATTATATTCTTCGTTTGAAACCAAAGTTTTCGAAACCTTGGAAGTTTCTGTTGAAACAAATTTTGGACAATTCTCTTTTATTGCTGCCTACTTGCCTTTCCAGTGCAATGGGCAGCAAAGGAATTTGTTGAGAGCTGATCTTCAAATGTTAACTCGCAACAAATCCAAATTTTTCATAATTGTTTACTTCAATGCCAAACACCGTTCATGGAATAATGCTTAAAGCAATTCTAATGGTAAAATTTTATTTGAAGATTGTTCTGCGGGATATTATACTATTCAATATCCCAATGGACCAACTAGTTTTTCTTCCAGTGGAAATCCTTCTACAATTGATTTAGTTTTTTAGGATTTAAGTCAGCTGTGTGGCCAATTGGAAACTCATGTTAACTTTGACTCTGATCACCTTCCTGTGACGTTTGAAATCTCACAAGAAGCCATTAACAATCCAATCAGCTCTACTTTTAATTATCGTAGAGCTGATTGGGATTTATATAAAACGTATATCGATAGGAATTTTTATGTTGATATTCCTCTCGATACCAAAAGTGATATTGATAATGCTCTCGTATCTTTGACAAATTCAGTTGTCGAAGCCAGAGGCATTGCAATTCCTAAATGTGAAATTAAATTCAACTCCATTATTACTGACGACGATCTTCAGCTACTGATCCGTCTTAAAAATGTGAGGCGAAGTCAATACCAAAGAACTCGCGATCCCGCGTTGAAAGTTATTTGGCGAGATTTGCAAAATAAAATTAAAAAAACGTTTCGCTATTCTGCGAAATACCAACTTTGAGAATAATGTCTCGAAGTTAGATCCCAGTTCAAAATCCTTTTGGAAATTAACGAAAATTCTTTTAAAAAAAACCTCAAAAGCCAATTCCAACGTTTAAGCGATTCAATACGGATTTATTTTTCGTTGTATTTCAACATAAATTTGGACATTCTGCTTCAAAAACGTATGCAAACCATGAAACAGTAGAAATATGGGGGAAATTTTTTTTTTCAGTTCTTCTAGGGCTTCCAAACCTTCCTTGAGTACAGATCTTGATGATCTACATAAACCACAAAGCGTTTTACGGGTCCTCAATCCTAATCCAACAATCCAATGCTACTTGAGACATAATTAAACTATTTTTATCAAATTACAGTGATACCAGAGCATCAACGGTACTCCAAACTATCCTTGAGTTCAGATCTTGGAGGTCTACAAGATCAACAGAATAATTCATAAGTTCCAGAGCTTGTGTCTTCGTTGGAGAAGTCCCATGGAACATCATTACAACAGTATATACAAAATTTAACATTCCCAGAATATCTACGGCACTCCAAACAATTCTTGAGTTCAGATCTTGGAGGCCTACAAGACCAACAGAGTGATTGACAGGTTCCTGAGCTTGTGTGTTAGTTGTAGAAACCCCATGGGACATGATTAAGTCAATATATAAAAAATATGTATTTCCAGAATAGCTATGGTACTCCGAACCATTCTCGAGTTCAGATATTGAAGATCTACAACACCAACAGAGTGATTCATAGGGTCCTGAGCGTGTATGTTAGTTGGAGCAACCCCATGGGACATCATTCCACCAGTATATGCAAACCACAACATTCCCAGAGTTCCTGCGGTAATTCAAATCATTCTTGAGTTCAGATATTGGAGGTCTTCGAGACCAACAGAGTGATTCATTAATTTCCGAGCTTGTGTGTTAGTTGGAGAAGCCCCATGAATCATCATTACACCAGTATATACAAAATACAATATTCGCAGAATATCTACGGTACTCCAAACCATTCTTGAATTCAGATCTTGAGGGTCTACAAGACCTACTACTCAGCTTATATGCTAGTTGTAAAAACCCCATGAGACATCATTACACCAGTATACGAAAATGTCAACATTCCCAGAATATCTACGGTACTCCAAAGATATTGGAGGTCTACGAGGCCAACAGAGTGATTCATAGGATCCTGAGCGTATGTGTCAGTTGTAGAAACCCCATGGGACATCATTATCATTACACCAGTAAAAACGTGTTATTATGATCACAAACATCGCATCCAGATTTTTTTCGTTCCATTTATCGTCAATAGTGTTATAGAATAAAGCTTGGTCTACGGGGATCACAGCGTCCCTTGATGACCGGCTGTACATGTGAATTATTGCTACTCCATAATCGATCAGAATTGCATCAGTTGCACCCCGAAGGCGTTGGTACTCTCATACTTACTTGCTTCATACTTATTATGCATATTATATATTTTATACGATATGTTTACCATTTCCAAAGAGAAACAGACGTCTCAATTAGAACAAAATGTAATCAAAATCATTGTCAGGGAATCATTATCGCCCAATGCTAAATACCTGGGACGGGACTTGCAAAGAGGAAAAAATGTAACTTCATCTGCAACCAGCAAGCGCTGTCACGAATTGTCAGATGCAACCAGCACCTTTTTGTGTGAAAGTATTGGTATCCCTCAAAAAGTATTCCGAATGATTTAGTTTTACGAGTACTTTTTCACTTTGAAAAGTATTCTATAATAGCCGGACAGCTAAATATTGCACAGTTATGAATACGTGTTTTATTCCCGATAGGAAAATCTCTTTAAAAATAAGATTATAAATCCGTAAATTGCAAACACTTTTATTGCGCTCAGAAGATTCTACCCGGGATTTAGGTGAAACACTCAAGGGAACAGTTGAGAATCGATGATCAACTGTGATGAAAAGAAGAACAAGTGTCAAAACAAGGAAAAAGAAGCCGTCTTTGCAGGTCTCGTCTCAGCTAAATACACTGTGTGTGCCCAAGCGGCAACCAGATGGCGGTAGTGTGAAAACGTCAAACACAAGCAAATCCTACGGCAGCGCCATAGGTGGCCGATTGACTACCTACAAAATATTAAATCCACCGTTGTATACGCGAACGATGGAACATGTGTTGAGAGAGACGTCTGTTTCTCTGTGCCATTTCTATAAGTATTGAATCAATCAAGGGGTATCATAAGATGACAGTCTATCCAATGAATGAGGATTGCGTACCTAGAACTTAAAAAAGCTTGCAACACATTCAATCGACAATATAATTGGTTTCAGTATTGCACTAAAGTGAATTTTACTAAGACTAACATTTATATGTAAGAGTAAAGTAACTTACGTATGAATAATTTCATAAAATTTCATTTCAAACGCTTTTCACCATACTTATACCAAAATGTTATTAAATTAAAATGTAATAGCTAAAATATGTTGCTAAAAAAATCTATTCCTCAGTTCTTCTGCAACCATTTGATGTGAATCTGCGAGATGGTAAACAGAAGCCGCTTTAGTAAAACTGTCGAATCATCATGATAAGCTCTGGTGCACTGCTCCAAACATGCAGCACACTAGGAGTAAACTTTTTGAAAGCAGTGTACCAAAAGGAATCAATAGTTAAGTTTCTCAATAATAATCTTGTTCATCGTAAAAATATTTAGTAGACTGTTAAAGGCTCATTGTTTTTTTTTTCGAGAAATGCTCTCATTGTTGATGAAATTTTTGTAAGGAGGCCATTCACAAAATACGTCGCATCCTTACTGGGATGGAGAGGAAGGTCTGGGCAGCGTGACGATTAATAAAAAAACTAGAGGTTCATTACAAGAAGTGTGACAAAGGGGAGAGGGGTGTTAAAAATGGTAATAGTTCTGCATGACGTACTATATGGATCTTCCCTAGATGTCCTTCACCATACAATTTTTTGGCGGTAAATTCATGCTAGACCATCGTACATCTTCTTGTTGATCGATTTGAATATAAAGAATTGAACTCATGGACAGTTTGGATTGTCGTACATGTTCAACGAATTCTATAATGTGTCTATAATAGTGTAACGAAGTCCCGTGGAGCTATTTCAACTCATAGAAATAATGGGGACCTCAAAGATCTTCATGTTGATCGATTTGAATATTGAGATCTGAGCTCAAAGACAGTTTGAAGTGTTGTAGATGTCGAACGAATTCTGTGGTTTGTCTATGATGGTGTAACGAAATCCCGTGGACCTATTACAACTCATAAAAATAGTTTAGACATCGATAATCTCCATGTCGATTATTTTGAATATTCAGATCTGTACTCTAGGACAGTTTGGAGTGTCGTACACACTTAATTCTATTCACCGGGCTCGGTAAATGAATTACCGATTTCTCAACAGCTGAGCTCTCGGTAGTCACCTCGGTAATCGAATTCTATTACCGAGTTCTCGGTATGGCATTCATGGTAATGAATTGTCAAAAAATACCGAGCAGATTTGTAATAGTTACTGAGCACTCGGTAAAAAAATACTGGTAGATCTGTAAAAACATAACCGGCTTCTGTAATTCAAAGTACCGAATAAATTGTAATTTAATTTACCTCTTCCTCATTGATAATGAAAAAAAAACAACAAATAAATAAAATTTCAGTTCTTTATTAGTCTTTATATATATATACAAAGCTTTTGCGTCAGAATTTTTGGTGAAATATTTTTCTGCATCTTTCTTCTTCCAGTGCCATTACTTCACTCCTATATCTGAGAGCTACCCTCAAAATAGCGGCATAGGCCTCATTGCCGCCCTGCAACTTTGTTCCTAGAATTGTAGAATGTAATTTGTAAAGAAAAAAATCTAGGGAAACAATTATTTTATAAAAGTTACATACCTGCAGTATTAGTATAGATCCGGGTCAAGAATTTAGACAAAAATATGTAAGCAGCAGCGGCATCATGAACGGGTGATGCAATTTTTGGTTATTTTATTTGCCTAGAAAATTAACGAAATTTATCAACAAATCTATTGTAAATTTGAAAAAAAATCTTATCAATTCTGGTAAAAATACTGGACCTTACCTGAATATTTAATTAGGACCGGTGTTACTAATCAAGTGCGAAAACACTCGTGTAAAGGAGTTGATCATCAGATATTTCGATTCGCAAAAAAAGACGCCATATCAGGCGGCACTTGATCCTAAACTGAGAACTCGGTACTTGTTTCAACGGATGCTCAGTAAAATGCATTTAAATTTACTGAGTAATCGGTTTATTTTTTGACAAGTGCAGAACATTTTTTAAAAACAGAGTTGATCGGTAATGCATATCAACTCTGTTTTTAAAATATTCTACTCAATAAATTTAAATGCATCTAAACAATCTGCATTCTGGAACAAAGTACTGCTTTAATTCAAGAACGACAGAAAAACATACTTTTGCATATAAACAATAAAGACGGATCCTTAAAAAAACGAAAATCGATCCATAAATAACTTCTGAATGTTCCATAAAACACTACCATAAATCCATAAAATAGTTCAGGAGATCCCATATAGAATATTTTTTCGATCCATAACTAAACTAAAATTTAGCAATTAATGGGGAAATATGTTCCATTAACATAGTCAAGAAAAACAATACAATTCCTGCTATTTTACCATGAACGTATGACAAATGATCCATAAATTTTTGGAAAATGATCAATAAAAAACTATATTTTGATCCATAAAACTTCAAATTTGCGCATTTTTTATCGTAATGATGATCCATAATTTCAGTAATATGATCCATAATTTTAGTCATATGATCCATAACTCTGGCCATTTGATCCATAGCTTTGTTCAAATGATCCATAGTTTTGGTGATATGATCCATAAATTTTGGCAAATGATCCATAGATTTTATAAAATGTGTGGATCAATTAATATAGTTTCATTGGCCTTCTTTCCAAGCATTATGGATCATATAAACAAAATTATGGATCATATGACCAAAATTATGGATCATATTACTGAAATTATGGATCATCATCAGGATAAAAATTGCGCAAATTTGAAATTTTATGGATCAAAATATAGTTTTTATGGATCATTTTTCAAAGATTTATGGATCATAAAATTATTTTTTATGGAATCTCCCGAACTATTTTATGGATTTATGGTATCGTTTTATGGAACATTCAGATGTTAGTTACGGATCGTTTTTCATTCTTTTATGGATCGTTTTTGCACATTGAACGGTGCAAAGTAAGGGCTGCCATTTTGGAGGTAGCTCTCAGATATAGGAGTGAAGTAATGGCACTGGAAGAAGAAAGATGCAGAAAAATATTTCACCAAAAATATTAACTTTTAAAAATCACATTGAAGGCCTTCAAGCCAAATGTAACAAATATATTAAGTGTCTATATCCACTTATAAACAGAAAATCAAAACTTTGTCTTAAGAACAAACTTTTGATTTACAAACAAATTTTTAGACCTGCCATGTTGTATGCTGTGCCAATATGGGCTAGTTGCTGCAATACCAGAAAGAAGGCACTCCAGAGGATTCAAAATAAAATTTTGAAAATGATTCTGAAGTTGCCTCCGTGGTATAGTACCAATGAACTTCATAGAATTTCTAATATTGAGACATTGCAACAAATGTCCAACAAAATAATTTCCAATTTTAGACAAAAATCGTTGCAATCTTCTATTGCAACGATTAACTCCTTGTACCCTTAGTATAAAATAGGTTAAGATTAGTTTAAGTTGAAAACATTGTAATTCCTACATGGTTCAATTCAACCAGAGGAAATGTATTAATAATAACTAAAAATATAACATAGCAAATAAGGATGATAGTGTTAAGAAAACACGGAACACCTAGTCTAAGAGATGAATGCATGTATTAGATAATTAGCAAATAAAATTAGTTAAAAAAAAAAAAAAAAAAAAAAAAAAAAAAAAAAAAAAATTCACCAAAAATTCTGACGCAAAAGCTTTGTATATATATAAAGACTAATAAAGAACTGAAATTTTATTTATTTGTTGTTTTTTTTTCATTATCAATGAGGAAGAGGTAAATTAAATTACAATTTATTCGGTACTTTGAATTACAGAAGCCGGTTATGTGTTTACAGATCTACCAGTATTTTTTTACCGAGTGCTCAGTAACTATTACAAATCTGCTCGGTATTTTTTGACAATTCATTACCATGAATGCCATACCGAGAACTCGGTAATAGAATTCGATTACCGAGGTGACTACCGAGAGCTCAGCTGTTGAGAAATCGGTAATTCATTTACCGAGCCCGGTGAATAGAATTAAGTGTGTCCTTACACACTAACTTTTTGTTTCTCGAGCTCGGCAAAATCGGGCACCGCTGTAGCTCAGTAAATTTCAGAACTGAACTTCGGCAGAAAATTTGGTTTATTACTGATTTTCAGCAAAATATTTACCGTATCTCAGCAAATGAAACGTCACTTCTACTGAGATCTAGGCAAAAATCATGTTTGCTGAAACTCGGCGGTGCCCACCTTGGGAAAATAAACAAAAAATGCTGAGATCTCGGCAAAAAAAATTAAGTGTGTAGTGTGTCTGTAATGGTGTAATGAAGAACCCTGGCGCTATTGCAACCTATAAAACTAGTGGGGACATCGAAGATCATATATGACCCATCCGTATTGAATCAGCAGTTCGAGAGTGCCTATAATTTTAGTGTAGGTCTCACTAGTCCAATTGAGGATCAGGTTACACGGAGCTTCGAAGACATTCTCAATCAAGAGAATGTTTTTGACCCTTCGTTGGAAACTAATTTGGATGAAGTGAGATCTATTACTAGAAAATTTAAAAATATGAAAGCCCCGGGTGATGATGGTATTTTCTACATACTTATCAAAAAACTTCCTGAGAGCTCTTTATCCTTTTTGGTTAATTTATTTAACAAATGTTTTCAATTGGCATACTTTCCAGATAAATGAAAAAAGGCCAATGTTGTTCCAATTTTGAAACCGGACAAAAATCCAGCTGAGGCTTCTAGTTATCGCCCAATAAGCAATAAGTTTGAAAAGATTATTTTAAATTGAATGATGGTTCATATTAATGACAATTCTATTTTTGCTGATAAGCAATTTGGTTTTCGCCATAGGCATTCAACCACTCATCAGTTATTAAGAGTTACGAATTTTATTCGACTCAACAAATCTGAAGGATATTCAACTAGAGTTGCTCTTCTTGATATAGAGAAAGCATTTGAAAGTGTTTGGCATGAAGGTTTGATTGTAAAATTGATGAATTTTAATTTTCCTCTGTACATTATTAAACTGATCCAAAATTATTCATCAGATCGCTCACTGCAGGTAAACTATCAGAAGAGCTGGTATTCCCCAAGGCAGCATACTGTGGACCATATTGTATAACATTTTTACTTCTGACTTACCTGATTTACCACTAGGGTGTCAAAAATCTTTGTTTGCAGATGACACGGGCCACTCTGCTAAAGGGCGAAGCCTTCGTGTCATTTGAAGTAGATTGCAAAAAAGTTTGGATATCTTCGTCACTTACTTGTAAAAATGTAAAATTACCCCGAATGCTTCCAAAAGTCAGCTTATAATTTTTCCACATTGTAGGAGATGGGATCTCTTCATAAGAATAAAACAAATAACACATTATTTAATTTTCAATCACTTCACTTTTTATTTTTCTTTTCAATTTTTTTTCACGTTTTTTTTTCACCCGTCCTTCAACACATCTTTTTCGAAACTGAGTTGTTCTCCTTCGGCATCAATTGAAGGTACCCACCAATTCTACACCTAGCTCTTTCTCTCTCTCTCCTTGTTTCTGTCAAACAACCAGTCTCCCGTTCAGTGCCCAAACTTTTTGGCTCATTAGGACTCTGTACATTAGGACTGTTCAATGGGTTGATTGTTATTGATTGTTAACGTAAATATTTAAGATCTTGTTTATTATTATTTATTCCTACATCCTTCTTCTCCCTACTCTATTTTATCATTTAGTCATTACTATTAAGCCATTATATTGTTTATATAAATTGGACATGCAAAAAAAATTCAACAAGAAACTTCTTTTAAAAAGATATTGCAATAATCCGACAGCCTCTCATATACACGAGATTATCAAAATAAGACCATATGTGCTGATGATGCATTGCTATGTACCTGAAAGAAAAGATTGATAATTAAATGATTCTTATGAGGAAATACTTACCGCAAAACTAATATTTTCAACCATAAAATAATGCCCGTAAATCGTTTGTACGAACAAGACATGCTTGCTGGAATGTATTTATTTCAGCATGTTGGTTAGACATTTATAACATGTTAAGATTACGAGTTGAAAATCTTGAAACCAAGAAACTTGACAAAAAAACAAATTGACTGATATAGCTTGCAGTCTAAAAAGGCTACCACATTATGGAATAAAAAGTAACAACCTGACAAAGAATAAAATAACTATCAAACTCATGCTTCCCTTACATTATGATGTACATGTGATGTACAGTATGATGTTTACATGTTATAACATAATCTACTGGAACCAGCCGCCAAAAATGAAGTTTGACAGGCTCCCTAACATCATTCAAATGTCAAATGTCCTCTAAGAGACGCACTCACCCACTTGAAGGTTGGATTTGTTTCTATACGATCCACCTGGATTTAATGTCCTTTAGAAGACGCACCAACCCTCTCGGAAGTTGGATTTGCTGCCAAGTAATCCACTCAGACAAAACGTCCTGTCAAAATAACATCAATGATATTCTCAAGCTAACCTCAATTACACATTCGAACTCTCTACACCAAGCAACAGCTGATCTTGGTCATGTAGTCATGGATAGAGCTTACCAGGCTCCATAATATCAATCTTGCATCAAAACCAGGAAAACGTCAACAATATTCTCATTTTATTAAATTTTACACTTTCTAACTCTATTCATAAGGCAACAACTGATCTTGTTTATGCAGTCATGGATGGAACTTACCAGGTTCCATAATATCAATCTTGCATCAAACCAGAAATACGTCAAAAAAATTTATCAGATTTTCTTAATTTACACTTTCTAACGCTATACATCAGGCAACAGTTCAGAAACGCAACAACTCAATCTAGATTGCGATTTGCTTCCACTTAGATCAACCTTCCTCTCTTGTCCACTTGGAGTTTCAATTAGCTTCCTTGCGATCCACCCGGATCAAACGTCCACTCAGAGACGCACCAACCCACTCGAAGGTTGGATTTTCTTATATATGATCCACCCGGATCTAACGTCCTTTAGAAAACGCACCAACCCTCTCGGAGGTTGGATTTGCTGCCAAGTAATCCATCCGCATCTAGTGTCCTCTCAAAAACGAACTAACCTATTCATAGATTGGATTTGCTTCCAAGTAATGTACTCAGACAAAACGTCCTGTCAAATATCATCAATGATATTTTCAAACTATCTTAAATAACACATTGGAACTCTCTACACAAAGCAACAGCTGATCTTGGTCATGGATAGAGCTTACCAGGCTCCATAATATCAATCATGCATCAAAACCAGAAAAACGACAACAATATTCTCACTTTATCATATCTTACACTTTCTAACTCTATTCATAAGGCAACAACTGATCTTGGTCACGCAGTCATGGATGGAACTTACCAGGTTCCATAAAATCAATCTTGCATCAAAACCAGGAAAACGTCAACAATATTCTCACTTTATCTTATCTTACACTTTCTAACTCTATTCATAAGGCAACAACTGATCTTGGTCACGCAGTCATGGATGGAACTTACCAGGTTCCATAAAATCAATCTTGCATCAAAACCAGGAAAACGTCAACAATATTCTCACTTTATATCATCTTACACTTTCTAACTCTGTTCATAAGGCAACAACTGATCTTGGTCACGCAGTCATGGATGGAGCTTACCAGGTTCCATAAAATCAATCTTGCATCAAAACCAGGAAAACGTCAACAATATTCTCACTTTATCTCATCTTACACTTTCTAACTCTATTCATAAGGCAACAACTGATCTTGGTCACGCAGTCATGGATGGAACTTACCAGGTTCCATAAAATCAATCTTGCATCACAACCAGAAACACGTCAAAAAATTATCAGATTTTCTCAATTTACACTTTCTAACGCTATACATCAGGCAACAGTTCAGAAACGCATCAACTCAATCTAGATTGCGAATTGCTTCCACTTAGATCAACCTTCCTCTCTTGTCCACTTGGAGTTTCATTTAGCTTCCTTGCGATCCACCCGGATCAAACGTCCACTCAGAGATGCACCAACCCACTCGAAGGTTGGATTTGTTTATATATGATTCACCCGGATCTAACGCCCTTTAGAAGACGCACCAACCCTCTCGGAGGTTGGATTTGCTGCCAAGTAATCCATCCGCATCTAGTGTCCTCTCAAAAACGAACTAACCTATTCATAGATTGAATTTGCTTCCAAGTAATGTACTCAGACAAAACGTCCTGTCAAATATCATCAATGATATTTTCAAACTATCTTAAATAACACATTGGAACTCTCTACACGAAGCAACAGCTGATCTTGGTCATGGATAGAGCTTACCAGGCTCCATAATATCAATCATGCATCAAAACCAGAAAAACGACAACAATATTCTCACTTTATCATATCTTACACTTTCTAACTCTATTCATAAGGCAACAACTGATCTTGGTCACGCAGTCATGGATGGAACTTACCAGGTTCCATAAAATCAATCTTGCATCAAAACCAGGAAAACGTCAACAATATTCTCACTTTATCTTATCTTACACTTTCTAACTCTATTCATAAGGCAACAACTGATCTTGGTCACGCAGTCATGGATGGAACTTACCAGGTTCCATAAAATCAATCTTGCATCAAAACCAGGAAAACGTCAACAATATTCTCACTTTATCTCATCTTACACTTTCTAACTCTGTTCATAAGGCAACAACTGATCTTGGTCACGCAGTCATGGATGGAACTTACCAGGTTCCATAAAATCAATCTTGCATCAAAACCAGGAAAACGTCAACAATATTCTCACTTTAGCTCATCTTACACTTTCCAACTCTATTCATAAGGCAACAACTGATCTTGGTCACGCAGTCATGGATGGAACTTACCAGGTTCCATAAAATCAATCTTGCATCAAAACCAGAAACACGTCAACAATATTCTCACTTTATCTCATCTTACACTTTCTAACTCTGTTCATAAGGCAACAACTGATCTTGGTCACGCAGTCATGGATGGAACTTTCCAGGTTCCATAAAATCAATCTTGCATCAAAACCAGGAAAACGTCAACAATATTCTCACTTTATCTCATCTTACACTTTCCAACTCTATTCATAAGGCAACAACTGATCTTGGTCACGCAGTCATGGATGGAACTTACCAGGTTCCATAAAATCAATCTTGCATCAAAACCAGAAACACGTCAAAAAAATTTATCAGATTTTCTCAATTTACACTTTTTAACGCTATACATCAGGCAACAGTTCAGAAACGCATCAACTCAATCTAGATTGCGAATTGCTTCCACTTAGATCAACCTTCCTCTCTTGTCCACTTGGAGTTTCATTTAGCTTCCTTGCGATCCACCCGGATCAAACGTCCACTCAAAGACGCACCAACCCACTCGAAGGTTGGATTTGTTTATATATGATTCACCCGGATCTAACGTCCTTTAGAAGACGCACCAACCCTCTCGGAGGTTGGATTTGCTGCCAAGTAATCCATCCGCATCTAGTGCCCTCTCAAAAACGAACTAACCTATTCATAGATTGAATTTGCTTCCAAGTAATGTACTCAGACAAAACGTCCTGTCAAATATCATCAATGATATTTTCAAACTATCTTAAATAACACATTGGAACTCTCTACACAAAGCAACAGCTGATCTTGGTCATGGATAGAGCTTACCAGGCTCCATAATATCAATCATGCATCAAAACCAGGAAAACGTCAACAATATTCTCACTTTATCTCATCTTACACTTTCTAACTCTGTTCATAAGGCAACAACTGATCTTGGTCACGCAGTCATGGATGGAACTTACCAGGTTCCATAAAATCAATCTTGCATCAAAACCAGGAAAACGTCAACAATATTCTCACTTTATCTCATCTTACACTTTCTAACTCTATTCATAAGGCAACAACTGATCTTGGTCACGCAGTCATGGATGGAACATACCAGGTTCCATAATATCAATCTTGCATCAAAACCAGGAAAACGTCAACAATATTCTCGGTTTACCTCATCTTACACTTTCTAACTCTATTCATAAGGCAACAACTGATCTTGGTCACGCAGTCATGGATGGAACTTACCAGGTTCCAAAATATCAATCTTGCGTCAAAACCAGGAAAACGTCAACAATATTCTCACTTTATCTCATCTTACACTTTCTAACTCTGTTCATAAGGCAACAACTGATCTTGGTCACGCAGTCATGGATGGAACTTACCAGGTTCCATAAAATCAATCTTGCATCAAAACCAGGAAAACGTCAACAATATTCTCACTTTAGCTCATCTTACACTTTCCAACTCTATTCATAAGGCAACAACTGATCTTGGTCACGCAGTCATGGATGGAACTTTCCAGGTTCCATAAAATCAATCTTGCATCAAAACCAGGAAAACGTCAACAATATTCTCACTTTATCTCATCTTACACTTTCTAACTCTGTTCATAAGGCAACAACTGATCTTGGTCACGCAGTCATGGATGGAACTTACCAGGTTCCATAAAATCAATCTTGCATCAAAACCAGGAAAACGTCAACAATATTCTCACTTTATCTCATCTTACACTTTCTAACTCTGTTCATAAGGCAACAACTGATCTTGGTCACGCAGTCATGGATGGAACTTACCAGGTTCCATAAAATCAATCTTGCATCAAAACCAGGAAAACATCAACAATATTCTCACTTTATCTCATCTTACACTTTCTAACTCTGTTCATAAGGCAACAACTGATCTTGGTCACGCAGTCATGGATGGAACTTACCAGGTTCCATAAAATCAATCTTGCATCAAAACCAGGAAAACGTCAACAATATTCTCACTTTAGCTCATCTTACACTTTCCAACTCTATTCATAAGGCAACAACTGATCTTGGTCACGCAGTCATGGATGGAACTTTCCAGGTTCCATAAAATCAATCTTGCATCAAAACCAGGAAAACGTCAACAATATTCTCACTTTATCTCATCTTACACTTTCCAACTCTATTCATAAGGCAACAACTGATCTTGGTCACGCAGTCATGGATGGAACTTACCAGGTTCCATAAAATCAATCTTGCATCAAAACCAGAAACACGTCAAAAAAATTTATCAGATTTTCTCAATTTACACTTTCTAACGCTATACATCAGGCAACAGTTCAGAAACGCAACAACTCAATCTAGATTGCGGTTTGCTTCCACTAAGATCAACCTTCCTCTCTTGTCCACTTGGATTTTCGATTAGCTTCCTTGCGATCCACCCGGATCAAACGTCCACTCAGAGACGCACCAACCCACTCGAAGGTTGGATTTGTTTATATATGATCCACCCGGATCTAACGTCCTTTAGAAGACGCACCAACTCTCTCGGAGGTTGGATTTGCTGCCAAGTAATCCATCCGCATATATTGTCCTCTCAAAAACGAACTAACTTATTCATAGATTGGAATTGCTTCCAAGTAATGTACTCAGACAAAACGTCCTGTCAAATGTCATGAATGATATTTTCAAACTATCCTAAATAACACATTGGAACTCTCTACACAAAGCAACAGCTGATCTTGGTCATGGATAGAGCTTACCAGGCTCCATAATATCAATCATGCATCAAAACCAGGAAAACGTCAACAATATTCTCACCTTATCTCATCTTACACTTTCTAACTCTATTCATAAGGCAACAACTGATCTTGGTCACGCAGTCATGGATGGAACTTACCAGGTTCCATAAAATCAATCTTGCATCAAAACCAGGAAAACGTCAACAATATTCTCACTTTATCTCATCTTACACTTTCTAACTCTGTTCATAAGGCAACAACTGATCTTGGTCACGCAGTCATGGATGGAACTTACCAGGTTCCCTAAAATCAATCTTGCATCAAAACCAGGAAAACGTCAACAATATTCTCACTTTATCTCATCTTACACTTTCTAACTCTATTCATAAGGCAACAACTGATCTTGGTCACGCAGTCATGGATGGAACATACCAGGTTCCATAATATCAATCTTGCATCAAAACCAGGAAAACGTCAACAATATTCTCGGTTTACCTCATCTTACACTTTCTAACTCTATTCATAAGGCAACAACTGATCTTGGTCACGCAGTCATGGATGGAACTTACCAGGTTCCATAATATCAATCTTGCGTCAAAACCAGGAAAACGTCAACAATATTCTCACTTTATCTCATCTTACACTTTCTAACTCTGTTCATAAGGCAACAACTGATCTTGGTCACGCAGTCATGGATGGAACTTACCAGGTTCCATAAAATCAATCTTGCATCAAAACCAGGAAAACGTCAACAATATTCTCACTTTATCTCATCTTACACTTTCTAACTCTGTTCATAAGGCAACAACTGATCTTGGTCACGCAGTCATGGATGGAACTTACCAGGTTCCATAAAATCAATCTTGCATCAAAACCAGGAAAACATCAACAATATTCTCACTTTATCTCATCTTACACTTTCTAACTCTGTTCATAAGGCAACAACTGATCTTGGTCACGCAGTCATGGATGGAACTTACCAGGTTCCATAAAATCAATCTTGCATCAAAACCAGGAAAACGTCAACAATATTCTCACTTTATCTCATCTTACACTTTCTAACTCTGTTCATAAGGCAACAACTGATCTTGGTCACGCAGTCATGGATGGAACTTACCAGGTTCCATAAAATCAATCTTGCATCAAAACCAGGAAAACGTCAACAATATTCTCACTTTATCTCATCATACACTTTCTAACTCTGTTCATAAGGCAACAACTGATCTTGGTCACGCAGTCATGGATGGAACTTACCAGGTTCCATAAAATCAATCTTGCATCAAAACCAGGAAAACGTCAACAATATTCTTACTTTATCTCATCTTACACTTTCTAACTCTGTTCATAAGGCAACAACTGATCTTGGTCACGCAGTCATGGATGGAACTTACCAGGTTCCATAAAATCAATCTTGCATCAAAACCAGGAAAACATCAACAATATTCTCACTTTATCTCATCTTACACTTTCTAACTCTGTTCATAAGGCAACAACTGATCTTGGTCACGCAGTCATGGATGGAACTTACCAGGTTCCATAAAATCAATCTTGCATCAAAACCAGGAAAACGTCAACAATATTCTCACTTTATCTCATCTTACACTTTCCAACTCTATTCATAAGGCAACAACTGATCTTGGTCACGCAGTCATGGATGGAACTTACCAGGTTCCATAAAATCAATCTTGCATCAAAACCAGAAACACGTCAAAAAAATTTATCAGATTTTCTCAATTTACACTTTCTAACGCTATACATCAGGCAACAGTTCAGAAACGCAGCAACTCATTCTAGATTGCGAATTGCTTCCACTTAGATCAACCTTCCTCTCTTGTCCACTTGGAGTTTCATTTAGCTTCCTTGCGATCCACCCGGATCAAACGTCCACTCAGAGACGCACCAACCCACTCGAAGGTTGGATTTGTTTATATATGATCCACCCGGATCTAACGTCCTTTAGAAAACGCACCAACCCTCTCGGAGGTTGGATTTGCTGCCAAGTAATCTATCCGCATCTAGTGTCCTCTCAAAAACGAACTAACCTATTCATAGATTGGATTTGCTTCCCAGTAATGTACTCAGACAAAACGTCCTGTCAAATATCATCAATGATATTTTCAAACTATCTTAAATAACACATTGGAACTCTCTACACAAAGCAACAGCTGATCTTGGTCATGGATAGAGCTTACCAGGCTCCATAATATCAATCATGCATCAAAACCAGGAAAACGTCAACAATATTCTCACCTTATCTCATCTTACACTTTCTAACTCTATTCATAAGGCAACAACTGATCTTGGTCACGCAGTCATGGATGGAACTTACCAGGTTCCATAAAATCAATCTTGCATCAAAACCAGGAAAACGTCAACAATATTCTCACTTTATCTCATCTTACACTTTCTAACTCTGTTCATAAGGCAACAACTGATCTTGGTCACGCAGTCATGGATGGAACTTACCAGGTTCCTAAAATCAATCTTGCATCAAAACCAGAAAACGTCAACAATATTCTCACTTTATCTCATCTTACACTTTCTAACTCTATTCATAAGGCAACAACTGATCTTGGTCACGCAGTCATGGATGGAACATACCAGGTTCCCTAAAATCAATCTTGCATCAAAACCAGGAAAACGTCAACAATATTCTCACTTTATCTCATCTTACACTTTCTAACTCTATTCATAAGGCAACAACTGATCTTGGTCACGCAGTCATGGATGGAACTTACCAGGTTCCATAATATCAATCTTGCATCAAAACCAGGAAAACGTCAACAATATTCTCACTTTATCTCATCTTACACTTTCTAACTCTATTCATAAGGCAACAACTGATCTTGGTCACGCAGTCATGGATGGAACTTACCAGGTTCCATAATATCAATCTTGCATCAAAACCAGGAAAACGTCAACAATATTCTCACTTTATCTCATCTTACACTTTCTAACTCTATTCATAAGGCAACAACTGATCTTGGTCACGCAGTCATGGATGGAACATACCAGGTTCCCTAAAATCAATCTTGCATCAAAACCAGGAAAACGTCAACAATATTCTCACTTTATCTCATCTTACACTTTCTAACTCTGTTCATAAGGCAACAACTGATCTTGGTCACGCAGTCATGGATGGAACTTACCAGGTTCCCTAAAATCAATCTTGCATCAAAACCAGGAAAACGTCAACAATATTCTCACTTTATCTCATCTTACACTTTCTAACTCTATTCATAAGGCAACAACTGATCTTGGTCACGCAGTCATGGATGGAACATACCAGGTTCCCTAAAATCAATCTTGCATCAAAACCAGGAAAACGTCAACAATATTCTCACTTTATCTCATCTTACACTTTCTAACTCTATTCATAAGGCAACAACTGATCTTGGTCACGCAGTCATGGATGGAACTTACCAGGTTCCATAATATCAATCTTGCATCAAAACCAGGAAAACGTCAACAATATTCTCAGTTTATGTTATCTTACACTTTCTAACTCTATTCATAAGGCAACAACCGATCTTGGTCACGCAGAATGGATGGAACTTACCAGGTTCCATAATATCAATCTTGCATCAAAACCAGAAAACGTCAACAATATTCTCATTTTATCTCATCTTACACTTTCTAACTCTATTTATAAGGCAACAACTGATCTTGGTCACGCAGAGATGGATGGAACTTACCAGGTTCCATAATATCAATCCTACATCAAACCAGAAAAACGTCAAAAAATTTATCATATTTTTAATTTACACTTTCTTACGCTATATACATAAGGAAACAGTTCAGAAACGCAACAACTCAATCTAGATTGCGATTTGCTTCCACTTAGATCAACCTTCCTCTCTTGTCCACTTGGAGTTTCGATTAGCTTCCTTGCGATCACGGAAGCTAATCCACCCGGATCAAACGTCATCTCAGAGACGCACCAACCCACTCGAATGTTGGATTTGTTTCTATATGATCCACCCGGATCTAACGTCCTTAGAAGACGCACCAACCCTCTCGGAGGTTGGATTTGCTTCCAAGTAATCCACTTAGACAAGTCCTATCAAATATAATCAATGATATTTTCAAATTATCTTAAATAACACATTCGAACTCTATACCCAAAGCTGGTGAAAGCTGAAACATATTTTTTTTCTAAATATTTGATTAATTGTCTTCCATTGTTTAACTTGATACAAATTACGAACAAAGTATTCGAAAGCTCCTAACTAATGTAGTATAATCGTTTTGCAATTAAGATGTTATTATTAAGTGCCATACAACTTCTCTAAACTTCCATTTATTGACTTGAAGATTCCACCTGCTGCTTATAAACCATCTTTTGAACATCCCCTTTGCTGGCCCTGGGATGAAGTATTATATGCAGAAATCAATATTTATGCGCACATTTTTATGCAGTGAAAAAGATTTATCCCATATCTTTGCGTTATCGGGTCCAATCTGCGTAATGGTAAACACCATTAAAGTTACTCAATAATATGCTATATCATTGACAGCCCTGTTGTGGGACTTTTTATTTAAACCGCAACCACACCACAAAATAAATCGAAAACTAAACAAAAGTCTTCAGTAGCCCTGCGTAGCAATCATTTTCAGATTTCTATTGAACCTGTTTTGCTGGTCTGTTAACACAACAGCCTTTCGCATCATTCGTGCAAAAAACTTGACATCATGAAAATGTATATAACAATTAAATAAAACAAGAATCAACAAGTATTTATTCAGCCGAATGCACCGTAGGTACACACCCTCGTTCTATAGGTAGATTGATGGTGCATCGAAAATTATAACAGTCGTAGCCGAAATCGTAGCTGAAGCGTAGTAGTAGATAAATGTATCGCACTTACCCTTTGCGCCATTGTAGGAGATGGGATCTCTTCATAAGAATAAAACAAATAACACATTATTTAATTTTCAATCACTTCACTTTTTATTTTTCTTTTCAATTTTTTTTCACGTTTTTTTTCACCCGTCCTTCAACACATCTTTTTCGAAACTGAGTTGTTCTCCTTCGGCATCAATTGAAGGTACCCACCAATTCTACACCTAGCTCTTTCTCTCTCTCTCCTTGTTTCTGTCAAACAACCAGTCTCCCGTTCAGTGCCCAAACTTTTTGGCTCATTAGGACTCTGTACATTAGGACTGTTCAATGGGTTGATTGTTATTGATTGTTAACGTAAATATTTAAGATCTTGTTTATCATTATTTATTCCTAGCCGAGAGCTTCTTATTTGAAATCTTCTAGTAGGACTTCTGCTAGATCAAAAATTAACTTTTAAAAGTCACATTGAAGGCTTTCAAGCCAAATGTAACAAATATATTAAGTGTCTATTCTATATCCACTTATAAACAGAAAATAAAATCTTTTTCTTAAGAACAAACTTTTGATTTACAAACAATTTTTTAGACCAGCCATGTTGTATGCTGTGCCAATATGGACTAGTTGCTGCAATACATGAAAGAAGGCACTTCAGAGGATTCAAAATAAAATTTTGAAAATGATTTTGGAGTACCAATGAACTTCATTGAATTTCTAATATTGAGACATTGCAACAAATGTCCAACAACATAATTTCCAATTTTATACAAAAATCGTTGCAATCTTCTATTTCAACGATTAGCTCCTTGTACCCTTAGTATAAATTAGGTTATGTTTATTTTAAGTTGAAAACATTGTAATTCCTACATGGTTCAATTCAATCAGAGGAAAAATCCTAACTGCCAGAGGCAATTGAATTGTAACATAAAATGTAACATAGCAAATAAGGATGATAGTGTTCAGAAAACACGGAACACCTAGTCTAAGAGATGAATGATAATTAGCAAATAAAATTAGTCAAAAAAAATAACGGTTATTCGTTGCTTTTTTATTGAGATTGGAGCATCTGAAAATGTGAGGTAAAATTAATTTGAATTCTGTACAGTTTTATCTTAACGTATGCCTTTTTTTTCGTTACAGTTACTCCACAGATAACAGATACTTAAGCTAGAACAAATTTTAGTGAAAATCCTGTGTAAACTTTTGAATTGATGTACACATTGACGAACGCAACAGATTAGCAAGAGTTGAAGGCAGCCGATACGTTTTACAGTCGTAATTAGGCTGCGTTACACATAGAAATTAGGCCAGGCCTCTAATAGAAATGATCGGCGCACCACCTCCAAATGATTCCAAATTGCATTCCAAATGTTCGATACATTTGAATCAATGGTTGAGGATCTACACGTATCTGATACATAGGGACACGGCAGGTATTTTCGTCTGTTCGTCATATAGTCTCGAAAACCAATAAAAGAGACGCTTTTTTGTAAAACTCATACGTACCAAATCGTAAGCTCAGGAGAAACGTTCTGCTATAGTGGAGTTCTAGCAAATGTACGTTGCTTTCGTTGGTTTTAGTCCCTACGACGATGGACGGAAATACCTGCCGTGTCCCTACCAGCATTTTTTTTTTTTTTTTTTTTTTTTTTTTTTAACTAATTTTGTTTGCTAATTATTTAATACATGCATTCATCTCTTAGACTAGGTGTTCCGTGTTTTCTTAACACTATCATCCTTATTTGCTATGTTACGCTTTTAGTTATTATTAATACATTTCAATTGCCTCTAGCAGTTAGAATTTTTCCTCTGGTTGAATTGAACCATGTAGGAATTACAATGTTTTCTATACTTAAACTAAACTTAACCTATTTTACACTAAGGGTACAAGGAGTTAATCGTTGTAATAGAAGATTGCAACGATTTTGTCTAAAATTGAAATTATTTTGTTGGACATTTGTTGCAATGTCTCAATATTAGAAATTCTATGAAGTTCATTGTTACCATACCACAGAGGCAACATCTGAATCATTTTCAATTTTTTTTTATGAATCCTCTGATTTACCTTCTTTCTGGTATTGCAGCAACCAGTCCATATTGGCACAGCATACAACATGGCAGGTCTAAAATTTGTTTGTAAATCAAAAGTTTGTTCTTAAGACAAAGTTTTGATTTTCTGTTTATAAGTGGATATATTCACTTAATATATTTGTTACATTTGGCTTGAAGGCCTTCAATGTGACTTTTAAAAGTTATTTTTGTCCTAAGTGCTAAATATTTAGCTTCACTAGACCAATTAATTGGAACCCCATTCATAGTGACAATATGTCTGCTAGAAGGTTTCAAATAAGAAGCTCTCGGCTTATGTGGGAAAATTATAAGCTGAATTTTGGAAGCATTCGGGAAATTTTCCATTTTTGTAAGTAAGTGGAGAAACTTTTTTGCAATCTACTACAGATGACACGAAGGCTTCGCCCTTTGGCTGAAAGGCCAGTGTCATCTGCAAACAAAGATTTTTGAAACCCCGGGGGGTAAATCTGGTAGAAGTAAAAATGTTATACAATATGGGCCCCAGTATGCTGCCTTGGGGAACACCAGCCCTTACAGGTAATCTATCAGATTTAGTATTCTGATAGTTTACCTGCAGTGAGCGATCTGATAAATAATTTTGGATCAGTTTAATAATGTACAGAGGAAAATTAAAATTCATCAATTTTACAATCAAACCTTCATGCCAAACACTGTCAAATGCTTTCTCTATATCAAGAAGAGCAACTCCAGTCGAATATCCTTCAGATTTGTTGAGCCGAATTAAGTTCGTAACTCTTAATAACTGATGAGTGGTTGAATGCCCATGGCGAAAACCAAATTGCTCATCAGCAAAAATAGAATTGTCATTAATATGAACCATCATTCTATTTAAAATAATCTTTTCAAACAGTTTGCTTATTGAAGAAAGCAAACTGATTGGGCGATAACTAGAAGCCTCAGCTGGATTTTTGTCCGGCTTCAAAATTGGAACAATTTTGGCGTTTTTCCATTTATCTGGAAAGTATGCCAATTGAAAACATTTGTTAAATAAATTAACCAAAAGGATAAAGAGCTCTCAGGAAGTTTTGATAAGTATGTAGAAAATACCATCATCACCTGGGGCTTTCATATTTTAAATTTTCTAGTAATAGATCTCACTTCATCCAAATTAGTTCCTAACGAAGGGTCAAAACATTCTCTTGATTGAGAATGTCTTCGAAGCTCCGTGTAAGTTGATCCTCAATTAGATTAGTGAGACCTAGACTAAAATTATGAGCACTCTCGAACTGCTGAGCAAGTTTTTGAGCCTTTTCGCCATTTGTTAATAAAATTTTATTTCCCTCTTTAAGCGCTGGAATTGGCTTTTGAGGTTTTTTAAAAAGAATTTTTGATAATTTCCAAAATGGTTTCGAATTGGGATCCAACTTCGAGACATTATTTTCAAAGTTGGTGTCTCAGAATAGCGAAACGTTTTTTAATTTCATTTTGCAAATCTCGCCAATAACTTTCAACGCGGGATCGCGAGTTCTTTGGTATTGCCTTCTTCTCACATTTTTAAGACGGATCAGTAGCTGAAGATCGTCGTCAATAATAATGGAGTTGAATTTAACTTCACATTTCGGAATTGCAATGCCTCTGGCTTCGACAATTAAATTTGTCAAAGATATGAGAGCATTATCAATATCACTTTTGGTATCGAGAGGAATATCAACATCAAAATGCCTATCGATATACGTTTTGAGAGAATCCCAACAGCCCTATGATAATTAAAAATAGAGGTGATTGGATTATAAATGGTTTTGTGAGATTTCAAATGTCACAGGAAGGTGATCAGAGTCAAAGTCAGCATGAGTTACCAATTGGCCACACAGCTGACTTGAATCCGTTAAAACTAAATCAATTGTAGAAGGATTTCGACTGGAAGAAAAACAAGTTGGTCCATTGGGATATTGAATAGTATAATATCCCGCAGAACAATCTTCAAATAAAATTTTACCATTGGAATTGCTTTGAGCATTATTCCATGAACGGTGTTTGGCATTGAAGTCACCAATTACGAAGAATTTTGATTTGTTGCGAGTCATAATTTGAAGATCAGCTTTCAACAAATTCTTTTGCTGCCCATTGCATTGAAAAGGCAAGTAGGCTGCAATGAAGGAAAATTGACCAAAATTTGTTTCAACAGAAACTCCCAAGGTTTCAAAAACTTTGGTTTCAATCAGAATCAGAACGTCGGCTCCAGGGGCACGTTCACCTCAATTCGGGAGATTTGTGCCATCGCCTTCACAGCCTTTCTCATCACGCACCTGACGGAAAAGGAAGTGAACAAAAATGAAAGGAAATATGGATGGGAGAAAAATGGGAAGTTTGGGAAAGGTACCCTTGAAGAGGGCATACAACGTATACAACACGTACAAAAGCTCATAGCTCCTTACCACAACGGGTTATGAACAACAGAATACTTTGAAGGTTCAGGTTTCTGTAGTCAATTTCACTTAGTAAGTGTTTACCAAATATTTGGAAACGCAGTTGCGCATAAACTGGGCAGTTACATATCAGATGATAAGAAGTTCCATAATCGGATTCACAACCATCACAGACAAAAGATTCAACACGTTGAATATTTGCCATGTGATAGTTGAGTCGACAGTGACCTGTCAAGGCCTTGACTAAGACACTGCAATTCTGTTTAGACAGATTAGCTAAATAGTTAGCTACTAACGGAGATGGCTCTCGGATATACAATTTTGTTTGTCGACATGAATCCAAACTACTCCAATACCGTTTGTGCTGAGTGGAAGCCCAAGAGCTAATCAAACGCTTCACCCAACACTTAGATATTGGAATAGCTGGCTCAGGACCAACAAAGTCTTGTGATGCTCCAGTGCGAGCTAACTCATCAGCCAATTCGTTTCCAGCTATGGAAGAATGGCCAGGTACCCATATAAGGTGCAATGTATTAACTGAATTCAGTTCCTCTATTTGAGTTCGACATGCGATTACTAACTTCGACCTTGAGTTGGCCGAAGCGAGGGCTTTGATAGCTGCTTGACTATCTGAACAGAAGTATATTACTTTGCCCATTATGTGCTTCTGCAGTGCGGATTGCACTCCACATAATGGCAAATATTTCCGCTTGAAAGACAGTGCAGTGTCTACCCAGTGAGTGGGACTGTTCCAATCTTAGCTCACGCGAGTAGACACCTGCACCTGCTCTACCTTCGAAGAGGGAGCCGTCAGTATAACAAACAATGCTGTCCGACATACTTCTCTCCAAATAGCCAGATGTCCACTCATCCCGCGAGGGGAATTGTGTTGAAAATGTCTTATAAGGAAAACTACTAGCGAGTGTGAGATCACTTGGAGCGAGGGACTGTTCTGTCCCAATCAACCATGAGTTGTAACAACGAAGTGTGTGTAGAACTGCGGTTTACAGGATTCTCTTCCATGAAACCGAGAACCCATAATCGGTAAGTACAAGAAAGTGCTTCTTGTTTGAGATGTATGTGTAGTGGGACACCGTCGCAAAGAACCTCGAGCGCAGCCGTGGAGTCGAAGAGAACGCACCAGTCATTGCCATTAGGCACATCCTTTGAAGATGGCCTAATTTAGACTGAATTGTCCTCACTTCACCCTTTTGCCACCACACAAGACATCCATAAGCCAAAATTGGTCGTACAACTGTTGTGTAAATCCATTTGATATATTTAGGTTTAAGACCCCAAGTTTTACCAAAAGTTCGTCGGCATTGGCCGAAAGCCATACACGTTTTTTGACTCTGAACTCAATGTTAGGTGTCCACGAGAGCTTGGAATCAAGAATTAGTCCCACATACTTTACTTGATCCGTTATAATGATTTCAGAGTCAAAAGATGTAATGGGCGAATACCATTACGGTTACGTTTTTCCGTGAAAAGTACAATAGATGTTTTATTCGGATTAACCGAAAGGCCATATTGGCGACACCAACTTTCGACTGCCTGAAGAGCGTTTTGCATCAGGTCGAATAAAGTAGTAATACACAAACCGACTATCAATATTAGATAGTCGTCGGCAAATCCATAGGTAGGAAAACCGCCATTATTGAGTAATCTCAATAGCGTATCTGCAACGAGGTTCCACAAAAGTGGAGATAATACTCCCCCTTGGGGGCAGCCACATACACTTAATTTCCTAATCGCTGCTTGACGTAATGTCGAGTAGAGATGTCGGTTTTTAAGCATCTGGTGAATCCATTTGGTAATTATATTAGGTAGCCCATGACAACGTGCGGCTTCCAATATTGCATCGAAAGACACGTTGTCAAAAGCACCCTCAATATCTAAGAACGCACCCAAGCATGATTGCTTTTGAGCAAATGCTTTTTCGATGTCGTAGACAACCTTGTGTAGAAGAGTCACGGTGGACTTTCCAGATTGGTAAGCATGTTGATTAACATGAAGAGGCATGTTTGCCAAACAGTCATCACGAATGTGATGATCGATAATACGTTCTAAGCATTTCAGAAGAAATGAGGTCAGACTGATGGGTCTAAAACTCTTTGCTTCTTCATACGAAGCACGTCCTCCTTTTGGGATAAACTTTACAGTGACATCCCGCCAGGATATGGGAATATACCCAGTAGCAAAACTGCATACTAAAAATTTTTTCAAAACATGTTTGATATGCTCAAAACCCTTCTGAAGAAGAACGGGATAGATCCCATCTTCCCTGGAGATTTGTAAGGAGCAAAACTATTAAGAGCCCATTGAATCGATTCAGTAGTTATGATTCTACGAGCCTGAGCCCAAGACCCATAACTACATGAAAAGACATCAGGAACATCCGAAGATGCTATATCTACACATCCGGGGAAGTGTGTATCAAATAAGTGCTCTAACGCTTCTTCGTCAGAAGAAGTGTAGTCGCCATTTGGCTTGCGAATTTCGCCAACTTGGAAATCCTTGGATCTCGCAAGAATTTTATTCAATCGACTGGCTTCACTCAAATTGGAAACATTTGCACAGAGGTTTTTCCAGCCGGATCGTTCAGCAGATCGTAGAGCCTTCTTGTAAGCTTTGCGAGCCAACTTGAAAGAATCCGTCCCTGCTGAATGGCGTCTGTTCCAACTCCTTCTACACTGCTTCCTGAGCTTAGCCAAATCGGAATTCCACCACGGGGTTCCTCTTGAGGTTTTCACAGAACGCAAGGGGCAAGCTTCTTCAAAAGCTTCCACGATATGCAACGTTGTAGTATCAACGGCATCATCCAAGTCGGTAGGAGTTTCAATGGATGGTAGATATCCATGAAATTTTGTCGAGAGCAACTCTGTATAGAGATCCCAGTTGGTTGAACGGGGATTTCTAAAACGCAAGGTCTGCGAAGAAACATTCAACTGATCAAAATAGATGTAGCGATGATCAGATATAGATTCCTCATCTGACACATGCCAATTCGTCAACTCGTGACTGATTCTATTGGAACAGAGAGTTATGTCTAATACTTCTGCTCTATTAGATACCATAAAGGTTGGGCGATTGCCTATGTTAAGTAAACCAAGTTCGGTACTACTTAAGTATTCCATCAAGCTGGAGCCTCTCAGATTGATATCCGAGCTACCCCAGATGATGTGATGAGCATTAGCATCACTGCCGACAATTAGCGGAAGGCCTTTTGAAGTGCAATATATGACAACTCGTTTGAAAGCATCCGTAGGGGATGGTTCATCATGTGGTAAATAAACCGAACAATAGACGTATTTCCTGACGGGGGTTCCGCCAGTTGCATCAATTGTGACGGCACATACATCTCTGGTTGTTAGTTCAGAGATAAGTGTAGCAACGATAGCATTGTTAACAAGTACACATGCACGCGGCATTGATCGAGAGTTTGCCATTTCATTACTGAAAGCAGCAAAAACCGGGTTCACTAGGTTTCCTAGGTAGAAGCTACCCTTGCGAAAATAGGGTTCCTGCACCAAAGCCACTTGGGATTTGCCATTTTGCATAAGTCTACAAAGATTAATCGTTGCTGTTCTTTTGTGCTGAAGATTGATTTGAGCTATCCTAACTGTAGCCATTACGAATTACGATAATACACTCCACAACTTCAACATTTATGTGAACAGCAACGATGAAACCAAGTCGGTATCGTATCAAGAACGTCAAGGACGAAACACAGAGTACACTGTGAAAAACGCATAAAGCGAATCCATATAGGTGACAATTAGATGAAAAACTAAAACATACTCATGATCCCACCCTTATTTAACCTCAAGTTGAGATTGAATAAGAGTAGCTGATTATTCCGGAGAAGCAAAAGTCAACTACGCCATAGCTCCGGTTAGCGCAATAAGGGCTCAATACTGTGAAGGGTGCCCTGGTGCTTCACAGGCTCCGTTAGCGGTTAGGTTCTTTTTAGACCCCCCTAACCATTCATTCATAGGCACGGTAAGCATAAAGCCGCATCACACCAAGAATTAGGGGTCACCTGTATGGTGGACTTTTACCACTGGAACAGGCAATCCGTAGCGTTATTCTTAGCCAGACAACCGGCTGCCGACACCACACGGCTATCTAGGCTGTTCGTGAGGAGAAGTTGACATTGACTTTACGTCAACTCTCAATGTGGCCGAACAGCCGAACGACTGGAAGAAAAACAAGTTGGTCCATTGGGATATTGAATAGTATAATATCCCGCAGAACAATCTTCAAATAAAATTTTACCATTGGAATTGCTTTGAGCATTATTCCATGAACGGTGTTTGGCATTGAAGTCACCAATTACGAAGAATTTTGATTTGTTGCGAGTCATAATTTGAAGATCAGCTTTCAACAAATTCTTTTGCTGCCCATTGCATTGAAAAGGCAAGTAGGCTGCAATGAAGGAAAATTGACCAAAATTTGTTTCAACAGAAACTCCCAAGGTTTCAAAAACTTTGGTTTCAAACGAAGAAAACAATTTATGTTTGATACGTCTATTAATGACAATGGCGACCCCACCACAGGCGCTGTCAAGACGATCATTTCTGTAGATAAAATAGTTTGGATCTCGTTTAATGGAGAGTCCTGGTTTTAAATACGTTTCAGTTATAATGGCAATATGCACATTATGAACTGAAAGGAAGTTGAATAATTCATCTTCCTTACCCTTTAGAGAGCGGGCATTCCAATTTAGAACTTTCACACAATTATTTGGATCCATTGAAACGGAGTCCGATAACAATTTTTGTGTGTACTTTATACCAACCTGAACAGCTTCAGGAATGGTATTTGCTTTGAACATTGCATCAATCATGTGATGCAAATTGTTCAGTTAAAAAATCAAAATCGGAAGCAGTCATGCTACCTGAATCGGCAACATGACCGTTATTTTCCGTTGGGACATGGGTATAAACCTCATTTTGAGAAGAGAAATTTGGTCTACCAGCAGCGATGTTTGCATACGTAGGTACATTGGAAAAATTGGAATTTACTGAAGTGCTTGCTACCCGTTGACGAGCGGCAAAATTTGTTTGTGAATTGTGGTGGGTATGAATTGCTCGACCGGTAACCGGTTTCGAAATTTGAGCATTTGAAAAATTTCTACCCGTCGAATCTGGGATCCGATTGGAATTTCCCGTCATTAATTTTGCTCGGGAATTCAAAACTTTTTTGCGTGAAGGGCATTCCCAGAAATTGGATTTATGATTGCCCCCACAGTTTGCGCACTTAAATTTATTGGAATCTTCTCTCACAGGACATACGTCCTTGGCGTGAGAGGTTCCACCACAAATCATGCATTTAGCATCCATGTGACAATGTTTGGTTCCATGACCCCACTTTTGGCACTTACGGCACTGGGTAGGGTTTTGGAAACACGGACATGAGACATAATACAGGCCTTTTCCAAACTTTTCATATTATTTAGTTCACTTTTGTTAAAATGAACTAAATAAAATTCTTGAGAAATGCCCCTCTGGGAAGTACCAGAATGGGATTTCTTTTTCATCTTAATTACTTGGACTGGTGAAAATCCAAGTAATTGAGAAATTTCAATTTTAATCTCATCCAGTGATTTGTCATCATTGGGGAGACCTTTCAAGACGACTTTGAACAATCGCTCAGTTTTGTCGTCGTATGTGAAGAATTTATGGCGCTTCTCAGTTAAATAGTGAAGAAGACGTTTGCGATCGTCAAAGGATCCCGGCAAAACGCGGCAGTCACCCTTCCTAGCAATCTGAAATGAAACCTTGATCCCCTGAAGGTTACTCAAAATCTCATTCCGGAAGCCAGAAAACTCGGCAACAGATACCACAATTGGCGGAATCCTTTGCTTTTTCGCATGAATCGAATCACCTGGGCTAGAGGTAGATTCGATTTGCTCAATATCATCATTAATCAAATCGAACTGATTGCTCAGTTCGATTGGAGAAGAATTATTTCCGATATTAGAGTTAGAAGGAATATCTGAATTCTCCAGCTTCCTTCTATTTTTTCCGCGCTTGGGCAGGACGGTCTTGAAACCTTGTTTCTTTGAAGGAAGTGGAGAATTCAGAGACTCCCCCTTCCTCTTGTTTTTGTTAATACTCATTGCTGAGCGTGGAGACGTGACCTTCTAAGAGGTTTTTTCCCAGAACGGTGTCCTTGCAGGATTACCACCGCTTGTCGGAATTTTACTTCCGCAAACGGGTCCAACGTAAAACGAAGGCACGGGTCCTTGCAAAGATCGTAACGGGATCAGTGGATACAAATAGCGCTAAGAAGCACCGTTGAAATTAAAATAGCTTCGGGTAGTATTAAAAACTTCCTTCCGCAAAGAGAGAAAGAACCGCACAGCACGAAAGCACGATGCGGTCTCGTCCCTACCAGCATAAATATCTATTATCTGTGGCTATTCTTTGTTGGAATTTTTCAGGTCTTAGAGTGTTTTTACTTTTATTTCAAGTGCGTTGGGTTCAGCATATGGTTGTGAAATCGCGTAAAATATGTGATGCAATATTTTGCACTTCCGTAATGCAACGTACACACCAGTCAAGCAGTTTGACGAACATTGACTCCGCCCCCAAGAAAACGCTTCGATTGCTGCTTTGTTTGAACGTGTGTGAAGTTGTTCGAACAACAATTTGACAGTTGGCGGCTCGGTTGGAAAAAATTAAAACGGTTTGATTTTGGTTTGAGTTGTCGGGGGTGGAGTCAAGGTTCGCCGAACATGTTTGAGCATTTAGAGTGAAGTTGCACAAACCCCATATATTTTTGATGGTTGGTGCTCGAGTTGGTGCTTCGGTCGTTCGTGTGTGATATTGTTGGTCGAATAAATTGATTGTTCGTGTCGGTGTTGATAAAAATTGATGAATGTTTGAATAAACGGGAGGTGGAGTCAATGTTGGTCGAACTGCTTGACCGTGTGTACGTTCCATAATGGAACGGTTTGATTTTGGTTTGAGTTGTCGGGGGTGGAGTCAAGGTTCGCCGAACATGTTTGAGCATTTGTATTGAAGTTGCCCAAACCCCCATATATGTTTTGATGGTTGGTGCTCAAGTTGACGCTTCGGTCGTCCGTGTGTGATATTGTTGGTCGAATAAATTGATTGTTCGTGCCGCTGTTGGTAGAACTTGATGAATGTTTGAATAAACGAGAGGTGGAGTCAATGTTGGTCAAACTGCTTGATCGTGTGTACGTTACATAATAAAGGTACCACAATATGACAAACACCTGATAGCGGGGCACAGCTGAGACTTGAGAGAGACAGAGATGTAATAGCAAAATGCTATAAAATCTCGAGAAGCAAAATACATTTTCTCGTTAACGCCACCAAAATCAAGTGAGAAAAATTGGATTATCTGCTTAAAACATTTAGAGTTAATTAGAGGCCTGAATAAGAGAAACGCGGATAGGTAGGTATGTGCCGCCAATCGAACCGTCAAAAAACAGCAGCCAATCGAGCAGGAGACCTGTCAAGCAGCCAAAATATTGGGTTAAATACTGAAAACGGTCAAATTCGATTTTATGTCATTTTTAGATAAACAAAATTGAATGTATTTTAATATAATATATGCAAGTCATTTATAGATTATGAAATGAAATTACATTGTTTATTGGATTCTATTGTTATGTGATGTGGACATATAAAATAGCGGATTGTGAGATTTTATCTACATAAACCATTTCTTTCTTTTCATGTGTTGTTCTTTGATGAAGAAGATTGGATGCAGTGTTGGCTGAGTCATATTTTCTATCCGCGTTTCTCTTATTCAGGCCTCTAGAGTTAATCATATATTTTGGACATATGAATATATTTTGGATTTTTGGTCATATTTAGCGTATTTTTATATCTACCTTTCTTTAAACAAATAGGAATCATGTGTCTGTTTTGCCTCACTCATAATCATATGTCGAGCTATGTTTATATAACAATCTAAATATAACAAAAAGTCTAAAATATATTCAGATGTCCAAAATACCATTGTCACCCTATGCAGTAGCACTTTGTGACATGCGGAACTATAAAGATAAAACTATCAATCAAATGCATTGGTTCGTGTTGTTTTCCTTTCTCCAGACATAATACTGATAATTTCACTCATTAGGCTGCAATCATTGCTCACACCCTTTTTCTAGGAACCTTTCTACAGAACTGAAAAATCTGATGACTTGATATTTTCTTTCTCTTGTTTTTTGACATTACATCCCCATTGGAACATTTTGCCCTAGCAGATTAGTGGGGAAAGAGGTGGTCAGACCAGCGTCACGGTTCGTACAAAAAAATAAATCTTTCACACAAAAAAGGGGGGACGGGGTCTAAAACTGCCAAAATTTGCCTTACGTAATTTGTGAAGGTTTCAAAGATCAATCAAAGATAATTGCCTATTTCCGGGGATTAAACCACCCGACATTAATTTACAATGTTGTGAAAACTCATATGTACGTTATGTTGAAGATATTGATTTGGAAAATGTATTGGAGGTAACCACTGTCCCTTCCATGGGACTCGAACCCATGACCCTACAGTACGCTAGACTGGTGCTTTAACCAACTAAGCTACGAAGGACCTCCGTTGGCCTTCGGCTACTGAACGAGCTCGAGATTCCCGAGGTTTCAAAGCCAAGTTACTAGGTATTACTTACTCTAATTGGGCATTAGTCGAAAAAAAATTCCAATCCAAAAAATTTCTACGTCGGACCATGAATGTGAAGCCACATTTTATATTAGAAATAAGGCCAGTGTTGGGAAAAACTCATGGATGATTCAAATCAATCGTGAGTTGAAACGCATCAACTCAGCACCTAAAAACTCATGACTGACTTGAATCATCCATGTGAATCATCAATGAGTTTTCTTTTATTCTCCTTCGTTAAAAACCGTTAATTGACGTTCGTAGCATAGAACAATGATCTTGCTTGTGTAAACAATAAATTGCCAGCAAATTGATTAAACGCTTGTTAGAGCGAAATGATTTTTTGGCAAAAGAGTGAAATGATGGGTTTTGGCATGAAAAACTCAGGCGTGATGCAAATCTTTAAATTCGCAAATGAGTTTGCTCGTGCTGGAGAGCTCGATGAGTGAGTTTTATGAATGATTTTACCAACACTGAATAAGGCACAGGAACGATCAATTGCCTTATTGAACTACCTCTGGCATTCGAGTTACAATAAAATAAGATTTTTTTTATCTCTTAGTAAATTGCTGAAATAGGGGAACTGTTCCGTTTTCCATCTTACTGAACATATTATATTCATCTCATCGCAAAACAAAGAAATACGGCACCAATTTCGTGTCTTTTAAGGTGAGTTACGGCGGCGTCCAAAAATGGCAGGCACAATGGCCGTGCTATCCCTCACCTCGCGTTTTTGCTCGCACAAATGTGAATATTTAGGCGGTTAGCACATCTGTAAACCATTTTTTCGTGTGTGCTGCAAGTGAGCAAAGGTGAAAAACTACTTTCCGCTTTTGCCTGTCGTTTACTTTTCGAGTTATGTGCTCTTTAAAGCGCTATGTCGATTTTTAATTGGACTCCAACGCGATTCACCACCAGCCACGAAAATTTAAAAAAATACTTACTTGCTAACATGCGTACTCACTGCTGAAAAGAATCACAAAAATAAGAAACAAATCAAATTCTCGGAGCTATAAGATGAAGTAACCCTATATATGACGCTATATTACCGTAGTCCAAAGGAAACCCTGAGCAACTATATGGTAATCCGGAACGCTTTCAAAATTCGTAAACCATCGGATTTTTTTCACATCTTCAGGGAAATAAGAAGTGTTGTTTACCTTCCGAATTTTCGACAGTCGCAAGATTACTTCACATCTCCAGCTAAGAACCTTCTTAGGCTTATGATGCTTCTCAAACTCGACAACTTTAGAAAAGCTGGGGTAACCAACCCCGGTGAGAACTAGGCTGTCTGGAACAGGAGGAGTCGCTCCTCTTCGGACTGTTAACTAAGGAGGTCCAACTTACAACATCTTCTGTTTTCCATGATATGGACAGCCGATCATAGTCCTAAAGCCACCGAAAGACTCTAAGCAAAACTATACACTATGGTCTTCCAGATATTGATAGTCTGTAAAACTGACACTTAGTCTTATTTCTAAAATGTACAAAGACCGTATAATATACTGCATGATATAGTTGGATTATAACTCATGGTAAAACCTTCCCAAAGGCAACGTTTACAGTCATCAAATTTGCATTTGATTTATTTTATTGATTCTTTTGATTAGCTTTTAGCATTTAGTTCGCTCACTATGAACTTCATTCAATTTTTGGAACACTCAACTAAACAACACTCCACTCAGTAACAACGCAACTTCAACACTTCGCGGAAGACCTGTACAATGTCTGTTGCTCCAGGTGCAACTAATCTACACTTGAGCTCAAAGGCGATTCTTGCCAGAGCACATTCTAGCACGAGAACTTCTTTCTCGGAAGAAAAAGTTTCTCGGAAGAAGAAAAACGTTTCTTGTCCCGTTCCGCTAGTCACAAGAGCCAGCATAAAAAAATTTCTCTTTAAAGCCGCCCACGCACGCAGAGCACCAAACAGTCTGCGAAGTTCGATTGAGCCAAAATGTGCAGAATCAAAAGCGTACTGGCTACGGTACTTTTTTTCGCGAGAATCGCCAACGGTGACCTCGAACCGGACGGAGGATGCAACCGGATACCGGCAGGTGAGGGAACACTGGGCGGCTGCACAAAGCGACAATTGTTGATGTTCCAGCATGAAAAATTCGTCAACCGATACTATCTGTGTATTTCCGGGGTTGCGTACGAGTTCAGTTGCCCGTTCGGGTCAGCGTTCGATCCGCACAAAAAACGCTGTCGATTTGCAACCGAAGCGGAAATAAAATCATGGCATGTGAAACAGTTGGAGTTCTCCAGGAAGCCACCGAAAGCTCTCAAGGTGATGGAGTTTGCGGCTTTTCTGAAGCCGACGAAATCCGATGGCTTTTCTCTGGGTGGGAAATTCAACAAAATCCCTGCAAGTTTTGTGAAAGAAAAAGTATTGGGGAAGGTATGCAACGGCATGGCTAACATTTGTGAGCGGCGGAACCAAGACTAGAATTATAGAATCTTCCTGATCTGATGACGTGAAAACGTACGATCCACCATAAGTAGACTTTTCCAGTTCTTCATTTTGTAGCTCCCATATTCATCTTATCAAGAACAAAGGAATGGAAAGCGAGTGCTTCGTTGATTATTCTTGGTTTTGCGAAAAGATCAATATGGTCGCAAACGAAACAAATGAGGATTAATTATGGGAATAGTTTCCGTGTAGGTAAGAGGTACGACATTCTAATGAGCCGTAGCACAAATCATAGGAAGACCGCAAAATTAATACAACTTTGATTGTAATTTATTACCATAGCAGAAAATACTAAGACTGGAGCAAAAGACGCTAAAAACATTTTTCTAATAAGTTAAGATACATGTAATATGTATTAAAAAATAAAAATAATACGACCAATAAAAAATAATGACGAAAAGAATCACATGAGATAAGGAAAACATGTTTAGATACACGTTGGACATATTATCAGACAGACTGCAGGCATGGTAATGCATGATATCACTAACCATAAGAGGAGTTTGTACTATTCCATTTAATTGTATTAATTTACTGTATCTTTGACATCTACGTATTTCGACCTAAACAGTAAGGCCGTCTTCAGTGTCTCGTACTTGACTCAACTGGAATTGAATGGTACAAAACAAACTTGTCTTATGATAACATTCCGCTAAAAGCTTAACATAATTTTCGTATCATAATATCACATAAAATATTTCTAATGTTCCCCCTGGAGATCTTCAAAGAATTCCTCCTATAGTTGTTCCAAAGTTTTTTTCGAACTTCTACCAAGAATACTTCTAGAATCCTCCTAGATATTTCTCCAGAAAGTCCGCCAGAGTTTTTCTTTCCTCCGGCAGTTTCAAAACGTTTTTTTTTTCTCAAAAATTCAAAACGTAAGCTCAAAAAAAATTACCACCAAATTTTGGTCCCGGGATATATGGCTCTCCCTCCATTCGATAAAATTTTCATCATTCCGTGAAAAATTCCAATTCAAAGTAAATTTATACATCAAGCTTCCTACATGACTGTTTTGACTATTGGAGACTTGAAAGGAAGTTTCCAAGCCTATTTTTGGGCGGCTTTCGAGTTTCTCGAAGAAAGGTTTCCAAGCCTATTATAGGGAGGCTTCGGAGCCTTTTGAAAGGCGGCTTTTGAGTCACTTTAAAGGAGGCTTCTGAGCTTTTTGAAAGTATGCTTCCCTCTTGAAAGAAGAATTCCGAGCTTCTGCAAGTGAAGCTTCAAAGCCTCTTGAAAGGAGGCTTACGGCCTCTTGAAGAGAAGCTTTCGGAAAGGCGGCTTTCGAGCCCTTGAAAGGGGGCTTCAGAGACATTTGATAGGAGGCTTGCGATCCTCTTGAAATGAGGCTTTCGAGCATCTTGAAGGGAGGCTTCAGAGCCTCTTGAAAGAGGCTTTGATGCAACTTAAAAAGAGGGTTCTGAGCCTCTTGAAAGTACGCTTCCATGCCTCTTAGAAAAAGAACTTCGTGTCTCTTGAAGGGAGGCTTACGAGCCTCTTCAAAGGAGACTTCCGTGCCTCTAGAAAGGAGGCTTCCAGGACTCTTGAAAGGCGGCTTCCAAGCCCTTGAAAAGGTGCTTCAGAGCATCTTAATAGGAGGCTTTCGAGCCTCTTTAAAGGAGGCTTCAGACCCTCTTGAAAGGCAGCGAGCTATTTAAAAGGAGGCTTTTGAGTATGTTGAAAATGCGCTTCCAAGCTTCTTGAAAGACGAATTCCAAGCTTATTGAAGGGAAGCTTCCGCGCTTCTTGAAAGGAGGCTTCCGAGCTACTTGAAGCAGCTATCCGAGCCTCCTGAAAGCGGCCTTCCAAGCCTCTTGTAAGTAGGCTACTGCGTCTTTTCAAAATAGGCTTCCGAACCCAAAATAGGCTTCGAAGGGAGGTTTTCGAGCATCTAGAAGAGAGGTTTCTGAGCCTATTGAAAGGCGGCTTTCAAGCCACTTAAAAGGAGGCTTCTGAGCATCTTGAAAGGACGTTCCTGAGCCTCTTGAAAGTGTGCTTCCAAGCCTCTTGAAAAAATAATTCCAAGCCTCTTGAAGGGAGGCTTCCGAGTCTCTTGATATGTGACTGCCGGGACACTTGAGCTTCTATAAAGGAGGCTTCCGCGCCTCTTGGAAAGAGGCTTCCAATTCCATCGAAGGAATGCTTCCGAGCCTCTTGAAAGGAGGCTTACAAGCCTCTTGAAAGAAGGCTTCCGAACCTCTTGAAGGAGGCCTCCGAACCTCTTGAAAGGAGGCTTCGAGCAGCTTGGATGAAGGCTTCCGAGAAGAGTAGAAGGATGCTTCCAATTTTCTTGCAACGAAGTAACTTAGCGTTTCGGAAAACAGCCTTCTTGCCTCTCAAATAGAGGCTCCCGTACGTTCAGACTCTAGATTTTAGTTCAGAAGCATGTTGTTGATATATGATTCAATATTTTGTTTTGAATAGGTAGATTGCATTGAATATTTTTAAAATTTGTTCATTCAACGTTTTGTCCGTTTGGTCTTTTGTCGCACAGCTCTTCATATACTGTGCTGGTTTTGGAGGGCAATATTCGATAGGCTTTGATTAACTATTGATTATTCGCAATATTATGTACAAGAAAAAGTTTTGAAATCAAAAAATTACACAATTATCAAAATTTGATCAATAAGTTTTGATTGCAATTGTAATACATCCACCATTACGCATTCTTGTCCGAAGTACCCCTTGGGGCCAGCAAAGGTATCCCCAGGAGTACATGTACCCTAGGTTGTGATGTGTACAGGATTACATCCATTAATTTCTTCAAGAAGTGCTTCGGAAGTTCAACATGTAATTCTTCAGGTCGTTTTTCCGTGCTATTTCCCATGGAAATTTCGAGGATTTCCTGTAAACAATTTATGGTGGAATTTTGTGAGAAACTCCCGGAGGATGGATTCCAAAAAAAAATCCTGAATGAATTACCAAAAAAAACTCGATTAATTTCCCGGAGGAATTTCGGGAGGATCTCCAGAAGGAACTTCTGGATGAATTCCTGCGAAAACTCCCGGTAAGAATTCTCGGAAGAACTCCAAGAGGAATTCTCGGTGAAATTTGGTGAGGAATTCCGGTAGGAATTCTACTGTGGTATTCTGCCGTACATAATCCACACAGAATCTATTTTTAGATATCCATTTTCGTTATTGTTGTCGTTGACAGTTCATCTTTGTCGTGATTCCGTTGTCCATGTCGTGTATCCAATGATCGTTGCTTTGTTCGGTTGCCATTTAATCCGGGTAACGTTGGAGGAATGCCTCCGAGAAGAACAAGTTGTCAGTCGTCAACAGGTAGCCGTAACGGTAAGGCGCGTACCCCAAAACGCCACCGTATGGGCTGCAGATCCGGCGACTGACGAGGGTTTGGTGTATGGGCTGGGAATCGAACTCATGACCATTCGCTTATAAAGCGAACGTGTAGCCAACTACACTATGGGACCCCCCTCAAGCAATTTCAAGATGAAATCATGGAGATATTCCTGAAAGAGTCCCCGGAGGTGTTAATGAAAAAAATACTTGGAAAAATTCATGGATTATATCTTGAAGGGATTCTCAAATAAATTGAAAATACAAGAATAGTTCCCCAATGAATTTCTGGAGAAATTTTCGAAAAAATCTCTTGAAGAATTCCCGGAAAAATACTAGAAGGTATTCCCGGCGAAATTCCTGAAAGATATCCCGGAGTGATTCCCGCAGTAGTTCCCAGAGAAATATCTGAAGAAACTCCAGGAAAATCTCTCGAAGGAGGAATTCCAGGAGGAGCTCCCTAAGGATGGTGAAAACTCGGAAAATTTCCTGGAGGATGTCCCAGTTGAATTGTTGGAGAAATTCCCAGATAAAATTCCGGAAGAATTCTCGGAGGAATTCTCGGAAGAACTCTCAGAGGATTTCTCGGAGGAACTCCCGAACGAATTCCTGGTGGAATTCTCGGAGAAATATCTCAAGGAATTCCGGAAGAAACTCACGGAGAAATTCCCAGAGGTAGTCCAAAATAAAGTCCCGAGGGAAATCCCGGAAATATATCCGAAGTAGCTTCCGTAAGAATTCCCAGAGGAATTGTATAACATTTCACCGAAAACTATTTCGCAGAATTCATTTTCACGGTTGAACATTTCGCGGAATAACATTTGGCGGTTTGTAACTTTTCGCGGTACGACATTTGGCGGATTGTACCTAATCGCCGAATGACTTTTGGTGAAATGTACCATTTCGCGGAATGCACCATTTTGCGGAATATTAATAATAATAATAATAGCTTTTGTTCATTCAGCATTCCCACAATTATTACCTGCGGGGTTTCTAATTCAGGTTACCATTTTATTTGCATTCATTAAACACGAGATTTACACGTTAAAACTTTTATTCCTAAAAAGCCGAGACAATTTTTTTCGAAAAATTTCCTAGACCGGGCCAGAAGTTGAACCCAGCCTCCTTCAGCATAGTCTTGCTTGGCAGCAAGAAGAATATTTAGAATATTTAGAAGTAGTTTCAAATGATAAATCCATTTAAAGTAGACGTTACCCCTCCTTTCGCCTTATACCGGACAGACGCGTTCATTTAAATAAGGCATTATCAACTCATTTCGCCTTATACCGGGCATATGCATCCATTTAAAGAAGGAGTACCTCTGCCTTCACCCTATACCGGGCAGACGCGTTCTTTCAAAGAAGGCATTATCAACTTCTTTCACCTTATACCGGGCAGATTCTTCAATTCAGAGAAGGCGTTACACCTCCCTCCGCCATATACCGGGCAGACGCGTTCTTTTAAAGAAGGCATTATCAACTCCTTTCGCCTTATACCGAGCAGATGCATCCATTTAAAGAAGGCGTTACCCCTCCCTTCGCCTTATACCAGGCAGATGCATCCATTTGAAGAAGGCGTTACACCTCCCTCCGCCATATACCGGGCAGACGCGTTCTTTTAAAGAATGCATTATCAACTCCGTTCACATTATACCGGGCAGATGTTTAAATTTAAAGAAGGCGTTACACCTCCCCGGGTAGAATCCGTGATATTGATAACAAAACATGATATTAACTTGTTTGAAATAAGAGTAAAAATAACAAGCGAAAATAACAAAAATTTGCACCGAAATATCATAAAAATATAAGATTTTGCTATTAACAAGAACAAACTAATGGCTCAAGATATTAATAAGTTCTTGTTAATAGCAAAACCTGATATTTTTATGATATTTCGGTGGAATTTTTTGTTATTTTCGCTTGTTATTTTTACTCTTATTTCAAACAAGTTAATATCATGTTTTGTTATCAATATCACGTTTTACTGTTAATGAACAATTTTCGTCTACCCGGGTCACTTCACCTTATCTTATACTAGAGGCCTGAATAAGAGAAACGCGGATAGGTATGTGCCGCCAATCGGACCGTCAAAAAAACAGCAGCCAATCGAGCAGGAGACCTGTCAAGCACCTAAAATGTTGACTCAAATACTGAAAACGGCCAAATTACATTTTATGCCATTTTTAAATAAACTAAATTGAATGTATTTTACATTAGTTAGCAATAAGATATGCAAGCCATTTTTAGATTATGGAATGAAATTCCATTGTTTATTGGACTCTATTGTTTTGTAATGTGGACACATAAAATAGCGGATTGTGAGATTTTATCTACATAAATCATTTCTTCCTTTTCATGTGTTGCTCTTTGATGAAGAAGATTGAATGCAGTGTTGGCAGAGTCATATTTTCTATCCGCGATTCTCTTATTCAGGCCTCTACTTATACCGGGCAGACGCGTTCTTTTAAAGAAGACATTATCAACTCCTTTCGCCTTATACCGAGCAAATGTATCCATTTACAGAAGGCGTTACCCCTCCCATCGCATTATCCCTTCACCTTATACCAGGCAGATGCATCCATTTAAAGAAGGAGTTACTCTTCCCTTCGCCTTATACCGGGAAGACGCGTTCTTTTAAAGAAGGCATTATCAACTCCTTTCGTTTTATACCAGGCAGATGTATCCATTTAAAGAAGGCGTTACCCCTCCCTTCACCTTATACCAGGTAGATGCATCCATTTAAAGAAGGCGTTACTCCTCCCTTCGCCTTATACCGGGAAGACGTGTTCTTTAAAAGAAAGCGTTATCAACTCCTTTCGCCTTATACCGGACAAATCCATCCATTTAAAGAAGGTGTAACCCCTCCCTTCGCTTTATACCGGGAAGACGTGTTCTGTGAAAAAAGAAATTAGCAACTCCTTTCGCCTTATACCGGGCAGTAAATATGGTGGGGTTTCAGGTTTCGAAACTCGCAACCCGAATCGAACCCGAACCCGACGGGATACATTTTTTTTTATTTAAAGAGAACTAGAGAATATTTAGTTTGAATTTTACGGGAAAAACATTTGTGCGGGCTTAAATAATTAAATTATGTTTACGAATGCAAGAATTCTCGGGTACGGGTCGGGTCAAATGTATCAGTGGAAAATGTTTGTGTCTATCTATCTATCTATCTATCTATCTATCTATCTATCTATCTATCTATCTATCTATCTATCTATCTATCTATCTATCTATCTATCTATCTATCTATCTATCTATCTATCTATCTATCTATCTATCTATCTATCTATCTATCTATCTATCTATCTATCTATCTATCTATCTATCTATCTATCTATCTTTTTTTTTTCTTTTTTTTTTTTTATAGAGGGATGAAGGCAAATCTGCATACAGACACCTGAAATTATCACTCAGGGAGTGGGGTTGACGCGTTAGGCAGAAGGCCAAACCGCCGGACCCACTAAACCCACCCAAGTAACAGAAGGTTACTTGAGTTACCCTCTCCCCTAATACCCTGAACCCCCCGGGACTACCTTCCAGTATTACTTCTGGGGGATAGGCAGTACTAAATGTACTCCTCCCAAAATGGCACGTTCCACGGCGCCTCTCTTCGATTTTCTATTTCTTTTCTATATCTATCTATCTATCTATCTATCTATCTATCTATCTATCTTTTTTTTTTTTTTTTGCAAGGGTTAAAGGCCATCAAAAATCTGCGCGACAGACACCTCGAGCATCCACACTATGCTCGAAGGCGAACAGGGATGGGCTCCTCCCGACCTGCTAAAAATGTGCCTCCCGGATAACCCGGGTCCCTTATCCTCCTTGCCTCGATCCCCCCGGGACCACTGGATGCTGCGACTACTTCGGGGGGGGGCTGTGCTCATGCACTTCTTCTAAAATTCCGGCCCCTAGCTTAGGCTAGTTCGCCGACTGGCTTGCTGAGATCCACTGCTACGTCTCGATCCCTCGGCGGTTGTGCCGCAAACTTCCTCACTCGAATCCTCCTGACTTCCCCGGCGTCGAGGGTGGTCCACCAGTTCCGGTGAAGGAAACTTCCGCACTGATGGTGCCCTGACTACCGGCGGCTATCGCAGGGGACGCTTTCGCGCATTGCGCCGACTTCGTCTTCGGGTTGCAGAGGTGGTCCGACAGTTCCGGTGGTAGATAACGTCCGCACTGGCGGTGCCCTACATACCCGAAGCACTTCCTACTTCTTTCTTCTTTCTTCAGCAGGTTGACGGTTCGAGTGCCGAGGTCGGTCCGACGATTCCGGTTGGCAGAAGACTTCCGGTTCGCTGGCGCCCCGACGACTCGAGACCCAACACTGCTCACTGTGCTGGATTTTGCTCCAAACCGACGCTTACTTGCTGGTCCCTTCTCCATCGACGCTGCAGCTCTGACATTATTTGTGTCACGACTCTGGTTACCGCATGCCACGTACCTTCATCGCGACACATTCGCTCTGCGATGTTGTCCGCCCTTATGGCAGGCATTCTCCTACGTGCCTCCGAAAACCTCGGGCAGTCGAATATCACGTGCTCTGGAGTCTCCTCTACGTCGATACACGCCGGGCAGAATGGCGATGACGCATGGCCACACCGGTGCAAATATTGGCGGAAACAACCGTGTCCGGACAGGAACTGTGTGAGGTAAAGTTCACCCTCACCATGCTCCCTGTTCACCCACGTCGACACATTGGGGATGAGCCGATGGGTCCACCTTCCATTATCCGCATTGTCCCACTCCTGCTGCCACTTCATCATAGAGTCCAGTCTCACCGCCTTCCTCACATTTCTCCGTTGGTAGCACTCGATGTCCTCTGCTAGGGTTATGCAGACTGGAATCATCCCTGCGATAACGCAAACTGCCTCCGACGAAATAGTTCGGTACGCACTCGCGACTCGAATGGCCATTAGACGAAACACGCTATTCAGCTTCCTCCGGTTACGTTTCGTCTTGAGCGCAGCTCCCCAGGCTGGAACTCCGTACCTTAGTATCGAGGATGATACTGACGCAAGAAGACGCCTACTGCTGCCTTTCGGACCGCCGACGTTCGGCATGATCCTTGCTAACGCACTGATCATTTGAGCCGCCTTTTCACAGGAATAGTCCACGTGGGCGTTGAAGTTCAACCGGTCATCAATCATCACACCTAGATGTCTCAGAGTCCGCACCGACGGGATGTCGTGCCCTCCAATGGTAATCTGCATCCGCTGGATTACTTTGCAGTTGCTGACCAGCATCACTTCCGTTTTGTGATGAGCCAGCTGCAGCTTGACTCCATTCATCCAGGTTTCTACTGCGTCGGTCGCTTCCGCCACCAGCATTTCCACCTCCTCCAGTGACTCACCGGTTATCGTTAGGACGACATCATCCGCGAATCCGTAAATCTTTACACCTTTGGGCAACTTCAGCATCAGCACCCCGTTGTACATCACATTCCATAACGTCGGGCCTAGTATGGACCCTTGTGGAACGCCCGCCGTAACCCTGATCGACTTCTGCCCCGAGTTCGTGTCGTAAACCAGAATCCGGTTCAGGAAGTAGCTCCTAAGGATCTTACACAGGAAGTCGGGGATTCGCATTCCATGCAGCGCTGCGGCGATGGCCTCCCAGCTGGCACTATTGAACGCGTTTTGACGTCAATCGTCACTACCGCGCAGAACCGATTGCCGCTCCTCTTCTTCTTGGACGCCCTCTCTGCATCTTCAATGACTGTCCTGATTGCATCCACAGTCGATCTGCCTTTGCGGAATCCGAACTGTTTTTCCGATAAGCCAGTCTCACCCTCCGTGAACTGTGTAAGCCTATTAAGGATAACCCTTTCCAGAAGCTTCCCCAGTGTATCCAGCAGACATATGGGCCTATACGATGCTGGATTCCCCGGCGGTTTTCCTGGTTTCGGCAGCAGCACCAGTTTCTGGATCTTCCACGTGTCCGGAAAATTACCGTCTACTAAACACTTCTGCAACACCATCCTGAACAGATCCGGGAACGCCAAAATCGCGGATTTTAGAGCCACATTTGGAATTCCATCCGGACCCGGAGCTTTTTTCAACTTCAAACCTTTCGCCACTGATAATAGCTCGTCATTGGTGACTTGCATACCTGCAGCGGTTACTCGGTCTTCATCTTCGTACGGCGTACGCGGCCACGTCGTAGAACCATGCTGCGGGAAAAGACCGTCCACGATGATCTTTAGCTTGTCTGGACACATTTCGGCTGGCGTCGCTGGACCCTGATCTTCTTTGTCACAACTCGATAAGCGTTACCCCAAGGATCAGCGTCAGCTTCCTGGCACAACTCCTTGAAGCAGTTAGACTTGCTGATTTGGATCGCCCGTTTGAATGCCGCTCTAGCTTCACGGAAAACTATCTTTCGCTCCTCTCTGACCATTTCAGACCGTGCCCTCTGAACGTGTCTTCTAGCTCTGAGACAGGCAGCGCGAAGGTTAGCAAGATTTTCGTTCCACCAGTAACTTGGCCGTCGGCTATTCGTTGGCTCCAATTTCCTCGGCATCGTCGCATCGCAAGCCCTCGCTAGCGTTTCCGTCAGTTGGTCTGCGTCAAGGTTTGTAGCGTCGCTGTTCAGTGCTTCGATAAAAAGATCCTTATCGAAGTCCTTCGTCTTCCATCTTCGCCAACTAGACCTTGTCTCCCGTCGTACCGTCGGCGTTCGCGTTCCAACACTATATCGGATCGCCTGGTGATCGCTATGGGTATATTCTTCACAAACTCTCCAGTTCATGTTCCTCGCCATCGACGGACTGCAGAACGTGACATCGATGATGGACTCCCTGCCATCTCTGCGAAATGTACTAACGGTACCTTCGTTGCCCAATCTTACTTCCAGCTTAGCCAGCGCCTCCAGCAAACTGTAACCTCTGACATTAGTCAGTCTGCTTCCCCAATCCACTGCCCAAGCATTGAAATCGCCTCCGATGATCAACTGTTTTCGACCGATCAGCTTCTCCGTGAGTGAGTCCAGCATCCGGTTATACTGCTCGAAAGTCCACCCTGGGGGTGCGTTACAGGTACACAGAATGATCCCGTCAAATTTGACGATTACGAAACCCTCGCTTGAACTGTCTACCACCTCTTGGATAGGAAATCTGCCCATCACTTGGATAGCCGCAATCCCCATAGCATCCGCCACCCAGTTGCCGTTGTCAGAAGGAATCCGGTACGGCTCAGCAATAATTGCCACGTCGCACATTGCTTCTGTTGTCGACTGCCACAACAGCTGCTGTGCGGTGTCGCAATGGTTGAGATTCAACTGGATGATCTCCATTAATCTCGGCCCGCCATCGCCTTCTTGTAGGCAGGACATTGAAAGCCACCCGTCATGTGGTCGTTTCCATCCTCCGGTTTGCAGAGCAGGCATCTTGGTTGCTTCGTGCAGTCCCTAGCAACGTGTCCTTCTCCACCACATTTCCTACAAAGACCGGATCTGTCTGGGCCACTGCAGTTTCGCGCCTGGTGTCCAAATGCCATACATTTGAAGCA